>NW_024870689.1:0-747500 GCF_019054845.1 Dipodomys spectabilis
TATTAAACACTTACATTTGTACTTCATTCCTGATCAGTGTCTTTCTTTTTCTTTTGATATTTCATCAATTTTTAAGATTTATAATATTTTATTTTTTTTCCATTACAAATACTCACTTTAGTTAGTAAAAAGATTTTTTTTCATTACAGTGGTGCACAATTAACTAAAAACAACAGATTGTATATTTATATCACTGTATGTTTTTGTTTGTATTTACAACCAGGAAATTGTTTCAATAAAGATGCTGAACTTCTTTCACTGATATTCTGAAAGTATAGTATCTCATATTGGCCTAAACTAATCTCTGAATTAACAGTCAAAGCATGGACCACCACAGTCTGGGCTAAGTAAAACCACTAACACAGCAAAAACTCGATTTAAAAAGAGCAAAAGGCTACATAAATGTTAGAAGAAAGGCATCACCTTCATGAAGCAAATGTTGAAGTTCACAAGCAGACCTTAGGAATCTGAATATCAAGAAGATCAAAGGATAAAAGTATTTAGAAGGATAACTTTAGAACTCCAGATTGGGGTGGTGGGACAAACAATAGATACCAAAACTCAATGGTGAAGGGAAGGAGTGTTTCACTCCAAAGATCAAAGGATAAATGTATTTAGGACAACTTTAGAACTCCAATTGGAGAGGTGGGACAAACAATAGATACCTAAACTCAATGCTGAAGGGAAGGAGTGTTTTATTCCAAACCTCATCTGTGTCTGACTCTCTCATACAACACACACACACACACACACACACACCTCTAGTGAGAGGCCTTAGTCAAAGTACAGGCATTCTGGTCTTTGACTCCGAATAATCAGAAAATATCCCTTGTGAGGACCTTTACTGAAAATACCCATTGTAAATAGACTTTTACTGAAAGTTAGAACTCAGGTTCCTGGAAAAACTGTCAAATATCAAAATAATGTTCTGCCCATTACTCCCCTAGCAATAGCCATCACCGAATGAAAGAAAGTACCTAAAGCTACAGCTTTTTTTTTTAATTTTTAATTTTTTTCTTTTTATTGTGAAAATACTCTACAGAGGGGTTACAATTACATGGGCAAGATAGTGAGTACATTTCTTATCAAGCATTGTAGCCTCCTCCTTTGTTTCCCCCTCCCATCCCTTCCCATCCTCCCCTTGCTTCCCCATCGAATTCTCCTCCCCCTCCTCCCACCAAAGTTGCAAAATTCGTTTCTCGCCATGAGAAATTGTACATCTCATTGTTGCAATGGGTCCACTTGTATCCCCATTTAAACGATTTGTTTTTTTTCCCCTTCTCCTCCACAAATTATTGCTTATTGCTTAGCCTGCACTCGCTAGCCAATAAGATTGTTATAGGATTACCCAGTTAACTGAAGGGTCGGGGCTTTCAACTCTGACCTACTGCAATGGTGAAAGTTGTGAGTCCAGGCTCGAGCTTGCAATAAATGACTCTAATGTGCTCACATGAGAACTGGCTCCGTGGTGGTCTTTGGGGATCCTTATCTAAGCGCAAGACTAGTGTACACAGAGAACCCCAGGAGCATCTGTATCTGGGACAATGATGCTTTTTTCCTCTTCCTTTTAGATAATCAAACATGATGTTGCAGTTGGCTTCACAGCTGCTCCACACCTGAGCAGAAGGAAGGAAAGGATGACTTACACTGCAGGGCAGCATTGTGTACCCCTGGCTTTCTGTGTAAGAATGCAGTTTGTGGTCCCCTAGGCAGGGGTGGCCAAGCTGAAATGGGGGTATGCTTTGCCTAGAGGATGGCACCCTGTGAGCCCTGCATGCATGGTGAAGCAGCCTGGAAAGCCCTGTGAGCATCTCCAGGATGGCCTCTCAGTGGCTTGGAGAAGTTGACTCCTGTAGTTGGACATGGCAGGAGGCAGGATGAGAGCAGGAATCCAGAAGATGGGAGAGCCACAGAACCAAATGCACCTCTCCATTGAGATTCATTGGCCATTCTAAGGAGGTTCACAACCCACACGTGGGGGCCACTGCAAAGGTCTCCAGAGGCCCTACTTGTCTGGGGAGCAGTGCCTGGTCCTGATCCAGAGCAGTGGTCCTAAGCATGGTTGGGCTGGAGCAGAGCCTACCAGCCATGCTTCCTCTGCCCTGCTATGTATAGCCTTACAGCAGCTGCCCAGGTTCCAGCACCCACAACAGGCCAGCTCCTTTGGGCAGGCTGAGGCTGTGCTGACAATTCCTGGTGCCAGCGTCAAGGCAAAAGCGAGGCCTAGCCCACAGGAGAGCTGGCCCTCACTTCCAAGGGCATCGAGAGTTGCATGACAACCACAGGCCCAGCCTTGCTGCCCTCACTGGCCATAAAGGTTACCTATAAATCCCTGCCTTTGTTCTTGAAATTCTTCAGCCACTGGTTGTCTCATTTTTCATTATCAGTTTGGGTGGGACTCGAGACTTCTTCCTCTCCTCACCAAGCAAACAGGCCCTAGCAAATCCACCCCAAATTCCACACCTCACAGACACTCTCCAGAACCCAGCTGCCTTTAGGGCTGCTGCTGCATGAGCTGTTGGCCAACTGCCTCTTCCTCCCTTCACAGCCTCCTTTAGGGCCTCCCCACCATCCTCTCCTCACCGCCCTCAGCCCCCACCAAAGCTTGGCTTCCCCTGTGGCCTCCTCCCTCTCCACACATCCCCCATCCCCAACCCCAGCAGGGCGAGTTCTCTAGAGAAAAGAACTGTGGGCCTGGCACAGCAGAATCAAAGGTGTCACAGTGTGCAGCCTGCTGAGAATTGGAAGCAGCATAGGTCTCTGATCACTGTCTTTCACTTCACTTACACATGTATTAATTGTATTAATAAGGTATTTAATATTGGATCTCATAACTTTTTTTAATCCTTTGCAGAATAGCTGGTAGATATATAGTCCCAAATTTGAATTGTCTCGTTTAATTCTTTTGAGATTCAGAGATATTTTAAGTAGATATAACCATCATAAATTCTCAATTACATAACAGAGTGTTATTCAGAAAACATTTGCTTATACATCTGTCATCAATTATTTACAAAACTAGAAACTTAAAGTTTCAAATATTATAGGAATATCTTTGATTCATGTTGAATGGATGTGAGTAGGTTGAGCTGTTGCATACATTCGTGTGTGTGAGTGTGTGTGTGTGTATTTCTGTGTGTGTGTGTGCGTGCGCGTGTGCATGTGTAGGGGTTATATGTATCATTGAAATCAAGGACAGGAACTTTTTCCTTTTTCTGAGATATGCAGTATGGTGTTTCTTTGTTGGTGGTAGGCTCTGATTTCTTGCTTTTGCCTGATGTGCACATTCCAGCTCAATTTTTCAATTAAACTTTCTTATTTAATATTGAGCATATAGTGCTCTGATATTGCTTTGTCTTTAGTTTGCCATCTAGGATCTCCTTTTCCTCTTTAACTATTAACATTCAATATAAATTTTACTTCCTGACTGATTTTCCCCTTTAATTTGCATCTTGAAATAAGTATTATAAGTCCATTGACCTCTGTATTCATGAAGAAAAACCATTTTGAATTTTCTGTTTAATGTAATATCACCTGGACACATTTGTTAGCAACAAGATCTTAAAATTTCTTATGTATTTTTAGTTTAAAATACCCTACTCTATGTTTTTAGTATAGGGAGACAAACACTTCCTAGTATCAATGATAACAGTTTTATTCATTAAAATAGCAGATAATTCATAATTTTGAATATGTCTAGTGGCAAATGAATACATTTGCTCAATAGATTTGCTTGATAGACCCATGCACAAACATACCACTCATAGGGGCTGCTCAGAAGGTGGATCAGTTGTAGACAGCTTACCTTGAATACACGAGACCCTGGGTTTGATTCCTCAGCACCACCTAAGCAGAAAAAGGTAGAAGTGGTACTGTGGCTCCAGTGGTAGAACACTAGTCTTGAGCTGAAGAGCTTAGGGATGGCAACCAGGCCCAGAGTTCATCACCACCGACAAGTTAAATCAATAAATAAAACTCATACTCAAGTACATTAATTTCAAAGGTTAATTACCATTTTAGTTAGGGGCAGGGTGCCAAGATATAGCAGACCTTTGTCACAAAGCTTTAAGAGGATTCAACACCTGACAAGTACTAAAAAAAAAAAAGTAAACATTTTGCTCTGACAACAACATATAGAATCGCCATTCAAAGAGAAAAAGGTACTAAGAATGAAATACTTTTTATAATATTTCTTAAGAGATTCTGGCTCTACATTAATTATCATATAATTTGACCTTCAAAAACTCCAGGTGGGCCTGAGTCTTAAGGGCCTCTACAAAAACTGGAGGAGAGAATCATCAACCTGGATTTTTCAAATGGTTTTTGTTAAGGTAGTGTACATATAGATCACCATTTTATAAGTCGCTAATGAGTTCACTTCTTGTTTGACAATCTCGTCACTTTGCTCTCTCTCTGATTTTCCCTCCTGTCCATGTCCACAAGAGGTATAGCTCATTGTGAATATAATCTCTACAGAGTGGAACTGCTGCATTTGTTTCCCTGTTCTCCTTGAATTTCTGTGGCTCCTTCAATGCCCATAAAAAGATAAACAAGAACAAAAAAATCCCTAGTGTTTGGAATTCATTTCAATATAAGTACCAGTAGTTTTATAAGAGTGTTAGACTCTATCCATACATCCTGAACACTTAACACTTCTTGCACCCAGTCTTAACTCACACTGGATTCTAAGGTCCACAGCGTAATTCTTTTCACTTTCCACACAGGAAGAACGAGTGTCAGAAAGATTATGTAACTTACTGGAAATACTGGGCTGAGCATAGTGGCTCAGATCTGAAGATCATAGTTTGAAACTAACTCAGGTTGACGTATCCGTTACATGTTTATCTCAAGTTTGAGGCCACCTGGACAGCAAAGTAACCCATCTTAGGTACAAAAGTCTGGCTATCCAGAGCCACAGAGAGAAGTTGGAAGAGCATCAGCACATCCTCTTGCCCAATTCTAGGGAATGGCTTGGTGCCAGCTAAGTAAGGTATAGCTGCACCAGGGAAGGGGAGTAAAACAGGAGTGGTTATAATAAAAGCACTGGTCTGAAGCCTCAAAATAAGGACCCCAGTCTGTATGGACCAAAAAGTCTCTAGCATGAGATTCTTTTTAAATTAACAAGCACGATTTTAGATTTTTGCAGAGCAGGATGGTGTATAGTTACAGGCAATGTCTGCTATGTCAGGTAATCTAGTCTGCTCTTTCACATGTCACCCAGTAGCCAGGTTTTAACACAAATGACTTCAATGAGATTGTTCAAATTATACTGTGACTTTTACCTCTCATGACTCAAAATTCTGTCAAATGATTTCTGACTTCCAGATGTTTACACAATATTTCTTATGAACATTTCTACTATTTTGTCCTTATTATCAATGTTCCTACTAAATTTTGTTGTTGTCTTTTGTGTATATGCCATTTTTAGGGCTTGAACTCAATGTTTAATGGTCTCTATTGTACTTTTTGCTCATGGCTGGTAACACATTATTCCTTGAGCCACATAACTGGAGATAAGTTGTCACATTTTTGTCTGTTTGGACTGGTATTGAACTAAAATATTCAGGTCTTAGCTTCCTGAGTTTCTATGATTCTACACATGAACAGCTAACACCAAACTTTCCTATACTGTTATTTTAATTATGTGTTAGAAGAAAGTGGAAGTATATTTGTGTTAAATGTGCAATTTTCAAGTACAAGTTTGAATCTACTTGATATAATGTAATTGTTATCAATTTTAAGTTAAATCAATGAATATTACACATTCCAAAGATATATAATTGAAAAAATGCATAATTATTTTCTTTAAACAAGTAATAGAACTATGAATTTCTTTCACTTTACAATTCATGTTTTATATAACTTTAATTAGCAGATTTCCATAACTAAAAGTAAATATATTAATTTTATACTAAAAGAAGCAAAGTGAGTATAGTTAAGAATATATATTTCATCATAACCAGAAGATAAGCTTTTGAGTATTCTCACTATAAAGAAATGTTACATGCAGAAATTAACAGATATGATGTAGCTTGATCATTAAACAACATATAAATGAATGGGATTACCACTCCATACTTCATTTCAAATCCAGCCTGGGCAGGAAAGTCCATGAGACACTTATCTCCAGTGACCGACCAGAAAATTGGCTGTGGCCCAAGTGGTAGAGCATTAGTCTTGAGCTGAAGACCTGACGGACATCGTCCAGGTCAATATTTCAAGCTTCATGATCGACAAAAACTAAAAATAAAGTTACAAATAAACAAATATTTTGGCATAAATGTTAAAATATATGTTATAAAAATGTTTAAACCCTCACTAGATATAATAGTTTATATAAATGTAAAGAATTGTTTTCTGATATTAGTAGTCATTGAATCAATTGTGTAAATCTCACATTTCTCAATAAATTCATATTTGTGTGTTTATATACTTATATGCCATAAGTATAATTAACTGATACATGATAGGCAGTGCTGATTTAGGAATTTCCCTTTGCTTTCTATCATTAATCCTTCTACCTTAAAATAAATATGCCCTCCAACCTTGTCAGAGGTTTCATCTCATTGAAGTAGAAAAGAATAAACCATAATCATTTTTTGGAACAAGTGTAACATTGTACATGCATTTCACTTAGTTTAAGAAACAAAATATTCAAGTCATCTTAACCGTACCCCTAATAACAAAATGTCTTCTGAGCTATTCAGTCTCTTAAGAGATGAAAATCTTTAATTATACATCTATTTTTTTCTGCCTAAAATCCTATTCCTTAGTAAGATATTTTGTGTAACATTGTGTTCCTGATTAGAAGACAGGAAAAAAGGCAATAATGAAAATAGCCAAGGAAATATTTGAAAACAATTACAAAACAATTGCAGACACTCCTGTAATCACCAGTTTCAGTGAGAATACATGTTAAAGTATCACATTTTTGTTATGATTTAAAGAGCAATAATTACACTTTAATTAGCAGTGAAGAAGGGAACAGAAAACTGAAGACAACTTGACTTTGAACAATCCAAAATAAGCAAAATGGATTTATCTTGTTTTTCTGTGTAGTTGCCAAAATAATAGAGAGCAACACGCAAAGGCAAGGAAACACCTAAGCCAAAGCAGTAAACATTTGTCTATAAAATAATGGTTAGGGTGAACAATAAGAAATATAAAAATCCTTTATTAATATTTTACATATCTAGACTAGGTCTTCTAGTGTCGAAGAAGAGGAAAGGTATGAAATATTTCAAGATTGTTTGACTATTCCCCAAGATTATTCTTCTTTATCAGCTATAGCAATGCAAGTAGCCTTGGTTACTCTTAGTATCATGCTTGTTTTTAATTAGAAGCATTATTTGTTGCTGTGTTATAAGCTGCAAACACTTGAGTATTGATAAAGAGTCATTTCTTAAGAGAGGAAAGTTGCTGTGTAAATAAACCTAAAATATCAAAGACTTAGCCTAGTGGAAACTATTTTCTAGCTGTATCACAATCTGTAGGTTTAGATTTCATTTCACATTGTTCCAGGGGACCCATTTTTGTTAACTTCTTTTTCACCATCAAGAAATCCTACAACATCCTGTAGCATGCTGGGATTGCTGTATCTTTCCTGGATTCTCTAATTTCTGTTGGAAAGTTAGGAAAGGTGGAAAATTGACTTACTGTTTCTGTTTTACCTTATTTTTATTACTTTACAAACTGTAAATCAAAGTGACATTAATCATCTTTATAATATTAGAAGGCAGATTTCATTTCTATATTCTTACCCTAGCCTTCTACATAACTTTGGTACTTAATGATCCCCAAATGTGAAAATGCAGATAGGGAACTTCTTATTTAAATATTATTTAGAATTTCAAGACCTCATTAATGCAAGACCCTTAGTAGTATATAGATCATACATGTGTACAAAGCTGGTGGCAAGTTTTTCTTATTCTCGGAAACTAGGACATGTGGTATTCTTGTAGTTACATCAGGAAAAGGCTGTAGTTGATTTAGCTTACTAAACCAAATCTGCTGTAAAATATTTCTACAAGTTAATTGGCTTGAATAATTCGTATTTTCATTTTACAGTTCTAAAGGACAGAAATCTAAAAGAAGTCTCACTAGATTGAAATTGAGCCAACTACAGAGCTAAAATATTTTTCAGATGATTCTAGTGGAAAAGGCATTTACTTCCTGTTCCGCTTTCCAGAAACTTCAGAATCTGGATTGTTTTCTTTTCCTTTATCTTCTAATGTAGCATCTGTACATCTTACTGATGGTTTTTACCTAAAGATGTCCCTCTCTAACTACAGCTGGCACTTTTGAGTATTCTTTTCCAATCTGATAATTATTCAAATTTGTATTCCTTAGGTAATGAAAGGTGATTATTTTACAAACTTTATAAAATGTAAATCTACATTTGATGGATTACATATTTCGGGACTATAGATATTTTGGGAAGGTATTTTACTGCCTACCACAATGAGTGTGTAAGCATTCTTTCTACTATAACCTGTTATCCTATCATTAATTTTGAACAACATATTTCTTCAAAGAAATATAACTAGAAAAAATTTAGTTCCTGAAAGCATTTAATCCTGATTAAAACATTGTCATGTACTAGAAATCTTAAATATCAGAGAATAGCTCCTGAAGCAGTTTTGGCATTATCACTTTTTGTATATTCTGCTTACAATCTTCTCTTTTCAAGAGCATTTGATTGTTATTATTTTGGAATTATGGTTAATAGTTATTTGACTGCTATTTTTAAAGAATGCACCACCAATCCTTGTTCTCTTCTTCTAACTTTTTTATGTCTAATCTATTTCTGAAAGAAACACAGCTATTTGAATTACGTGAACTGCTTATTGAAGTGTGTAGAGGAAAAGAAGAAAAAAGATGTCCCTGTGTGTATGTCATGTTGAAAATGTACCTAAAAGCTATTTATCTTAACATCATATATTTTTTCATTTTGTTTTGATTCAGATAAAAGTTAGCCTATCTACTCACACGATGTTAATGCAGTCATTTCATGCCTCCCAAATCAAACAACAAATACTACATGTTTTAAATTTTTATTTTTAAAATTATTATTTATTTTAAAACAGTATAATTTTAAAAAATTAGCAAAAGTCAATGGTATTAAACATTTAGAGTTGTGTCCAGACTCTATTGTTGAAGCCAGAAAGGGAAAAAAATCATGTTTTTCTTCTTCTTTGAGTCACTCTGATTTACTACATCTATTTCTGAAAGAATAAAATTCTGGCTTTGAAGCCCTTTGCTTGATATCCACAATGTCTCATTCTTCCTTTATTAATAGGAGAATTTGGAGAAAGGATGAGAATTCTCACTAGACAAAAGAGAAGAGTAAAAGAGACGTGAGAAATCTAGATATTTTGTTCTTCCTCATCTCAATCACAAGATCTGGATAATGGTTGTGGATATTAGATATAGTGCTCTAGAGTGATTAAACACATTTATAGAAAAAGTTAACCCCGCAAGTGATCACATAGAGAATGCTAATTTATTAAAAAATGTAATAGCATCAAACAAGAAATGTTATCTATTTGTTTAATACTTGTTCAGTATTTCTTAAATTCTGATGTACTGTAGTCAACTATCATAAAGGTGTACAAGAATAGTAAGAAACTAATATCTTAATATCATATTCTAATATTAGATTAATTCTTGCTGTGTTTGAGTTTTGCCTCAATTTCACATGCTATATTCTTCCAGTATATAAATTGAAAGAAGATTCCCTCTGAAAATATGGTATTTTTATAGCTAAGGGAAAAGAAGTTAGCTCTTAGACACAGACAAGGAGATAGAAATCTTCCCCTAGAAATAACGTTTCACCACTTCTGGTTCATTTTTGTAAGCTGAAGTAAGTCAAATGACCCATCTTGACATTGCAGAGCAGAGGTAAATCTCACCTACAGGAAGCTGATGCAGGACAGACTAATATGCCAAGATATGCAACATGAGACGAAGAGGAAAAAGAAGATAACTACAATACAACCAGTCATACATGCCATCACCTGTCTCTGCAGGAAGGAAGCTATTATGTACCTTTGTTTCTAAAACTACTGAGATCTTCAAATCATGTCTTATTCTTGTATATTACTGGAAATCGAGAACATCTTGATGTTGAGACAGCATAAAATCTCAAAGAAAGCTGGAGTAATCATTTCAATACTGCATTTTGTTCTGCTAGGACATGAAACCATTTTATAGACAATACTTTCTAGTAGTAACTTTTTTCCAGAACTGGATTTTGTTAATATATATGACTATCCACCAGAATAAATGTCTTCATTTATCTGCATCTTGTGCAGAGAGCATAGTCAAGTAGATGTGGGAGTTCATCAATAACACTTTTTAAATATGCAAAAAATGTGGACTGGGAGCCAATATAGGTATTATTCCAACATTGCCTTCCACATCCTCTTTCTTCCTTCCTAGGAAAAACACCCAATCAAGAAAAAGACTTAGATTTATGGCTCTTGAACTTAAAAGTGTAAGCAGAATGTTATGGATGTCGGAGATGAATATTAATGGTTTTTACATAATAATGTAAAATATTATGTAACAATGTAAAATAATAATGTCACATGCAATAGCCCTATGAGTCCTGAAGGTCTTAACACTGTACTTCTCTAGTGATGTGATAGGAATGCCAACCTAACTGGTCTTAGTATTGCTTTCCACTTCCTTTTCTACCACTTAGCTAAATTATAATACATAGTAATGTAATGAAAAATTAATGTCATCTTAAGAAAGTCATTTAGGGCTCTGGTAATGTGGCTTGATGGTACAGTGATTGCTTATCATGCATGATACCTTGGGTTCAATTGCTCAGTACCACGTAAACAAAAAAAGAAGTGGTGCTATGCCTCAAGTGGTAGAGTGCTAGCCTCAAGCAAAAAAAAGAAAAATCTCAGGAAGAGTTCCCTGGCCCTGAGTTCAAGCCCCAGGACTGGCAAAATATTCATTTAGCTAATAAATGTCAAATAAAGAACCTATACGAGGAATATAAAATTGCTCCTTCCAACTATGACCTAAAAATAGTTAATTCATGTACTTTTCCTATATTAGAAGACAGTGTTGAGAAAAATAAACAAAACGTTTTGTTAGGTAGGTCACAGAAATTAATGTCAAGCATGTGCTTAGATATCAGGTGAGGATTAATCTAAGTGAGATTTGGAAATATTTTTGGTCAGTTTTGGCACCAAAAAGGCACCAGCTAATTAATAGTTGTGATAGAAGTGAAGGAATAAATCTAGATGGAAGAAATAAATGATAACAATAAATTGATTATACCAGAAACTGTTCTAGGGAACCATATTTGGTTACTAAAGAACTAGTTATCAAGTAGGCTTATTACTCATTGCCTTTAGCATTCTAAATCACTTAGGCTAGTTCTTAATCTCTGTAAGATAAGTTTTATCTCATTCTGTGTTGTTCTTTCATATCTGGTCTTCTTTGCTTTCTAAAAATCTCAGTCTTTCACTATTTCTCTATTAACAATTATTTATATTAAGTCTACCGATGCAGACCTCAGTGGATGCTAAAATAAGAGTCCAATAGCTCATGAGTCATTAATGTAACAACATGGAAAAGGATGACATATTTATTGCTACCTCAAATTTTCTGAAATGCTGCAAAGTCATCGTTTGATTCAAATTTCCATTATTTGTCTACAGTGTCATTAAGTGTACATAAATGCAAATATGAGTAGGGTGCTGGTGGCTCATGCCTGTCATCCTAGCTACTCAGGAGGTTGAGACCAGAGGACTGTAGTGCAAAGCTAGCCTGGTCAGGAAAGTACATGAAACACTGATCTTCAATTAGCTACCAGAAACCCGGAAGTGGTGCTGTAACTAAAGTGGCAGAGCATCCAACTTGATCTGAAGAGCTGAGGGACAGTGCCCAGGATCAGAGTTCAATCCCCACGACCAACAAAAATGTGAAATATACTTTAAGTTTCCCCAAAAGGAACAACAAAGTCAATAGTAATCTTCCCAAGCAGAAAAAATTTTCCAATATGACTCAGTGCACCTACTTTTGCTGAGTTATTTAAGTTATGGCTTCTTTGCTGCACATATTCTCTTTTTTAAAAATTGTCAAATATTACCTTTATAATAAACTTCATCTGATATTTCTTGGTTCAAAAGAGAAGTCCATACAGTTGATGTGACTTGACTTTCTTACTTTCTTAGTTCAAAGACAATTCAGGAAGTAGAGTCTTTCTAACTCTTATCTGTAATTAAACACCAAAAAAGCCAGAAGTGGAGTTTTGGCTCAAGCAGTAGAGTACTACTTTGGGGGCAGGTGGGCAGGAAAGACAACTGTTCAGGGACAGGCCCCAGACTCTGAGTTCAAGCCCCAGAAGCAGAACAAACTAAACAAACAAACAAGCAAACAAAAAACCCCCACATATTTCTTTGGGCCCATCCTTAAAGCACTGCTTTGAAAAGAGGCTCCTTTTGCTGATCATACTCACTGGATCCTTCTTTTTGGAATCCTTATTGATATGGTGAACTCAGCACCAGAATAAAGGAATGGATATGTGACTTCTGCATCAAGACAATCATCTCAGGAGTTAAATATCCATGCATAAGACATTTTAAATCGTCCATGTCTTTGTTTCTTTGTAGTAGTACATTGTAAAACAATGTTATTTCCTTTTTTCTATGCTTGCCTTCAAATGGCATATTGTTTCCTTTTGTAATGCTCTCAACTAGAAGTTTACAGAAAAGTTTTATGACTAAAGTGCACAATCGAAAAAGTTAGGGACACAGTTTCTTTCAAGCCTTGGATTATTTTCTTGTACAGTAAAAACGAGAGCACAAATTAACTTGAACTTTGTCATTTTTCTATGTTCAATTTCTCTCCTGGATTGTTTCTACTTCCTGTAAAGGTTCCTTCCACTTACTTCCAGTAACAATCTATGGTTTTGCTCCAGGCAAAATGAATGATTTCTGGCTTCATTGAAATAACACAAAGACATCTTTGGACACAAGGTAACACGTGTTTCAGAGACAACTTAGTAATGAGAAAATATGAAATTTACATGGCTTATAAAACATTATCCATGTACATATGGCCGTATAAGACAATGTGAACTGAAATGAAGCCCCAAATACGGACACAACTTGTTTTTGCTTTCGTAGTATTGTTTCTAATGTATCTATCATGTATTATGTGATTTTTTTTGTTTCTCTTCTATTTTCTTCCTCCATGGTATAACCCATTTCCACTGTATTTGAGGTCGGTGAGCTGCAACTTGCATATACATTTTTCTAATGTGGGGAGGGGAAGGGAAATAAAATGCTAAAAGAAGTATAGAGTATGACCCATTGTTACAATGAGATGAACAAGACTCTACGTTGAAAATGAACTTACAAGTTGGGGATGGGAGGGGAGAGTTGGGGCGGTGAGGAGAAAAGGGATGGCAGGGGAAAAACCAAAGAGGAGGTAACAATGTTCGTTAGATAATGTACTCATTAACTTACTTATGTGACTCTAACACCTCTGTCCACCATTTTCACAATAACATAAAAAAATTATCCTGGAGTACATTAAGTTCAAATTTCCTAAGTGCTCTGTAAATTAAGACCAATTTTAAGTGGGAAGAAGGTTCTCAGAAACATTTTTTGTCAGTGTTTGTGTTGTGCATTATTAACCAAGTGTACATAAGTTAACAGAAGGAGAAAGAGAAGTTCTGTGTTTAAGTATAATGGTTCAATACACTATAGAAGACCCTGCAAATAAGACAACTTTGAAACAATAAAGCCAAGGCCAGTATGTAGACCTATGGGAGTAATATAGAAAAAGCATTACTCCTAAGTAGAACATGAAGAATGAGGCCACTCTCTTTCTTCTACTAGCTCTAAATCATGGTAGCTAAACATGCAAATTTGTAAAAAGTAGAAAGGAAGCATAATTCTAGTTCTAAGCCAGTCAGATATAAGACCATGGTCTTAACTGATAAAAAAAAAAAAAGGCCATGTTGAGAGAACGGAAATTATACTAGCAATGAACTGGTGGCTAAGATCACATTTCTTTTTCTTTTTCTTTCTTTTTTTTTGATGGTAGTGGGGTCTGAACTCTGGGCCTGGGCACTGTCCCTCTACTCTTCAGCTCGAAGCTTGTGCTCTACCTCCTAAGCCACAGCACCACTTCCAGTTTTCTGGTGGGTAATTAGAGATAAGTGCCTAAGAAACTGTCCTACTCATGCTGGATTTGAACTGCAATCCTCATATCTCAGCCTCCTGATTAGCTAGGATTACAGTTGTGAGCCACTGGCACCCTGCTTAGGATCACATTTCAAAGAGTGTACACTCAGCATATGTAATGTGTATGTTCATCTATCTTTATATGAATTCGAGTCAAAAATCTGGGCCACAGCTACAAAAACGTTTGTAGTTCAAAAGTTGATACTCCTGGCGAAATAAAACCTAAGAATGTAAAAGAGTCTGGGAAGTTCAGTTTGCATCCAGCCCAGGCAGAAAAGTCTTGAGACAAAATGTATAATTAACCAGCAAAAAGATGCATTGGAAGAATGGCTCAAGTGGTGGAATACTAGTTATGAGCAAGATTGCTGATTAAGAGCTTGAGGTTTTTGCATACATATATACATACAAACACACACATACACACAGAGACACTTATGTATTCAAACACACATATGAAAAAATTCTCAGCCTGTGTAGAAAAGTTAGAAAATAATAGAAAATATGTCCTATAAGACTACAATTAAGTGATAATTTTTAATATTAGAAAGTACTCAAGTGAAATTTCCCCAAAAAAGCTTGAGAATATTACATAGGTGGGAACAGAGATAGTAATAAAGTCAAGGCATCATAAATAAAGGGATCAGATCCAGGGAGGAATAAATCAGAGACCCCTTCAGTGCATCTGAAAATGTTCATATCCTGTGTCAAATGTTAGAACATCTTTGGAAATAGTACATGAACAGTCTGAGCCATCAGTCTAGTGGAAAATATTAATGGAGAAGTTCAGAATTGCTTGTCTGTATCTAGATTAAATAAACCAACAAACTATTGTAGGACAATGTGATACAAACCAGGAATTCTAGCACTCAGACTAAGACATGTGATTAGAGAGTGCAGTTACATAGTGATTCATTCACTGGACTAGGTAGTATAATTTTGTCTCAATAAAACAAACCAAGAAAGGAATAAAAAATAAACAAGAACGGAATACACAGTTGGAAGTTTGGGCTAATTTTGTCATTATGTTTTGAGAAGTCAAGTTTCCTATTGAAATACAACTCATATATAATCCTCAGTTGTGTTCTAAATGTTCTCTTCAAAACAGAAGATTACTAGATGCAAAAGAGCTCATGATTCCCAACCAAAAATTTGAAAAAGTATGCATCATTCTGTTAGAGTCCAAGGAAATAATGAAGGATTACAAAAGCTTAAGCCTAGAGAAATAAGAAAGTTCATTTTATGTAGGAGTTTGTAGACCTGGCTAAATTAGAATTTAGATTTAAAATAAATATTTTTCTTTGTATTTTAATATTCTATAGGTTACTACAAAATTCTTTTTAAGCAGAAAATTTAATTTACAAATTCACAAACGAATCTGGCATTCTGTTTGCCTAAAATATTCTTTCAAGTGAGGTATAATTAGAACGTAGTTAATAGTTAATTCCAACAGTTCATGATAATGTGAATAATCTAGACAAAGTTGCCAACAAATTGATGCTATTAATTTATAAATTTAGATGAAGAGCAATTTTTTGAGATTCTGGTGTAACGTGGTATGAAGAGAGTAAATGTGTGACATCGTTTTTCTTCTACCTATACATAACACAGGAAGAAATTTCCTTAATTATATACCTCTTTATACAATGAGAAAAATGTTAGGCTTAGGGTTTGTTTTTATTTTGTTTTTCTTGTTTGGTTTGTCCCAGGGCTTAACTTGTAGGCCTGGCCACTGTCCCTGAGCCTGTTTTTGCTCAAGGCTGTTACTGTACTACTTGAACCTCAGTGCCACTTGCATCAGGCTTTTCGTGAGCAGTTTATTGGAGATAAGAATCTAAGGAACCTTCCTGCCTAGGTGGGCTTTGAACCATAATCTTCAGATCTTAATATTCAGACATTCAGATCTCCTGAATATCTATGATAGATAAAATATATAGCTATAAATATTATTTGCAAGTGTTCTGATCTCAAGAATAACACTGGGTGGAAAATGATGCAGCAAAGTTTAGTGTAGTGTTCTTTCCACAATACGAAGGGCATCACATTAGCAGAAGTGTAGTATTTTTATTACAAAAGTTATACACTTGTCATGATGTGAATTTAAGGAATTTTAAGGTGCACCATTCAAGTTGGAAATTGTTGGGGTAGGATGACTTTATGGCATAAAAATTTGGAATTGATGGTCATAGAAATAATAGCTTACATTGAAGAACAAATATTTACTCTTGAGGAATTATTATAGATACTTCATAATTTTACCTTCTACCAGACTGTGGCTATTTTTTCTGTTGAATTTAAATATGCAACGCCCCATTGAAAACTGCACCTATTTCAGAATTAAATAAAATGCAAACAGGTACTGTTTTGAATGTCTCTAGTATAGCATGTTCAGAATTTGAAAATGAGTAGTTAGTAGTCATAGGAATGTTGAAGAACACATATATTTTGTCCTCTTAACAATTATTCCGTTTAAAAGTTAGGAGTTTCAACAGAATTGAACTATTTTTGTTTTAGTATAAGACAATACTAAAATATTTTTTTTCAAAATAATCGCAAGTATATTCTGAAAATATTGTATAATTTGATAATATTCAAGTTGATTACCCTCTGATAAAGAAGGAGTAATTAATTCAAATTAGCAGCCAAAATGTTTATTTTTTTAAAAGGTTATACACATAGTATAATATTTATTATACCAATACAGTGAAATTATATTTTATGCAGCTCATTTTTAATTTAATTTTATTGTCAAGGTCATATGTAGAAGGTGTTGCAGTTATTGTAAGGTAATAAATACATAACATGTTGAACTTTTTACCCGCTCCCTCATTTTTCTCACAGTTTTTCTTCACTCCAATACCCCTCACAAGTTGTAATGTAAATTACCAACATGTTGTCTTGTGAGTATTGCTATTGCTTTGGTTTGCCCTTTGTTCTTTGTCTTGCCATTTCGTTGTTCCTCTTCCCTTACCAAATTAAGATAAATGTATATAAAATACACAAGATACTGAAATCAAATATAACGGGGGATAAACCAAAGGAAAAACACAAAAGAAAAAAGAAATCACATAGTACATTAAAAACAACAACCACAAAGTAAAACTCTGTTTCCATATACAGAAGTTCATTTTGCTCATCATCATCTTATACGGTCATACATACATAGTTATTGAGCAATTCTGCTCAACTGCTAGTAATATCCTACACATTTCCTACTTATTACAAATGAGGAAACCACGGAATCTCTTTCTTTGTGTCTTGTTTGTTTTACTTAGTTTGATTTTTCCAAGACTTTCCATTTCCATATGAATTGGAAGCATAAAATTTCACTGTGCATACATGAACCGCATTTTGTCAATTCGTTCATCTACTGAGTGGCATGTTGATTTAAAACATGACTGCTTGTAATTATCACTTAGTGTCATTCAAAAATGAGACATGCCACTTCCCCAGACATTCTAAAAGCATGATTTCTAAGTAAGATAGGATGTTACGGTGGTACGAGTGTTGAGATATCTGGATGACTCTAATGTATATCTCACACTGAATTAGGCAGGAAGATATCCAATATCATACAGAATAAAAATGGTAGTGACATAAATATTTCCCTTGAGAAAGATATAGGAGGCTGCCAGAAGTATGAATTAGTTCAGATAATTTTGAAGAATTTAGAAATGAAAGGTCAAGTATGTCTCTTTAAATAATAATTATGTAAGTGGAAGGGCAAAGGAAGAGGAAGAGAAAATAATAACTGACAGCAAATCATTGTCCCGATAGAATATAAAAAGACATATTCTATAACATTCAAGTTATAGTCCCTTAGTTGATGATGTTGTGGTTTATTGGAGTCAGAGTTAGGGGCTTCTACTTAGACAATTATCCCAGAATTGCTTAAAGCAGTTTTTCTCCCAAGATATCCAAGTACTTTGTCTGAAGCTGTACTTTGAACACACCCTCACACCTGAGCGCATAATTTGAAATTATATTGCAGCATTTCTTGGCACATTCTACTTTGTGCCTTTGTCTTCTTTGCACTTTCCTTTTGAGTTCATAGTTGCTCTACTTCAATTTTTTCTGTAAAAACTGCTAAGAAAATTGTTCAACGACCACTTCTTCTTTGCGCACACCCAGTCTATGTATGAAGGTACATTGTCCATGTTGAGCAATAGGGTAGTACTCACTCTCTGAGGAGAAAAGTTCCACGATATGACCCTATGCCCACATGAGAATGTGTAGAATTTAAAGCATTTTGAGACAAACAGTGATATTAGAATTGAAAGGCTCCTTAGGGACATTTCCTTGGAGCTCGTTAGTTTTACCAGGAGAAATATAAATATCCACAAAATTTGGAGCTAATTTGTATCTGAATTAACACTAGATCCTAGATGTTGTGGTAATACAAGTCACCATTGTATTATTGTTACATCAGAATCCTTCACTACTTGACAATATGTATGAGAAAATGAAAGAAAGTCATTAAAGCACAATATATTATCTTTTTAGGCATTTACCCCTAGTGGTCAGGGTAATGTCTGAACTCTTCCATTCAATAAAAGCTTGAAGTATATAAGAACCCTTCCCATATATAAGAATTTGTGGCAGGTTGATTGACAGGGCTATTTCAGCATGGAGATATCCCTAACAAGAACTAGACTTAAAAAGAGTATATGGCAGTTATGATGTGTCAATGACTATTGAGGCATTTTCTTTTTTTTTTTTTTGTGAAAATACTGTGTAGAGGGGTTACAATTACATGGGCAAGGTAATGAATACATTTCTTATCAAACATTGTAGCATCCTCCTTTGTTTCCCCTTCCCATCCCTTCCCATCCTCCCCCATCCCTCCACCCAATCCTCCCCGCCCCCCACCAAAGATGTAAAATTCGTTTTCGACGTAACGACTTTTACTTCTCATTGTTGCAATGGGTCCACCTGTATCCCTATTTAAACGACTTGTTTTTCCTCTTCCCCTCCACAAATTATACCGACATCAAATATAGTGAAAGCACGAGTTATACTGTGGGGGAGGGACATACAAAGTAACAAAGAAATAATCTACGCATTTATAAGGCATTTTCTATTCTAAAGAAGAATCAATTCGAGGAGTCTTCAGTCCATCCATAAAGCTGTATGTTCAATCTAATACTTGGTGTTACTTGTCCTACATTTATAATGAGTAGGCGTTAAGGTATCCAAAATATCTAAAGGTATTTCAATAAAATCCAAAACTGATATAGATACATCGGTCACTCATTGGAACTGTAGGATAAATTAGGCTTGTCTGCGCTGTAGTTCGATCTATAATCTCTTGGCTAAACAAATCTTCAAAAATATTCACAGAATACCTCTAAGTAAAGTTCATGATAGTTATATCTGTATAGTTCTTCTAAGGTTGGGATAAAAGCATTTGATCCCAACAATTAAAATCAACAGTATCTGTTGAATTTATGGATCCAGAAATTTATGACTTCATATTCATATCTCAAAATTTTATCAGTATGACTTTCTCCAAAACACTGTTCTTACTGGACTTGTCTATGTCCTTTTAGTTTTCAAATCTAGATAATATATTTCCTACAATATTTTCCTGAAAATTCTTTCCTTTCTTTACTTCTGTAAATCTGTGTTTATTACATTTTTGTTTCCTTATTTATCTCTTTCTTCCAAACTTGTCCACACTTTTGTTCACATTGCTCACACTTGTGTCAGAACTTTCCTTTTTTTCTTCCCTTTAATAATGCCTCCAATTTTATTATTCTTTTTCACATTAATGGTCATGGATATTTTGATGATGTCTAAACAGACCTATCTTTGTATGTGTTTAACATAAATTTTAGAACTATCAGAGAATTTTTACCTCTAAATCCATCTTTTCCACCTGTAATCCTTATCATAGGAATATCACTAACACAGTTTCCAGCCAGAGAGGTGGAAATATTTCAGATTTCTTCTTACCCTTCTACTCCTGCCCATTAGATAAGATGAATGATCAAGATTTTCTCAGTTTCTGTCACTAATATGATTTCTATTTACCCCTTTTTTGCCCCTGACACCAGCCTGTTTCAAATACTCATCACTGGTCACCTAGTCCTCAAACAGCCATTTACAAAGTATGCTTTTTCCCCATAGTCTTTTCATATTGGTCCTCTCCATCACCAAATTATTCTCCTTGTCAGCACACGGAGTGAAGTGCTCAGACACAAATTATAGTATCATTATTTACTCACTCTATTGACTGTTGGCCTTACATTTCTCATCTGTAAATGGATGTAACTTACCAGAAATATTGAAGAATATATTTGTTGAATTCTAGAGCAGGAAAAAGGAAAAGTGAAGAGTCCTCACGTTTTTCAACTTGGCTTGCAAATAAGGAAAGAGTTAATTTCAGTTTGTTGGTAAAAAGTCACAAATTTTTCATGCAGAAATAAAAATAAATATTACCTCCTGGCCCTAAAGCCTGTGTCCCTTTAAGACAACTACACGTATGTAAGTGGTATTATGTAAATTGTGTCATGTGTTCACAGATGTGTTGAAGAACATAGTCTTCATATATCATTGATTGGTTATTGAATAGTATCTATATGAGAATGTTATTTGAACTAATCACCATAAGTTGAAAACTATATTGTAGTCCATCAAAATGTGGAAATAAATGATTTTATTTATTAAAAAAACAATACCACCAAGCCAGGCGCTGCTGGCTCACACTGAAGTGTACAGTTTTCAGATGCCCCCTCTCAGACCACCAGGGTCCATGATTAATGCAAACAGCAAACAGTCATCTATTGCAAGCTTGAGCTTGGTCTTCCATGCACTCAGTAACCGGTGATGTTAAGAGGCCCCGAGCTCAAAATTAGCACAGATTTTATAGATTCAAACAAACAAGTGTAAGGGGTTTCCACACAAGCAAGTTCACAAGTTCAGGGGTTTTAAGTCCTCCCTGATCACACTTCTTTTTTTTTTTTTTTCTGCTGGAACACCTGCGCAACTGTTCTCTTCCTTAAGGGTGGACAGGGTTGGTGGAAACCAGTGGTTTCTCTGAGAACCATTTTTCTCTTTGGCAGCACAGCTCTCTTTGGGGGTTACTCTGAAGGCAGCACAGCTCAGGGGGATTAATCTTAAAATGGAGTTAGCTCTTCACACACCTGTAATCCTAGCTACTCAGGAGGCTGAGATCTGAGGATCGCGGTTCAAAGCCAGGCTGGGCAGGAAAGACCGTGACAATCCTATCTACAATAAACCACCAGAAAATCGGACGTGGAGCTGTAGCTCAAGTGGTCGAGAGCTCCCCTTCAGCTGAAGGGCTGAGGGAGAGCACCTAGGCCGAGAGCTCAAGCCCCACGGCAGATTGAAAAAAAAACCCCAAAAAACAACAATAAAATATACCACCAAGAAAAGTGAATATACATTAGAGAGACTGCAGGAATAACATTAGGGTTTTTACTGTCTCTACCTGTTTATGTGATTGTATTTCTTGATATTGAATCTCTCCTCTTGTTATTCTTATTGTATGTAATCCAACGCCATTTATTACTATGAATTCAATGTGGGAATCTAGCTTCAAAGATGTTTGAAGTTTTTTCCTTTCATTCACAACATTGTCATTATCATGCTACACTCTGGTCATCTTCATCAAAATTATAATTATCATCATATGTGCTAATTATTGAAAGTCTGTTTTGTATCTATGATTTTGTTTTTATTTGTCTTTTTATTAATAATTTTAATGTTACCACGGTGCATGCATCCATATTAAAATTTTGAATAAAGAAAAATATCTAAACTATATCAGATAGCTTGACTACGTGCTTATAACAAATTATGGAATGGATTTTTGAAGCATTGCAAATTCCTCACCAATTTGAATTAACTTCCTCTCTCCCTGTCACTACACAGAAATATTTAAGAGTTTGAACAGAACTTTTTCAAGTGATATACTGTAAATATGACTACAATATCATATGCATATCTAAAATTTCCTTGAAAGTAATAAACTCTACTTTCTATTGAAATATTCATTATTTTATTCTAGGAAACTTTTAGAAAAATAGACTATATATCTTTGAAATGAAAAAGGTCAAAAATAGTAGCATAAAATTCTGTCTTCAATATATATATATTTATATATATATATTTGATATATATATATATATATATATATGATGTATAGAAAGATGCATTTTTAGGTATTATTTGTCATCAGAAATATATACATATATCTATCTAATTTTATGTGTAGAATGATTTACATTGTAGTGAAAAAAACATCTTAGAACATAATTACAATTTTTTAAAATTCATCAAACCAAGTGTCAGTAACTCACACTTATAATTCGAGCTATTCTGGGTGCTGATATCTTAGAATTGTGTTCGAAAGTAACCCAGACAGAAAAGTACTTGTTAGATTCTTATCTCCAATTAATCACTAAAAACAGGAATAAGCTCTGTGCCTCAAGTTATAGAGTGCTTTCCTTGAGCATAAAAAGATATAGGGACAACGCCCAGGCCTTGAAAACTATATCCACAACAACAAAATATATCACATTAATTTCACAAAAGCATCTTTTAACTGCTGTGAACATTTCTTAGAAACATGAATACATGCCCTTGGAAAATAAGTAAAAAGTATAGAATATTTACATCTATGTTAAAGACATAGATAAAGATTAAGTTGTTTAGGTAAAGATTAGGAATTAAGAATAATGATAGGTAGGTAAAACATTGGGACTGGTCTTTTATTCTATTTTATGATAGTATTAAAATGATATTTGTAGTGATTATATAAAATTACTCTTGCTTGGTATTTGAATTATAATAAGTGATAAACATTTTTAAATGATATCCAAAGCAAAGGAATATCAATTCTTTTGTAATTTCAAAACCATTAAGAAAATTATTGCAAGGCTGCTTCACTCTAAGTCTATATTTGTTTTCTTGTTCTAGTTTTTATATGTTCGAAGAAATTCCAAAAATTCAATGGATGTTGGCATTCAGGAACAGCTTCATAGATACTAATATTGGAGTCCCTTAAGTCGAATTCTTTTATTTCATTTGTTATTTTCACAAATAAATCAAGATGATTGTGTATTTTGATTCTTTTCACTGCTTTTGGCTCTTATCTTGAGAATACATTTTTTTTCCTAGCAAAGTAGAGAAAAGCAACTGGATTGAGCAAGTAATATATGGCTTTCATAAAATGCAGATGCATAGATTTGTGTCTTCTGTCATTTGCTAAAAGGTTCTTCCAGAAAAAGTTGCAACAATGAGAAGTACAAGTTGTCATGTCCAAAGCGGGAGGGGGGGGGGGAGAGAAGGATTGGGACTGGGGGGGAGGGGGGAAGCTGGGAAGGGATGTGAAGGGTAAACAAAGGAGGAGGCTGCAATGCTTGGTAAGAAATGTACGCATTATCCTGCCCATGTAATTGTAACCCCTCTGTACAGTATGTTCACAAATAAAATAAAATAAAAAAAGAAAAAGTTATCAATTACTTATAAGTGATGCATAATTCCTAGGTATTCCAGTTATCAAATAGACTTTTTGATTGAGTTATCTCTGTATAAACTCAAAATAACATACAAAAAACCCTCAAAATAAACAGAAATCACATCTTTTTTTTAAACGCTGTAGTCTACAGAGTTTTTAGCCAACACCAAAAACATCTCTTTAGGTATTCTGCATTTTGTGTGACGAATTTTTAACAATAGTTTTTTTTTTCTGACATGTAATTCACCTGCAATATATAACCTCCTTTTATTGTATACATTTTAGTGTTTTGGAAGTGAATTGTACCTTCATAGGTTTTCAAAGAATAATTTTCACAAACTTGCATTTCTTCAAATAGAAATCTATAAATTTATAGAACAGAAATTATAATAGATATAAAATTCTGTTATAGGAATTTATCCAGCATACATCCTCTATAGTGTGTCTTTTCAAAATTTGATTTTGGGGATTTTTTCCAGGGTCTCATACATACTATTCAAGTGCACTGTCAATGAACTACAATTCCCTGTCCAAACACGTTTTTTTTTTACTTCTCTTTAATACATTCATAGAAGTGTAATGAATGGATCCTATACAATTCTTTTTGAACTCTAAGACTTGAAAACTTGCTTGCTAAAATGATTGCAGTATTATACAAATCGATCATTATGAGGAATTTATCAATTTCTCCACAATTGCATTACTATATTTTGTGTTATCTTCTTATATTAGGGTCATACTAGTGAGTTTTCTTTTTCTTTTTTCTTAGATATTAAAGGGGAACTTATATTATATGCTCCTCCTATTGACTATTAATTTACATATGTTCTTTAAAGAAATATCCTATTCAGGAAAAAAAATTATATAGAATTAGAAGATATAAAAATACTTAACATTCAGAATCATTGTAGAATTCACATTGTAGCATTAACAAATATATTCCCTCTATCTGTTTGATATGCTTTCACTTCGGTTATAGGGACCTTTGAAATATGAAAGGCTATCACTTGATATAATCCACTATATTCTTGCTTTTCTTTAGCCACTAGTGCTTTCCATTTAGAAACCTTTACGGATACAATGTCATGAATTTTTACGTTTATGTCTTATAGGTTTTTACATCTCACATTTAGATTGATAATCATTTTTATCGTAAATTTTTGTATAAGGATTGAGGTAGGTCACACCTGTAATCCTAGCTACTCAGGAGTCTGAGATCTGAGGATAACGGTTTAAAGCCAGCCCGGGAAGGAAATTCCATGAGACTCTTATCTCTAATAAACCACTAAAAAGCCTGTAGTGGTGCGGTGGCTCAAGTGGTAGGGTGCTCCATTGAGCTGAAGAGCACACTGACAGCGCCTAAGCCAAGAGTTCAAGCCCCATGAGTGACAAAAAACAAACAAACAAAAAGGATTGAGGTAGTAGTCTAAGATCATTCTTTAAATCTCGAGACAATAGTGCCAATACACCCATTTAATATATTATTTTTATTTCATAAAGTCATAGGATAGTTTTCAAAATCTATTGACCATAAAACTGAGAATTGATTTTTGACAAATCTGTTACATTCTACTATGTGTCTGCTCTTATAGTAGAACTATTTTGTCTTCACTACTAAACATGGTAATAAGATTCAAAGCTAGTATGAATGCTGGAGCTAAACCATTTTACAAGATTATTCTGACTGACCTGTATTCCTTGAATTTACATACGAGTTTATTGAGCAGGTGGACCAACAGTCTACAGAGATATCTAGATGTTTGATAGTCACTCATATTTTGTACCTTGTAAAAACACAAGACCCCGGATATTATATATAGAAAAATGTATATGAAGAGTAGTGGAAACAACTAAAATTAACTCAGGAATGAGTTAAGATTTAGATAACACTGTAGCATAACAAAACTGAATGATAACAACTTGAGCTGTACAACAGAGGAGAGTGAGAGGGGAAAGAATGATGGACCACATAGGAGCTATATGTCATTGCTATTGTGTTTCAAAAAATAAAAAGAGTTGAGAGAGAGAAGAGAAGGAGAAATATAAAGTGTCCTGAAACAAGTTTCTTTTTAATCCATCTCATAGTTTGGACTAGGAGTCAGTGAAAATGGAAAAAAATAAAATAGAAAATAAAGCATTGTATATACCTGTTACAATGTAAAGAAACTGTAATAGGAATATGATAATTAACTTCCAAAGAAATAAGACAAAGAATAGTTAAACTCTAAAGGGAAAAAGAATGAAGAGAGAAAAGAAGCAAAGTAAAACCTTTATCAATAAAAAGCAGAAGAGATTGGAAGAGAAAAGGCAGTGGAAATATTCTAACAATGAAATTTGCTAGTGTGGATAAAATATGGATCACAGGTTATCATATATAATTTGAAAAAGCATACTAGGAATGAAAGTTTGAAAGTCATGATTTAAAACACTTTTGGATTATAACTAGACAGTATAGCTCAGTGGTAAACCATTGGAATAGCATATGTGAAACAATGGTGTCATCTCCAAAGCATTACAAAGTACACACACACAAAAACCACATAAACACACACACACACACACACACACACACACCACATACACACATTTGGAATATTGATATTATCATATTAAACGGAGGAAATTATCACAAATAGTAAAATATGTTAATAATATATGAAATCATAACATTGCTCATACTATTTAAAAGTTTAGTAGAAATAAAATAGTCACAATATACTTGGATTCTAATAGATTAAGTAAATTGAAAATTAAAAGAAGACATGAGAACCTTTGCAAATAAGTTTTAAATAATAAACATTTTGAAACCTGTGTCCTTTTATTTTTGACAAAAATTGATGTTACTGGTGTTTTAACTCAAGATTTAGAATATGATAGAGAGGTGCTGTATATAACGCTAGGGATGGCTATATCTATGATCATTTCACTCTGAATAGTTTTATAATAAGGTCTCATAATTTCCCTGCCATAGTTAGAAAATGGATGCAACAAATCACCATGCTGAGCTCAAACTTTATTTTAAATTCAAGTGCAAATATTTCCAAAATGTGATCAGGTAATGAAGCCTTTCTTAAAAACTATGTGCTTCTTGAAAAAACAGTAAGTATTTGTTACCTGGACAAATATGTTTATAACTCTAAGAAAATAAATGTATTTAAATTCACTAACCATATAAAAATTAGGAAAATAATTTTTAAATAACCATATGTTAAATATTTTAAAAGCAAAATATATGTTTCTGAATAATTTACATGTGTAAAAATCATGCAAAATTAAATTAAATGATCTTACAACTCTGACCAAAGAATTACCCTAAAGAAACAAAAGGAAACATTTAAGCTCAAAATTTGAAATTTAGAAAATAAAATGAAGTGGGGTCTGGGAAGGTAGCTCAGAGGTAAAACACTTGCCTTGCATGCATGAAGCCCTGGGTTCGATTCCTCAGCATCATATAAACACAAAGAAAAAAGACAGAAGTGGCACTGTGGATCAAGTCATAGTGCGCTAGCCTTGAGCTGAAGAGCTCAGGTACAGGGCCCAGGCCCAGAGTTCAGGCCACACAACCGGACTCCCCCCCCCTAAAAAAAAAAAAAAAGAAAAGAAAATGAAGTGTACTCTTTAGTTGACTTAAGTGTAAATGCTCTGTATATCAATTTTATAATAAAAAATGCATGAACAAAGAAAGCAAAAGTACCCATTGATCAATAGCAGCAGCAAAAGCATCAGTAGTTCTTGTTTTGAGTGTGGACAAATATCCATGGAAGATATAACAATGTTTCTTCCCTAAGAAATGTTGTTAGGAAATGGAAAAACTTGGAAAAAATTATATTAAGTGAAGTAAGCCAGGCCCAAAGAAACATGGTTTCCCATGGTTTCCCTTATTTGCAATATCTATTATATGTATGAGTCAAGCATAAAAGGTCAGATAATGTGATGTTAGGAAAATGAACCCTTAGATAGGTATTTTAATGTTTTTTTCTTTCATGCATTTGTTTCTAACGCATTTATAAGATTATTTCTTTGTTGCTTTGTATGTCCCTCCCCCACAGTATAACCCCTGCTTTCACTATATTTGATGTCAGTATAAACAAGTCGTATAAGGATACAGGTGGACCTGTTGCAACAATGAGAAGTACAAGTTGTCATGTCTAAAACGAGCTTTACAACGTTGGTGCGGGGCGGGGGGTGGATTGGGTGAGGGGGTGGAGGGGAGGCTGGGAAGGGATGTGAAGGGTAAACAAAGGAGGAGGCTGCAATGCTTGGTAAGAAATGTATGCATTATCCTGCCCATGTAATTGTAACCCCTCTGTACAGTATGTTCAAAAAAATAATAATAAAATAAAATGAAAAAAAAGAAATGTACTCATTACCTCATTTATGTAACTGTAACCCCTGTGTACATTACCATTACAATAAAATTAAATTGAAATTAAAAATAAACCAAATAATATACCAATTAAGAATTCATACAAACCCCACAACCGACAAAAAAAAATGTTAAAAGAATTCTTAGAAGCCATTGGTTAAAAACGTTGTAAAAAACTCCCCTAAATACGCAAGGAATATACTTTGATGATACTATTTAAATACTTCAACTTCAGCAGTAAAGCAAAAAGTTTAAAAACTGTTACAAAGTAAAGTAATAAATCAGAATATATTACTATTAATAATAATCATAAGACGAATTTATAATGGTAGTCAAATATGTAAGAAATGAGGCAATTTGCCATTCATTTGTACTTAATAAGTGAGAAAGAATTTTCTAGGTCTTTTTAAATTATCATAAGTTTAATGAAGAAATTATTCTCTCACATCATGTGAGAATGATAAAGCTGATATTAGAGCAAAGAACAGATTGTATTAAGTTTTTGGATGTTAATGTATATACTTATTTTGGTTGTGGGAAAATGTGGGGATTTCAACTTGGTGTATATTGTTCTTGCAGGCCGGCGTCATATCAGTGGTTAATTTTAGGATAGGGGTTCCCTTTCCACTAAAACATTCACCTGATCCGTCCTTTTAGCCTTCCCATCACCAGTGGCATCAGTTGCACACCAACTTGTCTAGCTTGCTACCTTGATTGGCCTGGATCCGCAGTCCTTCCAGTCTTAGTCTCTAGATAGTGCAGAATGGTGGAAATGATCCAATCCACCCAACTATAGATTGAGAAATAAGTCCACTAAACTTTTGGCTTGGGTTCTGTACTCAAGCCTCCTAAGTAGTTAAGAGTATGCATGGGATCCCCTGGTGCCAAGCAGTAAGAGTATGTTTTTAAAGCAACTAGACATAAATATGACTTAGGCTTGTGAATACCTCAGGAAAAGAATAAAAGAGCAGTGAACCATAGAGGACAGGCAGACTTTAACTAGCTACTAAGAGGCTGAATGAGCTTAGCTAGCTACTCACAAGTCTGAGATCTGAAGACCACTGTTCAAAGCCAGTCCCATCATGAAAATACAAGCCATAATCTAAAAAACAAAAACAAAAACAAAAACAGAAGTGTAGCAGTTGCTGAAGTGGTAGACCACTATCCTTGGGCACAGAAGCTGAGGAATAGTTCCCAGGCACTATCAAGCCTCAAGAATGATGAATGCATGCATGAGTACATGCACATGTGCGTGTGCATAATCGCACATGCATGCACACATACACAAACACAAATGAGTATTTCAATGTAAAGTTCTTTATTTTTTTACCTTGCTATACTTTATTTCCCTGTATTAGTTCACAAATTCACAAAATCAGCTAAGGACCTATTTACATAAAACTCATCATGTTTCTCTAAAATCTGCTCTCTTTTTGGAAGCCTGTTTTTATTTGACCCAAAAGTAAGTTATCCAGGAAGTTAATTCATCACTATTAAGTCTGTAGTATTAGATGATAGTTTAGGTTCCTCCTAGCAATATGATTTTGTGATATCCTGCATCAAGCAATATATTTCTTTCCCTAGAAGAGAAACCTCTGTCAAACAATTAATAATAGCTTTTTCTCCTCCGGGCATGCATCTGTAGTTTTATTTTATTCATATATTTCATGATCTGTCTGTGTATGCCAAAGGCTGCCATGAAAATAAAAACACCCTTCTCAGCACTTAGCATGTGTTTACCATTCATAGATATGAAGATGTTTAAATGTTACTGAAATTGCTTTGGAATAAATAATGTTCACCCTTACTATCTTGAGAAAGAAGAATTGGTTTCTCAGCACTTTAGGTAAGAACTTGAGGGAAAGAAACAAAAGGAAAATTGAGGAACAACTCAACACATAGATTCAAATGAAACAAAACAAAACAAGAAAACACTAATTAATTCAGTACTCAAGAACCTGCAGGAAATGAAAGATTTAAAAAAAAATCAGCTCTGACAAGCTTATGATATTCGTGACTACGTGGGAGTGCACAGTTATGAGGATAGTGGCTAAAGCCCAGACTGAACAGAAAGTTCTGTAAACAATGCCATGCACCTGTTATTCTTAATTCCAGGAGGAATAACATCAAGTAAACTGAGGGCCAAGATCATACACAAGTAAGAAGTCAGTTTCTAGCTGAAAAATAACCAGGATAACTTAGGGCTGGGGGCATGACAAAGTGGCAAGAACACCCATTTAAGGGGCACAAAACACTCAGTTCAAACTCTAATATTAGAGGTAATAAAGAAAAAAACTATGATTTTAAATAATTAGAACAATTGTAACACTTGAGTATTTGAGTGGAGAAAAATCTATGAGAGAGATAGAATGAACCTACGTTCCAATGCTTTCTACTTTAGTGATAATGTTTAGTGGTACTTCAGACAAAACAGAGTTACTTTGCAAATTAGCATGGATGTGCATTTGGGTGATGGAAATGCTCTATTTACACAGGTGTAAATTAAATAGATTTTTGGAGGTAGATTATAGTTCTTGAACTAAGAGCTTGGGTGATGTCCCTGAGCTTTTTCTCTCAAGGATACCACTCTAATACTTTGAACCACAGTTCCAATTCTGATTTTCTGTTGGTTGTTTGGAGATAAGAGGCTCATGGACTTTCCTGCCCAGGATGGCTTCAAAGCACGATTGTCAGATCTCAGCCTCCTGAGCAAACAGGATTCCAGGCATGAACCGTCGATGTTTTTAATAATTTAGTAAATTGTATAGTTACAGAAGTTATAAATTATCATTGTAACCTGTGGAATATATGTGTGTATGCATAGATCAATGCATAGATAGAAATATTTCAACATATTTTTTCATCTACAGTAGATTTATGAAATCATCCTTCATTATAAAATAAAATGGAAACAAAAGTTAATAAGGAGCAAAACAAAGAGAAGTGTTACATGTTTCTTTTTGTTGAATGCAATATGAATTGTGGAAATCAGTTTGGGAAAACCATCTCTACTTTAGCAAAAAGGATAACTGCTATTAATTCCAATCCTTCTATTTGCCCATATTGTGCGTCCTCACACATGAGTGTCAAAATCAAACCACACTTTTTGCCTTTGTATTTAACTCACCTGTTATAATTTAGGCGATAGATGAAGTAATCAAATAAAGATTAAAATAATAGTAAGCGAGGCTATGAGTTAGAGTTGAAAAAGATTTTAAATATGATAATAGCTAATTAAAATGCATATTTCTTACTTTCACTCTGTTATGTCTCTCATTCCCACAATAGGAAAGTACATAGAAGGTATTCCGTAAATTATAAGTATAATTATTAAAAATGTATTGAAAGAATATAGGCACTGTGTGCTTTTAGCTTATTGAGACCTATATGGGGTAGTGTGTTTTTGAGGACTTGCAAAACGTTGTGATGGAGATGAAGGGAAGGATGTGCTTATTCTGGAAAACAGGTTAGAGGATTGCTCCCAGAAAGATAGTGATGAATTCTTCCAAAAGGTTACAGTAAAATCACTTTCACAACCATGTTCACTATTGCATTATTCACCGTAGCCAAGTTATAGAAACAGCCCAGATGCCCTTTGGCGGAGTGATGGTTGGCAAAGGTGTGTCATATATACGTAAGTGGATTGTACCTATCCATTATGAAGACTGTTATGTTATTTGCAATGAAATGGATAGATCTAAAAATATGTAAACTAAATCAGAGCCAGACACACAAAGGACCCATGTTCTGTCTCATATTTGGAAGCTAGAACTTTATACAAGTTTACACAGCAATATTAACCAAATCATGCTATTTGCAGAGGAATATTTAAATGATGTCATTTTTTATCAAATTAAATTTTTAATCCAACAAAATGAATACTGGGAAACTATCACTTGGAAGATGTGAGGGGAAGTCAAAGGGAAGGAATAAAGAGAGTTATGGAGGAAGAAAGTGAAGACAAAATATTCAATGCAGATAGTATGAAACTAGAAAAAATTAAAGTGTGGTGAGATTTTGAAGGGTAGGGAATAGTTATATAAAGATCCATTACACATAAAAACATGATTTATTGAATGGAAATTCCCTTGTACAACTAGTTAAGATAATAAAAATATAATTAAAAACAATGGAGATCTTAAACTGTATTCTTTTAAACCATGAAACAATATAGTAGTTTCCTCCTCAGAAATTTTCTTTTCAGGTATTTTCCTTATAGTGACAGAAAAATGATCAATGCAATGAATGTCAATACATCACATTGCACATCATAAAGAGACACAATATAAAATCAGAGTAAAAATGTTAGAATTCATCACATGATAAAATAACAGGTAGAATTTGCCAAATGCTAGTTGATTGTTTTTCCAATACTTTACTCTTGGTATCTAATTTAATCCTCACAATAATTGCATAAATTGGAACTACTTACATTTTTAATTCTCTGATGATGATATTGAAATCTTCAGAGTTGTAATTACTAGTACAACATTGCACACATGGTAAGTGTTAGCCTGAGGTCCATCTCCGAATGTATCGATTAACTTCATTCTATTTTATGACTAAAATACCAGGACTTAGTCTACAAATTCGAGGAAAAATTCCCAGAATTATGTGTACACTCATAATATTTCACTTTGTCTTTGTTAGTAATTAGGTAACTGTAATATGAAAACTCAAAGTTCATAATCAATACATACCTCTCTGGTGAAAGGAACTGCTAAAGAATAACATTCTTGATTTCTAGGTCACAATAGCAGAAATCATATTCTATCCCTTCACTGCACTGCCTGGGGACCCTACCTCTGTTTAACACTGTCTTACTGAAAGAATGACCTCCCCAATTCCTGATGGAAACAGACTGCATGCCTTATGGACCAATCATTTCCACATTGTAGCTCACCTAAGTTGTTTACTATTAGAAGGTTTTTTTTAATTTTTTTTTTGGGTCCGGTTGTGGGGCCTGAACTGTGGGCTTGGGCGCTGTCCCTCAGCTCTTCAGCTCAAGGCTAGCGCTCTACCACTTGATCCACAGCGCCACTTCTGGCTTTTTTCTTTTTGCTTATGTGGTGCTGAGGAATCGAACCCAGGGCCTCAGGCATGCAAGGCAAGCACTCTACCACTGAGCCACCTTCCCAGCCCTAGAAGTTTTTTGACTGCTTTTTATACCCAACAATTTGAGAGAAAGGTGTACTTTAAAATGCTATTAAAGCAAGACTGATATAAAAATCACTTTGACCCCAGATAAATATTTTACCTTTCATGTACCCAAAAATGCAGACTGACCTATCATTAATGTTAGGAATGAGAGGATAAAAAATCATAGACAGGGCTGGGAAGGTGGCTCAGTGGTTAAAGCGCTTGCCTTGCATGCCCGAGGCCCTGGGTTCGATTCCTCAGCACCACATAAGCAGAAAAAAAACAAAAACAAAAACAAAAAAGCGGGAAGTGGCGCTGTGGCTCAAGTGGTAGAGCACTAGCCTTGAGCTGAAGAGCTGAGGGACAGTGCCCAGGCCCAGAGTTCAGGCCCCATGACCGGAAAAAAAAAATCATAGACAACAAGATCTAAGCATGAATTAAAGCCTTTGCAACTTCTGAATACAATTGGTTTAAAAAGACATAAAGAGCTGGAAGGTGGTTCAGTGGTAGAGTGCTTGCCGTGCATGCGTGGGGCACTGGGTTCGCTTCCTCAGCACCACATAAGCAAAAAGAAAAAAGCTGGAAGTGACGCTGTGGCTCAAGTGGAAGAGCTCTAGACTTGAGCTGAAGAGCTGAGGGACAGCGCCCAGGCCCAGAGTTCAGGCCCCACTACCAGACTCCTCCCCCTAAAAAGGACATCAATACTACTACATGTTTTTAAAATTTCTTTTATTAAGTATCCATTTATTTATTTCTTCATTGTATTTTCCCAGGAAAACAAAGGTAAGGGAAGAGTCAGTATGTGTTTAAAAAAATGATTAGAAAGGGGGAAAGGAAGTACCCGGGTACAGCACAAATCAATCATGAAATAAAACACCACAGTACTGGTATCATAAAAGCCCAAGGGAGCTTTAGCCTGTAGGGATCAGAGAAAGGACAGACAGGTACACACTTTTCCACCTCCCTCCCCATAAATTCAAGTTTTCTCACAAAGCTTTGGTTTCTAGCAGTAAACATGGCATTACATTTGTCCGTCTCCCATTAAACAATCTGTGGCCACTTTGACATAACTTTTCTTGCACCTGTGTACAAGTTCCTGAGTGACTTTCACGTACATTCATATTCCCTTTCCTGGTCTCCTGACCCCACTTTCTACATGGAAAGCCCAATTGATTTTCTCTAGTATTACAGAACAAGCAGTTTGGTCACAAATGTCATATTTGATGAGAATTACGTTTAAAAAACATGGACTCAGGTTGGGAACAAGGTGTGTGTGTGGGGGGGGGGGGGTGGTGGAGAGGTTGGAGCCCTAGCGTCTTCAGAATCTTTGCATAAGTCACATAAAAGTTGAAGAGACATTCCAAGAGTCATCTGTGTATGGGCATGTAGGTTTTCTTTTGAGGGAGAAAAGGGTAGAGGATAGGGACTTATTATTATTATTTTTACCAATGAAGATCTAGTCCAAAATGGGAAATAGGGGAAGTGAGGGAACAAAAGAAAAACTGGTTCAAGATCCTCACTTTAGAAGTTCCCCCAACTTAGCTTCAGATCCTTTTGTCTAGTGCAGAACCTTCTGTAAAAGATGCTTTGGCTATTTTTCTCAATTCTAAAAGAAGTTTGTAAACAGTAAAACCCCAAAAAGAACATGGAGAAAAGACCCACACATTATTATTTACACAAACTAGACCATCTAGCAAATGATCAACTCAGAAACTCAGTAAAGTCCTACAGAGCCTAGACAAATACAATTAACTAGAGGGGGGCAGCATTTGTGGGGAGACAAGAAACTAGGATCAGACACACATCACCCAATGCATTCTATTGCATTTGTCCTGTTTCAACACAGTGAGGTAGGTTTGAGGTGATCTCACAGCATGTAAATGAAACCTCCTTTTTCTCCTTTAGCTAACCCACCACTATGAACAATTATGCAGCAGGGGAGGACACGGGCTCCAGAGAGAGGCCTTCACTTATGGTTTTCCCTGGAAGCAGAGACTGAGGATTTTGGTCCTTGCTTTTTATAGATCCATCCCTGCATGGCTAGTAGAAGGTGGACACAAACCTGTGGTCTTAAAATCCAAACATATCAATTCCCATTCCTTAGAGGAAAAAAAATACATATACAGTTATTTGCACAGTAATCCCAAGCTAACTTAGTAAAGGATAGATATGGTATATGGAAAGAAAACAAGTCGCAGAGCCATAGGATTAGACAATCATTACTAACCTTGGCTTCCTCTTTGGTCGTCTTCTACCTTGTCTGAACCACCGTTTCCTGTTTAGACTAATTTCCATTCTTCCAGCAGAAGGAGAACAAGTCATGGGGCAACCCAATTAAAAACCTAGTCTCCCATGAAACATTTCCAAGGGTTGAGGGGGTTTCAAGAGGACCCTATGGCAGAAAAGCCAGCTCTAATTGGCAAAAATGAAGTAGTTCAATAGGCTATGCTCTCCAAATGATTGCTCTCCATGGTGATAAAAACAACAAACTCTTCCTGCTATGCCGACCTGGAGCTGTTGCCCATTTATCCCTGAGATTGCTCATGTACCTGAGAACACAGTGCAGGAACGAGGGCCTTAAGATTAAAATATATAAAAATACAAAACCAGAATATTTATAATAAGAAAAAAAAAAGGTAAAATGCACAAGATATGTCATTCGCACAGATACTGCAGGTTTGGCATCCTGGAGAAAGCGGGGACCCAAGGTGCAGTTATCCAAGGGAACAAATAAATTACAATCACATTGGCCCAGAAATGGGGGTGGGAGCAGGGAGAAGCTCAGAGCAGCAGGTTTGCAGCCATTCCCTAGTCACCCATGTTGCCTGTCATCACAACCCAATGCCTGGACCAGCTCTCCCAGCACTACAGCTCAAGATAGGGTGATGAGGAAACAAGATGTGGAGGGGAGGATGTGGTGGAGAGACAAAAAACAAAACAAAACAAAACAACCCTGCCTTGCTCCTGACAGGTCCTCCTAACCGGGGTAGTACACCTTGGGGATTTGAGCCCGTGGATCTGCTGGTCTGGTGCTTAATTGTTTCACACCCTGGCAAGAGAAATAGGACACATCCTTCTTTAAAGGAACAACTTGCCAATCTGGGTCACTTTTAGAAGCTGGAGGCTGGGGGAGAGGGAGGGGAAGCATGTAGGTCAGGTGAAGATTATCATATAAAGTACGCAGGTTTCAAAAGTGGTTCCCCCAAAGCTCCTCACTTGAATTGGGATAGATCATGATGGGATTCCTATGCATCACCCCTTCCCCTCATCAAAAGAGAAGATGGGATGATGCTGGGACATCCTGGCCTGAGACGTATGGAAGTGCCATCTACTCGCCAACCCAATCCATATCCCAACTTTCTCCACTTTGCGAATTGATGCCTGCTCCTTGAAACTTCCTGCTTGCAAGAGTTCCCCCGCCCCCGACTCTAGTGGCTCAATTTTGGGCCTCCGGGAGCAGGGCAGGGCTGTGGATCTCTTCTTCTTCTTCCCTAAAGTAGGCAGGCTTTCCCTGGGAACTGGGGACCTGCTGAGCCTTCAGTGGACAGGAGGCCGCCATGTGGTTGATGCTTTGGCAGAAGTGGCACTTCTTGGGCTGTGGTGGCAGCTTGCATTCCTTGGCATGATGGTCTAGACCACCACAGTTGTAGCACCTGTCTCCTTTGGATCTGCGCTTCTGCATGTTCTTCCCCTTTGGCCACCTCTCACTGCCAATACAGAACACCCCACTGGGCCCAGTGACTTGGATGGATTCTAGGTCTTTGGCAGACTTCTTAAAGGTAAACTCCACAGCCTCTCCCTCCTTCAGGCTCTCGAAGCCCTCCATGTGCAGCTTACTCTGGTCACAAAGACGTCCACCAGGGGTTCGAGCGCTACCCTGGTGCGGGCTGTCATGGATAGGAAGCCAGCCGAACCCTCTGTGCACGTTGAACCACTTACAGATGCCGGCCCTGTGCAACAGCTGAGGCTCCTCGGCCACCTGAGCTGCATCCTCCCGTGCCTCCTCGGGTGCCTTCTCCACTGCCTTGGCGCAGCCACCTGCCAACTGCTGGTTGGACACCAAGCCCATGGCCGTTGTCTGAGCCCGCGGCCCGGGGCCCCTGGTCGGGCTGCTGCTGGCCCCAGAGAAGTGCAGAGGCAAAGGGCAGTTTGGGAGAAGAAGCGGCTACATCTTCCCCGCACAATCCATTTTTCAAAATTTCTTATGATACTGAAGATTCAATTATAAACTATTAACACTTGAAAATAACTCATTTTTGGGGGAGTAGGACACAAAACACAAGATTAATCCTAATCATTTTCAAAGACATTTATTTATACTACAAATTCACTCTTATAACTACAAAGATTCTAAAAATAACTGAAACATAGCACATAATTTAACTTCATCATGTACGTTCAAAGGATTGTGCTAATAGAAAACAAATTTATACTAATAATTAGCTCACCCAATTCACTTCCATTCTTTTATTCTATATCTTTTAGTTTCATAAAAACTGGCTTTTCATAAAATGATGCATAAAAAGCCTATATATCCATTTACATTTTCAGATTTTAACAATGTTTATTTCAGAAATGTTTTTAGCTGTATAGTCAATGAACTGAAATAACACTGAAATATTCAAAGGGTTTTCAGAAATTGCAAGACTCGCTCTGGGATGTTATTTATATTGGAAAAGATATTCAAAAAGCCTTATTTGTTAAAGTTGTGATAGTTACTCCCACAAAAGAACAATTAATGGAGAAACATTTGTATGTACAAAACAACTTGAAATGCATCCACAATCTGGAGGTGACTCATGTTTTTTGTTTGTTTTTGCAATGTATATCTAACAAACATATCCACAATACTGATTTTCAGTCAATATGATGGGATATTCAAACCTAAAAAATGCGGGTTTATTATCTTAGTGTGAATAGATATGATCTTACAAAGAAAGTTATTTTCAACAGAAATCTGGAAAGTGTTTATCCACCTTGAGTTTCACAGGAATAACCAGAGAGTAATACCTGTTTGGTCGAGTTGGTCAAAATCACTCCATGAGTATATCTTAAAAGTATATCCAATTTAAGAGGTCAAATACATATTTTGTACTGACAGTCATCTTACAGCAATAACTCACTACCTAATTATATGTGTATCTTCTTGCCTAATATATACTTAGAACTGAAAGTGATCTCTTTTAACTGAAAGTGATCTCTTTTATCTAACTTAATGGTGTAAGTGCTTTGATTATGATGATGTTATTATTTCACAAATAAAATCTACAGAAGGGTGGTTTCGCTGAAATGACAGGATGGAACACTGATAAATAACAACATTTCAACACAGCTCTTTTCAGCCTCACTCTGTCCACATTGGCAAGCAATATTGCAAATGCACACACTCACGCATATACACACACATGTGCTCACATTTACAAACACATATACATGCATGCCAAATTCAGGATTTACTGTACAAAAAAGTTCAAATAAAATATTAGTGATTAGGAAAAATGATAACTTGCCTTATTACAAAATAATACATAATCCAGTGTCCACGATTGTTACATTTTACCTGCCTCTCCACATGCGACCACTTAATTTATTTTTAGTTAATTCATTCATTCATTCATTCATTCATTAGTTTGTTGCTAATACTAGAGCTTGAACTCAGGGCCTGACTCTGTTCCAGAATTTGTTATTTTTTTTTGTTTTAGTTTTCTCAAGGCTAGCAATTTAATGCTTACACTACAGCTCCATTTCAAGCTTTTGTGGTTACTTTCAAATCAGAATCTAATGGACTTTTTTTTCTTGGTCTGGTTTCAAAGCACAATCATCAGATTTCATCTTTCTGATTAGCTAGGATTAAAGACCTGAGCCACCGGACTGGCTCCTACTTTTCCCTATACTTATCTAATGCACATACTTAAATAGTAATTTAAAACTGAGAGCATACAACCAAGATGTACAGTGATGATATTGTCCTGTCAGAAATTCAAGTTAGTAATGTAAATTTATTCTTAAGACGATACACAAAAAATAGTTTAGAAGAAATCTGATGATGATGATGATGATGATGATGATGATGATGATGATGATGTGTGTGTGTGTGTGTGTGTGTGTGTGTGTGTGTGTGTGTGCTGGTGCAATATATTCCACATATAAGCACTGTGCACGGGTGTCCAGCCATTCACAGTTATTGCATGAATATCTGCCTTGAGCTACCAACTCATGGACAATGTCTAGGTGTCCACTCTAAGCTTCCCAATGAAAAGGGGTTTACTCATCCTCATCCCTATTATTCATATGAGTGGCCTTTTTGGAAAGTATTCTCCACACTGTAGTAAGCTGCAAGGCAAGCAATCTACCACTGAGCCACCATCCCAGCCCAAGTTTTAAGATTCTTGTCTGTAATTTGGTCAAAGCTCTGACTCTTTATGTAGGCTACTAAAAATGTATTTACTAATTTCAAGTAAATACAAATATTCTATTTCTATCTCTTTTAAAAAATAAAAAAAAATGCTCTGTAAATTGATTAGAAGCATGGATTTTGTGGCTAGCTAGGTCATTGCACATCTGTATCTCTTTTCCTCTCTCTCTTTCATGGTTCTCATAGACAATATGATTGCTCCATAGTTATCCTAATTTATTTTATTTTTATATTTTTGGTTGCATCATTTCACTTTCTGCTCTACCATTTCCCAAATCAGCACCACATAAACAGAACCATCCAGAAGTGGTTCTGTGGCTCAAGTGGTAGAGCGCTTGCCTTGATTTGAAGAGCTCAAGGACAGTGCCCTGGCCCAGAGTTCATGCCCCACAGCTAATTTTAAAAAAAGAATCTAAATACTTGATAATTCTAACAGATCTGACTGAAATCAATTGAATCACACTTTTCCTGTACAAGGAAGGAATAGGTCCAGGCTACTAAAGCAGCTAGAGAAGGCAGGGTGATTGTATCTGTGACAAATCTTTGTGGATAATGGTATCGAGGATTACTTACTGGTGATTCACTTGCACTGGAAGCATGATTCTGAACGATTGCTTGCTGATTGTTTGCTTTGATCATTATATCCTCCAAGAAGAAAAAGTGAAATTTAATTGATAGCAAAGGACTACTAATACATTTTGACTTCTCATTAAGCATCTTCAATCATCAAAATCACCTGAAGACAATAGATAGGCATATTTTTAGATGAAAACAAATGTCTTTAAAAAAACAAGAATTTAGGTAGTCATACAAAGGACTTCTATTTTACTATTGCATTATACATTTTTTCGAATGTTAAATACCAACATTAGAAAGCTATTAGAAAGCTCTTTAAGCCCATATGTTGAATAGTGACTTCTCTCACACTATAACGTGGTATTTCCCAAATCATTTACAAAGAAGGCATTGTTTCCTATTTTCTCATTCCTAGAATAAGCTGCACGTGAAGACACCACTGGTTCTCATTTTCAGTCTGTATCTTTGAATATTGAGGAAAATCTTTCCTCTGCTTTCTATAAATTCCCTACTCTCCAGTTAGAATAATTTCGAGTAGTAAAAATGGAAAAAGATAAAATAAATCATGGTGAATAAATATATGCAGAAAATTCACCAGATTTTTCTGACCAGTTCAACCAATGTGAACTATTTGGGGAAAAACATGGACATCTCATTCCCACTGGCACTCAAAGTCTCTGGTTAGGCAATTCTGACGAAGACAGCAAGTAAGATGAAAAAGTGAGGAATAGTATCAATTGCAAGAAAAAAATGGAGTAAGATCCAAGAAAATTTCATCTTTTGGATCCTGAAATTATTCAGCTTACCATGGTGTGGAGACTACTTTCCAAAAAGGCCACCCAGATGAATACTAGGGATGAGGATGAGTATACCCCTCTTCACTGGGAAGCCTAGAGTGGACACTTAGACATTGTCCATGAGTTGGTAGCTCAAGGCAGATATTCATGCAATAATTCTGAATGGCTAGACACCCCTGCACAGTGCTTATATGTGGAATAATACCAGAGTGGCTTCTTTCTTACTTCATCATGATGCAGATACCAATCCCCAAACTAAAGTTCTCTTGACCCCCTTGCATCTCGCTGCTGGGAATAGAAATAACAATGATATGCTGTATCTCCTTCTGTTGAACCATGATATCAAACCAGGTCTGAAGAACAACTTGGAAGAAACTGCATTTGATATTTCCAAAAGGATAAGTAAGTATTACTACCTCTTTGAAGTTGTGGAAGACTGTACAAATTGTTCTCCTAAGTTGTAATGGTATGGTTAAGTTTCTTAAATTTCAAAAATGCCAGTCCATCCTTTGTGTCCCTACAATTTTTTTCACAATACAAAGCAACAGCAATATCTTACTTTAAAAATTCATGGATTCCATGGTATTCTTCCAAGTGAATTGCCTGACTTTGATGTCAAAAAGTATTCAAGAGTTGTTTGTATACATCTATAATGATTTCTGCAGAGTTTGTGATTTTTTTAAATCAGAAATAATTTTAACATCTTTTGAAAAGAATAGTATAGAAACTATAGATGTTCATGGCGCTTTTCTGAAAAAAGTATATCTATGTTTGTATAATGTTCATAATCTATTTAATTCCCTCCTAGATATAATAATTTGAATTCTACATTGTTATATAATGTATATGTTCATTAATGTGTCCTTTCAGATTGCATTCCATATAGAAAAAGTTTAAGATTCCTTTTTTCCTAGGTCCTTGTATTTTTTTTATTTCTTTCTGATAAAATGACAATGTTAACTAATTTCAAGTTTTGTAAAGGTTATGATATGTAAAGGCCTTTCTCAGGTGAAGATTTAATATACTGATGTCAAACTAACCTTTAATTCTATGAATTACAGGTATTGTTACACTTGTATTTTGTAATCAACTTTTTAATAACTGTTTTTCATTTCTTGCATTTGAAGAATGAAAAATATGGAATACTTCACAAATTTTCATATCATCCTTCCGCAAGTGCCATGTTAATATCTGTATTGTTGTAATTTGGGTAGACCTGCTGCTGAAACATGTAGTATCCTCTAAATTTAAGTACTTAATGATGGAATCTTTATACAGGCATATATACATGGTTGACTATTTATAACAAGGAACCCTTATTGTTCCTAAATATACTATTGATCTTATTTCTCTAAAATTCTTTGTATAATGGGAAAAAACCCATTGTTTGGTAGATTGCTCACATTTGCAATTTTTTGTCAATGACAATTTTGTCTTCTTCATTTTAAATTTGATCATACTTTGAAGCCTTTACAGCTAAGTCCAAAGGTGATTGCTTTTCAAGTATTTATTTATCAACTGAGTTAGCTTTGTGGAGCTAATGGATTCAAAGTAAGCCTTGCTTAAGAGCTACTTCTTAACTTGTGCAACTTAAAATTTCCCAAATGAGGTCTTGCTGGCACAAATGTCTAGCTGACCCTTTACCCTTCTTCCATGTAGGAACAGACCAATCAGAATATCTTACCCTGACAGCATAGATTGTCCACTGGAACAAAACTAACCTTAGTTACAAGAGATCATAGAGAGATGAACAGTTCAGACAGTATTGTTCAGAATGGAAGGCATTCTATCAAAATATAATTGTTTATTATACTTATCATTTCAAAAGTAGCTAAAGCCAAGAAGGTGAAAAAAATTGTTCATATGCATGATTACCTACTGTCCTTGCCTGTCTATCATCCAACCAGGCAGGAACTTACACTACGGACTTTCTATCACCAAATATGTCCATAGCTCTTGGAGAAGTCCATACGTTTCTCCTTGATATTAGGCCTTAAATTGGTAATGTTTTAATCACAGTGTTTCCTCTTGCCTCTAGGCTGTAAATCAACAAATGGTAAAGATTTAAGTCTAACTCTACCAAAAACTGAGGTAGAGATAATGGAATAATACTTTAAAACAGAGTTGCCTTTGATACCCTAACCACAACAGAACAATGCAAAACAATTTTTTATATTATATATACTTATATATTTTATATTTATATGTACTGATTTTAAATTTCACACAGTGAATCTTATTAGAATTGATAGTTTGACAAATATATTGACATTCATTCTCATAAATAGATTGGAATATAAATAATTAGGTTTAGAATATAAATTAGAATATAAAAAGTATTAATGCAATGTCTTCGGTATAAACTTGTGATACCTTCTAAGTGTTTGTGGTCTTCTGAATTCACATGGTAAAATAACAGTATTGATTTCCGCTAATGTATAAGGGATTTTATTCTGATGCTCTGTTTATTGTTTTAACTCGCTGGTCCCAAAGTGTTTTTCTCCATATTTCTGAAGCATTCTTACTGATTATACCCAAATTTTGCTGATATAATGTCTAAAAGCTATTATTCTTCTGCAGGACCCATGGGTCCTAGGATACCAGGTTCAAGTTATCTGCATCATCAGATAACAAGGGCAAGATTTCTCACCTAGGCCCATGCAACATACCAACAGAAAGTAATTGAAGACTAATCTCAATTTCTCATGTCCTATAATATATTTCAAGGCCCCAATTCCTTATAGGAATTAGCAGTAATCAACTGAGAAATGCAAGGCAACTTGAAATGAAAGATGAGATCACTAAATATGAAAGAAAGTACTGTAGTTCAAACTTTCAATTTACAAATGACCAGCCCATATGTGTGAACAAAATCACAAATGAACAAGATTCTTTTTAATACCCCTCTCCTAATGATTAATGAAAGATTTCAGTGCAGCAAAAGTTGGCCAAAAAATAGTTTCTGGAATGATAGATCCATAATTGTTCTACCAAGGCTAGGAAAACTTGATTTAGAGGTCAAATATAATTTAGAAAAACATTAAGAAGATCCTTAGTGCTTCAAAACACTGGTACTTCAGAAAACTAGGTTCTGTAGTATAAAAATGTCATTTGCAAACCAATGATAACCTACATTTAATCTCCTGAAAGTATATTCATTTTCAAATAAACTATTTAAAATCACATTTGCCAAAATAACACTTGATAAGTAGATGATAGTGTCATTACAAGGTTTTCAAGTGTAGGAAGCAAGTTACAATAGAGTTGATTTACTTACCCAGCACTAATACCAACCAAATTCATTCATTAAAGTGTAGAAAGAGTACCCCCAGCATTTGTGTTGTTTAGTAGGTGCCTTCCAGAAATATGTTAAATAGATCAGCCTCCCATATTTTCAAACCCAAATATTAGGTAATAAAGTAAATTTCATCACATAAGAACGTACCTTTAAAAATTCACTAAGAGTTGCCTTATCATGTGTTGTTTTATGTTTTCCCTATCTGTCTAACATAGTAAGAAATATGACTTTAGGTCTTGCATATGGGTACTTATCAGAGATGTGACAAACATAAAATATGTCTTCTATTACTATCATATTCCTCTACACTAGTAAATTTTAGTTTTCTCATTTTCCAAAACTTATAGGTAGTACAAAATATTATCCTATGTAAAATAAAATAATCACATACAATTTTACAAAGCCATTTATAAAAACTAGTAGTTAGGAATACATTCTAAATCATTTTTAAACTTTCTTGCTGACTAAAGATTAATCTTCCAAATTAATGAGAATAAAATCATGTCTAAGTGCTTCACATCTCCAGTCTTGCAAATTGTTATTGCAGATGAATGAATTATGGAAATATAAACTGACATCAGTTCAAGTATATGTGGGATTGAAACTCCACGGAATGTACATAAACCTTTCAAAGAATTAACAGGCAGTTTAACAGAATGACTATCGGGAAATTGAAACCAGAGAGGAACAATAGTAAAGAAATAGAATGAATGAAAAATAGAACAATGGGCAAGTAAAGCTAGAATACTCAATGTACACATGTAATAAAGGAAGCGGTAAATCTGAAATGAATCTTGGAGAAAGGGTTGCTTCAGATTGATAGAAGGAGTGACTCTGATCCAGGAGCGTTAGACAATTAGATGGACATATTTAATTGTAACACACTTGCACAACCTTTTGAAATTCAGTTAAAAAACACAACAACATACAAAAACACACAAAAATTACAACCAAACAGCAATCTCTAGAGAGTATGAATATGTCCTTTAAAAATTTTAAATCGTTAATGAAGGTCAGTCTTTGGAAAAGCAAACAAAGCTTTTCAAAGAGGGCAATTTGGGGTAGGGGAGAATTTTAAACAGATTTAAATAGATTGTCTAAAGTTATAATTCACCTATATCTACTGCAAATATTTTCTTCTGCGAATGCTCTTTGACCTGGATACTCGAGTCCTGAGGCACACTTGATAGCTTGTGAAAACAGAGTGGAAGAAACAAGATCAAGAACCTATTACTCCACTGGAGAGAAAGCAGTCCTCTTTGTTTTCTCTCAATCTCTTCACTACTCTATTTTCACACTTTTAATAAAGTCAAGTGATTTTGAATTGTATCTTTCCTTCTTCATTCTCGCAAAATAATTGTTCAAAATAATTCATTAAATATTATTTGCCATTATTTTCTATCATGCTGTTTACTTGTCCAACCGAGTCCATTAAACTTCCCCTTTTCATTTGGTTGCCACGGAAACCCAACAACTATGTTAATGAAGACCAACACTAATGCAAATCTTTGTCTCTAAAAAACCAGTCCAAGAACCTGTAATCACAAATATTTAGCTATAATTTTTTTCTTTTTTCTTTTACCTTGAAATCTTCTTGTGTCTAATGTACCCACAAAAATAAGTACTCCACCCCTTTTTGGTTCAATAAATTCTAACCTCAAAGATATATTTTGCTAACAAGATGCTTAGAGGAAACTGAAGAATAATCCATTTTTATCTTCACTCTTACGACTTTTATCTTCTCTGTTAAGATTTTCCTTAGATACCATATCAGGAACAGTGAAATTATTCTTTGCAAAATTATTTCAATAGATTATTTTTCTCTTGGTCTTGCTTTTGCTCAACAAGATGTATTGAGAAGAATAGAGTTAAATCACCCATTCCTTGGATTACTTGGTCTGTTACAAAGGACAATACTTTTTTTTTAAAATTTATGTTTTTATTTTATTTTATTTGTGAACATACTGTACAGAGGGGTTACAATTACATGGGCAGGATAATGCATACATTTCTTACCAAGCATTGCAGCCTCCACCTTTGTTTACCCTTCACATCCTTTCCCAGCCTCCCCCCTCGCCCCCCACCCAATCCTTCCCTCTCTCCTCCCCCCCCCCCCCCGCACTGATATTGTAAAGCTCATTTTTGACATGACAACTTGTACTTCTCATTGTTGCAACAGGTACACCTGAATCCTTAAACGACTTGTTTTTCCCCATCTCCTCCACAAGTTATACTGACATCAAATATAGTGAAAGCAGGGGATATACTGTGGGGGAAGGACATACAAAGCAACAAAAAAATAATCTTATAAATGCGTGAGAAACACAGGCATGAAAGAAATAAAACATTAAAATACATATCTAAGGGTTCATTTTCCTGACATCACATTATCTGACCTTTTCCGCTTCACTCATACATATACTAGATATTGCAAATAAGGGAAACCATGGGACCTGTGTTTCTTTGGGCCTGGCTTACTTCACTTAATATAATTTTTTCCAAGTTTTTCCATTTCCTAACAAATGGGGCAATGTCATTCTTTCTGATGGAGGCATAGAATTCCATTGTGTATATATACCACATTTTCTTGATCCATTCATCTACTGAGGGGCATCTGGGTTGGTTCCATATCTTAGCTATGGTAAATAATGCTGCAATAAACATACTTGTGCTGGTAGCTTTAGTGTGGTCTTGTTTGTAAACATTTGGGAAAATGCCCAAAAGTGGGATAGCTGCGTCATAGAGGAGCTCTATGTGAAGTCTTTTGAGGAACCTCCATACTACTTTCCAAAGTGGTTGAACAAGTTTACATTCCCACCAACAATGAAGTAAGGTTACCTTCTGTCCACATCTCCTCCAGCATATGTTGTTGTTAGAGTTCTTGATTTTTGCCATTCTAACTGGAGTGAGGTGGTATCTCAATGTTGTTTTGATTTGCATTTCTTTTATGGCTAGGGATGTTGAGCATTTCTTCATGTGTCTATTGGCCACCCTTCTTTCTTCTTCAGTGAAGTTTCTCTTTAAGTCTTTCACCCACTTATTTATTGGGCAGTTGTTTCTTTGAGGATTTGTTGTTGGGGGATTTAATTTTTTGAGTTCCAAGTATATTTTAGATATGAGACTCTTGTCCGTTGTACGGCTATTAAAGATCTTCTCCCAATCCGTGGGCTTTCAATTGATCTTGCTAGCTATGTCCTTTGCCATACAGAAGCTCTACAACTTTATGCAATCCAATTTGTCCAACCTTTCTTTGGTTTGTTGTGTTTCCAGGTCTCTATTAAGAAAATTTCGGCCTGAGCCAAGGAAACCTACGGTTTCTTCTATTCCATCCTGTAAAGTTTTCAGAGTGTCTGCTTTGACTTCGAGGTCTTTGATCCATTTGGAGTTGATTCTGGTGCAGGGTGATAGATAAGGTTCTAGCTTTAGTTTTCTACAAGTAGTTAACCAATTTTGCCAGCACCATTTACTGAAGAGGCTGTCTTTATTCTATTCTATTGTTTTAACTCCCTTATCGAAGATTAGATGGCTATAGGTCTATAGGTTCATTTCTGGGTTTTCAATTCTATTCCATTGGTCCTGAGGTCTGTTCTTATTCCAATACCAAGCTGTTTTGATTACTATGGCTTTATAGTAGAGTTTGAAGTTTGGTATTGATATTCCTCCAGCAGTGTTCTTTCCATTCAGGAGCGTTCTTGCTATTCGGGGTCTTTTATTGTTCCACATGAATTTTTGGATTACCTCTTCTATTTCCTTGAAGAATGAGGTTGGAATTTTGATAGGTATCGCGTTGAATTTGTAGATAGCCTTGAGAAATATTGCCATTTTCACGATGTTAATCTTTCCAATCCAGGAGCATGGGAGGTTTTGCCATTTTCTAAGGTCTGTGTTGATTTCCTTTTTCAAGATTTTAAAGTTTTCATCAAAGAGGTATTTCACTTCTTTGGTTAAGTTAATTCCTTGGTATTTTATTTTTTGTGGGGCTATTACAAATGGAGTTGCTTTCCTAATTTCAGCCACACTTTTCTCATTGTTGGCATACAGAAAAGCCATTGATTTTGGGGGGTTAATTTTATACCCTACTACTTTGCCAAAGTTTTGAATCAGCTTGAGTAATTTGGGAGTGGAGTCTATGGGATTCTTTAAATACAAGATCATGCAAAGGACAATACTTCTATGTCCTACTTCTATGTCCCCTCTTAGCTCTTGCCTGATTTCCAATTAATCACAGCTCCTTGGCTTCAAGTCTAGTGAAGGTGAAGGACTATACTGCATCCGCCACTGCTACATCTTCATGGTTTCTCTTTTAAAACTGTTTTATTTGAAGGTAGAATTTATTTTCATGTCTTCATTCAATTTGTTTTGCATTATCCTGAGCCAAATAGGCTCTGTAAAATCACTTTAGGTAGCAAAAACATTAAGACAATCTATATCAAAAAGTTTTGGCCCCCTCCACTGCTGAAGCCAGTATCCTTAGCGAGGGCTTCTAAGAACGCGTTTTCTTACCTTTTGAACTTGCTCAATTCTTTTCTGATCCCCAAACTTTTTGTCTTATGTAATAAGACAAGTCTTCACTATCTCATGTTAATGAGAATATTATATTTTTGATCTATTTAGAAATGTGAAATCATTGGTTTGAAGTATCCAATCAGATTTTTTCTGTGTTTCAGTGCTTCACTTGTAAAGACATTGTGGAACGTATTACAAACAGAAAAGTGTAAACTCAATAGGTTCTTTCATTTTGAAGGGCACTTTCTCCCTAAATATTTTGACCAAAATTATCTTTTTAAGAGAATTACTGTTTAGTAATTCAAGGTCAATTCACAAATTTTGATGTCTTATTAAAAAAAAAAACAGTTTAAATTCCACTAAAACCTTGTTTCTCACAGTAAGATATTTCCTGGTTAAGGACAATTCTCATGTTAACCTACAGGATTTACAGCACGGTTTGTGAGGCTTGTTTCTTTAGTGTGAAAATGAGCCATCTTACCTCTCAGGTAAGTCTCCATGGATTTCTTTGCATGAAAGCCTATTTTTTCAGGCAATTTTAAATTTTAATAGGCTAAGTTAAAAAGTTTGAACAATTAAAATTTACCTGTCCTAGTTTTAAAACTCTTTTGAAATTCCTTTATCAGACTCGCGAATTTACCAATCCTAATTCCAACTTTACCATCAAAAACAGTTAACATGTTGTTTTCATGATATAGCATCCATGAAACTATTATTTCCAGTGGCTTTGTTATGCATATATATGAACATATAAGCTGATCCTGAGCAAAATGAACTCCAAGATATGGACAGAGATATTTATTTGCAGTTGTTGTTTTTAATGTACTATGTGATTTCTATTTTCCTTGGGTTTTTCCCCTATGGGTTATCTCCTACTGTGTTTAGTTTGAACAGTTATGTATTCACTGCCTTACAATTGTTAACCCACTGCACATCACTTTCACATTAAAATTAAATTTAAAGAATAAGTTGCATGAAATAAATTTTCACTGTATTGGTATAGTAAATATTATTCTTCATGTAGTAACTTTTTAAAAATTCAGTACTATTTGGCATCTAATTTGAATTAATTGCCTCTTCTTTATCAGAGGGCCATCAACTTGAATGTTATATAACTTGCCAATATTTTCAAAAAAGAATAAATTAGTACTTTCTCATACTAAAACTGAAAACCGTTTAATTCTATAGAAACCCATAACATTTGAAAGTAAATAAGTTGTTAAGAGGACAGAATATGTGTGTTCCTTAAAATAATAACTACTAATAACTACTCACTTTCAAATTCTGAACATTTCATACCTGAGAGATTCAAAATAGTACCTGTTTGCATGTTATGTAATTCTGCAATAGATGCATTTTCCAATCGGGTGTTACAGAATGAGAAGTGAACAGAAAAATAGCCACATTCTGGTAAAACTATGAAGCATCGGTTATAATTAATTCTTCAAGAGTAAGCAACTGTTTATCAGATTAATCTATTATTTTTATGACCATCAATCCCAAAATTTATGCCATAAAGTCATCCTAGCCCAACAGTTTCCAACTTGTAGGGTGCACCTCAAAATTCCCATAATTCACATCACAAATAGCTTATTTCTATTGGAAAAAATACTACACCTATGCTAATGTGATGCCCTACACCACAATAAACTGGGTTGCATCATTTTTCCTCCACTGGTATTCTTGCAAATATTATTTATATTTATACTTTTTAACTATCATAGATATTCAGGATGCTAAGATCGGAAGATTACAGTTCAAAGCCCACCCAGGCAGGAAGGTTCCCTAGATTCTTATCTCCAATAAACTTCTCAGCAAAAGCCAGACACAAGTGGTACTGAGTTTGAAGTGGTAGGGCCCAAGCTTTGAGCTTAACAGGCTCAGAGACAGTGCCTAGGTCCAGAGTTCAAGCCCTATGACAAAGCAATAAAACAAAAAGAAAAATAAACACAAACTCCAAACCTAGCGTTTTTCTGGTTGTATACAGAGGCATGTAATTAAGGAAATTGTTTCCTGTGTTACATACAGGTAGAAGAAAGAAGTAGTCACACAATTATTCTCTTCATAAAATGTTATACCAAAGCCTCAAAAACTCACTCTTTTTCTAAATTTGTAAATTAATATCCATTTCTTGGCAACTCGGTCTACATTATTTACATTATCATTTTATACAGGAACTGTTGGAATTATCTATTAACTGAGTTCTAATTATAACTCTCTTGAAACAATATGCTAGGCAAATAGAATGCAAGAAACATTTGTAAATTTGTCAATTAAACAAGCTACTTAAAAAGAATTTTGTAGTATCCTATAGAATATGAAATTACAAACAAAACCAAAATATTTATTTGAAGTCTAAACTCTAATTTAGCAAGATCGATAAAGTCCTACATTAGATGAACTTTGCTTTTCCTCCAGGCTTAAGCTTTTGTAATCCTTCATCTTTTCCTTGGAATCTAACAGAATGATAATTACTTACTTTTGCAAATTTTAGATGGGAATCATGAGCCATTTTGCATCTAGGAATGTTCTGTAATGCAGAGAGCATTTAAAAGCACAACTGAGGATTATATATGAGTTGCATTTCAATAGGAAACGACTTCTCAAAACATAATGACAAAATTAGCCCAAATTTCTAATTGTGTATTCCTTTCTTGTTTGGTTTCTTTTATTAAGACAAAATTATGCTACCTGGTCCAGGGAAGTTATCACTATGCAATTCCAGTCTCTAATCTCCTGTCAGTCTGAGTGCTAGAATTGAAAGGTTGTATCACATTGCCCCACCATAGTTTCTTGGTTTATTTATAAATTTATTTATTTATTTATTTATATTTGGATCCGGTCATGGGGCCTGAACTCTGGGCCTGGGTGCTGTCCCTCAGCTCTTCAGCTCAAGGCTAGCTCTCTACCACTTGAACCACAGAGCCACTTATGGCTTTTTTCTTTTTGCTTATGTAGTGCTGAGGAATGGAACCCAGGGCTTCATGTATGCAACGCAAGCACTTTTCCACTGAGCCATCTTCCCAGGAAATTCTTGGTTTATTTAATCTAGATATAGACTAGCAATTCTGAACTTCCCCAGTTATATTATCCACTAAACTTTTCAGACTGTTCATGTACTATTTTCGAAGATGTTCTAACATTTGACACAGGATATGAACATTTCCAAATGCACCTGCGGGGACTCTGATTCATTTCTCCATGGATCTAATCCTTTTAATATTGATTACTTGACTCTCTTAATATCTCTGATCCCTATCTATGTAATTTTCTCAAACTTTTTTGAAGAAAGTTCGCTTGAGGATTTTCTAATTTTAAAAATTATCACTTGATTCTAGTCTTACTCAGGACATATTTTCTATTGTTTTCTATCTTTTCTACATATTCTGAGAGTTGCTTCATATGTGTATTTGTGTGTGCACATATAAGTGTCTCTGTATATATGTGTATGATTGTATGTATGTATGCAAAAGCTTCAAAATCTTATTCAGCAATCTTGCTCATGACTGGTATTCAAATACTTGAGCCATGCTTCCAATCCAGCTTTTGGCTGGTTAATTATACTTTCTCAAAGACTGTTCTGCCCAGGCTGGATGCAAACTGAACTTTCTAGATTCCTTTACATTCTTAGGTTTTATTTATCTAGTAGAATCAACTTTTAAACTACAAACATTTTTGTGAGTGTAAAGTCTAAGCTGTAGCCCAGATTTTTAACTCAAGAATTCATATAAAGATAGATGAACGCTGGGAAGTTGGCTCAGTGGTAAAGCGCTTGCCTTGCGTGCTTGAGGCCCTGGGTTCGATTACTCAGCACCCATAAGCAAAAAAACAATCCAGAAGTGGTGATGTGGCTCAAGTGGTAGAGCGCTAGCCTTGAGCTGAAGAGCTGGGGGGCAGTGCCCAGACTCAGAGTTCAGGCCCACGACCGGACCCAAAATAAAAACCCAAACAAAGATAGATGAACATACACATTCCATATGCTGAGTGTACACTGTTAAAAATGTGATCCTAAGCTGGGTGGTGGTGAGATCTGAGGATTGGGGTTAAAAGCCAGCCCAGGTAGGAAAGTCCCGGAGACTCTTTTCTCCAATTTACTGCAAGAAAACTGGAAACAGCACTGTGGCTCAAGTGGTAGTGCACTAGCCTTGAGCTGAATACCAGAGGGACAGTGCACAGGCCCCGAGTTCAAGTTCCAAGACCACCATCAACAAACAATATATAAGTAAAGGAAAGAAAAAATGTGATCTTGTCTACCAGTTCATAGCAAGCATAATCCCTGCTCTCTAAAGATGGACTTTTTCCCCCAATTAAGTCCATGCTCTTATATCTGACTTGCATTGAAAACCGAATTATTCTTCCATTCTACTTTCTACAAAGTTGTGTCATTAGCAAGCGTGATTTAGAAAGGGAGTGGCCTCATACTTCCTATTCCACGTAAGAGTAATGCTTTCTCTATATCACTTTCATAAATCTACATACTGGACTTGGGTTTATTTTTTCAACGTGGTCTTATTCATAGAGTCTTCTATAGTGTATTGAGCCCTTATACTTAAACACAGAATTTCTCTTTCTCTTATTATTGCTATAGTTAACATGAGTTAACAAATTCATGTACACTTGGGAAATAATGTGCAGCACATACACTCACAAAAAAATCTGAGGAACTTCTTCCCCTTTAAAATTCGCCTTAATTTACAGAGAATTTACAAAGGTTGAACTCAATATACTCATGGATAATGTATTTATAAGCATTATAAATTTCATATTTTCTCTTTACTAAGTTGTCTCTGAAACTCGTGTTACTTCAGGTCCAAACGTGTCCTTGTGTTATTTCAGTGAAGCCAGAAATCATTCACTATACCTCAAGCAGCACCATAGATTGTTCCTGGAAGTAACTGTGACTGGATGTGGAAACTGATTCCGGGAGAGGAATGGAACATAGAGGATTGACAAAGTTCAAGTTAACTTGTGCTTTCCTTTTTACTATAAAAGAAGAGAATCAGAAGGCTTGAAGAAAACTCTGTCCTTGACTTTTTCTAGTGTGTTTTTACTCATATATAATTTTTCTGTAAACTTCTAGTTAAGAGAATTACAAAAAGAAATAATGTGCCATTTGATGGCCAGCATAGAACAAAAGGAAATAACATTGTTTTAAATATGTTCTACTGCTGGGGCTTGGAAGGTGGTTCAGTGGTAGAGAATTTACCTTGCATGCAAGAGGCCCTAGGTTTGATTCCTCAGCACCACATAAGCAAAAATAAGCCAGAAGTGGTGCTGTGGCTCAAGTGGTAGAGCGCTAGCCTTGAGTTGAAGACCTGAGGTAAAGCGCCGAGGCCCAGAGTTCAGGCCCACGACTGGACCCCCAAAAAAAATTCTACTGCAAAGAAACAAAGACATGGAGGATTTAAAGTGTTTTATGGATGGATATTTCACTCCTGACAAGATTCTCTTACTGCAGGAGTCAGTTATCAATTCCTTTAGTATGGTCCTGAGTTATCCAGAGCAATAAGGATTCCAAAAGAGCATCCAGTGTGTATGATCAGCAAAAGGAGCCACTTCTCAGACCAGTACTCCTTTAAGGAGAGTCCCAATGAAATATCTGTTTCTTTCTTTGCTTTTTTGTTTAGGTTATGTTAGTTCTGGGGCTTGAACCCAGAGCCTGGACCCTGTCCCTGAACAGTTTTTGTTCCTGCCCACCAGCCCCCAAATCTAGTACTCTACTGCTTGAACCAAAACTCCACTTCTCGATTTTTTGCTGTGTAATTACAGATATGAGTTTGACAGACTCTCCTGCCTGGGTTGGCTTTGAACTAAGATAGTAAGAAAGCCAAGTGACATCAACTGTACAGTCTTCTCTTTTCAAATGAGAAATATTAGATGAAGTTTATTTTAAAGCTAATTTTTGACCATTTTCTCTTTCTTTTTTGTGAGCATACCGTACAGAGAAGTTACAATTACATGGGCAAGATAACGAGTACATTTCTTATCAATCATTGTTGCCTCCTCTTTGTTTCCCCTTCCTATCCCTTCCCATATACCCTCCAACCACATCTGATCCTCCCCCCCCACCAAAGTTGTAAAGTTCGTTTTTCGACATAACGACTTGTACATCTCATTGTTGCAATGGGTCCACCTGTATCCCTACTTAAACGATTTGGTTTTAAAGAATATGTCCAGCAAAGAATCCATAACATAACTCAGCAAAATAGGTGCACTGAATCATTTTGGAATTATTTTTGGGGGTTGGAAAGATTATTGATCTTGTCGTTCCTTTTGGGGAAACTTAAAGTCATATTTCACCACCTTTGTTCTTGTGGGGCTTGAACTATGATCCTGGGTGATTAGCTACAGCACCACCTCCAGGTTTCTGTTGGTTAATAGAAGGTTAGGGTCTCATGGACTTTCCTGACAAAGCTGGCTTTGAACCACAATCCTCTGGTCACAACCTCCTTAGTAGCTAAGATTACAAGTGTAGACCACCAGCACCTGGCTCATATTTGCATTTATGTGCACTGAATGACACTGTGTAGACAAAGAATGGAAATTTTAACCAAATGATTACATTTCAGCATTGCAAAAAAATTGAAGTAGCAATAAATATGTCCTCCTTTTCCATTTTGTTACATTAATGACTGATGAGATTTAAGACCCTTACATTAGCATCCTCTGCCATCTGTATAGGTGTATTTAGTATCAGGAATTGTTCATAGAGAAATATAGAAAGAATGAGATTTTTAGAATACAAAAGATATAGGGTATGAAAGAATAGCACAGGAGATACATTTATCACACGAGACTTTGAGCTAGCCTATGAGATTTAGAATGCTAAAAGCAGTGAGGAAAAGCCTAGTTGACAAGTTCTTCAATAACCAAAAATGGTTCTCTAGAACAGTTTCTGGTATACCTTAATTACTATCATTTATTCCTTCTATCTGGAGTTATTCCTTATTTTCTTTCACAACTATTAATTAGCCTCTGCCTTTTTGGTTCCATAACTCACCAAAAAGTTTTCAAAATCACACTTAGCCTACCCTTCTCTTTGTGATTAGCAGTGACGACACAAATCCTGGAATCATTGAATTTCCAGAATTAAACTTTACCTGACATCTAAGCACATTCCTGGCATTAATTGCTGTGACTTAATGAACAAAACTTTTTTCAACACTGTATCCTAACATAAGTAAAGTACATTAAATTAGGGACTGTTGTCAGATGTCAGTATGGAAGAAGCAATTATATATTCCAAGTATGGGTTCTTTATTTTGCATTTACTAACTAAATGTTTTTTTTTGGTTTTGTTTTTGTTCTTTTTGCCAGTCGAAGGGCTTAAACTCAGGGGTAGGGAATTTTCCTGAGCTTTTTTTTCTAGCTCAAGGCTAGCACTCTACCACTTGAGGCACAGCACCACTTCCAGTGTTTTGTTTTTTTTTTTTTAATATATTACTAAGGAATGAACCCAGGGTTTCATGGCTGCTTGGCAATCACCATACCATGAAGCCAAATTCCCAGAGCCCTAAATAACTTTCTTAAGATGGCATTACATTTTCATTCTGTAACTATATATCATTATTTTGGCCAGGTGCTAGAAAATGATGTAGAAAGCAATATAATACAATAAGTCTAGTAAGGCTGGATGGACAATGAATAACTGTCACGGTCTAGCCAGTGAACAGAAGGGCTTATCTCATGAATCTGTTTCAACAAGCTGGCAAGACAACTACTGACCCACAGCCCACCTCCAGAATGAGAGGGCCACCTTGAGTTTCATCCACATGGGGATGCTAGGGCCCTTCTTCCATCACCCATTCATCCAGGTCTTGGGAAAGAGAGAGAAAAAAGTCAGAATTACAATTAAGTCTGGTGCCGGTAACTCAGAATTCTAATCCTAACTACACAGGAGGCTGAGATATGAGGATCATGGTTCATAACCAGCCCATGCAGGAACGTCTGTGAGACTCTTATCTCCAAAGAACCACCAAAAATTCAGAAGTAGTGCTGTGGGCTCAAGTGGTAGAGCACTAGGCTTTTGCTGAGGCTCTCGGGAACAGCACCCAGGCCTAGAGTTCCAGCCCCACGACTGACAAGAAGTGAATTTTCTAACAGAAGTGGACTGAATAGCACCCATTGTCTTAGGGAGCATGGTAGCGAAGTCAGGCAGAGCTTTCTGTGAAGCTGAAGTCATAAGTAGGTCACCTGGCTTCTCTGTGCCTTGGTTTCGCCAGCTGCAAAACTCAACACAGTGAAGGATCCTCTTCCTCATGGGGATAGGGTAATGAGGAAAGAGAGCCATGTTTTGTTTGATAATCCCACATCTGTTGCACGATTAATAACAGTGCCCACCTGAGCCCTTTCCGGGTATCTTCCTGTCATTTGCTCACAGAATTGCCGAGAACCTTCTCTTTAGGCCACTCTCTCTGTGCCTAGTCATGCTTCAGAGATTGAGGTTCCATGGTTGCGACCCTACCCAGAGATTCACCTGTGGTCAAGAATCGTCTGCTGTGATTTTTCTGCCTGCTCAAACTGACTTAAGAAACCATTCAAGCCACAGGAAAATCAAAAACCACAAGCAGACCAGAGACCCCAACAAGAGACAGGTTAAGGACACAGGGAGAGACAGGATCTTCCCATCCCCCGCCAAAAAAAAATCAAAGAACTCTTTTTTTGGACCTTTTATAAAAAATTTTTTTCTGAAAGTTTTTTTTTCATTTTTAATTTTTAACTTTTAATTTTTTTGTTTTCTATTAACTTTTTTTTTCTTCCTGTTATAATTTTTATTTTAGGAGTATATATGTGTGTACTTTTTTTTTTTAATTTTTTTTGTTTAGCTCTATTGACCATTTGATCCTTTTTCTTTCCTTCTCATTCTTTTCACTTTTTCTTCTTTTTCATTCTTCTTTGCGTGACATAATTGCTGTTCTGCTCATCCTCAGATATGCCAATAGTTGATTATTAGACCTTAGCACCATTGTGTACATGCTTAATCCAGAAATTTATTACTCAATTTAAAACCTACTAGACTTAAATTCTTTAATAGCAGTACTACCTCTTTATACATATATAATATTTTAAGCACTTTTATTTTCAAGTTTTTCACATCTCCTTTTTTATCCCTCCCCTTCTCTTATTCTATCCACGTTCTTCTCTGAATATTACATTGTCAATTTGCATAATTTTTAAGTGTTGCACTTCTTAATTTTTAATTTTTGTTTTTCTATTTTTCCTTGTCTTTTTTCTTTCTCTTTCTTCTTATTTTCTGTCTCTCTACTATCATTCTGCCCAACCTATTTCCCGCTTTGAGATTAGGATTGATTTAACTCTCCCACAGCCTTTCCACATCCCTATATGCCTATTTTTACCCATATCTCTCCCTAACTTAATAATTTCTGTTTGCCAAATTCTTCTTTATGGTTCGTAGCCCATTAATACATAGTTGTTTGATGTTGAATAGGTATATCTGTTGAACTAGATTTTTGCAGATCTTTGACTTTGCAACTACAGACTTTGCTTGACGCTTGCCTTAAAATAGTGTGCTAGCACAAAACTGGCGTTACTTTCATCTCAATTAGGCAGAGTGACCGGGAAAAACAAGAGAAAAACGGCAAGTCCGGGTATCTCAACTCCCACTCATGATAATCAGGGGACAGAAAAGAGAATGAATAATCCAGACGAGAGCTCCCAAAAAGCTCTACAAACACTACTGGTAAACACGGTAAATGAAAATATTGAAAACCTGCAAAGGACTCTGAATAAGCATGATAGGGAGAGAGGAGGCAAAACAAAGGTTAATACAAGAATATCATGTGCATGAGGAAGCAACCCAATGATTGACACAGGAATTGCATGAGCAGCTTGAGAACACTCAAAGAGAAATAAAGGAATGTCGTGAGAAGACTGAGATCAATCAATGAGAACTACAGGAACTGCATGAACATGAAGAAGCTAAGCAAAGAGTAATACAGGAATTGAAAGAGATGGATTAGAATGCAGAAAGATCACTAAAGGCATACATGGAATCCATAAACAGAGAACTGAAAGAAGTCAGGGAGACCACAAAGGAAATGCTGAATGGAACCAAAAGAAGGAATGGGAATAACCAATCAACTAAGTGATTTGAGAATAAACACTGAAAACTAAATTAAGGAATTAAAGAAGTTCATACAAGATATAAAACAATGCTCCAACAAAGAATTTGAAGCCATCAAAACCGACCAACTAGAAGAAAAAGAAATAAAAAACAAAGTATAAAGTCTTGATAGTAGGTTACACCATGCAGAAGATCGAATTTCAGGGATTAAAGACAGCTTAGATATTATAGAGAAAGAAAATACAACCATCCAAGACAAATCCAAGAAATATGATGAATCTATTCAACACTTGGAAGACACCATCAGAAGGCCTAATCTGAGGATAATGGCTGTAGAGTAGAACATAGAGACAGAAGTTAATGGTCTATGAAATTTATTTAACAGGATCCTAGCAGAGAACTTCCCAAACATGCAAAAAGATAGGCCTATTCAAATACAAGAATCTATTTGAACTCCAAATAGACCTAACCAGAATAGAACATCCCACTGTCACATTATAATCCACACAGGATCAATTCAGAGCAAGGAAAAGATCCTTAAAGCTGTCAAGAAGAAAAGGTCAACCACCTATAAAGGGAAACCAGTTAGAATCACCTCAGATTTCTCAGCACAGACAACTAAAGCAAGAAGAGCTTGGGATCGTGTATGCCATGCCATAAAGAGAAACAACTATCAACCAAGAATTCTTTTTTTTAATTTAATTTTATTTTATTTGTGAACATACTGTACAGAGGGGTTACAATTACATGGGCAGGATAATGGGTACATTTCTTACCAAGCATTGCAGCCTCCTCCTTTGTTTACCCTTCACATTCCTTCCCAGCCTCCCCCCTCCCCCCAATCCAAATCCTTCTCCTTCCCCTCCTTCCCCCCCCCCACACACTGACATTGTAAAGCTCGTTTTGGACATGACAACTTGTACTTCTCATTGTTGCAACAGGTCCACCTGTATCCTTAAACAATTGGTTTTTCCCCATCTCCTCCACAAGTTATACTGACATCAAATATAGTGAAAGCAGAGGTTATATTGTGGGGGAGGGACATACAAAGCAACAAAGAGATAATCTTATAAATGCATTAGAAACACATGCATGAAAAAAAAAAACATTAAAATACATATCTAAGGGTTCATTTTCCTGACATCATATTATCTGACCTTTTCCGCTTGACTCATACATATACTAGATATTGCAAATAAGGGAAACCATGGGACCTATGTTTCTTTGGGCCTGGGTTACTTCACTTAATATAATTTTTTCCAAGTTTTTCCATTTCCTAACAAATGGGGCAATGTCATTCTTTCTGATGGAGGCATAGAATTCCATTGTGTATATATACCACATTTTCTTGATCCATTCATCTACTGAGTGGCATCTGGGTTGGTTCCATATCTTAGCTATGGTAAATAATGCTGCAATAAACATAGTTGTGCTGGTAGCTTTAGTGTGTCAACCAAGAATTCTGTACCCAGATAAACTCTCCATAACTGAAGTTCAAATAAAAATCTTCCATAGCAAAGAAAAATTGAAACAATATATCTCCACCAAACCAGCCCTACAAAACATTCTTAAAGACGTCCTACTCATAGAAAACCAACAAGACCACAGTAAAGGCCAAGAAATTGCACCCAAACTGAGAATCCCATAACCTAAGGAAGAACCCAGTGGCCTCAGCCCCCAAGAAGGTGGATAAAATGGCAGGAACTCCCAAACACCTATCAGTTCTATCTCTCAACATTAACGGACTTAACTCTCCAATTAAGGGACGTAGATTATCTAGTTGGATTAAAAAGCAAGATCCTTCTATCTGTTGCCTTCAGGAGTCACATCTTGCCCATAAAAACAAACACATTTTCAATATGAAAGGCTAGAACAAAATCTACCATTCAAACTGCCCCCATAAACAGGCGGAAGTTGCAATCCTAATATCAGATAAAATAGACTTCAAATTAAAATTCGTGAGAAGAGGTAAAGAAGGTGCTCCATAATAATTAAGGGATCTCTCCTTTGGGAGGATATTACAATTCTAAATATCTATTCGCCAAATAACAGAGGACCCAAATTTATCCAAGAAACACTACTTTCCCTCAAATCCCACAGAGATCCAAAGACATTAATTGTTGATGCATTTAACATACCATTTTCCCCACTAGATAGATCAATTAGACAAAATTCAACAGAGAAAGCACAGATCTAAACAACTGCATAGATCAACTAGATTTCACAGACATCTACAGAATATTTCAACCATTAGCATCAGAATACATGTTCTTGTCAGCAGCACATGGAATGTTTTCTGAAATAGACTACATTATAGCTCACATAGCAAACTTGTCCAAATTCAGAAACATTGAAGTTATACCTTGCATTCTCTCAGAAAACAAGGGAATAAAATTAGATCTCAACACCAAAAGCCACCAAAGAAAGTCCTGTAACTCATGGAGGAAATTCAAATGTTCATGATATTCAACAAAAATGAACACAGAAATTACTCACTCCTCTGGGACACAGCAAAGCCAGTACTCAGGAGCAAGTTTATAGTTCTGAGCTCCTACATCAACAAATTGGAGAGATCTGAAACCAACCATTTGATAAGACATCTGAGCGTCCTTGAAAAAGAGCAGCAAGATAATCCCCAATCCAGTAGACAGACAGAAATAATTAAAATTAAATCAGAATTAAATGAATTAGAATCCAAAAAAAATACAGAAAGAATCAACAAAACAAAGAGTTGTTACTTTGAAAAAAATTAACAAAATTGATAATCTTAGCAAATCTTATCAGAAAAAGAAGAGAACACACCCAAATAAATAAACTGAGAGATGAGAATAGACATATCACCACAGAAACAACCAAGATTCAGAACATTATACGGGAATACTTCTCAAAATTTTATGCTAATAAGTTTGAGAACTTGGCAGAAATGGACCTTTTCTTAGCAAATACTGACATGCCGAAACTAAACCAGGATGAGTTAAACCATCTTAACAGGCCCATATCAAGCATTGAAATAGAAACAGCAATAACACACCTCCCATCAAAGAAAAGCCCAGGCCCGGGGGCTTTACAGCAGGATTCTATAAGGGCTTGAAAACACAGCTCACACCAATACTCCTTCAAATCTTCAATGAAATTAAAAGAGAAAGTTCACTACCGAATTCATTCTATGAAGCCACAATAACCCTCATCTCCAAACCAGACAGGGACTCATCACAGAAAGAGAACTATAGACCCATTTCTTTGATGAACATTGATGCAAAATATCTCAAAAAATTTTTGGCCAATCGACTTCAACAATTCATTCAAACAATTCATCATCTAACAGGATTCATTTCAGGGATGCAAAGCTGGTTCAATATATGCAAATCAATATAATTCATCTCGTCAGCAGGAGCAAAGATAAGAACCACATGGTTATCTCAATAGATGTCGAAAAGGCAAGTGACAAGATCCGTTTATGATGAAGGTTCTGGAAAAATTAGGAATCCATGGAACTTTCCTCAATACAATAAAGGCTGTATATGATATATCTACAGCCAGCACTATACTCAATGTTGAAAAACTAAAGCCATTTCCTCTTAACTTAGGAACGAGACATGAATGTCCAAGCTCTTTATTTCTCTTCAATCTAGTATTAGAAAGCCTAGCTACAGGAATAAGACAAGATGTAAACCCAAAGGGGATCCAAATAGGGAAAGAAGAATAAAACTCTCCCTCTTTGCAGATGTCATGATCTTGTAGTTAGAGAATCCCATAGACTCCACTCCCAAATTACTCAAGGTGATTCAAAACTTTGGCAAAGTAGCAAGGTATAAAATTAACCCTCAAAAACCAATTGTTTTTCTGGATACCAACAATGAGAAAAGTGTGGCTGAAATTAGGAAAGCAACTCCATTCGTAATAGCCCCACAAAAAATAAAAGACCTAGGAATTAACTTAACCAAAGAACTGAAGGACCTCTATGATGAAAACTTAAAAAACCTGAAAAATGAAATCAAAACAGATCTTAGAAAATGGCAAAAACTCCCATGTTCCTGGAATGGAAAAATCATCATCGTGAAAATGGCAATACTTCCCAAGGCTATCTACAAATTCAATGCCATACCTATCAATATTCCAACCTCATTCTTCAAGGAAATAGAAGAGGCAATCCAATAATTCATAGAGAACAATAAATACCCCAAATAGCAAAAACAATCCTCAACAGAAGGAACAGTGCTGGAGGAATATCAATACCAAATTTAAAACTCTACTACAAAGCAATAGTAATCAAAATGGCTTGGTACTGGCATAAGAACAGACCTCAGGAACAACGGAACAGAATTGAAAACTCAGAAAGAACCTACAGACCTATAGCCTTCTAATATTTGATAAGGGAGCTAACAAAATACAATGGAAGAAAAACACCTTCATCAGTAAATGGTGCTAGCAAAATTGGTTAACTACTTGTAGAAAATGAAAGCTAGATCCTTATATATCACACTGGACCTGAATCAACTCCGAATGTATCAAAGACCTCGATGACAAAGCAGACAATCTGAAAACATTACAGGATGGAATAGGAGAAATCCTAGGTCTCTTTGACACAGGCTGAAATTTTCTTAATAGAGACCCAGAAACACAACAAATCAACGAAACTTTGGACAAACGTCATTGCATGAAATTGCAGAGCTTCTGTATGGCAAAGGACATAGCTAGCCAGATCAATACAAAGCCCACGGATTGGGAGTAAATCTTCATTAGCCATACAACAGAAAAGGTTCTCATATCTACAATATACCTGGAACTCAAAAAAATTAAATCCCCAGACAACAAATCTTCAAAGAAGCAACTGCCCAATAAATAAGTGGGCTAAAAGCTTAAAGAGAAACTTCTACTAAGAGGAAAGAAGGATGGCCAATAGACACATGAAGAAATGCTCAAACTCTCTAGCCATAAAAAAATGCAAATAAAAACAACATTGCGATACCACCTCACCCCAGTTAGAATGGCAAAAATCAAGAACTCTAATAACAACAGATGATGGAAGTGGACAGAAGGGAACCTTACTGCATTGTTGGTGGGAGTGTAAACTTGTTCAAACACTTTGGAATAGAATTCCCCTATGACCTAGCAATCCCACTCTTGTACATTTACCCAAATACTTACAAACAAGACCACACTAAAGCTACCAGCACAACTATGTTTATTGTAGCCTTATTTACCATAGCTAAGATCTGGAACCAACCCAGATGCCCCTCAGTAGATGAATGGATCAAGAAAATGTAGTATATACATTACCAATGGAATTTTATTCCTCCATCAGAAACAATGACATTGCTCCATTTCTTAGGAAATGGAAAAACTTGGAAAAAATTATATTAAGTGAAGTAAGCCAGGCCCAAAGTAACATAGGTCCCATGGTTTTCCTTATTTGTAATAACTAGTATATGTCTGACTCAAGCAGAAAAGGTCAGATAAGTTGGTGTTAGGGAAATGAACCCTAAGATATGTATTCAAAAAGTTTTACTTTCATTCCATTTTCTCTAGTACATTTATAAGTTTATTTCTTTGTTGCTTTTTATGTCCTCTCCCACGGTATAATCCCTGCTTTCACTGTATTTTATGTTGTTATAATTTACGGAGGGGAAGGGAAAGAAAATCATTTAAATAGGGATTACAGGTGGGCCCATTGCAACAATGAGATGTACAAGTCCTATGTCAAAAATTAACTTTACAACTTTGTTAAGGGGAGGTGGAGGGTCGGCTAGGGGGATGGGGAGAGGATGGGGAATCAAAGGAGGAGGCTACAATGCTTGATAAGATATGTACTCTTTATCTTGCCCATGTAATTTTAACCCCTCTGTACAGCATTTTCACTATAAAAAATATGAAGAAAAAAAGAATCAGCTGCTGTGGACTAAAAGTTTGCCATAATCCTTCTAAATCGATGACTGCACATGTTGTTACATGTCTACCATCCCAACTCCAGAGGACCAGGTCTGGTGACGCATACCTTTCACAGATAGGAAGACCTCGAATAGCCCAGCCAGAGCATATATTGAGTTTTGTTTCAGAAATGCCCAAGACAGAAAGGTTGCTCCTCAGAGCCAGGGAGAGGACATAAGTAGGGGGTCATGGTGCCCCCAGAGGGGTGTCTGACCCGGGGTAGGGGTGGTTTGGGGGCAGTCACTCACCTGTGCTGCTGGGAGAACTTGCTTTAGGCTGCTCCAGGTGGGGCGAGCAGCGATGGCAGCGGCATTGCAGACACATGGCCTCAGAGCAAAGAACCAGGGCCAAGGAGCAGGTTGGAGCTTTACACGGCCTGGCAGGGTGCCATTGACTGATGTTTGAAATTCTGCACCTTGAGAAGGAGGGAAGGAAGCCATGGTGCTAGCAGGCATCTCAATTTCCTTCTATATTCCAAAGTTTCCTGGAGTCTCTTCCTCACCACTCAGCCATCTCTACCTTCCTCAATTGCTGGTAGTGGTGTAAACTAACAGAGAGTATCCTGGTGCTACCAGGCAGCATGGAATGTGGGCGTGGCCACCACTCTTGTATCTCATTGGTCAGAAAGAACTATGAAAGAATGGGGGTGTGGCCAGAATCCTGTGATGTAAGCAGCATGGGCAAAGTCAAGAAGATAGCAGCTCCCCCAGCCCTTTTCCCAGGGAACAATTTCCAATTCAGTTGGAGACAAGAGGGTGACCTCATTACCTGGATGGTTTCACATATTGTTGGGTATGTCTGTTTGTTCCCAGTCCCAGACCTTGTACTCAGGATATGAGCACAGTCTGTGAAGTGCTTTTGATCAAGGCTGACCTTCCACACTAGAGCCACAGGGATTCTGGCTTTGTTGGCACTGAAGTTGGACTTTCTTGTCTAGGGTGACTTCGACTATGATCCTCCCATCACATCCTTGTAAGTATCAAGGAGGACTGCTGAGAGCCACTGGTGCCTGCCTAATCATTGTTCTTACTGGTGTTCTTAGACAAACTGGTGAGTTCCCTATCCTCGGGTTTAAGTAGTGGGAGCTGTAGCCCACAGTTGGAATCTTGGTCCTGCCACCTCCAAATGGAAGGAGATCCTAAGAAACTTATTCCTGTCCATATGATTACCAATGGAATATGATGTATGTCATGATTGAAAGAGCAGTTCTTGAATGATTCTAGTATAAAATTATACACAATTATGTTATAGGACACTGATCGATGTTAGTTAATATCTTATGAACCATTTAAACAATCACATTAATAAAATGGAGGTATAATGAAATACCTTAGAATTACTATACTATTACATACTAAAAAAGTGTTATTTTTCTGCCAAGACTAGGACTGGAACTAATCTTGGTAACTCTGTTGCACTGTGTGGGAAGGGGAAACTGGCCTCCTAGAAGTCAAGAAATTCATGTCTATTCCTTAGGCCTGAAATAGATCCCCACCACTAGAAAACATCCTATTCATGTACAATTTACATATATGATTTATATTTATATACATATGTTGACTCCATATTGCATTCAGTGTAGTTATTTTATTTTTTGTTTTATTCATGTATTGAGCATTTATTTTGACTATTATGGCACATAAAACATTGATTACATTGATTACATAAGGTAGAGGTCTACATATGTATGCCACTTCATACCTGACACCCAGGACTTTCACAGAAAAGGAAAACATGTGTCACCATCAACTTCTTACTCCACAATTAATTTTTGGGGAGTGCTGGCATCTGAACTCAGGGCCTACAAGCCTACAAGGCCCAATTCATGAATGGGTGAGTGTCAGCACGCCATCCTGGGGCAAATTGAGCTGACAGGCTGCTCCCAGGACCTGAGCTCAAGCCCCAGGGGTTAACAAAATAAGAACAGATTGACATGCAGATGGAAGTATGCTAATAAATATGTTTATACAGAGTATCAGAGATGTCTATATATTATTCAGTTATATAGACTACATTCCTACCAATTCCTTGGTATTAATCATGCGTCCATTTAATTAATGTTATTGTTTTCATCCTTATACTGTTAATGAAATCAATCAGTGTCCTGAAATTATAGTGTTCCTGTAAGTAATGATATTCTTTTTATGCTTCAAAAATATTAAATAAAATCAGTTAGCTTCCTGAAATATTGCTGTCTAATGTTATCGGAGCATCATTCATGATCAACTCTTTGAACCTTGACATTGATAATATTCCATTGTTCTTCCTATGGATGGGAACCATTTTCTTAGTATCTCCTGCCATTGGTTGGTGTTAGGAGGGGGATTCGAAATCAGGGCGTATGTTGCCATGTGGGCCTATGGTTTCCCAGATAGTCTGCCAGCCTTCAGCATTGCAAGGTGAAGTACTCTTTGCAACAGTGTCATTCAGACCCATGAGGGTCACCATGCAAAGGAAGAAAACATAAAAAGGCCACATTTTTTCTGTGAATTGCTTTCCCTGAATGACCTAGGGGTCTCGGATCCTAGAAGCAGCTGTAGATCTAGGGGCTGCACCCCGGCCTAGGGTGATGGAAGCTGAGGCAGAGTTGCCACAACGTGACTTCAAGCCCCGTACTGAGAAAAGTAAAATAAAAAATTTAGCTCCCTGGCTTGCAATTCACACAGTTTATTTTTACAGGCTTTGGATTTGAACTCAGGATCTGGGTAAATCTGGAGCAATGTGGATGAAGGGGAAGATTACTGTACTTAAAGATAAGAAAGTCAGGCCTGTTCACTAGTTCTGAATTCAAGCGCGAGCCCTGGAAACATACTAAGTATATATATTGTAAAGACAGGATTTATACTTACCTATAGATGTTCAGTCCATATACGTTTGGTGTGGTTGTTCCTTGAAATTTTTCTTTTATTAATTTATTTACCATTGATTGTACTATGATGAAACCCATTGCATTTATTACATTGATGATATCCTATCACAGAGCATCTAGATTTGTAGAAATTTTCTCTACCATGTCAGGATTCTCAGGATCACCCAGGATATTCAGAGAAAAGGAAAACTAGTTTCACACTTGGCTTCTTACTCTACAACCCACTTGTTGGTAGTGCTGGTATATGAACTCAGGGCCTAGTAGGACCAATTGTCCAATAAGTCAAGGTGAACACACCAACCTGTGAACTAAGGAGCTAGGCCATTCCCAGGAACTGAAATTGATCCCCAAGGTGGTCCACTATAGTCATAAATTCATAATTTAAACATACAGTCTATATTGACATTCATGTGTCAACAGCATCTTGTGTTTAATGAACTTCTCCTTATTTTGTCTCTATTTCATGCAGGTATTGTGTATTTTACTAAATATCGTGACAGGTATAATTTTGCTGACATGGATGACAACCTGTTCCTGTGGTTATAGGGTTGCCTATGAATTCCGCTTCTTGGTTGAGACTCAGGACTTTCACAGGAGAGGAAAATGTGTGCAACAGCTGGCTTCTGACATCAGGATGAATTTTTTTGTCAGTGCTGCGATTTGAACTCAGGTCTGGGTATCTCTGTTGCACTGGGGGGGAAGGGGAAGCTCACCATCCTTGAAGACTAGAATTTCAGGCCTGGTCTAGGGCCTGATTTGAAGCCCCAGCACTGGACAAAATCGCAAGCCCACCTTTTTTAAACATAGGATCTCTTTTTACCTACAGGAGTGGTATGCATCTTGCATTCAGTGTAGTTATTCTTTTTATTTTGTGTCTTATTCATTGATGTATTGTACATTTTATTGAATATGGTGACAGATATAACTGTACTGACATGGATGACAACCTATTCCCATGGCTATAGATTTGCTTATATAGCATTCTCCATCCTTGATGAGACCCAGGATATTCACAGAAGAGGAAAACATATGCAACCTTGGTTTTCTCACATCAGAATGAATCTTTTGGCAGTGCTGGAATTTGAACTCAACGCCTATCAGGCCCAATTGGTGAATCGGTCATGTTAAGCACATCAGCCCGTTAGGCTCTCAGGAGCTAGGCCATTCCTGGGACCCGAGTTTGAGCCCTGGTGGGAGGGCAATATAGTCATAAATTCATAATTAAACAAAGGATCTATATTTCCAAACATGGGTGGGCTGCATCTTGTGTTTGGTGTAGTCTTCCTGGCTGAGACCCAGAATTTGCACAACAAAGGAAGACAGGTGCAATGACTGGCTTCTCACATCAGGGTGAATTTTTGGCAGTGCTCGTATTCAAACTCGGGGCCTAGGAGTCCCAACTGCCTAATCGGTCCACATGATCACACCAGACTGTGAGCCACTAAGGAGATGAGCTCTTCCCAGGAACTGAGATAAAGCCACAGGGAGGCCAAAATAGTCCTCAATGCATCATTGAAACATGGGGTGTATATTCACATCCGTGTGTGGACTGCATCGTGCATTGAGTGTACTTATTGTGTTTATTTTGTATGCTATTCATGGATGTATTGTGTATTTTCTTATGTATATGATGACAGGTATAATTGGACTGACATGGATAACAACTTATTCCCATGACCACAGGGTGGTCCATGCATCCTGCATCCTAGCTGAGACCCAAGACTTGCACAGGAAAGGAAAATAGATGCAACAATTGACTTCTGACACCAAGATGAATCTTTTGGCAGGGCTGGGATTTGAACTCGGGGCCTAGCAAGCACAATTGGTGAATGAGTCCACATGAGCACACCAGCCTGTGAGCGACAAAGGAGCTAGGTGTTCCCAGTACCTGAGTTTGAGCCCCCCTTGGGGGAGAGTGGGGAGTACAATAGTCATCCATTCATAAGCTGAAGGTAGAATGCAAATAAGTACATATTTGAATAGAGTAGGATTGTGGTGACCTGTGATGGAATCCAATCTGTGAGTACCTATATTTGAATCTTTTCTGATGCATCCATTTCATGTATATGATGATTATTGTCATGTTTCATCAACTCTTCTTTACAAATAATCTATACCCCATGAGTCTTATGTATCATTTCCTACTCACATCATGCATGAACTACTCATTCAAGGATGAGATCTTTCGCATGCCATGGCTCTTCCTAGGTCCAGAAACGAGTATCTCAGGATCTCCCGCCATTCTCTCCTCCTAGGGGGACTGAATTCAAGCCTTGGTCCTGGAAAAGATACTTCTTATATACATTTTAATGATAGGATTTATACTTACATTCAGATGTTCAGACCATATTGTGTTTGTTGAGTTTATAAATTTTATTTCTCGTTTTATTCATTTATTTACCATTTATTTTATTGACTCTGATGACACCTCTCCCATTTATTACATTGTTTACATCCTATCACAAAGAATCTAGATTTTAGATGTGTTCTCCATCATGCCTGGCAATGTGAGGATCTGAACTCAGTGCCTAGCAGGCCCAATTCATGAATGGGTGAGTTTGAGCATGGGATCCTCTAGCCAATGAAGCTGTCAAGTGGTTCCCAGGCACTGAGATCGACCCCCATGTTTGGCCAAAACAGCCATACATGGATAGGCAAACGATGGTATACAAATATATATATATTGTTAAAGAGTGCCAGAGCCATCTGTCTATGATTGAATGACACCTACTACATTCCTACCAACTCTTAGGTATTTATTATACCACCATTGAAGGAATATTATTCTTTTCAAGCTTAATAAACTATACATTAATCAGCATTCTAGGACTATTGCATCCAATTTTAGACTAGACGGATGCATGAACTCTCATTCAATTGGTATTCCCTTGCATAGGAATGAGTCTCTTGTGATCTCCTGCCATTGGTGTCAGGACTGGGATTTAAACCCAGGGCTTACGTTGACAGGTTGGCCTATGGCTTCACTGATAGCTCACCAGAATCAGCAATGGCAGGTCAGATCCACTTTGTAGCCATGTCATTCAGACCCAGGATGGTCACCACGCCCAAAAAAATCGTAAGATGCCAGCCCTCTGCAGCTCACCACTTTTTGTGCTTTCCAGCTTTTTTTTCTTCCTGCAAGCCCTCTGGCCTAGGATCTCCAGATCGGCTATTTGGTCTGGAGACTGCACCCCAGCCTAGGGAGATCCAAGCTGAGGATGTGTTTCCACGACCTGAGTTCAAGTCCCATGGATGGCTAAAAAAAAAAAAATTAATTATTTAACTAAATAAAAAAAATAAAGCTCCCTGGTTGGAATTTCTGCCAGTTTTCTTTCCTAGCCTGGGATTTGAACTCAGGGTGTTGGTAAATTTGTAGCAATGTGAGGGAAGAGTTCCCATTACTTGAGTTCAAACCCCATGCCAACCACAAAAGAAAAACTAAGTCACTGACCTCGGCAGGGTGAAGTAGTTGTGGAGATGGGAGGGAAGGGATGGTAGGGAGAAAACAAAGAAGGAGTCAACAATGCTCAATAGGAAATGTAGTCATTACCTTGCTCCTGTAACTGTAATCCCTCTGTAAAACACTTTTTCAATAAAAAAGTACAAAAAAGAGAAACAATGTCGTTCTCAGAGAAGCACTTTAGAGGTAAGGAAATGATGTCTGAATAGCTGTACAAATTCCACACTGCTTTTTTTTAATGTTCAGTATGGAACTGAGTAAACATAACTGCTTCCATTAAAAAAAAGAAGTCACTGTCTTGGAACTGGGGCCTGGATTTCTGCCACTGCTAGGATTTGAGATCACTGTCCAGGTAACTCTTTTATACCATGGGTGAAGGCGAAGCTCACTCTCCTTGAGGAAAAGAAATTGAGGCTAGAGTTCCCAGGGCCTGAATGAAGGCTCTGCAATGAAAAAAATGTTTCTATACATGTTTAAAATATGATATACACTTACATATGTATGTTAATTTCATATTATGATTTTTATTATTGATTTTGTATTTTGTTTTTTTATTCATTTATTGATTGATTATTGTATTTAGTATTATTATATACATAGTATTTATTACAATTTGCACATCCATAATAAAATTCTATACAATAATTTAGGATATTGACTCATTTTTATTAATATTTTATTAAGTGTTGAAACGTAATACATAATTAAATGGAAGCATTTATCACAGTCTTCACATGTTTAGAGTCTCTCCCAAGTATGAGCTTTATACAATCTTTGGACATCTTCCAATTGGGATTTCTTTAAATGATTTATAGTCAGAAACCTTTTCCTGAGGATAGGCAAGTGAGGGATAAAATTGTAAATGTGGGGCTAGAAATGTGGCTTAGTGGTAAAGAGCTCACTTAGCATGCATGAATGCCAGGGTTTAATCCTCAGTGCCACATACTCAGAAAAAGCCAGAAGCTGTGGTGTGGCCCAAGTGGCTAATCTTGAGAAAAAGGAGCTCAGAGACAGTACCCAGGCCCTAAAATCAATCCCAAGGACTGCCAAAAACAATAGACGAAATGTCAGTGGCTCACACATGGAACTCTAGCTTCTCAGGAGGCTGAGACTTGAAAACCACAGTTCAAAGACAGCCTAATAAAGAAAAGCCTGTTAGATGCTTATCTGCAGTGAACCACGAAAAGACCCCATGTGGCACTGTGGCTAAAGTGGTTAAGTGTTCCCCTTGACCTGAGGGTCTAAAGGACAGTGCCCAGGCTTGAGTTCAAGACACACAATTGGGAAAAAAAAGTGAGGGTTAATCAAGGTACTTTTCCTATTTGCTAATTATTAGAACATCCTTTGGAAAATGAGCACTGATGTATACCAGAATTGGAGTCAGAGCTTAAGGTTCAAGTGTAACACATCCATATGCCCAGCCTCTCAGACTCTATCATTGTAATCTTGTGTCCTACAGGGTTCTTAAATGTCCAATGTTGAAAGGCTTAATATGCTCCCCAAGCCCTTTGTGATAAGTAGTTGACTTTTATTGTCAAGGTCATCACAGTTCTGAACCTAGCAGAACACCAGTAGTTCAGGCCCATCATCCTAGCTCAGGAGGCTGAGGTCTGAGGATCACAGGGTGAAGCCAGCCAGGGCAGAAAAGTCTATGACACTCTGACTTCCACTTCTGAAAGGTCAGATGTTCAAGAGCTTGCCTTGGGGTTGAGAAGTACTTGCACTCTAAATGTTCTTAGAGTTCTTGAACTATAGAAGCAAGAAAGAAACATTATTGACCCATACTTCAGGTTTGTTCAGCCCTATACTTCATGTTTGTTAGTTTGTTTCTTTCTTTTTTTATTATTGTAGGAGATGATGTCTGGGCCTGGGAGGTGTTCTTGAGCTCTTCAGCTAAAGTCTTGTGCTCTACCACTTGAGCCAAAAGCCACTTCAGCTTTTCTGGTGTTCCATTGGAGCTAAGTGTCTCAAGGACATTCCTGTCCAGGCTGACTATGAACTATGATCCTCAGATCTCATCCTCCTGAGTAGCTAGGATGACAGTCATGAGTGATAAGCACCTAGCTTCCACTTCAGGTTTCTTAGTAGTGAATTGGAGATAATAGGCTAATGGGACCTTTTGTGTCTGGGATAATTTGGAACCCAGATCCTCAGATCTCAGCTTCCTGAGAAGGCAGGATGAGAGACCTCAGCTAAAGACCCCTAGGCTGTGTCCTTTGCTGCAAGGGGGTCCATGGCTCCACACGGTGGAGTGGTAGTCATGAGCCCAAGAGGTAAGGGTGAGAGCTTAGGCCCCTAGTTCAAGGTTCATGACTGAGAAAAAAACAAAACAAACAATTGTCTGTAGTAGACAACTCACTAGTCTTCAGTAATACATAATTTTGTCCCTCCCATGGAGACATATCTGAGCCTCAATATTCTTGTCTGCATAATCATCTCAGTGGGGAGATCTTACAAGGACCCAATGAAAGAATGCACCTGGTGAAGGACACAGCACATGGCACTCTTTGTATGACTCAGCACACAGCATCCTGTGAAAGACTCAGAACCCAGCACCAATGCAGAATTCAGCACACTGCACCTTGTGAAGGGCTCAGCACATAGCACCATGTGCAGGACTCAGCAGAGAGTACCCTATGGAGGACTCATTACATAGCTCCGTTCCACAAGATGTTATTAGACTTAGGGTGCTCTAATCAATATCACCATTCTTTGAGGAACATTTCACAAACCACAAAAGTTCACACCTAAGTGTTTAGTGGGATGTTTGATTTGGGGGGGGTTAGTCATGGAGCTTGAGCTTAAAGCTTGGGGATCTTATTGTTCTAATAACATTTGCACAAGGCTAGAACTCTACCACTTCGAGCCATATTTCAAAGAGTCTAGCAGACTCCCCGCCAGGTTTGAAAGCCCCAGAGCGTCCAGGATATCGGGCGTATGCCAGGGTAAGCCAGGATGATGGGGGGGGGTACCCATGGAGCTGGGTTGCAGCAGTTTATATCTGGCTAAGTCAAGTTAGGTAGCAGCTGTCAGCACCAGACTCCTAGCTTGCTCTGTCATGTGGTATTTGAAATACTGTCCTCATATAGTTTCAGTTAGAACATAGTACCTCTTTTTGGCGGCAGTCCGGGGGCTTGAGTAAGGGCTTTGACACTGTCCCTAAGCATTTGTGCACAAGGGTAGAACTCAATTGATTGAAAAACAGCAGAACTTCCGGGTTTTCTGTTTATGTGGCACTGAAGAATCGAACCCATTGCTTCATGCTCACAAGGTGAGCACTTAACCACCGAGCCCCAAGAGTGAAGGAGGTATAAATAGATAGAGATTGGTATATATAAGCATTATATACACAGAAAGATGTCTGTATATTATTATTTTATAGATATTGCTACCAATTATTACTTATTAAGTTATGTCTCCATTTAATGATGTGTCCCAGTTAACAATTAGTAAAGCATTAACTAAATGACTCAATATCCTATTATTGTTTATCACATATGTACATACATCCATACACATAACTTCATATTTTATAGAATGAGACAGATGTCTATACATTATTAAATTATGCATCATGTGTTACTATCAATTATTAGGTATTTATGTTTCCATGACATTTTTATTCTGGTAATACTTAATAAAATTTTAAACTTAATCTACATCCTATAGTTTTTGTTTCTAATTTTATCCTAGAATGATTCACTACTAATTCAAGCTGTTTTTCATTTATTGTAGTGACAACTCTTCCACCTATGACATTTTTTACATTTATGACATCCTATTACATAACATATAGATTTGCATCTGAATTATACATCCTACCTGTCACCGAGTACTTTCAAAGAAAAAGAAAACATGTGTCACGCTCGGCTTCTCATTCCAAGATTACATTTTTTGGCAGTGGTGGGATCTAACTCAGGGCCTAGAAGGCTCGATTCATGAATGGCTGACTGTCAGCACAGCAGCCTCTAGCCAATTCAGCTGCCAGGCACTTCCCAGGCCCTGAAATCAAACCCCGTATGTTGACCCCATATTCTGCTTAGTGTACTTATTCATTTTATTTTTTGTTTTATTCATTTATTTACCATGTATTTTATTGATGTTATTACACATGAAATATTTATTACATTTATTACATAAGATATAGATTTGCCTATGTATGAAACTTCACACCTGATTCCCAGGACTTTCACAGAAAAGGAAAACATGTGTTGCCATGGGCTTCTTACTGCACGATTCAATTTTTGTGAGTGCTGGCATCTGAAGTCACAGCCTACAAGGCCCAATTCATGAACGGATGAGTGTCAGCATGCCAGCCTGAGGCATATTGTGCTGACAAGCATTTCCAGAACTTGAGATCCAGCCCTAGGAGTTGACAACATTAGAACAGATTGACATGCAGATGGTAGTACAAAAATAATTATTGATTTTTATAGAGTGCAAGAGATACCTATACATTATTCAGTTATATAGGCTACATTCCTATCAATTCTTGGGTAGTTAGTATACCTCCATGTAATTAATAGTATTGTTTTCATCCTTAATTATTGATTAAATCAACCACTGTCCTGAAACTATTGTGTCCATGTAATTAATAGTATTCTTTGAATGTGTCAAAAATATTCATTAAAATCCATTAGCCTCCTAAAATCACTCTATTTTTATAGTAGTATTCAGAAACAACTACTTCAACCTTGCCATTCATAATCTTCCATTGGTATTCCTATGAATAGGAACGAGACACTTAGGATCTCCCTCCATTGGTAGGGGTCAGGACCCGGCTTCAAACACAAGGCCTATATTGCCATGTTGGCCTATGGCTTCCCTGGTAGTCCTCCAACCTTCAGTAATGCCAAGTTACCAACATTCTTCAACCAGGTCATTCAGACGCAGGATGGTCACCTAGCAAAGAAAACAAATGTAAAACTGGTAGCCGTCTGCAAGTTGCCAGTTGTTTTTTTCCTGTGTCTCATTAATTATGTTTTTTCTTGTCAGCCTTTGGGTCCCAGGAACCCAGGTACGGCTGTGGTTCCAGTGGCTGCACCCCAGCCTAGAGTGATCAAAGCTGAGGCAGAATTGCCATGAGCTGAGTTCAAGCCCTGTGCTTGACAAAAGAAAAATACCTACCTACCTACCTACCTACCTACATACATACATACATATATACATACATACATTAAAAATATTTTAAAAATTATGAGGCTCCTTGGCTTGGAATTCGTGCCATTTTTCTGCCAGGCCTGGTATTTGAACTCAGGGTCTGGGTAAATCTGCAGCACTGTGGGGGATGGGGAAGATTACCATTCTGGAAGACAAGAAAGTCAGGCCTGTTTCTAGGGCCTGAATTCAAGTCCTAGGACTTGAAAAAATAATATTCGTATATATTTTAAGTACATGAATTTTATTGACCTACACATTTTTACTGCACATTGCAGTTAGTGTATTCATTTTATTTTTGGTTTTGTTTCTTATATATTTTAGTGAATACGATTACACATATAATATTTTTTGCATCCTATTACATAAGACATAGATTTGCCTATGCATTCTACATCATTCCTGAGTCCCAGGAATTTCACCATTAAAGAAACCAAGTGGGACAATTGGCTTTCTACCAGGATTAAGTTTTTGGAAGTTCTGTGAATTGAACGCAGGGCCTAGCAGGCCTACTTCATGAGTGGGTAAATGTTAGCACACCAGTTTGATGCAAGAGAAGTTGGCGGGCAAATTTGAGGACCTGAGATCAAGCCATAGGAATGGCCAATATATAAACAGATAGAGGATTAGACTGCAGTGTGTGTGTGTGTGTGTGTGTGTGTGTGTGTGTGTATGTGTGTGTGTGTGTGTGTGTATGTGTGTGTGAGTGTGTGTGTGTGTGTACTGTTAGCTGCTTTTAATCAGGGCTATCCCTCTACCACTGGAGCTACACAGCTCTACTTCTGGCTTTGTTGGCCCTGAAGTTGGACAGGGATCTCAAGGACTTTCCTGCCTAGTGTGAATTTGACTATGATCCTCCTATCACATCCTCCTATCACATCAATAAGGACTGCTGAGAGCCACTGATGCCTGCCTAATCATTGGTCTTGCAATTCTTGGACAGACCGGTGAGTTCCCTATCCTCGAGTTAAAATGGTGGGAGCTGGAGCCCACAGTTCAAATCCTGGTCCTGCCACCTCCAAATGGAAAGAGATCCTTAGAAACACATTCCTATCTATATGAATACCAATGGACATGATGTATGTTATGATTGAATGGGCAGCTCTTAAATAATTCTATGATAAAATTATACACAATTATATTATAGGACACTGATCGATTTTAATCAATACTTTATGAAGCATTTAAACAATCACGTTCATTAAATGGAGGCATAATGAAATACCTCAGAATTGGGCGTCACATAGTATAAAGGTGCCATTTTTTCTGCTAGGACTGGGATTGGAACTCATGGTCTTGGTAACTCTGTTGCACTGTTTTGAAAGAGGAAGCTAGCCTTCTTGAAGCCAAGAAATTCATGTCTGTTCCTTACATCTGAAATTGATCCATCGGAACTAGAATACATCTTATTTGTGTACATTTTAAATATATGATTTATATTTACATACATAGGTTGACTCCATATTGCATTCAGTGTAGTTATTAATTTTATTTTTCTCTTATTCATGTGTTTGTGGGGCACATGGGCAGCAATGATGGTGCTGAGAGGAAGTTGAGTGGGCACAGTCCAATTGTTTACCTTAAAATCTGATTGGATATAGCTTAGGTGCATGATAGGGTGTGACCTTTACAGTGATTGGTTGGTTCCTTTCCCTCCCCTTCCATGCCTCTCAATTTTTCCCTTTAAATGGTGCTTGCTGTGTGGTAATAAACGAGTTCTTGCTTGACTTGACTCCCCACTGTGTCTGAATGTCTCCTGGGCTAAGGGAGACTGGGGAACAGCGAGTGGCGAACTTACTTTTCCTTGGGCCCCATCAATCTTTTGGAGGCAAACAAAGACCCAACATGTATTGACTGTTTATTTTATTGACTAATATGGCACATAGAACATTGGTTACATTGATTAAATAGTATATAGGTGTGCATATGTATTCCACTTATACCTGACACCCAGGAATTTCCCAGAAAAGTAAAACATGTGTCAACATCAGGTTCTTACTCCATGATTCATTGTTTGGGCATGATGGCATCTGAACTCAAGGCCTACAGGGCCAAATTCATGAATGTGTTTGTGTCAGCATGCCATCCTGGAACAAATTGAGCTGATAGGCAGTTCCCAGGATCTGAGATCGAGCACCGTTGACAAAATAAGAACAGATTGACACACAGATTGTAGTACAGTAATAAATACATATATCTTTACAGAGTGCCAGAGATATCTATCCATTGTTCACTTATATGTACTGCATTCTTACCAATTCTTGGGTATTTATTTTGCCTCCATTTAATTATATTATTTTTTTATTTTTTATTGTGAAAATAATGTACAGAGGGTTACAATTACATGGGCAAGTTAATGAGTACATTTTTTATCAAGCATTGTAGCCTCCTCCTTTGTTTCCACTTCCCATCCCTTCCCATCCTCCCCTCTGCCCCCCCACCCAATCCTCCCTGCTCCCTCACCCACCCACCCCTCACCAAAGTTGTAAAGTTAGTTTTTAACATCACGACTTGTACATCTCTTTGTTGCAATGGGTCCACCTGTATTCCTATTTAAACGATTTGTTTTTCTCCTTCCCCTCCACAAATTATACTGACATCAAGTACAGTGAAAGCAGGGGTTATACTGTGGAGGAGGGACATACAAAGCAACAAAGAAACAATCTTATAAATGTGTTAGAAACAATCGCATGAAAGCAAAAAAAAACATTTGAGTACATATCTTAGGGTTCATTTCCCTAATATCACCTTATCTGAACTTTTCTGCTTTACTCAGACATATATTAGTTATTGCAAATAAGGGAAACCATGGGATAGGGCATTAGCCTTGAGCTGAAGAGCACCCGGCCCAGATTTCAGGCCCCAGGATCCACAAAAATAAATAAATGTTATTATTTTTATCTTTAATAAAGTATTAAGTAAATCAGTGTCCTGAAATTATTGCATCCCTGTGAGAAATAATATTCTTTTAATGTTTCATAAGATATTAAATAAAATCAATCAGCCGACTGAAATCATGAAGTCTAATTGTGTACAAGTATCATTCAGGAGCATGTCATTCAACTGTGACAGTGATAATATTCCATCATTATTCCTGTGGATGGGAACGAATTTCTTAGGATCTCGCACCATCTGGAAGTGGCATGACTGTATTCAAACTGTAGGCCTATGTTGCTGTGTGGGACTATGGCTTCTCCAATAGCCCTCAATTAAAAAAAAATATTTAGCTCCCTGGTTTGCAATTCATGACATTTTTTTCTGCCAGGCCTGGGATTTGAACTCAAGGTCTGGGTAAATATGCAGCACCGTGACGGAAGGGAATCTGAACATGCTTGAAGACAAAAGTCAGACCTGTTCCCTAGGCCTGAATTCAAGCCTCAGGGCTGAAAAACATACTCCTTATATCCATTTTAAAGATAGGATTTATACTTCCATACAGCTAGTCAGACCATATTTTGTTGGGTGTGGTTATTCATATTATTTCTTGTTTTATTCATTTATTTACCATTTATTTCATTGAATCTGATGACCCTTCTACCATTTATTACATTGTTTACATCCTATCACAGCATCCAGATTTGTAAATATGTTCTCCATCATGCCTGACACCCAGGGCTCTCACAGAAAAGAAAAACATGAGTCACACTTGGCTTCTTACTCCAACATTAAATTTTTTGCAGTGCTAGGACGTGAACTCAGGGTTTAGCAAGCCCAATTCATGAATGGATGAGTGTGAGCATGGCAGCCTCAAGCCAATGAAGCTGTCAGGTGGTTCCCAGGTGCTGAGATCCAGCTCCAGGTTTGGCCAAAACAGTGATATATGGATAGGCAGAGGGTGGTATACAAATAAACATATATTAGAAAGGAATGCCAGAGCCATCTATCTATGATTGAATGACAGCTAAGACATTCCTACCAACTCTTAGGCATTTATTATACCACCATTGAAGGAATATTATTCTTTTCATGCATAATAACTTATTAATTAAGATCAATCAGCGTCCTAGGATTATTGCATCCAATTTTAGACTAGATCGAAACATGAACTACTCTTTCAATTGGTGTTCCTATGCATAGGAATGAGTCTCTTGTGATCTCCTGCTATTGGTAAGTGTCAGTACTGGGATTTGAACCCAGGACCTATGTTCACAGGTTGGCCTATGGATTCCCTGATAGCATGCCAGCCTTCAGATATGGCAGGTCAGGTCCACTTTGCAGCCATGTTATTCAGACCCAGGATGGCCACTGTGCAAAGAAAAAAACGGAAAACCCTCAGCCCTCTGCAGCTTGCCACTTTTTGTGCTATGCTACGTTTTTTTTTCTTCCTGAAGGCCCTCTGGGCTGAGGATCCCTAGATTGGCTATGTGTCCGAGGATGCCCCACCCTAGGGCGATTGAGGCTGAGGCAGAGTTGCCATGACCTGAGTTCAAGCCCCATGTTGGCAAAATACAGAATAAATAAAAATATTAATTAATATTTAACTAAATTAAAAAAGAAATAAATCTCCCTTGTTTTGAATTTCTACCAGTTTTTTTTTCCTAGCCTGGAATTTGAACTCATGGTCTTGGTAAATATGTATCAATGTGAGGGAAAGTGCATATTTGCCACTTCTTGAGTTCAAACCCCATGCAAATCCAAAAATAAAAATTAAGTCACTGAGCTTGGCCGGGGGAGTAGTTTTGGAGATGGGAGGGAAGGAATGGTAGGGGTAAAACAAAGGAGGAGGCAACAATGCTCAATAGGAAATGTACTCATTACCATGCTCATTTAACTGTAACCCCTCTGTACAACATTTTTACAATAAAAAAATGAAAAAATAGTAGTGCTCAGACAAGCATTTTGGGGTTAAGAGAAAGGTGACTGATAGATGTGCAAAATTCTACAGTGCTTTTTTTTAATGTTCAACACGTAACTGAATAAACAAAGCTACTTCCATTAAAAAAATTAAGTCACTGGCTTGTAACTGGGGCCAGTATTTCCATCATTGCTGTGATTTGATCTCACCATCAAGGTAACTCTTTTGCATCATGGGTAAAGGCAAAGCTCACTGTCCTTGAGGATAAGAAATTCAGGCTAGAGTTGCCAGCTTCTGAATGAAGGCCCTGCAATGGAAAAATATTTCTATGTATGTGTAATATATGATATATTTACATATGTATGTTTATTACATATTATAATTTTTATTATTGATTTTGTATTTATTTTATTTTTTACTTTTCATTTACTTATTATTTATTGTATTTAGTATTATTATACACGTAATATTTAGTACATGTTGAACAGCTATTATAAATTTATACACAATAATTTAAGACATTGACTCGTTTTTCATTAATATTTTATTAAGTGTTGAAACATGATACATAATTAAATGGAAGCATTTGTCACAGTCTTCACATGTTTAGGCTTTTCTCCCAAGTATGAACTTTGTCTTCTTTATCTTTAGAACCTTCCTATAGGAATTTCTTTAGATGATTTTTACTCAGAAGCCTTTTCTTGGGGATAGGCAAGTTGAGGGATAAAATTGTAAGGGTGGGGCTAGAAATGTGGCTTAGTGGTAGAGAGCTGGCTCAGCATGCATGAACGGTAAGGTTTGAATCCTCAGTGCCACATACTCAGAAAAAGCCAGAAGCTGTGGAATGGCTCAAGTGGTAGAGCGCTAAGCTTGAGAAAAAGGAGCTCAGAGACAGTACCCAGGCCCTTAGTTCAAGCTGCAGGTCTGGCAAAAACAGCAGGCCAGTTGCCTGTGGCTCACAACAGGAACCTTAGCTTCTCAGAAGGCTGAGATCTGAAGATCACAGTTCAAAGACAGCCTAGGCAAGGAAAACATGTTAGACTCTTATCTCCAATGAACCACAAAAAGACCACATGTGGTGCTGTGGGTCAAGTGGTAGAGTGTTCGCCTTGAGCTGAAGGGCTCAGCGACAGTGCCCAGGCTTGTGTTTGAGACACAAAACTGGAAAAAAGTGAGGGTTAAGCAAATTACTTTTCCTATTTGTTAATTAGGAGAACATTCTCTGGAAAAAGGAATGTTCATGTACACCAGAACTGGAGATAGAGCTCAAGATTCAAGTGTAGCCCATCCATATGCATAGCCTCTCAGACTCTAGCATTATAATCTTGTGTCTGAAAGGTCCAATGTTGAAAGGCCTAATATGCTGCCCAAGCTCTTTGTTATAAGCAGTTGACTTGTAATGCCAATGTTATTACAGTTCTGAACCTAGCAGGGCACCAGTAGCTCATGCCCATCACTCTAGCTCAGGAGGCTGAAGTCTGAGGATCACAGGATGAAGCCAGCCAGGGCTAGAACATCTATGACACTCTGACTTCTATTGGTGACAGGTCAGATGTTCAAGAGCTTCCTGTGTTTCCCTTGATAATGAGAAGTTACTTGCACTCTAAATGTTCTTAGAGATCTTTTTTTTGTTGTTATTTTGAGTTTTTTATTTTTTTGTGAACACATTGTACAGAGGGGTTACAATTACATGGACAGGTTAATGCGTACATTTCTTATCAAGCATTGCAGCCTCTTCCTTTGTTTTCCCTTCACATCCCTTCCCAGCCTCCCCCGCAATACCCCACAAAATCCTCCCCGCCTCCCCCCCCCCCCCCCCCGCAAGAACATTGTAAAGCTCGTTTTCAACATGACAACTTGTACTTCTCATTGTTTCAACAGGTCCACCTGTATCCTTAAACGACTTGTTTATCCCCATCTCCTCTACAAATTATACTGACATCAAATATAGTGAAAGCAGGGGTTATACTGTGGGGGGGGGGGGGACATACAAAGCTACAAAGAGATAATATTATACATGCGTTAGAAACAAATGCATGAAAGAAAAAAAAACATTAAAATACATATCTAAGGGTTCATTTTCCTAACATCACATTATCTGACCTTTTCCGCTTGACTCATACATATACTAGATATTGCAAATAAGGGAAACCATGGGACCTATGTTTGTTTGGGCCTGGCTTGCTTCACTTAATATAATTTTTTCCAAGTTTTTCCATTTCCTAACAAATGGGGCAATGTCATTCTTTCTGATGGAGGCATAGAATTCCATTGTGTATATATACCACATTTTCTTGATCCATTCATCTACTGAGGGGCATCTGGGCTGGTTCCATATCTTAGCTATGGTAAATAATGCTGCAATAAACATAGTCGTGCTGGTAGCTTTAGTGTGGTCTTGTTTGTAAAGATTTGGGAAAATGCCCAAAAGTGGGATTGCTGGGTCATAGGGGAGCTCTATGTGAAGTCTTTTGAGGAACCTCCATACTGATTTCCAAAGTGGTTGTACAAGTTTACATTCCCACCAGCAATGAAGTAAGGTTCCCCTCTGGCCACATCCCCTCCAGCATCTGTTGTAAAAATATGGACTGCTTCACGAATTTGCGTGACATCTTTGTCCAGGGGCTATGCTAATCTTCTGCGTATTGTTCCAATTTTAGTGTATGTGCTACCGAATTGAGCACAGAACATTTTTTATATATAAAGTGGAATTGATTTTCTTAAACTAGATAATTCAACAAAAAATAAGTTCAAAAGTATTGTCATGAAATTTTAGAACCATATATTTCTTACATAAGCACACATTTAAGAATAAAGTCAAGATTGATATGTCAAAAACAAAATAATTCCTTATATTTGTTGTTCAAGAGATTTGTAGCAAGAGGAATTCAGTTATTCAATACAAGTCACCTGTCATATTGAACACTGCAGCAAATATTAATGTTTGTTAAAAGTTTTAATGTTTTGGGCTGGGAAGGTTGATCAATGGTAGAGCACTTGCCTTGCTTGCATGATTCCCTGGGTTCTATTCCTCAGCACCACATAAGCAGAAAAAAAGCCAGACATGGTGCTGTTGTGGCTCAAGTGGTAGAGTGCAAGCCTTGAGCTGAATAGCTGAGGGATAATACCCAGGCCCAGAGTTCAGGACTCAAGACTGGACCTCCCTCCAAAAAGATTTAATGTTTTAAATATGTTTAATTTTGGGAATTTGCTTATATATGCCAAAATTAAGACTTTTTGTCAGGTCATAAATCTTTTCCATGAAGTATTTAAGATTTATAGTAGCAGACATATACTACTAAGTATGTCCATTTCAGAGTTTATAGAAACGCTACTAATGAGAAGTTGCAAAGTCTTTGTGTAAAGAAACAGAGCAAAGAGTTAAGACTTTTACTACAAACTTTCTGTTAAAACATTAGGGCTTCCTTTCTTTATATGTTAGCGAGCAACAAATGATGATATAAACCATATATAAATTATGAGATCAGACATAAATAATAACCTTAAAGGGTAATTTTAAAGACTTCTCATAGCCTATAAAACTCCTGTTGAACAACATAATTTTAGCCAGTTTTAAATGTACAGGAATATGAGAAATAGTAAAATCTAATATGTAGTACACTTGAAATACTGGAAACATTGGTATTTGGTTTTTATTTTATTAATCATTAATATTTAATTATTGCTTTTCTTTATTTGTGGCATTGTTTTCCTTGTTATAATATAATACAAATTTTTGTCAGTCGTCATTACAAGGTACTTTGAGAATATTACTGGAATGCCCAAACCATTTTTTACAGGTGCATGTGAATTTACAAAGAGCAAAATTAACACAATATTGATTAAAAATTTTCTCAAGTAGCGTCTCAATCAGGAGTGTTGATAAATGTTCACACCGAAAATCTTAGCCCTAGCCTGAATCAGTAGTATTACAGAGTTGAGGCCACAAAAGTGAAGAATGTGTTTTGCTTAGTTTTTTGTTTTTGCTTTTGTTGGTTGTGGGGCTTGAACTCTGGCTTCTGGATTCTGTCCCTCAGCTCTTCAGCTCAAGGTTAGTGCTACCACTTGAGCCACAGCACCACTTCTGTCTTTTTCTCATGTGATGCTGAGGAATCAAACCAAGGACCTCATGCATGCAAGGCAAGCACTCTACCACTGAGCCACCGACCCAGCACCTGAGAGACTGTATTTAAAAAAATCATCTAAACATTTGCTTTCTGCTTTTGGTTATATAATGAAATATATGAATATCTTTAAATTTACACTAACTTCAGCCACTTTGTCCTTTTAAAAGTCATGAAATATCTCTGAGAGTTTGCTTCCCTGAAGATTGTTTTTGCATTTATAATTTCTTCTGAGTAATCTTTATTTTTTTATCAAAATCACTTTATATTTTATGTTGATGGGTTATCATATATCAAATATCTTCAAATGTACCTGTAGAGTCTAAAGATAGCAATATGAATATTCTCATACAGCTCTTGTTAATCTGTTATGCACTTTAAGAATTATGATATTTCTCTCTCTCTTTCACTCTCTCTCATTTCCTCTCATTCTCTTTCATGCTCCATGTCTGCTTCTTAGAATATCTGCTGGTCTACTATTATCCTTCAGGATCCACTGGTTTTGTGGGAACATGATAGGGACCATCAGTTACCCTTGCATTCTTTAAGAGTTATAAGAGTGCCGTGAAATTATTCTTTTCCATTCTAAATGGCAAAACAACAGATCTAGGAATTCCTTTTCACTTTTAGTACTATTATAAATTTTATCTCATAGGAATCATTGGGACGGATAAGATACTTTAACCTGTGACCTAAAAGTTCATTTTCTCTTACAAACATCCTTTTTCTTTCATTATCAGTAAGTAACAAAACCAAAGCTATCCTATGGAAAGTAGGCTGAAGTTGTTCACAAGGATGAAAAATAAGGTAATGGGGGAAGTGAGCACAGATCCTCAGAGCAGTTTATCATGTACATTTTGTGAGAATGACAATATCTAGATAGTCTATGACTATCTACCTTGTAAGGGACAGGAACTAGTCAGTCATCTGTGATAGTACTAAAAAGCTAAGGTTGTAAAATGTGGAGGATAGTTTAGATCCCAACCTCTGTATGTGCCCAAAGCTCTAATTGGCAGTAACTTTTGAGCTGACTCCAGCTACATGAAATTCATCTGCTCAGGAAAAAGTTTGTAAACCTGAGAGGGTGTTTCTATTGATATCTGTCTGAAGGCCTGCATAGGTAACTCAGACATTCTTAGGTTACTAGAGAGCACATTACTAAGCCATCCAGAAAGATCCTTTTGCAAACCAGAAGACTAAATAATCTACACTGCTGTAGTCAGAAAAAAGATCTGTGAATTTGTCAAAAGTTAAAATGTTGTTCTTAATGACATCTAATACTGGTAACCTCTTTGTAAAACAGGCTAAGGATATAGGTTCCTGGTTAGGTAGGATCAACACTCCTGAGTCAGCTTGAAGAAGTGACAGAAGATGAATCTTTGCTCATCTTCCCTTTTTAAGAACAAGGGACCACAGTCACTTTTTTTAAAAATGTGGCAAAATAGACAGAAGGAAAAGACATGGGAAAGAATAGTACAAGCCTGAGCCTTCTATATCTGCCTAGAAAATCCTAGCCTTATTAAAAGAACTATCTCGTTTAAAAAATTGTTATCTTGGTTAATTGTCCTGGGCTACTGTCTAAATAGTCTTAAAAACTAGTGGGGTCATAGCCTGCCAAGCCTATGCAATGTATCCTTAACCAGTCTGTGTAGGAATTTGCAGCCCAGCATGAGGTGTGACAGTCCCTTGGAGCCACTGAGAGACCCTGCTACTGCTGCTTCTGCTGCTGCACACCCTAATGAGTAAAGTTCAATGACAGCTTGACAGTCACCTGGAGGAAATCTATATCATCACCCAGACCACCCCCACCCTGGTAAAAGTCATCTCAACTCCTGCCTGATTCCATCACCTGAAAATGCTTCCTGGTTGAACGCTGCTAATACTAAGATCTTGTTGGCCGTTCTTTTGTTGATATCCAGTAACCTCTCTATTCCCACAGTGGATATTGGGGTCAAGTATATCACTGGCTTGCCTTACGTACATCAGGGTCACAGCCTCGTTTGGCTCTGGTATGGTAATAACCTGCTTCCTCCTGGGTGTGTTTTAAAGATAAAGGAGATTTTTTTTTAATCAATGGAAGTAGGAGGAGGAATGAGAACCAGCCCTAATCTTAGCCTTAAAATCTAGTAAGCTTTTCATCCCACTGGTGCCTTGAAGCTTTCTGAGATAACTTGGTTCCACAAGTCGAAGGAAAAATGGGCAGTTTTAAATTCTAGCCACAAAGGAGCTCAAGGAATTGTAAAGAAGAGGAGTGTAATGAAGACTTCGGAAAGGAATTAGGGAAAAATTGGTATCCTCTAGATAAGAAAGGATTTAAAAAGTAAGAATTGTCTTAAAATGTTCGTAAAGAAGACAAATATCAGAAAGTTTAAGTATGTAGCAAATGGTGTGAGTATGTCTTAAAATTGGAGCTTATGAGTACAGCTGGTATAAAGGTAAGTTAGGTGTGGTATACGGAGTCAGGATTGCTGGAAGAAAATGTAAGGGCCTTTGTTACTGTTAATTTTTTTACTCACAATCGGACCTTGTAGACTGGTGTCCTTTGTAAAAACAATCAGCACAGTCCATCTATTAGTTCTGAGATCGGAATACCAAACTGTAAATATAGAAGACTGTGCCAATTAGGGGACCATGACTGGTCCCCGATGTTGTAGAAGAGGAGAGAATGAAGAGCCAAAGTAACTCCAATTTGAGATTAACCACACCATATTGTGCTAAGCTGCCCGCAGAGTAACTCCAAGACAGAGAAAAAAATACAGGATGCCACCAACCCTGCCCACCCTTAAGAAAGAAGAACAGTTGCCCAAGTGTTCCAGGAACAGGATAAACCAATAGTTCAGAAAAAGGGCAGAGCATTTAGGGTGGACTCAAACCAATCATGTAACTGCTTGTGTGGAAATTCCCTAAACTTTTTTGTTCAGTACTATAAAAGCTGTGCTGATTTTGTGCTCTGGGACTCTTAACGTCACCGGTTACCTGATGTGCGTAGGACCAAGCTTGAGCTTGCAAATAAATGTCTCCTTTGCTGTTTGCATTAGTCGTGTTCTCTGGTTGTCTTTCGTGGGTCCCAAGTCCATACAACAAGGCTTGATATAAAATTTCTCTTCCCAGGGAATTAAATGATGGCATTTATAACTAAAATTTTTAGGGTCATTATTAACATCTAACACCTGCTGCGGTATTTATTTATACTTCTCTTTCTTCCTTTCTTTCTTCCTCCCATTCTTTCTTCCACCCTTTCTTTCTTTTCTATTCTTTTTTCCTTTCTTCCTTTCTTCCTTCCTTCCTTGCTTCCTTCCTTCCTTTCTTTCTTTCTTTCTTTCTTTCTTTCTTTCTTTCTTTCTTTCTTTCTTTCTTTCTTTCTTTCTTTCTTTCTTTCTTTCTTTCTTTCTTTCTTTCTTTCTTTCTTTCTTTCTTTCTTTCTTTCTTTCTTCCTTCCTTCCTTCCTTCCTTCCTTCTTTCCTTTCCTTTCCTTCTCTCCTCCTCCTTTTCTATTTTTCTTTCTTTCTCTTTCTTTTCTCTTTCTTTCTTCGCTTTTTTTTCTCTTTTAGGAAATGAGTATGAATTTAGATATTTTGTTGGCTGAACAAGTATTCTACCATTAGAACAATCCTTTTTTCAATGTAGTTACTTTGCTCATAGATTATCAATTTTGCTGAGGGCTGAACAGATGCTAAGTTCTTCACCTCTGTCTGCCAAGTAACTAGTATCACAAGTGCATTTCAACATGCCAGGCTTTAAGATGTTATGAGAATCTTATTACTTTCCTAGCACACTGGTTCTGAACAGTGATCTTTTCAATTTCTACCCCTTTAGTTAGTAATGTGAGCTCCAATAGCCTGCCCTCAGTACAGATTGTCTACATGAATGATTGAAGGCAATTTCACTTTAATCTCTTTTTTGCCAGTCCAGGGGCTGTTATAATTTTATTTCTAGACAATTTTTGTGTATATGTGCACATTAGCATTAAAATGTTGCTTTTCCCCCCTTTTTTTCCTTTTTTATATTTCTTGGTCATGGGGCTTGAATTCCAGTCAATGTCCCTAAGCTTTTTAGATAAAGGCTGGCACTTTACCACTTGAACCACAGTGCCACTTCTGGTTTTCTGGTGATTAATTGGAGGTAAGAGTGTCACGGATTTCCTGCCAGGGCTAGCTTTGAACTACCACCCTCAGATCTCAGTTCCTGACTTGCTAGGTTTACAGGCATAAGCCACTGGCTCCCAGCTAAAATGTTACTTATTTTAAATTCTCTGATTTAGTTGAGGGACTAGCATGAGTGTGTAGAAAGGTAACTTTCAAGTCATCTCTCTAAATAATTTCAGAGATTTATTTTCATAATATTTATTGCAGTGATTAATAACAGAAGCTCCCAAAATAACAGAATGATCCTTCATTTTCTCCTTCCCATAGGTATTATTGGAAGAAAATGAGAGAGATCTAAGTCTAAGTCAATATGTACGTGAAATTATGAAAGTTGATTTTGAGGACACATAAAGAGCCAGATTACACAATGTGCTTTTCATTTTCTAAAGAAAGGAATATCATACAAGTATATTTATTGACAGGCTTTTTCATGTGAAAAACAAAAAAAACCCCAATATTATAAAAAAAAAAAGCTGAAGGGGATCAGCAACCATTTAAGGGTGAAATAGCATTGGAAACTATAAGACATGAATTTATTCAGGTAAAGTAATTATTTGGGAAAAGTTATCTGTTCACTAAAGTTATTCATTGTAAATTTTTTATTTTTATTTATATGCCACTTAATATATAAATAAATACATACATATGTGTATATATATATATAAATCAGTATCTGTCCTGTGAACTGTATGGTTAGATAATTTCATCATGTCAAGTTCATCAAAAGGATGGACTTCCATAAACCTTAACAACCCTGCAACACCAGAGCACATGCAAAATTAAGTGTTCCCATTGTAAGCCAGACCTGTGTTTTATCAAAGCTTTGTATATACTGTGTTATTTTTTCATTCAGGCTTGACACAAAATGTGTTTGCCCCTAGAAATAAATGATGGCATTATAACTACAATAATTTAGTGTAAATCTTTACATTGAAAACATGCTCAGTGTGAGTTGTTGTTTCTTTGCTTTTCTTATTTTATCTTTAGGAAGTTCATTTCAGTTTTCATGTACTGTTTGCCAGACAGTTACTCCACCACTGGAGTCACTCCACCAATCCTTTCTTGTTTAAGTTACTTTACTCATAGAGTAGCAATTTTTGCCCCCGGACTAAAATGCAGGGATCATGATGGCATTCCAATATCTCTACCTAGTAAGTTGATATAGGTCAAACTTTCCTTTCTAGACTGATTCAGAACTGTGATCCTCCCAAATTCTACCACTTTAGTTAATAGTGTGTGCTTCCTTTCTACTTCTAGAAGATATGACAGAAATAAGTGATTACAAGTAATTTGAGTGAATCATTGGCTAATAGCTGAATTGATATTAAAATGTAGGTTACGTTTGAAAATATAATCACAGTAGTCAGATATTTTGCTAAGTAAATTTTGCTTCACATTATAAAAACATCTCGACCAGTATTAAGGACTTATTTGCTGTCTGTCAACTTGTATGTCATTTGGGAAGCTTCATGTCTTCCATGTGTGATAAAGGACTTTGAATGGCCTGATATGCTGGCTCACATCTATAATCATGGTTAGCAATCAGAAATAAATAGATCACAATTTGAACATAGCCGAACCAAAAATTTAGAAAGTCTCAATCTCGACAAACTAGTGGATCATGTTGAATCATGCCATTAATCTCATCACAAGAGGCTAAGTTTCTGCCCAGTACCTGCGTCAATTATGTAACTGGCTCACTTGGAGGCAGTCACATCTCCTGATGCAGAAACTGGGCTGAGATTTAGCCAAGAGGAGGGAAGAGTCTGCCCCACGTTCTCAGGGTGGACCTCACAGAATGCAGTGAACGTGCTTGCTTTCCTCTTCCAAATGTCTTGAGATGCAATGCTGCTGAGTGTTCATTATTTGATTCTAGTGACCTTTGGTAGAGGTGTAAGGAAACATTAAATTAATTTCACATTTGCCGATTGAGCTGCTCTTCACAACCTGTGATTTCAACTCATCAAGTGTTCATTATTTGAGAGTTGAGAATACTGAGGCAGTGGGGGAGGGAGGGTGAGTGAAAGAGAGGAGAGATAGAGAGAGGGTGAGAGGGAGAGAGAAAGGAAGGAAGGAAGGAAGGAAGGAAGGAAAAGAAAAAAGGAAGAAGGAAGGAAGGAAGGAAGGAAGGAAGGAAGGAAGGAAGGAAGGAAGGAAGGAAGGAAGGAAGGAAAAGAAAAAAAGGAAGAAGGAAGGAAGGAAGGAAGGAAGAAGGAAGGAAGGAAGAAAGAAAGAAAGAGACAGAAAGAAAGAAAGAAAGAAAGAAAGAAAGAAAGAAAGAAAGAAAGAAAGAAAGAAAGAAAGAAAGAAAGAAAGAAAGAAAGAAAGAAAGAAAGAAGGAAGGAAAGAAAGAAAGAAAGAAAATGAAAATGAATGGTTTGGAGTCCGGAGTCACATGGCAGAGGTACTACCTCTATTTGGTATTAGGTCTGCCCCTGCCATGCAGACCCTATGCTGACACCTGTACATGTCTTGGCTAAGTTTCCACTCTTTATGTGTTCCCTAGGTATCTGGCACACCTGGAGGCAGCCACCTTCCCTTCCTGCTATGTCACAATCTGGTCATCCTCTAGTCACACTTTCCATCTGACAAAGGAGAGTCCCAGGCCCTGAGGTCACATCCAGATGCAGTGAGGCAGAATTCTCCCCCACCTGGCAATACCTCATCGGGTCCTTGGCCTAGATACTTCCTGGCCCAAGGTTGGGTCGCCTCCCCCCACCCCCATTTTTTTACAAGCCTCTCCACCATGTATGGCATGGGCAGCAGATCAGTATATAAACTACTTTACCTGACTGAATATCATATGGTGTTCTCTTCATTAACTATCTAATGAAACTTACCTAATTAATATATCTTATACTTCAGAGTTTCTAGTTATGAATCCATGGATATTTTTCTGACACATGTGAGGTCAGATTTTACAAAACATATGTACTAACTCATCATTTAAACTATAATTCTGCATAGAATATTTATTTTTTAACATTTTTATTAATGTGAAAATACCATAAAGAGGGGTTACAATTACATGGGCAAGATAGTGAGAACATTATTTATTAAGCATTGTTCCCTCCTCCTTTGGTTCCCCATATCATCTCTTCCCCTCTCTACCCCCCCCCAACCCCACACCCTCCTACAAGTTGATGTTAGGCGAATTGAACTGCAAGATAAACATACATGAGCAAAGTAATGAGTACATTGCTTATGTACTCATTGTTTAAATAGGGTTACAGGTGGACCTATTACAACAATGAGATGTACAAAACGTTATGTCAATTTTTATTTAATTGTGAAAATAACATACAGAGAAATTACAATTACATGAGCAAAGTAATGAGTACACTGCTCATGAAGCATTGTCTCCTCCTTTGTTTCCCCTTCCCATCCCTTCCCATCTCCCACCACCCCCGCCAAAGATGTAAAGATCGTTTTTTGACATAATGTGTTGTACATTGTTGCAATGGGTCCATCTGTATCCCTATTTAAACAAAGATTCCGCTGTAAAACCATCTGCTCCTGGGCTTTTCTTAGCCGGGAGGTCTCTATTCCTGTTTCTATTTCAATGCTTGATTTAGGCCTCTTAAGATGGTTTAACTCATCTTGGTGTAATTATGGCATGTCAATATTTGCTAGGAAAAGGTCCATTTCTGCCAAGTTCTCGAACTTATTAGCATAAAGTTTTGAGAAGTATTCCCTTATAATGTTCTGAATCTTGGCTGTTTCTGTGGTGATGTTTCCATTCTCATCTCTCAGTTTATTTATTTGGGTGTGTTCTCTTCTTTTTCTCATAAGATTTGCTAAGGGTCTGTCAATTTTGTTAATTTTTTCGAAGAACCAACTCTTTGTTTTGTTGATTCTTTCTATGGTTGATTTTGGATTCTAATTCATTTAATTCTGATTTAATTTAAATTATTTCTTTCCATCTAATGGATTGGTGTTTATGTTGCTGCTCTTTTTCAAGGAGGCTCAGCTGTCTCATTAATTTGTTGGTTTCAGATTTCTCCAATTTGTTGATGTAGGGACTCAGAGCTATAAAATTGCCCCTGATATTGCTTTTGCTATGTCCCAGATGAGCTGGTAACTTGTGTGCTCATTTTTGTTGAATATCATGAACATTAAATTTCCTTTGTAATCTCTTCACTGACCCACTGGTTGTTCATCAGTGTGTTGTTCAGCCTCCATGTGTTACAGGACTTTCTTTGGTGGCTTTTTCTGTTTAGTTTTAACTTTATTCCCTTGTGGTCTGAGAGAATGCAAGGCATAACTTCAATGTTTCTAAATTTGCATAAGTTTGCTTTGTGGTCTAAAATGTGGACTATTTTAGAAAATATTCCATTGTTGCTGAGAAGAAATATTCTGATGCTGCTGGGTGAAATATTCGGTAGATGTCTGTTAAATCTAGTTGATCCATGCAGTTGTTTAGATTTGCGGTTTCTCTGTTGAGGTTTTGCCTAGTTGATCTCTCTAGTGAGGAAAGTGGTATGTTAAAGTACCCAACAATTAATGTCTTTGGATCTATGTGGGATTTGAGGGAAAGTAGTGTTTCTTGGTTGAATTTGGGCGTTCAGTTGTTTGGCGAATAGATAATTAGAATTGTAATATCCTACTGAAGGAGAGATACCCTAATTAGTATGTAGCGACCTGCTTTATCTCTTCTCACTAATTGTAATTTGAAGTCAATTTTATATGATATTAGGATTGCAACTCCCGCCTGTTTATTGGGGCTGATTGCTTGGTAGATTTTGTTCCAGCCTTTCACATTCAAAATGTGTTTGTTTGTTTTTATGGGAAGATGTGACTCCTGAAAGGAACAGATAGAACTAGACAGTCTATGTTGCTTAATTGGAGAGTTAAGTCCGTTAATGTTGAGAGATAGGACTGAGAGGTATTTGGGAGTTCCTGTCATTTTATCCATCAGATGGTATAATTGTATTCTACACATTTATTGACTAGTTACCAATTATTCTCAAATTTTAATACATTAAAATACTTTCTTTTTTTTTTCTTATTTTCTTGGCCAGGAAATCAACAACACCTCAGTCAACATTTCTCTCATAGAACTTTTCACATGGGTTGGTTAAATGCTGACCTGAGCTCCAGTCTTTTGAGGACTCACTCATCTGCTTAGGAATTGATGCTGGCTGTTGGAAAAGAGCTCAAGGAAGGATGCCATTTAAAGCCTTATAACTTTATCTTTACCAGGGTATTCTCCTGCTGCTTTGGTTGATGAGAGTGTCTACAAGAGCAAGCATTCCATGGGGAGCAAGGAGACACCATATGATCTTTACTTACTGAGATTTCTGAGTGATTTGCTGTCATATGTACTGCATTTTGCAAGTCGAATCTGTCAAAACCTACCAGTTTTAAGAGATAGGAGGAGCGTTAAAAGAACTCTTAGATACGAATACATCTTCAACCTAATTGGTTCCAAGCATTCCGTCTAATGCATATTCAACAGGTACTGAAACTTGTGTTGGCTGTGTCTTTCTCATGTGTGCCTGTATACATGTGTATATGTATGTGTGTATTTGTGTGTGTAACATAAATGTGTACATATAAGGGCAATTGCAGATATATATGCATATATAAATAAATGTACATATACAAATATATGTGCATATATATACATATATATCAGGATATATATGGCCAAAACAGTGATACATGGATAGGCAGATGTTGGTATACAAATAAATATATATTGGTAAAGAGTGCCAGAGCCTCTATCTATGATTGAATGAAACCTACTACGTTCTTACCAATCCTTAGGCATTTATAATACGGCCATTGAAGGAATATTATTCTTTACATGCTTAATATACTATTAATTATAATCAATCCTATTGCATCCAATTTTAGACTACATCAATGCACAAACTACTCTTTCAATCAGTATTATTAGGCATAGGAGTCTCTTGTGATCTGCTGCCAATGATAGGTGTCAGGACAGGACAGGGATTTGAAACCCGGGCCTATGTTAACAGGTTGGCCAATGGCTTCCCTGATAGTCTGCCAGCCTTCAGCAACGGCAGGTCATGACTACTTTGCAGCCTTTTCATTCAGACCCATGGTGCAAAGAAAAAAATGTAAAACCCCCAGCCCTCTGAAGCTCGCCACTTTTTGTGGTATCCTACTATTTTTTTTCTTCCTGCAAGCCCTCAGGGCCTAGGATCCCAGGATCAACTATGGGTCCAGAGACTGCACCCAGCCTAGGGTGATGGAAGCTGAGTCAGGGTTGCCACGACCTGAGTTAAAGCCCCGAGGTTGGGAAAATAAAGAATAAATTAAAAAAAATATTTCATTATTTAACTAAATTAAAAAGAAATAAAACTCTCTGGTTTGGAATTTCTGCCAGTTTTCTTCCCTAGTCTGGGATTTGAATTCAGGGTCTCGGTAAATCTGTAGCAATGTGAGGGAAGGTGCAGAGTTGCCACTACTTGAGTTCAAACCCCGTGCCAAGCCAAAAATTGAAAAAAAATTAAGTCACTGAGCTCGGCAGCATGAGGATTTGTGGAGGTGGGAGGGAAGTGATGGTAGGAGGAAAACAAAGGAGGAGGCAACAATGCTCAATAGGAAATGAACTCATTACCTTGCTCATATAACTGTGATCCCTTTGTACAACATTTTTTTGGGGGGTGTCTGGTCGTGGGGCCTGAACTCTGGGCCTGGGCGCTGTCCCTCAGCTCTTCAGCTCAAGGCTAGCACTCTACCACTTGATCCAAAGCGCTGCTTCTGGCTTTTTTCTTTTTGCTTATGTGGTGCTGAAGAATCGAACCCAGGGCCTCATGCATGCAAGCTAAGCGTGCTACCACTGAGCAACCTTCCAAGACACTGTATTTAGTATTATTATACATATGATATTTAGTACATGTTTTACATCTATTATAAAACATACAATAATTTAGGGCATTGACTCATTTTCATTTATACTTTATTAAGTGTTGAAACATGATACATAATTAAATGGAACCATTTGTTACAGTCTTCACATGTTTAGAGTCTCTCTCACAGATGAGCTTTGTCTTCTTTATCTTTGGACACCTTCCTGTAGAGATTTCTTTAAATGATTTATACTCAGAAGCCTTTTCTTGAGGATAGGCAAGTTGAGGGATAAAATTGTAAGGGTGGGGTAGAAATGTGACTTAATGGTAAGGAGCTCACTCAGCATGCATGAATGTCATGGTTTGAATGCTCAGTGCCACATACTCAGAAAAACCCAGAAGCGGTGGAGTGGCTCGAGTGGTAGGGCTCTATTCTTGAGAAAAAGAATCTCAGAGACAGTACCCAGGCCCTAAGATAAAAAATAATGGGTCAGATGCTGGTGGCTCACACCTGGAAAACTAGCTTCTCAGGAGACTGAGAGCTGAAGACCACAGTTCAAAGACAGGCTAGGCAAGGAAAGCCTGTTAGACTCTTATCTCCAATGAACCACCAAAAGACACTGTGGCTAAAGCGGTACTGTTTGCCTTGAGCTGAAGGTCTCAGGGACAGTGCCCAGGCTTGAGTTTGAGACATACAACTGGAAAAAAAGTGACGGTTAATCAAAGTACTTTTCCTATTTGCTAATTAAGAGAACATTCTCTGGAAAATGAACTCTGATGTACACCACAATTGGAGTCAGAGCTCAAGGTTCAAGTTTAGTAGATCCATATGCCCAGCCTCTCAGACTCTAGCATTATAACCTTGTGTGCTACAAGGTTCTGAAAGGTCCAATGTTGAAAGGGTTAATATCCTCCACAAGCCCTTTGTGATAAGCATGGACTTGTACTCACAATGTCATTACAGTTCTGAACCTAGCAGAGCATCAGTAGCTCAAGCCTCTCACCCTGGCTTAGGAGGCTGAGGTATCAGGATCACAGGGTAAAACCAGACAGAGTAGGAAAGTCTATGACACTCTGACTTCCACTTCTGAAAGGTCAGATATTCAAGAGTTTCCTGGGTTTCCTTTGGTGATGAGAAGTTACTTGCACTCTAAATGTTCTTAGAGTTCTCAAGCAATAGAAGCAGGAAAGAAACATTATTGACCCATCCTGGGTTCAAATGAAGTTCTCAGGATCCAAGCCCTAGCCCTGTTAGCAGGAAGAACTCCATTATAACACTGTATTTGAAGGACAGAATATAGCAGCAAAAGCCAGGCTAAGTGAAGAGACCAAGGCCTGCAGGATTAGGAGGCAGAATGTACACACTCAACAGGGAAGTGAGCTGCAAAACCACTTCATTCATTCCAGGCACAGCCAACAATGGGGGGGGGGATCTTCAAACATTTGTTAGAGTTACACGAGGGTCAGGCTTTTCTCAGCCTCTTCAGTGACTAATTAACCTTCCTTCCTCAGGTGAAGGGAGCCATAAGCTGTCTTTAGGTTATGAACAGAGAGCCAGTTTAGTGTGTGTGTGGCCGGGGGGAGGGGAGGAACATAGTTGAAAAATCTGATCTCTGATCTTAAGGGGTGGGTTTTTCACTCTCCATCTGTCAGATTTGAAGGCCCTTCTTCTACCTCGGCCAGTCCATTCTCCCCTCTTCATTCTGCACATCATTAATGCCAATCCCCAGTCCAAGGAGAGACAGGGCCATTTCTCTTCTCTCTCCAAGCACCTTTGTTAGAGCCTGGCTCTGACCTCTTGGCTCTGGGGCTCTCAGCTGCCTGTGCCTCTGCCTGGGACAGAGACAGTCTTCGTGCTCTGTGGTTGTGTGAAGGCGATGCTGGTATCCTGGCACACTGCAGAAGGCCTCATGACTGCTAATTGTTCCCTTCTTCCCTCCTGAAATCTAAGGCCAGATTCACCTATCATCTTTGTATCTACTATGTATGTATGTATGTATGTATGTATGTATGTATGTATGTATGTATGTATGTATCTATCTATCTATCTATCTATCTGTCTGTCTGTCTGTCTGTCTGTCTGTCTGTCTGTCTGTCTGTGTGTCTGTCTGTCTGTCTATCTATCTATCTATCTATCTATCTATCTATCTATCTATCTATCTATCTATCTATCTATCTATCTATCTATCTATCTACCTACCTACCTACCTACCTACCTACCTACCTACCTACTTACCTACCTACCTACCTAACTCTTTGCCAGTTCTTTCATTGAACTCAAGGCCTGGGCACTGTCTCTAGCACTCTATTACTTCAGCCACGGCACCAATTCTGGCTTTTTCTGTGTATGTGCTACTAAGGAATCGAACCCAGGGCTTCTTGCATGCTAGGCAAACACGCTTTCCCTAATCCACATTCAGAGCCCCCTCATCTTTTTCTTAATGGTAGATTTTGCACACGTATGCTTCCATTTTATGTCCCAAAGTTAATTTTTCTGAATACTTGTTATAACTACGAACCCTGATCTTCTCTTCACCTGCCTGGTTTGTGACTCTTCCTGCCTTGGTCTCATAATAAAATGTAAATAAACCCTGCTGAGAGCCTAAGTGTGCATCATGTAAGGACACATGCCTGGAACCCTGGAAGAGAAAAACGAGGGGCCTGAAATGAAGATAATGATGCAGTATGTGCAATGAGCATATCTGAAAAATAAATCAGTAAGTAAAGCAGAAGCATTGCATATGGTCTGTTTGCACTCAGGGAGGTATTACACACATATGTAGATAAGGCACTGATACCTAACTTGGCCTTCTCTCTTTGAATTTTTTTGTTATCATCCCAGGGCTTAAACTCAGGGCCCTATGCCTTTCTGATTGTTTTACTCAAGGCTGAGGCTCTACCACTGCCACAACCCTACTTGCAGCCATCCGGTTGATAATTGGATGTAGATGCCTCCCAGGCTTTCCTGCTTGGTCTGATCTATATCTCCTGCTCGGCTTTCTCTCTCAAAGCTGGAGCTCTACCCTCTAGGCCACTGCTCCACTTCTGGTTTTCTGGTGATTTATTGGAGAAAAGAGTCTCACAGACTTCCTGCTCAGGCTGGCTTTGGACGGATATCTCCTGAGGAGGATTCAAGCAACTTTCCTCAGGGATTCGCCGAGGACATCACACAAACTTTTAGTCTAAATCTTGAGAGGTACTAGAGAAAAAGTGAAACAGGAAGATGCTTCTAGTGTGTTTCTAGTGGAGACAGAAATCACTCATAATTATTAGGTCATTTTATAGGCAAAAGGAGAAATGCAGACTGTATGAGGATCTCTCCAGCTTTTGATCCACTCATCCTGAGACAGTAAATTCACTGCAGCTTAATGCTAAATGACAGAACTGGCATGTCCTGTGGACATTTCCTCCCAAATCCTGGGACATTCATTTCTCGCTTTTGGTTTCAAACCTGTGACCAGAGGAGAAGATGAGGAACATTGGGTAGTTTACTTATCAATTCAAACCATTGGAATGACCCTATTAAGAAGTCAGATTGTCCAGAGTAAAAAATGAAGAAGGAAAGAAAGGCAGGTACCAGTGGCTGCTGACTGTAATCCCAGTTCCTGAGGTGGCTGAGATGTGAAGAACCTTAGTTTGAATCCAGCCTGCATTGGAAAGTCCATGACAGTGTTATTTCTAAGAGAACATAGAAAAGGTAGATGTGGGGCTGTGACTGAAAGTTAATGCAATACCATTGAGCAAAAGCAGCTCAGGGACAATGCCTAGGCTCATAATCCAACCACAGGACCTGCCCGTGCAAAAAGGGCTTGTACCTCCATTTCTTTGTGTATGTATGGATGTATTCCTTTAGGTGAAGCTCCAGAGTAGTTGTGATGAACGGCGGAAAACTAGGAAATTAGTTTGTAATACAATTATTTCATAGCACAGAGAGTGCTTTCAAAACAGTTCATGTTCAGGGCGTCCCCTCACTATTCCCAGTGTACCTGAGGGTTTCTCCCCACCCCATGCTGCAGGAAGAAATCTCATTCATTGAACAGGCAGACAAAAGGCCTCACTCCTGTACAGCTGTGTAACAAACAACTCCATCCAGGCCAATTAATGAGGATGAGTGCGGGTGGGCTCTGAAGGCCAGGCGAAAAAGACCTCTTTCTACCCCAAGCTCTCTCTCTCCCCAGTTCTCTGTTTTGACAGGAAGCCTTCATTTGTGCCACCTCCCTTGGCAAGCCAAGTTCCTTGCACTTATCCTGCTTCTGTGAGACTTTATTCCAGTGTTCAAATACAGTGCTCAATATAATGCAAGAGTCCTTCTGGCAGAAAACTAAGGCATTGAACATAATGAAATGTTTAATTGCTGGCGATGATGGGCCTATGATGCCTCTCCTAGGTTTCCAGAAGCTTGGGAAATCGAAACACATGTCAGATATCACAAAGCTTCATGTCATGTAAGGCTGGTAAGCTCATCAGGTTTTGAAACCTTTGACTTCTTCTAGTTGGGCCCTGGGTGGCTAGGTTTGGGGTTGAATACAGGGCCTGGGTGCTGAACATGAGCTCAGTGCAGAATCCCAGTGCTTTAACATTCTGTGTCACAGGTTCACTTCTGGTGTGTGTGTGTGTGTGTGTGTGTGTGTGTGTGTGTGTATGTGTGTGTGTGTGTGTGTGTGTGTGTGTCCGTGTGCATGCGTGAATACATCAGTCCTGGAGCTTGAACTCAGCACTGTACTTTCAGGATTTTTTCTAGTAAGGTGGTCCTGAGAAATCAAGCCCAGGGTTTCATATATGTTAAGCACTCTAACCCTAAGGTACATTCCTAGCCCTCTATTTCAGGTTTGTTAGTTTCTTTCTGCTTTTTTGTTGTTGTTGGTTGTAGGAGTTGAAGTCTGGGTCTGGGTCCTCCCCCTGAGCTCTTCAGCTCAAGTCTGGTGCTCTACCACTTGAGCAACAGAGCCACTTCAGGTTTTCTGGTCGTCCATTGGAGCTAAGTGTCTCAAGGACGTTCATACCCAGGCTAATTTTGAACCATGATCCTCAGATCTCATCCTCCTGAGTAGCTAGTATGACAGGCATGAGCCAAAAGTACCAAGCTTCCACTTCAGGTTTCTTAGTGGTCAATTGGAGGTAATAGTCTCATGGGACCTTTTGTGTCTGGGATAGTTTGGAATCCAGATCCTCAGATCTCAGCTTCCTGATAAGGCAAAATGACAGACCTCAGTTATTCTCCCCTAGGTCGTGGCACTCTGTTGTAAGGGTTTCCGTGGCTCCACGTGGTGGAGTGCTAGCCATGCGCCCAAGAGGTAAGGTTTAGTGTCTAGGCCCTGAGTTCAAGGATCATGACTGAGCCAAAACAGAAAAAAACAATTGCACAACTCACTGGTCTTCAGTAATACATAATTTTATCCCTGCCATGGAGACATATCTGAGCCTCAACATTCTTGTCTGCATAATCATCTCAGTGTGTAGCTCTTACAAGGACCCGATGAAAGAATGCATCCTGAGGAAGACACAGCAGATGGCACTCTTTGCATGACTCAGCACACAGCATCCTGTGAAAGACTCAGCACACAGCACCGAAGCAGGACTCAGCACAGTGCACCCTGTGAAAGACTCAGTACATAGCTCCCTGTTCAAGACTCAGCACAGAGCACCCTATTAAGGATTCAGCACATAGCTCTATTAGAATTAGGGTGCTTTTCCGCTTGACTCATACCTATACTAGATATTGCAAATAAGGGAAACCATGGGACCTAGGTTTTTTGGGCCTGGCTTACTTCACTTAATATAATTTTTTCCAAGCCTTTCCATTTCCTAACAAATGGGGCAATGTCATTCTTTCTGATGGAGGCATAGAATTCCATTGTGTATATATACCACATTTTCTTGATCCATTCATCTATTGAGGGGCATCTGGGTTGGTTCCATATCTTAGCTATGGTAAATAATGCTGCAATAAACATAGTTGTGCTGGTAGCTTTAGTGTGGTCTTTTTTGTAAACATTAGGGTAAATGCCCAAAAGTGGGATTGCTGGGTCATAGGGGAGCTCTATGTGGAGTCTTTTGAGGAACCTCCATACTACTTTCCAAAGTGGTTGAACAAGTTTACATTCCCACCAACAATGAAGTAAGGTTCCTTTCTGTCCACATCCCCTCCAGCATCTGTTGTTGTTAGAGTTCTTGATTTTTGCTGTTCTAACTGGAGTGAGGTGATATCTCAATGTTGTTTTGAATTGCATTTCTTTTATGGCTAGGGATGTTGAGCATTTCTTCATGTGTCTATTGGCCATCCTTCTTTCTTCTTCAGAGAAGCTTCTCTTTAAGTCTTTCGCCCACTTACTTATTGGGCAGTTGTTTCTTTGAGGATTTGTTGTTGGGTGGTTTAATTTTTTGAGTTCCAAGTATATTTTAGATATGAGACCCTTGTCCGTTGTATGGCTAGTAAAGATCTTCTCAAAGTCCGTGGGCTTTCTATTGATCTTGCTAGCTATGTCATTTGCCCTGTAGAAGCTCTGCAACCTTATACAATCCCATTTGTCCAACCTTTCTTTGATTTGTTGTGTTTCCGGGTCTCTATTCAGAAAATTTCGGCCTGAGCCAAGGAGACCCAGGGTTTCTCCTCTTCCATCCTGTAATGTTTTCAGAGTGTCTGCTTTGAGTTCAAGGTCTTTGATCCATTTGGAGTTGATTCTGGCGCAGGGTGATATATAAGGATCTAGCTTTAGTTTTCTACATGTAGTTAACCAGTTTTGCCAGCACCATGTATTTTAATGTTTTTGTTTCTTTCATGCATGTTTTTCTAACGCATTTATAAGATTACTTCTTGGTTGCTTTGTATGTCCCTCCCCCACAGTGTAACCCCTGCTTTCACTATATTTGATGTCAGTATAACATGTGGAGGAGATGGGGACAAACAAGTCGTTTAAGGATTCAGGTGGACCTGTTGCAACAATGAGAAGTACAAAATGTCATGTCAAAACCAGCTTTACAATGTCGGAGGGGGGGGAGGGGGGGTATGATTGGGTGGGGGGGAGAGGGGAGGCTGGGAAGGGAGGTGAAGGGTAAACAAAGAAGGAGGCTGCAATGCTTGGTAAGAAATGTATGCATTATCCTCACCATGTAATTGTAACCCCTCTGTACAGTATGTTCTCAAATAAAATAAAATAAAATTAAAAAAAAAAAGAATTAGGGTGCTTTCATCAGTATCACCAGTCTTTGAGGAACATTTACAAACCACACATGTTCACATCCAATGGTTTAATGGAGTGTTTTTTGCGGGGGGATTACCCATTGGGCTTGAACTTAAAGCATGGGGATACTGTTCTAGAACACTTTCTCAAGGCTAGAGTTCTACCACTTGGAGCCACATTTCGAAGAGTCTCACAGACTTCCTGCCAGGAATTGGTTTTGAAGCCCGAGCAGCTAGGTTGATGGGGGTAAGCCAGCAGCATCTGGTTCCATGCAGCTGAGTTGCAGCGGTTTACATCTGGCTAAGTCAGGTTAGGTGGCAGCTGTTAGCACTAGACTCCTAGCTTGCTCTGTGAGGAGGTATTTGAAGTCCTGTCCTTCTATCATTTCAGTTAGAACATTCAACCTATTTGGCTGCAGTCCTGGGGCTTGCGTAAGGGCTTAGACACTGTCCCTAAGCGTTTGTACTCCAGGCTAGCACTCAATTGATTGAAAGACAGCAGAACTTCCAGGTTTTCTGTTTATTTGACACTGAGGAATCCAACCCAGGGCTTCATGCTTACTAAGCATGCACTCAACCACCAAGCCCTAGGAGTGAATGAGGTATAAATAGAGATGCCTGTATATAAATATTATGTACAGAAAAAGATAGATGTCTGTATATTATTAAATTATAGATGATATTACAACCAATTATTAGGTATTAAATTATGTCTCCATTTAATGATGTGTCCCAGTTGAACAATTAATAAAGCATTAATGAATAATTACTCAATATCCTGTTATTATTTATCATATATGTACATACATGCATATGTATAATTACATATTTTATAGAATGAGACAGATGTCTGTATATAATTAATTATATATGCATCATGTGTTACTACAAATTATTAGGTATTTTATTATGAGTCCATGCAAATATTCTTAATAAAATATTAGTTAAACTTAATCCTCATCTTATAATTATTGCATCTAATTTTATCCTAGAATGATTCACTACTAATTCAATCTGTTTATCATTTATTGTTGTGACAATTATTCCACCTATGACATTTATTACCTTTATCACATCCTATTACATAGCATATAGATTTGCGTACCAATTATACATCCTACCTATCACCGAGTACTTTCAAAGAAAAAGAAAACATGTGTCACCCTAGGCTTCTCACTCCCCGATTACATTTTGGCAGTGCTGCGATCTAAACTCAGGTCCTTGAAGGCTCAATTCTTGAATGAGTGACTGCCAGCACAGTAGCCTCTAGCCAATTCAGGTGCCAGGCCCTGAGATCGAGTCCTGTATGTTGACTCCTTATAGTTTTTCATTTTATTTTTTCTTTTATTCATTTATTAACCATTTATTTTATTGACCATTACTACATGGAGAATATTTATTACATAGCGTATATATTTGCCTATGTATGAAACTTCACACCTGACACACAGGACATTCACAGAAAAGGAAAACATGTGTCATCATGGGCATATTACTCCACGATGCAATTTTTGTGAGTGCTGGCATCTGAACTCACAGCCTACAAGGCCCAATTCATGAATGGGTGAGTGTCAGCACGCCAGCCTGGGGCATATGGAGCTTGCAAGCAGTTCCCAGCACCTGAGATCCAGCCCTAGGGAATGACAAAACAAGAACAGATTGACATGCAGATGGTAGTACACAAATAAATATAGATCCTTAAAGAGTACCAGAGATGTCTATGCATTATTCAGTTATATAGGCTACATTCCTACCAATTCTTGGGTATTTATTATGCCTCCATGTAATTATTATTTTTTCATCCTTAATAAATTATTAATTAAATCAACCACTGTCCAGAAATTATTGCATCCATGTAATAGTATTCTTAGAATGTGTCAAAAATATTCATTAAAATCCATTGGCCTCCTAAAATCTCTCTCTAATTTTATAGTAGTATCATTCGGGGACAACTAATTCAACCTTGATATTCATAACTTTCCATCGGTATTCCTATGAATAGGAACCAGACTCTTAGCATTTCCCTCCATTGGTAGGGGTGTGGACTGGGCTTCAAACCCAGGGCCTATGTTTCTGTGTTGGCCTATAGCTTCCCTGGTAGCTTACCAGCCTTCAGAAATGCCAGGTTACAAACACTTTTCAGCCATGTCATTCAAACCCAGTATTGTCACCTCGAAAAGAAAACAAATGTAAAACTGGCAGCCATCTTCAAGTTGCTGAGGTTTTTTTTCTGTTTGTTTATTTATTTATTTTTCCTGTCAGCCTTTGAGGCTCAGGAAACCAGGTTTGGCTGTGGGTCCAGTGGCTTCAACCCAGCCTAGGGTGATCAAAGCTGAGGTAGAGTTACCAAGTCCTGAGTTCAAGCTCTGTGCTTGAAAAAATAAAAATACATACATACATACATGCATAAATGTATATGTATACATATCTTAAAAATATTTAAAAAATTATGAGGCTCCTTGGCTTGGAATTCACGCCATTTTTTCTACTGGGCCTGAGATTTGAACTTAAGGTCTGGGTAAACCTGTAGCACTGTTTGGGAAGGGAAAGCTCACCATGATAGAAGACAAGAAAGTCAGGCCTGTTCCCAGGGACTGAATTCAAGCCCTAACACTAGAAAAAACAATATTCGTATACATTTTAAATACATGATTCATATTTACATACACAGGTTTACTGCATATTGCAGTTAGTGTAGTTATTCATTTTATTTTGTTTAATTTATTTCTTATGTATTTTAGAGAGTATGATTACGTGTATAAGATTTTTTACATCCTATTACATAGGACATAGATTTGCCTAAGTATTATACATCATCCTGAGACCCAGGACTTTCACTGATAAGGAAAATGAGTGGGACAATTGGCTTCTTCCACCAGGATTAAGTTTTGGCAGTTCTGTGATTTGAACTTCGGGCCTAGAAGGCCCACTTCATGAATGGATGAATGTTAGCACACCAGTCTGATGCAAGTGAAGCTGGCAGGCATATTTGAAGATCTGAGATCAAGCCCTAGGAGTGGCCAATATATAAACAGATGTGTAAATTGCAGTATGTGTGTGTATTTACATATGTATATGAATCTATAAATAAATTCATAGAGAGATTCTAGTGTATAACTTTATATAAAGAGTGATGTCTATTTCTTATTTTTATATATTCCATTACTACCAATTCTTTGGTCTAAAATTATGCCTTCATTAATTAATCACGGATGGAGACTTAATAAAGTATTAATTAAATTAAGCAATGACCTATATTTATTGCATACAATCTTATACTAGAATGACTAGCTAATTAGTAATTCAATTAGTACATTACAAACATTCTATTATTGTTCCTATAGATAGGAACAAGTTCTCTAGCATCTTCAGCCGTGTGTAGGTGGTAGTCCCAGGATAGAACTCAGGGCCTAGGTGTCTGTGTTGGGCTCAGGCTTCACTAATAGCCCACCAGCCTTCAGTCAAGCAATGTCACGTACAATTTTCAAGCCAAGTCATTGAGACCCAGGATGGTCAAAGTGCAAAGGAAACAAAAGTAAAACTGTTGTGTAAAACTTCCTGGTTTTTCCTCCTCCATCTTGGATGGTTTTTTTTTTGCCAGAGCTGGGAGTTGAACTCAGGTCCTAGGATCCCTAGATCATCTGTCGGAGAAAAAGCTGCACCCCATTCTAAGTTAATCAAGGCTGAGTCAGCGTTGTGACGACCTGAGTTCAAGCCCCATGCTTGCCCCCCAAAAATGTTAAGGTCCTGGCTAGGAATTTGGGCCATTTTATCTGCTATACCTGGGATTTGAACTCAGGGACTGGGTAAGTCTATTGTGCTCTAGGTGAAGTGAAATCTAACCTCCTAGAAGAAAAAAAAATCTGGAGCATTTCCTCGTGTGTGAATTCTAGCCCCAGAACTGGCAAAAATAATATTTATATACATGTATATTATATATCATATATATGTATTTGCATAGATATTACATATTGTACCTAGGACACAATATTTCCACAGAAAGGAAAACAGGTCAACATTGGCTTCTTACTCCACCTATTGCCTTCAACCCGTCTGGGATTTGAACTCAGGGCCTGGAATGCCCAATTCATCAAGAGGTCAGTGTAAGCACAGCAGCGTCAAACAAATTCACTGCCAGGCAGTTCCTGGGACCTGAGTCCTACCCCCAGGAGCAGTCAATATATAAATAGATAGATGTGTAAATTGGTGCAAATACATATATATAGAGAAAGAAAGAGAGATGTATATGTATATTCCACTGTATATTTAAACATAAATATATTTATAGAATGTGAGATGTCTATATATTATTAAATTACATGTAATATATTACTAATAATTATTAGCTATTAAACTATGCCTCCATTTAATGATGTGTCATAGATTAAGGCACAATAAAGTGCTTCCTTGTGTAAAAGGAGCTCAGTGAAAATGTCTAGGCTCATGGTTCAAACCTCAGGATCTGCACCAAAAAAAAAAAGAGCCAGTAACTCCATGTTTCTGTGTATGTATGCATGTATTTCTATCGGTGAAATTCAGAGTCGTTATGAAGAAAGGCACCCAGCTAAGAAATTTGCTTTGAATAGAATGATGCCATAGCACAGAGTTCTTTCAAGACAGTGCATGTTCCTGGTCAAAAAAAATTAATACATTGGGTTGGAATTTGCACCATTTTTCTAGCAGGCCTGGGATTTGAACTCAGAGCCTGGGTAATTCTGTGGCACTGTAGGGGATAGGAAGCTCGTCGATGCTGAAGACAAGAATTTCAGACCAGTTTCCAGGGCCTGAATTCAAGCCCCACCACTGGCAAAATAATATTCATACATGAGATCTGTTTACTCCATATGACATTTATTACCCTCATTTATTTTTTAGTTACTTTATTTAGTATTATTACATACATAACATTCATTTTATTTATTACATATTATCACATGGATTTTTTTTTTTTTTTGGTCCAGTCGTGGGGCCTGAACTCTGGGCGTGGGCGCTGTCCCTCAGCTCTTCAGCTCAAGGCTAGCGTTCTACCACTTCAGCCAAGGCACCACTTCTGGCTTTTTTCTTTTTGCTTATGTGGTGCTGAGTAATCGAACCCAGGGCCTCAGGCATGCAAGGCAAGTGCTCTACCACTGACCCACCTTCCCAGCCCTCACATGGATGTATTTGCATATGGATTATACATCATACCGAGACCCAGACTTTCACATAGAAGAAAAAAAAAGGGTCAAAATTGGCTTCTGACTCTACAAATAAAATTTTGGCCATGCTGGGATTTGAACTCAAAGCCCACATAACCCAATTCATTAATGGATCAGGTATTGAACAAAAGCTTTTGGCAAACTGAACTGCCAGCCCGTTCTGAGGACCTGCAATAAAGCAATAGTAAAGGCGGGAAAATAGATAGATCGATCCATAGATGGATAGATAGATAGATAGATATGTAGTTTTCTATATATATGAGAGACAGACAATGTGAGGATATTAAATTATATATATGATGAATTATTATTTATTAAATTATGTGTCCATTTAATGAATTATCATGGTTGAATACTTATTAAAACATTAATGTAAAAATAGTCAATATTCCTTAATTGGGAGAATCATACCATGGTGCTAGAATGGAAGATATGATCCAATATTTTTTGTGTGGCAGTCTATAAGAGAATCATGAACTAACTGCAAATTTAATTGTTACTTTTATAATATTCCATTAAGCATTCCCATGAATAGGAATGATTTTCTCAAGATCTCCCACCATTTGTAGTGGCAGTCCTGGCATTTGATCTCCAGGCCTAGGTAATTTGAAGTAGGATTTTTGGGAGGGGTTCTCATTGTGGGGCCTGAACTCTGGGCCTGGGCACTCTCCCTCAGCTCTTCAGCTCAAGGCTAGCACTCTACCACTTCAGCCAAAGCACCACTTCCGGCTTTTTTCTTTTTGCTTATGTGGCGCTGAGTAATCGAACCCAGGGCCTCATGCATGCAAGGCAAGCGCTCTACCACTGAGCCACCTTCCCAGCCCCAAGCCTGGGTTATTTACTTCGAAATGCAAACCATTAGAATGACATATTGTCATGATTGAAGAAAAGAATGAGAAGAATAGAAACCCAGGTGTCAGAGGATCCTGCGTGTAATCCTAGCTCTTCAGGAGGCTAAGAGGTAGAGAACGCCAGTTTGAATTCAGCCAGGACAAGAAAGTCCACAGCACTCTTATTTCTGAGGGATCACAGGAATAAAAATTCCCATGAATGGGGCTATGGCTCAAGGGCAGAGTGCTATCATTGAGAAAAAGGAACTCAGGGACAGTGCCTAGGCTCATCATACAACCCCTGGACCTGCCAAAAAAAAAAGCCAGTAACAACATGTCTCCCCGTGTATGTATGCATGTATTTCTATCGTTGAAGGTCCAGAGTCCCTATGATGAAAGGCATCCAGCTAGGAAATTTGCTTTGAATAGAATGATTTCACAGCACAGACAGTGCTTTCAGGACAGTGCATGTTCTGGGGCTCCCCTCACTGTTCCCATTGTAGCCTGAGGTTTCTCCACACCAGGGACTGCTGGAGGAAGTCTACATCATTGTTAGAACAGGCAGACAAAAGGCCTCACTCCTGTACAGCTGTGTAACAAACAACTCCATCCCGGCCAATTAGTGAGGATGAGTGTGGGTGAGCTCTGAAAGCCAGGAGAAAAAGGACTCTTTGTACCTCAAGCTATCTCTTTCCCCAGTGCTCTGTTTTGACAGGAAGCCTTCATTTGTGCCACCTCCCGTGGCAGGCCAAGTTCCATGCACTTATCCTGTCTTTGTTAGAATATGTTCCAGTGTTGAAATAACCTGTTACAATTAATTCAAAGGTCCTTCTGGCAGAAAACTAGGGAACTAAACCTAATAAATGATTAATTATTGGCAATGGTGCCTCCCTAGGTTTCTGGAAGCTTGCTAAATCTAAGCACATGGGTAATATTACAATGCTTCCTGTCATCTAGAGCTGGTGAAGCTCATCATGTTTTAACATTTGACATCTCCTAGTTGGGCCTTGGGTGGCTAGGTTTCAGTGTTGAACACAGGACCTGGGTGCTGACCATGAGCTCAGAGCAGAAGCTCAGTGCTTTACCATTTGGTGTTACATCTTCACTTCTGGTATCTGTGTGTGTGTGTGTGTGTGTGTGTGTGTGTGTGTGTGTGTGTGTGTGTGTGTGTGTGTGTGTTTGCATGCGAGCACATGTGTGAGCATATGCACGCACACGTATGTTTGTTCATGAACTTGTCCTGGAGCTTCAACTCAGGAACTGAGCACTGTACCTGAGTTTCTCCTGTACAAGGATAGCACTCTACCACTTGAGCCACAGTCACTTCAGGCTTTTTTCTAGTGATGTGGTACTAAGGAATCAAACCCAGAGATTCAGACATGCAATGCACTCTGCCCCTAAGACACATTCCCAGCACTCCACTTCAGGTTTCTTTCTTTCTGTTCTTCGTATTTGGAGGAATTGAAGTCTAGGCCTGGGAGCTGTCCTTGAGCTCCTCAGCTAAAGCCAATCACTCTACCACTTGAGCTACAGCTATCCTTGAGGTTTTTGTTGGGTGACTGGGCAGAAGCATCTCAAGGAATTTCCTGCATAGGCTGGCTTTGGACCGTGATCCTCAGCTCCCAGCCTCCTGAGTACCTAGGATGAAAAGGGTGAGTCAGCACTGCCAATCTTCCACTTCAAGTTTCTAAGTGGTGAATAGGAGATAAAGTTTCATGGGACCATTTGTGTCTGAGATAGTTTTGAACCCAGATCATCAGATCTCAGCTTCCTAAGTAGGCAGGATGACAGACTTCAGCTACTACATGCCTACACCATAAAACTGTGTTGCAAGGGGGTCCTTGGCTCCACGTGGTAGGGTGCTACCCATGATCCCAACAGGTAAATGTCAGTGGCCCTGAGTTCAAAGTTCATGACTGAGAAACATAAACCAAAACAATTGTCTGCAGGAGACAACTCACTAGATTTCAGTACATACATAATTTTGGCCCTGACATGGGGAAATAACTGAGCCAGAAGTTTCTCATCTGCACAATCACCTTAGATGTGGAGCTCTTACAAGAACCTGATGAAAAAATGCGCCCCATGAAGGACTCAGCAAAAAACAACTCATGAAGGACTCAGCACATAGCTGTATCCCACACACTGTCATTAGAATTAGGGTGCTTTCATCAGCATCACCATTCTTTCAGAAACACGTCACAAACAGTCCAAATTTAGATTATAGAGGGGTGAGTTTTTTTGGGGGGGGAGTCAGCCACTGGGATTGCACTGAAAGTTTGAGGGTACTGTCCTATAATGTTTTGCTCAAGGTAGAACGCTACCACTTTGAGCCACAGTTCAGAGTTGCACAGACTTCCAGCCAGGGCTGGGTTTTAAACCCACGAGTGTCAGATCTCAGCCCCGAGTATCTTGGATGACAGGGGTGAGAGAGCAAGCAGCATCTGGTGCCATGGAGTCGGGTTGCAGTGGTTTACCTCTGGCTAAGTCAGGTTAGATGGCAGCTGTCATCACTAGACTCCCAGCTTGATCTGTGATGAGGTATTTGCCGTGCTATCATTATATAGTTGTAGTCAGAACGTTCTATCTTTTCTTTTTTGGGGGGCCAGTCCTGGGTCTTGAGTAAGGGTCTTGACACAGTCCCTAAGCTTTTATGCTCAAACCTACTGCTCAGCTGCTTGAGCGACAACACGACTTCTGGATTTTTCTATGCATATGGTAGTGAGGAATCGAACCCTGGACTTTGTACGTACTAGGTAAGCACTCTACTACTGAGCCCCAGTAGTGACAAGTGTATAAACAGATAAATGTTTAGATTGGTATATATATAGATAGGTAGATACATACATAGAGAGAGAGAGAGATGTAGATATATATAACGAGAGATGTCTGTATATTATGAAATTGCATATACATTATTACTACCAATTATTACCAATTAAATTTTTCCTTCCTTTTTTAAGTATCATGATTGAATACGTAATAAAGAATTAATTGAAAATTATTCAATATAATATATGTATAATTTTATAATATAATTGTATACTCACTACTAATGTAATTGTTGCTTTTACAATATTCTATTCATACAGATGTATATTGGAAAGCATTTCTTAGAATCTCCCACCATTCATTAGTGGCAGTCCTGAGGTGTGGTTTAGAGCAGGTGCTGTGCATGGAATGAAGGTTCTGTGGCTTCACACAAGTCTGGCAGAACACTCAAGGCTGGGACAAGGTTTGTACTTGTGCCACAGGTAGGGCAGATGGTGGGGTCCCAGAATGGGGCCAAGGGGAAGATTAGCTTGTTTTTCACCAAGGACCCCAGCCATTTCCTGTGGCTGGAAGCCTATTGTTCTGAGCTCCTGACCTTCAGGCCTCCTTTGCATGGAGGAGTCAGGGCAAATGCAGGGAAGAACGCTTGCTTAAAGAAAGCTTCTAGCCCAATGCCACCAGTGGTTCAACCCCTGAATATCTTAGCTAGTCATGAGACTGAGATCAGCGATCAGGGGAGGAAAGTTTGTGAGACTTTTTTGCCGATGAGCTACCAAAAGCCAGAAATGGAGCTGTGGCTCAAGTGGTAGAGTGCCACATTGAGGGAAAAAGTTAAGAGACCACAAGCCTGACCCTGAGTTCAAGCCCCAATACTGGCACAGAAAATTAAAGAAAAGCTTTCAGGAGCTCCTAGTCCACTGTGGTAAAAACCAGATCAGCCAGGCACGCATGGCTCATGCCAGTCCTCCGAGCTCCTCAGGAGGCTGAAACCGAAGGATTGCCTTTCAAAGCCAGCATGCGCAGGAAAGTCTGGGAGACTCTGATTTCCAAGGAACCACCAGAAAACCAGAACTGGCACTGTGGCTGAAGTGGTAAGCTGAAGAGTTGAAAGACAGCAACCAGGCCCAGAGTTCGAGCCCCATGACCAATACCTGGCCTGCTTTGACCTCATGCTGTGGCTCTAGGCAGAGTACTTTCCATTGGGCTCCTGAGGGTCTCCCAATGTCTAGGCGTCCAACAAATCTTGAGAGCAGCCTACTTGGAGGCCTTTGCCTACAGAGTGGGTCACAGTACCAGAGAAGGATCAAGCCTTGTGGCATGGAGGTCAGCAGCCGGGTCGTAATAATGGCATCTGTCATGAGTGCAGTGTGGATCTGAGCGGTAAATCGACATCTCAGACTACGGTTCTGGGCCAGGAGGGGTAGAACAGTTAACGCCCACTCACACAGGAATCAGAAAAATGTGAATTTGTCAGGCACACCTTGGGCTGTGTTGATTTGGGCTCATGAAAGATTTAAAGGCTCAGGAATCCAAAGCCGGCTGGCTGCTGCTTGTAGCAGTCCCTATATCCCAGGAGTCCCGGGGCTAGGGGCCCTGCTTTCCTCACCAGTGCTCAGGGACAGATGAAGGTCTGCAGTTGTGGGCCAACTACAAAGGAGCATCCATAATGTCCTTCCCTTGGTCCTGTGGCGCCGTGCATGGATGGAGGCGCAGGATCCATGGAACTTACTGCCATGGCCCAGACTCGTCAGCCCAAGAAGGACTTAGGAAGAAACAACTGATGTGGCTTGAGAGTTTACTATGATTAAGCCTCAGGACTGCCCCCAGTTCTAGCTCAGCTTATCATTATCACCTTCCTCTGTGTGTGTGTTTGTGTGTGTACACAGGCGTGTGCGCACACGGGCCCGAGCATGCGTGCATCTTGGTAGTAGGGCTTGAACTCAGGGCCCAGGCGCTGTCCCTCAGTTGTTTCATTCAAGGATAACACTCTACCACTTAAGCCACAGCTTTTCTTCTAGCTTTCGGGTGGTTCTTGGGAGAGGAGAGTCTCACAGACATTTCTTGCTGGGCTGCCTCTGAATGTCAATCCTTAGATCTTAGCCACCTGAGGGAGCTAGGAATATGAGAACATGCACCATTAGCATCTGGCCATGCTTTCCTTCTTGGATAAAACAGAATACCTCTCTCCTAGCTGAGCACCCATCTACAGTTATCCCTCCTACCCCTACCACTGCCCCTCTAGGCTTCAGAGGAGATATACCCTATCCTGAGGACAAAGAAATAGGATGCATTGACAGGTTTGAGCTTTATGTTCTCCATACAGTCCGGGGCTGCTGGAAGCTGGTTAGAGGTCAGAGATCTAGGCCAGGGCAAATAGACAACTGTTAGAACAGAAAGTATAAGAAAACATGCTTGCAGCTGGATGCCAGTGGCTTATGTCAATTATCCTAGCTACTAATGGCTAACACCGGAGGATCAATCAAGATTCAAAGCTAGCTTGGGCAGATTCTTATCTCCAATGAATCACCAAGAAGCTGGGAAGCAGAGCCACTATAGTTAAAGTGGTAGAATACCAAGGTAAAGGTTACCACCTAGGCTCTGAATTCAAGCCCTGGTAAACACACACACACACACACACACACACACACACACACACACACACACACACACACACACTATATGCATGCAAAATCAGAGATTTCAACACTGCAATCTTTGGTTATTCTCTACTTTTTCCCCACTAAGCCTGGTGGCTGTTGGCCACCTGACATCTATAATTTATGGAAACAGTATGGCTAGAATGTCAGCCTTCCCTCATCCCAGCTCCTTGATTGGGTCGTGGTCTATCCAAGCCCTTTGGGGCTCCTTTTACAGACTTGCCAAGATGCTTTTAAAAGGCACCACATGCTGGGCACTGGTGGCTCACGCCTGTCATCCTAGCTACTCAAGAAGCTGAGATCTGGCTTCCAAACCAGCCTGGGCAGGAAAGTGTGTGAGAATCTTATCTTCGATGAACCATCAAAAAACAAGGAGTGGCCCTGAAAAAGAGCTCAGGGACAGCACTCATGGCCAACAAGAACAAGGAGAGGCATCTATGTTGGCTTTGGGATATTCATGGGCCAAATATAATTTGAATTTTCAAGTGCGCCAAGATTAAGCAGTACCTCCTTTAGTCCTGTGCTCCTCCATCTTGTTACAGCCCCTGGCCTTGGCCGTGCTTTAGGTCAGGATGGACCTGGCTGGACAGGAGGGCTCCAAAGGAGGAAGATCCCAGAGCAAACACCCCACATCCTTCCACCTTGCTCATCTTGCTCCTTCTGCTCTTTGCCATAGAACTTCTTCCTGGAATCCATCTGTGAGGTCGTCACCTGGTGAATGGTGGGTCCAGCCTAACTCAGGGCAGCCAGAGGTGGAAGTTGGTCTGGGACTAGGAGCTTCCATCCTGCATGTGGATTGAGACCAGGGTGACATTTATTTCATCCTGAGCCTTGCAGGGGTGGGGAGACAATGTAGACTCCACACTGAGTCAGGTAAGATCGGAATCTTGAGGACGACTTGTGTGGCAGAGGCTGTGCGACTCAGGTGTGCATCGATGGTGGAGCTCATCCGCTTGACTCTGGAAGTCTACCTCATTAGACAGGTCGTGAACGAAGTAGATTTTCTTCTCGTGACCCTCGTGTCCCACTTCCCATCCTCACACATGCTGTGGTGGCAGCTCATTGGACAAGGGACCTATGGCTCCATCTCTATCTGGCACAGAGCTGTTGGGTGGGCCGAGTGCCACAGCAGGCCAGCCAATCCTGCTGCAGGAGTTTCCCCCTGTGGATCTCAGCCTCTGAGAATGCTTGCAGAGCCACGTCCCTCTCAGTTTGGGGGACGACTCCAACCTCTGCAATGGGCACATCAGAGAGAGTCGCTTCCTCAACTTTTGCTTCTCTATGGCTCACAGCTTCCCCTTCCCCAGGGAAAGCCAGGAAACTAAGCTGGGCTTGCAGGCGCTCCTCTTGTGGTATGGTCATTTCCAGGCACTTGAGACTGTCCTGCCACTTTTTGGACATCACCTGGGCCCCCCAGTTGGTAGGGCCCTGCACTTGCTTCAGGTGCTCCAGCAGCTGGGTCTGCCTCTGCATGTGCTGCTGCAGGGCCTACTTCTCAGAGCTCAGCCACTCATTGGAGGAAGTGTGCTGCTCACAGGTGGCTCTGAGCACATGCAGCTGGGACAGGAGCTGCTCCTGCCGCTCCTACAGCACCCAAGCCGCTTGGCTCTCTCTCAGCCACCTCTTTCCATTCCTCTATCTTCTACTCTGAGAAGTCCAAGTGTTCCCGCAGATGTTTCTTCACCTGCTGCTCTGAGTCCAGGTTGCTGGTGAGCTCCTTCTTCTCACCGCTCACCCTGTGGAGAGCATCCTGCAACAGGGCCATCTGTTCCTCTGGCTGTGTGTCACACACACATGGGCATCATGGGGTCTCAGGGATTTCCTGCCAATCCTCGACCTTCTCCTCCAGTCTCTACAGTTGCTTCCGCTACTCTGAGTTCTGAAGACTGAGACTCTGGTTTTCCTGCACCTGGTGTGAAGTTGTTCCTCCAGGTTTTTTAAATCCATCTGCCTGTGGTAGGCCTGGCCCTACAGCTGCCATTCAGCCTGAGACAGTCCCACAGGGGGCCGTTGCTCTGTGAGCTTCCTTCTCAGTTAACCCAGCTCATTCTCTAGGTGCAGCATCTGCCTTGCCTCTCACTCCTTCTCCTCTGTCAGTTGGTTCACCTGCTTGGTCAGACACCAGGCCTCCTCCTTCTGCATGGACCTTTCAATGCTCAGGTCCTCCACAATGGTTTCTGTCTCCAGATTCGCTGCGGTTACCATCCAGCTCAGGTTGACCAGTAGTCTATTCAGTACCTCATGCCACTGCTTGTTGGAATTTACAGATTCTGTTCTTCTGTTGCTCCTCTATGTCCAGAGCGTTTCCTTCTTCTCCTGCAACTCTGGGTTCACTTGCTTCAGGTTGTGGAAGCTTCTGGTCTTTTCCCCAAGGTGAAGTGTTACATAATTCAGCTCTTGGAACAACATTTTGTTCTCCTTCTGCAAGCAGTGACTGAAGTGACCATCTCCACCTCCGCCATGCACCACTCTGTGGCCTGCAGGTGACTGCTGAGAGCTTCATGCTCCATTTTTCTGTCATCGGCCTGCATGCTTTACTTGGGCTGGTGCAGATTGTCAATTGCTTTCTGCCAAAACCAACCTCTGTATGGGTGGCTTGTGGATCTCTACCTCTGTTTTCAGTTCTTTGTGCACTTGGGATATCTTCTCCCTCTCTTTCCCCATTGATCCTGCCGGTCTGTTTTTTCTTGCTTCAGTGGTTAGATCTGGGCACAAAGCACCTGTTTTGTTCTTTTATTGAAGTCCAGGGCAGGCACCACATATTGGTAGCACCTCTGCAAATCCTTGGTGGTATCTGTACCCTTGACAATCTGGACCCTGGTGGCTGTGACTGTGTCCAAAAGTAAGGGAGGCCCGCAGTTGGCATCAACTTTGGCTGGACCCTCCATTGAATCATGATATCCAGTGGTGTTTGTCTTGAGGATTCCTCCTTTTTTATGTTCTTTGTTTTCTTGAATGTTGAAGGTCTGACAGGAGGATTCTTCTGACGGTGTTTTGGCAGTAGTTTCTTGCCTGCAGCTCTCTGAAGGAGATTTGTTGTTGCAGACATCTGAGCACTACAATGGGAAAGATGGGATGGCCACGTTCCCAGGCTCGGGGAAATCCTCTATTCTCCCACTCACTGACTAGGACGTCATTTTCCTACTCTACTCTAAAGTTGCCTCGAGTCTCTAGCTGACCGTTCAGCCACCTCTACTTTCCTCAACTGCAGATAGTGGTTTCAATCAACAGAGGGAATCCTGGTGCTACAGGGCAGCATGAAATTTGGGCATGGTCACCAATCTTGTAACTCATTGGTCAGAAAGAACCATGAAAGAAAGGAGGTGTGGCTGGAGTCCTGTGATACAGGCAGCATGGGTGGAGACAAATGACAGCTCCTTTCCAAGGGAATTCTCTCCAATTCAGTTGGGGACAAGAAGGTGACCTGCTTTAGCCAGATGGCTGCACAGATTGTTGTGTATGTCTGTTCTTGCTAGTCCCAGACCTTGAACTCAGGATCTGGGCACAGTCCATGAGCTGCTTTTGCTCAAGCTAGCACTCTACCACTGGAGCTCCACGGTTCTGTTTCTGGCTTTGTTGGCACTGAAGTTGGACAGGGGTCTTAAGGACTTTCCTGCCTAGGATGACTTTGACCATGATCCTCCTTACACAGCCTTGTAAGTATCATGGAAGACTGCTGAGAACCACTGGTGCCTGCCTAATCATTGGTCTTGCTGATGTTCTGGCACAGACGGGTGAGTTCCCTATCTTCAGGTTGAAGTGGTGGGAGCTGGAGCCCACTGTTCGAATCCTGGTCTTGCCACCTCCAAATGACAGGAGATCCTAAGAAACTAATTTCTATTCATATGAATAACAATGGAATGTGATGTATGTCATGATTGAATGGGCAGTTCTTGAATGATTCCAGGATAAAATTATACAAAATTACATTATAGGACACTGATCAATTTTAATGAATACTTTATGAAGCATTTAAACATTCACATTCACTAAATGGAGGCAGAATGAAATAAGTAGGAATTGGGCATCACATAGTATAGTTATGCCTTTTTTTTCTGATAGGACTGGGATTAGAACTCATGGTCTGGGTAACTGTTGCACTCTGTGGAAGGGATAGCTCACCTCCTTGAAGTCAAGAAGTTAATTCTGTTCCTTAGGCCTGATGTAGATTCTTAGCATGAGAAAACATCCTATTCATGTATATTTTAAATATATGATTTATTTTTACATACATATATTGACTCCATATTGCATTCAATGTAGTTACTCATTTTATTTTTCGTTTTATTCATGTATTGACCACTTATTTTATTGACTATTATGGCACATAGAAGATTGATTATATTGATTACATAGGATATTCGTCTGCATATATATTCCACTTCATACCTGACATGCAGGATTTTCACAGAAAAGGAAAAAGTGTCACCATCAGTTTCTTACTCCACGATTCATTGTTTGGGAGTACTGGCATCTGAACTCATGACCTACAGGGCCAAATTCATGAATGATTGAGTGTCAGCATGCCATCTTGGGGGAAATTGAGCTGACAGGAAGTTCTCAGGACCTGAGATAGAGCCCCAGGGGTTGACAAAATAAGAACAGATTGACACGTAGATGGCAGTACGCTAAAAAATATATATCTTTATAGTGTGCCAGAGATGTCTATCCATTATTCAGTTATACAGACTACATTTATATCAATTCTTAGGTATATATTATGCCTCCATGTTATATATTATTATTATTATTGTTTTGGCCAAGCAAGGTCTTGAACTCGGATTATTGCAACTCTGCCTCAGCTTCCATCACCCTAGCCTTGGGTGCAGCCACTGGAACCACAGCTGATCCTGGGATCCTAGACCCCCAGGCCTTGCGGGGGGGTGGGGGGGAAGGGATGCAGAGAAAAGAAGTGGTGGGATGGCGTTTTTATTTCTGGTCTCTTTTCTCTTTTTTTTCTCTTCTCACTCTCCTATCATTCTGTCCAATCCATTTCCCTCTTTGAGATTAGGATTTGGTTAATTTCACTCTCCTTTTACCTTTTCACATCCCTCTAATCTTATTTTCCCCCACATTCCTCCCTAAACCTAATAATTTATGGTTTGCCAACTTCCTCTTGGCTGTTCATAGCCCATTCAGACATGGTTGTTTGATGTTGAATACATTGTATCTGTTGAACTAAATTGAATCTGAAGACTTTTGACTGTGCAATTACAGGACTTTGGTTGATACTTGCCTTGAAATACTGTTCTAGCACAAAACTGAGGCTCTTTTCATACCAAATGGACAGAACAAGCAGGAAAATACAAGAAAAATGGCAAGTCCAGGTATCTCAACTCCCACTCATGATAATCAGGTGACAGAACAGATAATGAATAATCCAGAGGAGAGTTCCCAAAAAGCTCCACAAACACTACTAGTACACATGATGAATGAAAAGATTTAAAACCTGCAAGGGACTCATTGTGAGCATGATAGGGAGAAAGAGGAGACAAACCAAAGATCAATACAGGAAGCTCAAGAACATGACGAAGCTACTCAAGAATTGATACTGGAATTTCGTGAGCAGGTTGACAACACTCAAAGAGAAATAAAGGAATTGCTAGAGCAGACTGAGAACAGTCAAAGATATAGACAGGAATTTCGAGAGCAGGCTGAGAACAGACAAAGGGAAAGTCAGGATTGGCGTGAGCAGGCTAACAAAGAGAACTACGGGAATTGCATGAACGTGAGGAAGCTAATCAAGAGTAATACAGGAATTGTGAGAGTGGGATGAGAATAGACAAACATCAATAGAGGTCTTCATGGAATCCATAAACAGAGAGCTGAAAGAAGTCAGGGAGACCACAAAGGGAAGGCTGAATGGAGCCCAACAGAAAGAATGGGAGTCCAAGGAAACCATAATCAATCAACTAAATAATTTGAGAAGAAACACAGAACATCAAATTAAGGAAGTAAAGAAGTCCTTCCAAGATGTAAAACTAAGCTCCAACAAAGAATTTGAAACCATCAAAGCCGACCAACTAGAAGAAAAGAACTAGTAGACAAAGTAGAAAGATTGACAGTAGGTTAGACCATGCAAAGATCGAATCTTGGGGATTGAAGATAGCCTAGATATTATAGAGAAAGAACATACAACTATCCATGTCAAATCCAAGACATATGATAGATCGATTCAACATCTGGAAGATAACATCAAAAGCCCTAATCTGAGGATAATGGGTGTAGAAGAGCACTTAGAGAGAAAAGTTAATGGGGTAAGATATTTCTTTAACAGGATCCTAGCAGAGAACTTCCCAAACATGCAAAAGGATAGGCTATTCAGATACAAGAAGCTTTTAGTATCTCAAATAGACCAGACCAGAACAGGATATCTCACATTCATATTATAATCTGCACAGGATCAATTCAGACTAAAGACAAGATCCTTAAAGCTGTCAAGGAGGAAAGATCAATAATCTATAAAGGGAAACCAATTAGAATCACCTCAGATTTCTCTGCAGACATAATTAAAGCAAGAAGAGCCTGGAATGATGTGATGTATGCCATGCCCAAAAGACAAACAACAATCAACCAAGAATACTGTACCCAGCTAAAATCTCCTTCATAACAGAAGGTCAAATAAAAACTTCCATAGCAAAGAAAAACTGAAACAATATATCTCCACCAACCCAGCCCTACAAAAGATACTGAAAGATATCCTACACATAGAAAACGAACAAGACCACAATAAAGGCCAAGATACCACATCCAATCTGAGAATGCAAGAACCATAGGAAGAACCCAGTTGCCGCAGCCCCCAAGAAAGTGGATAAAATGGCAGGAACTCCCAAATACCTCTCAGTCTTATCTCTCAATATTAAAGAACTTAACTCTCCAATTAAGCGACATAGACAGTCAAGTTGGATTAAAAAGCAAGATCCTTCTATCTGCGGCCTTCAGGAATCACACCTTGCCCATAAAAACAATCACATTTTGAAAGCAAAAAGCTGTAACAAAATCAACCAAGCAAACGGCCCCAATAAACAGGTGGGAGTTGCAATCCTAATATCAGATATAATAGACTGCAAATTAAAATTAGTGAGAAGAGATAAAGAAGGTCGCTACATACCAATTAAGAAATTTCTCCTTCAGGAGGATATTACAAATCTAAATACTTATTCGCCAAACAACGGAGCACCCAAATTTATCCAAGAAACACTACTTTCCCTCAAATCTCACATAGATCCAAAGACATAAATTATGGGGGACTTTAAAACTCCACCAACCCCACTCAATAGATTAACTCGGAAAAAACTCAGAAGAGAAACTGCAAATCTAAACAACTGCATAGATCAACTATATTTAACAGACACCTACCGAATATTTCACCCAGCATCATCACAATACACTCTTTTCCTAACAGCACATGGAACATGTTCCAAAATAGACCACATTTTAAGTCACAAAGCAAACTTGTCCAAATTAAGAAACATTGAAGTTATACCTTGTATTTTCTCAGCCCACAAGGGAATAAAATTAGAACTCAACACCAAAAACCACCAAAGAAAGTCCTGTAACACGTGGAGGCTGAACCACATACTGTTGAATCACCAGTGGGTCAGGGAAGAGATTAGAAGGGAAATTCAAGTGTTCATGATATTTAACAAAAATGAACACAAAAATTACCATCTCCTCTGGGACACAGCAAAGGCAGTACTCAAGGGAAACTTATAGCTTTGAATTCCTACATCAACAAATTGGAGAGATCTGAAACCAACAATTTAATGAGACATATGAGCCTCCTTGAAAAAGAGCAGCAGGGTAAACCTCAATCCAGTAGACGGAAAGAAAATTAAAATCAAATCAGAATTAAATGTATTCAAATCCATAAAAACCACAGAAAGAATCAACAAAACAAAGGATTGGTTCTTCGACAAAATTAACAAAATTGACAGACCCTTAGCAAATCTTATCAGAAAACGAAGAGAACAGACCCGAATAAATAAACTCAGAGATGAGAATGGAAACATCACCACAGAAACAACCAAGATTCAGAACAGTATAAGGGAATAATTCTGAAACCTTTATGCTAATAAATTTGAGATCTTGGTGGAAATGGAAATTTTCCTAGCAAATATCCACATGCCGAAACTAAAACAAGAAGAGTTAAACTATCTTAACAGGCCCATATAGCGCATTAAAACAGAAATAGCAATAAGAGACTTCCTTTCTAAGAAAAGCTCAGGACGAGATGGATTCAGAGAGGAATTCTACAAGGCCTTCAAAGCAGAGCTCACACGAATACTTCTCAAACTCTTCAATGAATTTGAAAGAGAAAGTTCCCAACCGAATTCATTCTATGAAGCCATCATAACCCTCGTCCTAAAGGCAGGCAGGGACTCATCAAAAAAAGAGAACTATAGACCCATTTCCTTGATGAACTTTGATGCAAAAGTTAACAAAATTTTGGCCATTTGATTTCAACAATTCATCCAAAAAGTCATACACCACTATCAAACAGGATTCATTTCAGGGATGCAAAGCTGGTTCAATATATGTGAATCAATTAACATAATTCATCACATCAACAAGAGCAAGGATAAGAACCACATGATTTTCTCAATAGATGCATAAAAAGCACTTGACAAGGTCCAATACCTCTTTTTATTGAAGCTTCTGGAAAAATTGGGATTTCATGGATCATTCCTCAATACAATAAAGGCTGTATATGACAAACTTACAGCCAGCATTATACTCAATGGTGAAAATTAAAGCCATTTCCTTTTAACTCAGGAATGAGACAAGGATGTCCATTCTCTCCACTTCTCTTCAATCTAGCATTAGAATGCCTAGCTACAGCAATAAGACAAGATGCAAATATAAAAGGAATCCGAAAGGGAACAATGAAGTAAAACTCTCGCTCTTTGAATGACATGATCTTGTATTTAAAGAATCCCATGGACTCTGCTCCCAAATTACTCAAGCTGATTCAAAACATTGGCCAAGTAGCAGGGTATAAAATTAGCCCTCAAAAATCAATGGCTTTTCTGTATGCCAACAATGAGAAAAGTGTGGCTGAAATCAGGAAAGCAACTCCAGTCATAATAGCCCCACAAAAAAAATAAAATTCCTAGAAAATAACTTAACCAAAGAAGTGAAGGAACTCTATGATGAAAACTTTATAAACCTGAAAAAAGAAATCAAAACAGAACTTAGAAAGTGGCAGAACATCCCACGCTCCTGGATTGGAAGGATCAACATCGTGAAAATGGCAATACTTACCAGGGACATCTACAAATTCAATGCAATAATTATCAATATTCCAACCACATTCTTCAAGGAAATAGAAGAGGCAATCCAAAAATTCATATGGAACAATAAGACTCCAAATAGCATGAAAGCTCCTTAACAGAAAGAATAGTGCTGGAGAAATATTAATATCAAATTTCAAATTCTACTACAAAGCCGTAGTAATGAAAGCAGCTTGGTACTGGCACAAGAACAGACCTCAGGACCAATGGAATAGAATTGAAAACCCAGAAATGAACCTACAGATATATAGCCATGTCATCTTTGATATGGTACCTAAAAAATTGAGTGGAATAAAGACAGACTCTTCAGTAAATGGTGCTGGCAAAATTGGTTAACTACTCGTAGAAAACTAAAGCTCGATCTCTGTATATCACCCTGCCCCAGAGTCAACTACAAATGGATCAAAATCCTCAGAGTCTAAGCAGATACTCTGAAAACATTACAGGATGGAATAGGAGAAACCCTAGTTCTTCTTGTCACAGGCTGAAATTTTCTTAATAGAGACCCAGAAACAACAAATCAAAGAAAGGTTGGACAAATGGGATTGCATGAAATTGCAGAGCTTCTGCATGGCAACGAGCATAGTTAGCAAGATCAATAAAAAAAGAAACCCACAGATTGGGAAAGATCTTTCCTAGCCATTCAACGGACAAGGGTCTCATATATAATGTATACCTGGAACTCAAAAAATTAAATCCCCCAACAACAAATCCTCAAAGAAACAACAGCCCAATAAGTAAGTGGGCTAAAGATGTAAAGAGAAACTTCTCTGAAGAAGTAAGAAGGATGGCCAATAGACACATGAAGAAATGCTCAACCTCTCTAACCATAAAAGAAATGCAAATCAAAACAACATTGAGATACCACCTCGCTCCTGTTAGAAGGACTATAATGAAGAACTCTGATAACAAAAGATGCTGGAGGGAATATGGAAAGAAAGGACCGTTACTGCATGGTTGGTGGGAGTGTAAACTTGTTAAACCACTTTGGAAAGTAGTATGGAGATTCCTCAAAAGGCTCCACAGAGAGCTCCCCTATGACCCAGCAATCCCACTTTTTTGCATTTACCCAAATTATCACAAAAAAGACCATACTAAAGCTACCAGCACAACAATGTTTATTGCAGCATTATTTACCATAGCTAAGATATGGAACCAACCCAGATGCTCCTCATTAGATGAATGGATCAAGAAAATGTGGTTTATATACACAATGGAATTCTATGCCTCCATCAGAAAGAATGACATTGCCCCATTTGTTAGGAAATGGAAAGACTTGGAGAAAATTATATTCAGTGAAGTAAGACCGGCCCAAAAAAGCATAAGTCTCAGGATTCCCTTATTTGGAATGACTAGTATATGTCTGAGACAAGCGGAAATGGTGAGATAAGGTGATGTTAGGCAAAATGTACCCCAAGATAAGTATTAAAATGTTTTGCTTTCATGCAATTGTTTCTAACACATTATAAGAAGATTTCTTTGTTGCTTTGTATGTCCCTCCCCCACAATATAATACCTGCTTTCACTGTTTTTGATGGTGTTATAATTTGTGGCCGGGAAGGGAAAACCAAATTCGTTTAAGTAGGGATACAGTTGGACCCATTGCAATAATGAGATATACAAATCGTTATGTCAGAAAACAAACTTTACAACTTTGGCGGGGGGGGGGGGGAGGTTGCTGTAAGCTATGGAATACTGGGGGGAGGAAATGGGATGGGATGGGAAGGGGAAACAAAGGAGGAGGCAACAATGTTTGATAAAAGATGTACTCATTATCTTGCCCATGTAATTTTAACCCATCTGTATGGTATTTTCACAATAATAATGAAAAAGTATCTTGAGGATTTATTACCGTGGTTTGGCTTCGAACTGTGATCATCAGATTTCACCCTACTGGCAGCTAAGTTTACAAAATGAGCCAGACCCTGGATACATTGTGCTCGCTATGAAACCTAAACAAGGGCAAAAAAATCTGAAGCATATGTGTATGCTTATGTATTTCAAAATTAGGTAAAAATATTTAGACCTTTATGTGTGTGTGTGTGTGTGTGTGTGTGTGTGTGTGTGTGTGTGTGTGTGTGTGTGATAAATGTCCAGAGGGAAATTAGGATGAATCTGGAGATTTTGTGGAAGGATTTCCCCAATGGCTTTTCACTGATTGGGCTACACTGTACAGAATGCTGAAGACTAAATGTGAGGTAAATGCTGTCATCATCGATTCATCTACATCCCTTGCTATCATATGCATATCCTGTGGTGTTATCATGGTTACATTTTATGTACAACAGCCAGGACTGGGGCTTGAATTCAGGACCTCTATGCTGTCCCTTAGCTTTGTATGCAATGCTAGCAGTCTGCCATTTGAAGCACAGCTGAGATTTCTGCCTTTTACTGGTTAATTGGAGGTAAGAGTCTTTTTTTCTCAAACTGGCTTTGAACTCAGATCCTCATATCTCAGGGTTAGAGGAGCTAGTTTTACAGGGTTGAGCTTTCAGAGCCTAGCTTTTCATTATTACTTTCACAAGCTACATGCTCACACACATTTCTTGCATTCAAAAATCTCACTGTTCAGGCTATCTGACAAGATGTGAGGAAAGATGGTTGAGTGGATAAGTTACCAAATGGGCTTCTAGCCCCACTAACATCATTCTGGTCGGTAATTCACCCTTCAGTCAGTGAGTACATATTTCCCCTTTAACTCTGCTTTTTTAACTGGAATTCAGTGAAATATTTTTGATACATCTTTCAAATATTATCTCCCAAACAGGGGATAATATTTGAATGCATTTGATAATATTTCAGATGGGGGTGGTCTTGTGTGTCTGGATGTCTGTGAGCAGAGGCCGTCCAGCTGGCTTCAGGCACAGAGCTGATGCTTTCTAAATGCTGGTTGCAGAGAGGAAGAATTTCTTCAATTTCTTTCAATAAGGATCCCTTCATCTTAGAATTCTAATTTGCTTGCATAATAAGCATGAATCAGCAACAACTGGCTCATTTTAGAAGAATTATTTTCTTTTCATTCATTGCTTATTTTCCCTGTAAGGTTGATCTAGACATCCTGGTTGTACCTCATGATATGGTGATTTGTATAATACCCTTTGCCTCTGCCATTTCTGAAATTCATTTCCTCAGTACTAGATAAACGAATTTGATCTAAAGCTAATTACATTTTCCTCCTGAGATGGTAGGTAGCTTATTTAAATTCTTATCTTTTACTTTGGCAAACAATCATGATGTTTCTGTAAAACCCTACTTCTTGAGAGTATTATCATTAGAAGGTATCATGTGCAAACTTTCATACAGTCTCTGCTTTGTTAATGCGTTTTTAGTTACTTGAGCATTGTGACCTCCTCCTTTGTTTTTCCCCTACCATCCCTTCCCTCCCACCTCCAGAACTACACTGCCCCCTCCCACAGCCCCCCTCCCTGCCTAAATTGTAAAGTTCGTTTTTTCAACATAGTGTCTTGTACAACTCATTGTTACAATGGATCAACCTGTATCCCTAGTTAACCATTTGGTTATTTCCCTTCCCCTCCCAAAGCTCAAGAAATGTATATACAAGATGCAGGGCACCACATCAAATACAGTGAAAACAGGAGCTATGCTGTGGGGGAGGAATATACAAAGAAACCTAAAAAATCATTTCACTTATGTTACAAGATTTGGTGGAAGAATGACTGTTGAATTATTTTGATAACTATTCCATAGTTTTAAATGGTTAATGCTTATTAACTCAAAGGGGAATTAAAAACATTCAGAATGGTGGAATGTGTCTACTGCTTATTTGATGTGTGTGGATAAATGATCAGAATTCTCATTAATAAAAAAATATATCTTCAAATTTCCAGGGGTAGACTGCTATGCTAACAGGGAGGAGACATTGGTGATGCCAGAGCTTTGAAAGTTGGTAATCAAGCAGAATATCAGGGAGACCATTTGATAAGGATATAATTTCCAAGGCTCATACCAAATATATTGAACTAGAATGCTAAGTGTTGATCAACTGAGCACCAAATTATATTTGTTGGCTTCTTTGTTTTAGGAAGTCCAGGGATTTGAACCTAGGGCATGGGTGTTGTCCCTTAATTTTTTCTCAAGGCTAGTGCTCCACCTGTTGAACCACAGCTTCATGTCCATATTTTTGGTGGTTAATTGGACATCAGTCTTTCCAAATTTCCTCTTTGGCCTTGTTTCAAACCTGATCCACAGGTACCAGCCTCCTGAGTAACTAGCATTCCAGTTTGAGCCACCAAAGCCCTGCTAGAATCACATTTTAAAAGTATTCTCTCGGTGAATCAGATGTGTCTAGCTACTATCTGAGCACTTTGGCTCCAGTGGGTCATATCAGATTTAGAATAACATGAGAATTTTTCTTCTTGTAACCTGCAGCATCCAATATTTATCTAATTTATTCCTATCTTCATTTCTGATCTTTTTTCTTCATTGTACCTTTCCGTTATTACTTCACAAGCAAGCAGTTAATGCTGTTTTCCTTTTCTGAAGCAAGTCACATCCATTCCCGTCAATTGGGGATGTACTTGCTGTTCTTCCTGCCTGGAGTACATGCTTCTAGATAATTGCATGGATGATGGCTCTCAGGTTAACTATCTCCTCCTCAGACAGGTCCCCTCGCATCCCCACTGTAAAGTTATTGCCACAAAACCACCAATGTCATGTCTCTTATTTATAGAAATTATCATTATGATTTCTGTTTTTTTTCAGCATGAAATTTTTGAGGAGAGAGCCACATTCACTTCTGTTTCTCCAACACCTGTAATAGTGCCTAAGGCTCAGGAGCCTTATATGGAGATCAGTTTTCTCCAGCTCAATTTATCCTACCTTCTGGTCAGGACAGCACTTCAAGCTAAGTCTGGTGGCTAGCAGTCATTCCCTCTCATTCTTTGTGCCTTTCTGTTGTCGCTGAGTCCACTTCAGGTCAAGATCAATGCCTGACACCTATTTGCTGCAAGAGAAAGATGGCTGTGACATCATAGAAATTATGGCCATTGTTTTGTAAATCTGTGTGAGGACATTCATCCCCACACAAGTTCTCCAAGGTAAGTGTGTCCCATGCCCAGGAGTTCAGTCCACAACTCAGTAACCAATCTATCACCCACTACCTGATGCACTAAATGGATATTTCCATTTCCTTAAAAAAAAAAAGAAAAACTCAAGAATGCCTTTGATGATTTGTCATTGAATTTCTGAAAGAATATATACTTTCATGTGTTTGTAAGACTTTGTCCATCTCTCTTGAGCCCTTGGGATATTTTTATGTGATTGCAGCTTGAGAAGGGAAATAAGGTTTAATTCAGCATGGTCAGAAACACTTTTGGAGGGAATGTCAACTTTCCATCTGATGTTCTACAGATGGCCATCTTGGTTTAGGAACTGAGTAGACTCTCATAAGAGGCTTGTCATGATTTGTACTGACTTTCCTCTGGGGTCAGAGTGTGTGATTCCACTGCATATGTGTCTCTTTGCTACACCAGAGTGCCCAGACCTCCTCTCATAGTCTAATGCTGTGGGGGTAAGAGAGACTAAAACTCAGAACCCAGCTTCCCACATCACTAGGATTACAGGCCTGAGTCTCATATACTTAATTCATAGATGCTTTTTTTTATACATAATATAGTTTAATTATATTCACTTCAAAGACAGATAAACAAATATATGTATATATTCATTCATCTATTTATAATCGGTGTTATACCTAGAAATATACAAATACATAGTCATATAATTATAATCAATTATATTACCACTTTCTCCAATAATATTTTTTACTAATGTTTTGTGAAAAAAATGCTCGAGGCTGAAAATGTTAAATGCCCTTCAAGTACATAAAAATCATTTTCAATCTTATATATCATATAATATACTATATATAATATAAGAATATAACACATATTTACATATAAGTGATTTGTGAATTTTTTTTCCTTCCTGATTTTGTCTTTGTCCATCGATGTAAGCTTTCTTTCATCTATTGATGATGGCTTGTACTTTCCTGTATATATATATATATATATATATATGTATATATATATATATATATATATATATCCTATGTATTTTGATAAATATTTTCAGCCCTAAGTAGATTTTTTATATTATTGGAGCCAAATTTTTCTTTGATATTTCCTAAAGCACAATGAATATGTATATAGACTTGAACTCACCAATATAAGTATTGTAGCATTTGTCCCAATTGGCAGAAAGGTTACTAGGACATCTGATCTGCTATGTACTAGAGTTTTTGTAGCCACCTTATCACCCCATGCAAGCATGGCCTCACTTTTTTGCCACTCCCTTTTCATTTAACATTTTCATTTATATCCAGTAGGCACTCTTGTACAGCCCCCTGTCACTCTGTGTTTTTCCCCACAAAGAACATATGTGCATGGTGCTTTAGTTTGTAGATTGAAACATATTTAGGATTCATGAATTACATAACATAACGTAAACATTGACATTTTAATAAAGTTAGAAAAATAGAGTGAACATTTTACAACAATGACAAAAAGAAAAATAAAGATTTTCCCAGGAAGGGGGGGAGGAATCTCTAAATCTAGATTGGCCTCTACGTTGCCTTCAGGCAGAAATTCTGCCTCAGAGCCCTCAAAGGGATCTACTTCCTCATTAAAGACAGGATTTTCTTCCTGACTCTAGGGAGGGACAGATTCTAATTTCTCAATTTGAAATTGGATCCCCTACAGCAGGACAGATTGGTCTGGATATTCTGTGAGGACAGACTCCCTTTCCTCAACTGAATCTAGATATTGGACCTCACTTGTTGGTTTTCCTGAACATAGACTGGGGTCATTTTCCATTAGCACACATTTATCCTGCACACCAATACCAGAGTTTTTTTGACTGGTTTGTAGCCGATCTAGATGAATTGTGAACATCAGTGGAAGACATTCTGGATCATATTCTTCCTTGGTGGAATGTGAAGGTACACCTGCATCACATGTGGGGTTCAGAACTAGTGAGATGTCCACAGGAATCAAAAACTGTTTGGGCCTTTCTACCAATTGAGAAGAACCCTCTATATTCACATGATTTCTGGAGTCCAGTGATGGCTTCTGATCTCCATCAGTCACCATAGGTCACATCCCTGATGTGTTCTTTATCAGGAGTTCAGCAGGAACTTCTCTAGGGTGACTCAAACCTGAGAATAGAAATAGGTACAGGGGTCTTAGAATAGACTCTAGAAGTTAATGTGTAACTAAACTTCTATGAGGCTCTAATGGGGGAAGCTGTAGAATTTGAGTTTGGACTGAACACTGATTAGAAGGTAGGGTGTTTCTAATGAGTGGCTACATCCAAGTTCTTTCAAGGAAAGAACAGACATTACCTGGCACAGAATAACCATAAAAGGACATTTTGCCAAGCTGGGTAGTACTAAGGGATCTTGGCCATTCAGGCCCATCCGTAGAGTCCCAGGTTCCATCCCTACTCACAATCTCTGAAGCATCTAAACAAGGACTTGTGGGTCATGCATTCCTCCATCTGGTCCAGAAGATTTTGTAAATGGAAGAGCAGGTCTGAAGAGGAAATGTTGATCTTGACATACTGTGTAAGTTCTTTCAGGGTGTCAAGTTTCTTGTGTGCATAGAAATAATCAGGGTAGATGTCCATCCACAGAGTGAAGATGGAACAAACGTTTCTATGGACAGATTGGTGACAAGGAAAATGAGAGTCTGTCCACCCCATCCTGAGCCTTCTACCATAGACCCTTTCTGGGAGGACTTGCATGTTGGCAGGACTTGCATTTTGGGAAGTGGGAAGAGACTGCTACAAGCAGGATGCTCCTCACCACTTCTAGAAATTTCTCAAATAACAATCCTCCAAAATTCTCCCTGTGATAGGTAGAGAAAGTTGTTTCCCCACTGGATCTGACTTGCAACACACAACCTTCCCTGTCATCCATGAGAGTTCAAAACCACAATCACATCCACAACTGTGCAATCTGCTATCCACTGAAGTGCCAAGCCTCAACCCCCTGGTAAAAATCACAACTGGTGTGCAAAGAAGAAAGTTTGATTCAGAAACCTCAAAGATACCAGTTTTCAAGGACAGCACTTCTCTTTGTGTCAATGTCCACTTACTTCACTTGTTCATCTTCCTTTCAGTTACAGTAGAAGGTTCTGTACCAAGAGGAGAGAAGGAAGTTAACTCTATGCTTCTTTTCTGAACTAATAGGACACACATGGGACGGGCTAAGTCCCACATGGTAATGTAAACGTTACAGAAAAAAGTGGAGATATCCGGGTGCCGGTGGCTCACGCCAGTAATCCTACCTACTCAGGAGGCTGAGATCTGAGGATCGTGGTTCAAAACCAGCCTGGGCAGAAAGTCCGTGAGACTTTTATCTCCAGTAAGCCACTAGAAAACCAGATGTGGCACTGTGGCTCAAGCCGTAGAGCGCTCTCTTTGAGTTGAAGGACACAGGGACAGTGCCCAAGCCCAGAGTTCAAGGACCACAACCGACCAAAAAAAATAAAGTGGACATATTTCTAGACAATTTCATGGAAATTCTGTGAGTAGGCTTATATGCACCTGTCCAAATAAATGCACACTCGCTCATGCCTCTAATCGTACTAATCAGAAGGGTGAGATCAGAGGATCCCAGTTTGAACTCAGTATAGTCAGTAAAATTCTAATGATAGGTATATTCAATTATCCAGCCAAAGGCCAGAACTGGACCTGGGGCTCAAATGGTAGAGTGCTACCTCTGATCACCAATTGGACAGCTATCAGGCCCCAAATTAAAGTTCAAGTTCCATCTTTTCTTCTGCCTAATTCCTTCAAAGTCCTCTAAGATAGTGATTTCCTAGGTGAGGGTGGATGTTGGGTGACACTGGCACATTCCTTTAATCCTAGCCTCGCAGCAAGCAAACTGCTAAGGCTCTACTAGCTTCTGAGGAAAATGAAATGTTCTGGCAGCCCAGTCCTAAGAAATTAGCCAGGGTGTGCACTTCTCAAGCCAAGCTCCCATGATAAGCCCGAGTGAAACAGTCTCAGAGAGGTGCTAAATATTCCAGTACTCTGCCAGGGGGTATCAGGAGGAACACTCACTTTTTAAAGAAAATATCCAGCAACTGCTCCATTGTCCCCCAGTTTCTATAGTGGTGGAGAAGTTTCCAACATAGAAGAGATCACCTCTCTGGTAGGCAGGGACCAGGTCCATCACCAGCATTTCCAGCAAGCCTGAATCCAGGCTCCATATATTATAAGGCATATTCACAGTTTGGGCTGACTCATTGTCACACTAAGGATCTTTCAAAAATGGAAATGGGAGTGCACTTCAAATTGAGTAATTGTAATAGAGTGAATTGAAAAGTAAATATTTTCTGAGTATACACATGTAACAGCACACAAGAGTAAGGTTCTAATGTGAGCTAGGATGAGATTAAATAGGTTTCCTGTCATAGTTATACCTTGCCTGAGTTGCCTTGTGTTTCCCTTAGTTTCTTCTTATAAAAAGGCCTGAGAGAGACACTGGATTCATGGTTTGGCACTGATCCAATATCTGCAGCTTTGAGTGAAGCACTCACATCTCTCATGCCTGAGACCTGAGTCTCTAACTTTGAAAACAACACAGGAACATCTTTCTTGTTCCTGAGCCACAGGCCAAGTGAGCTGAATGCCACTTACAGTTACCTGGCTTTCAGGGTTCCATATTTTATTGCACTGGGAGGGAGGTCATGTCATCTCTCAGAGCCCAATATTCTAAGCTTCTTGCTTACATAAGACCACTCCAAAGACAAACTGGAGGCTGAAATCTCCCCTACCACATCACTATATGCCCATGTGGACATTGTCAAATCCCAACATCCTCAGCTAGGTCTATGTACCAGCATGGTCTCAGCCTAAAAAGTCCCTCCTAGGTCAGGTCCATGCTTTAATTGTCACTATTCTTCTCATCCTGCACAAATCATTTTGCCTCTCAGGGCCCTCTCAGTCTTCCATGTGCTTCTTGCATGTATTTTTGACATCTACTTTCTAGGACATTGTTAGGTTTTTGAATCCTAATCTGTTTGCTCTTTTAGCTCTGTTTGCTGTCATCTGGAAAAAGGCAAGTACTTAGAGATGGGAATATCAAACAAGTATTGAAAACAAACATTACACATATATTCAGATATTTTTACAGGTGTAGGATCTTGTAAGATAAAAGACTATTTTTGATACTTTTGTCATATTTTATGACAGAGGGGAAGGGGATAAGGGAAGAGTTGCTGTATTGTTTTTTCATAATTCAATGATTATTATTTAAAAATACTATAGTAGAAGGAATGTAATATTTAAAGATAAAAATTGTGCTCCTGTTCTTTTTATAAACTAGTCATTTATAAAGTATTCCTCACTAAAGTATTGTTGTCTGTGTCCCATGAACCTATCCTCTTCCTTCAAAATAATCAAGGAAAAATCTTCAAAAATCAGTGAGCTCTTTTCCAATCTCTGAATAAGAATTTAAGATGCAACATTGCCTGCGATTTTGTTCATGTATTTATGCATGGGAGTGTGTGTGTTTGAATGTGTGTCTGTGCGTACGTGTGTTTTAGGGCTTGAATTCAAGGGCTATATGACAATCCCAAACATCTTGCCCTGACTCTAGTTCTCTACCAATTGTGCCACAGTTCCACTCCTCCACCGCAAGATTTTTGTAGTAAACTGGCAAGCAGAGACTCCTAAAATTTCCTGCTCAGGCTGTCTGAACTAAATTTCAGTTCTCAGCCTCCTGATTAGCTAGAGTTATAATTATGAGCCTCCAGAACCTAGTGATAAAGCATTGTTACTGGAGGCAGTGCTGTTGCAAGTTTCAATCAAGCTTCACAATACTCTATATAAAAAAATAGCAACAGAAAACCCTATATAAAATATAATAATAAGATGTAATTAGAATACAAGTTAGTAATATAGTCTGCTAGCATAATTTCAGGAAACCTTGGTCTTAATTATTTAGCATCACAAAATCAAACAAAATTATCTATTTCAGTAGACTCTATGAATTTTTAAATTGCATCTTATAGTAATTTCAAAACATTAAAAGGAACAGGAAAACATATTTATAAGAAGAATGTAAAGAAGATAAAAGATGGAAATGGAAAATTCCACACTGCAGGAAAATTATTGTCTGAGATTGTCATGGTGGAAATATAATATTCTTCAGAGCAGCAATGCATAAATATATATTTACTACACATAGTCAAACTTGTCTCTATCAACTTCCAATCCTCTAGTGCATATTATCAATGTATTCACGCTTATGCTATATTCCAAAATAACTAGCAGAGTCAGAAGGGTATCAATGTACATTAACATTCAATATTTTAGGAGATAAAAGTGCTAATTATATTGGTGCGATTATTCTATATACTAACATGTAGTGTGTTATCATTGTATTCCCTAAGTATATACAATCACTACTTCAAAGTGAAACAGAATGCAACAGGTTTGAAGGGATATGCCTGTAAAGCTAACTGAATAGGACATCAGTTCAATACCAGTGTAGTTTTATTTGCAATGCTCCTCCATCCCTGACAATGCATGATGGAATATGTCTATCATCCCAGGTCCATGGGGGACAGAGAACAGGAGGATTTCAATTCCATGCCATTTTAGGCAAGAACTTCCACATGGCTTCATCTCAACCAAAGAAGTTTCAACACGGGGTAGCACCTAACAACCCCAGCTAGGGAAAAATAAAAATAAGAGCATTGTATCAGAAATAAATATTAAAACATACCAATACAAACTATCATAAAAAACACAAACCTCATTTTTTTCTCATACCTGTAATCCTACCTATAACTAGGATTATATATGTGAGCCAGAGGCACTAAGCAGTTCTTCATTTTAAAAATGACTATTTGAAGCCAGATGCCTGTGGCTCATGACTCTAATCCAAGCTATTGAGGAGGCTAAGATCTGAGGATCGCAGTTCAAAGCCAGTCCAGGAAGAAAAGTCCCCATAAGACTCATCTCCAATTAACAACTCAAAAAAGATAAGTGGTTCTGTGCCTCAAGTGGTAGACGGCTAAATTGAGCACAGAGTCTCAGGGAGAGTGCCCAGTCACTGAGTTTAAACCCCACAACCGACAAAAAATTAACATATAAATGTCTGAATTTCTTCTGAATTAATAAAATGACAGCTGTGTTATACAATTCTACAGACTACTACAGATTTAATTTGGTACTACTACAGATTTATATTTGTAGTTAGAGAAAGTAGCAGTACTTGAATAAAGGACACTTTTTCAAAACTAAGGCAGATTGGTTTCCAATTAGAGGAAATTGCTGGACTCATATGTAGTATTTTTGGTTGATTTTTGTTTTGTTTTTAGAACAGAATGAGAAACCTTATTTTTGCCAACAGCCATAAGGATATGTATAACTTCATTCACAAGGCCATGCAGAATTGACTGTAAAGAGAGGACACAGTCAACTGTCAAAAAACTTACATGTCGGTATGCTACGTACCAAATGATTTTGTTTACATTATATGTCCTATGGCCTTATATGGCCTATAGTTTCCTATTTCTGCCTTCTTCAAAATACAAGCAAGGTCCACCAATTCAGATTTGACCCAGGCAATATGTAGTATTAGTGCAAGAGTCAAGGAAAATTGTAACACAACCAGAAAGCATGGAACTAACACTTTAGAAGCTGGATAATGGGGGCTCAGGTCTATAATCCTAGCTACTCAGGAGGCTGATGATCACAGTTCAAAGCCAGCTGGAATGAGAAAAATCTGAGAGACTCTTCTCTCTAATTAACAACCAAAAAGCCATCAAGGGAGCTGGGGTTCAAGAGGTAGATTATCCTTTGATTACAAAAACTCAGAGGCAGCACCCAAGCCCTGAATTCAAGCTGAAGGTCAGGCAGATAAACAAAAACAATCATCAAGAACAAAAAATCAAAAACTGGGAGAAAGCTCAGGAAAGGATGGCATTGTCTACAAGACAAATGTACACATTATGTGAATTGTGAAATGGTCACCTTGCTGTACACATCTTAGTAACAATTACATTTAAAAATATTGAGCAATCAAGAAGCCATGGTACATGATGAGGAGCATCTGCTTTCCAGAATTTCAAAATCCCATCATCTGAGCTGGTGGCACACAGGTTGTATCTCCCAGGGTGATCAGAAAATACGAAGCCAGAGATACTTTCAAATGTGCCACCAATTCTTCTGTGACTTCAAGAAAGAAACAAAACAAAGCAAACAAAATAGACTTAAGGTAAATTAAAGGTTAAGATTAAATAAACATTCCAGGCATAATTATGCTGTTAAATGACGAGTGAGCACATATTCTTTATAGATACTGAAGTCACATGTGTCACAAAAATATCCATTGATTCATAACTAGAAACTCAGAAGTTTCAGGTATATTAATTAGATAGGTTTCATTAGGTAGCAGATGAAGAGAATACCAGCTGTATTCAGTCAGGTAATGTATTTTATTTACCAAACTGCTGCCCCTGCCAAGCATAGTTGAGAGACATGGCCAGAAAAAAGGATGACTCAACCTCATGGCAGGACTTATCTAGGCTAGGGACTGGATGATGTGTGGTCAGGTGGGGGAAAAGTGTGAACACACTGGATCTGGATGTGACCTCAGGGCCTGGGACCCTCCTCTGTTCAGATGGGAGTTGTGACCCGAAGCAGCTCTGTTTGTGACCTAGCAGGAGAGTTATGTGGCTGCCTCCAAGTATGCCAGATACCTAGGTAACACAGGTAAATGGTAGAGACTTAGCCAAGAAGTAGGGCGGTGTCTGCACTGGGCCTGAATGGGTACAGGCAGACCTAAAACCAAATAGAGATTCTAGCTCTGCCATGTGACTCTGAATCCAAACAATTCATTATCAATAATTTTCTCTTTCTTTTTTCTTTCTTTCTTTCTTTCATTTCTCTCCCCCTCTCTCTTTCTCTTTCTCTCTCCTTTCACTCATTCTCCCTTCCTCCCCTCCTCAGTATTCTCGACTGTCAAATAATGAACACTGGCTGAGCTGAATTCACAGGCTGGGCAGAGAAGCTCACATAGAGAATGTGAAATTTAATGTAATGTTTCCTTCAATCTCTACCACAGGTCACTGGAATGGAATACTGAACACCCAGCAGCATGACATCTCAAGTCATTTGGAGTAGGAAAGCAAACAGGATCACTATATTCTGTGAGGTCCGTCCTTTGAAGACAGGACAGACTCCTCCCTCCTCTTGGCTAATTCTCAGCCCAGTTTCTGCATCAGGAGAGGTGACTAACACCAGTTGTCCCAGTTATCTAAGGAACACAGGTACTGGGCAGAGACTTAGCCTCTTGAGTTGTTCGGATTAATGGCATGTTTCACCATGATCTACTTGTTTGTTGAGATGGGGACTTCCTAAATTTTTGGTTAGGCTATGTTGAAATCGTGATCTATTTATTTCTGATTACTGACAGTGATTATAGTGTGAGCCAGTACATCAGACCATTCAAAGTCCTTTATCCCACATGCAAGATATTAAGGTTACTTTCCCAAATGACATACAAGTTGACAGACAGCAAAAGTAAGTCCTTAATTCTGGCCGAGAGGTGAAACAAAATTATTTAGCAAAATATCTGACTACGGTAATTACACTTTCAAACTTAACCTATATTTTAAAGTCAAATAATCTATATTAGCATTTATGCCAGTGATAAACTCAAATTGTCTTAAATCATTTATTTCTGTGATACATTCTAGAATTAGGCTGAACTGGAGCTCACACTAATAACTAAAGAGGTAGAATTTGAGCGCATCTAAGTTCAGAATCAGTCTAGGAAAGAAAGTACCACCTTACTAACTTGGGATATTGGAATGCAATCATGATCCTGACTACATGGAAGACATAGGTAAGTAGGAATATAGACTCTATTAGGCAGGGTGCAAAAATTGCTAATCTATCAGTAAAGTAACTCAAACAAAAAAGATTGGTGGAGTGATTCAGGTTGTGGAGTACCTGTCTGTCAAACACAACATCAAAATGAAAATCAAATTCCTAAAGTTAAAATAAGAAAAGGAAAAGAAAGAACAACTCATAATAAGTATGTATTCAATGTAAAGATTTACACTACATTATGATAGTTATAAATGCCATCATTCATCTCTAGGGGCAGGCACATTTTGTGTCAAGCCTAAATGAAACTATAACACATTTTATACAAAGCTTTAGTAAAACAAAGGTCTTGCTTAGAGTGGTGAACACTTAAGTTTGCATATGCAGTAGTGCAGGTGTGTGGAAGTTCGTGGAAGCCCATCCTTCTGCTGAACTTGCCATGAACTGCCTAACCATACAGTTCAATGGACAGGTCCTGCTGATACATATACGTATATATATATATACATATGTATATATGTATTTACATGTATACATACATATTTATATACACATATATATGTATATTAAGTTCCATGTAAATAAAAACTTTACAATGAATAAATTTAATAAACAGATAGGTTTTCCAAAGAATTATTTTACCTGCACCAATTCATTTCTTAAAGTCTCCAATGCTATATCACACTTAACATAGTTGCTGATCCTCTTCAACTTTTTTATTATATTGTTAGTTCTTTGTTTTTCAGATGAAAAAGCCCTGCCATTAAATATACTTGTGTAAAATTCCTTTCTTTAGAAAATGAAAGGCAGGTTTTGCCTTCATGTGTCGTCAAAATGATTTTTTTATTCCTTTAAGTATATATTCTCTCTTAGACTTATGTCTGTAGATCTCACTCATTCTCTTCCAGTACTACCTTATGGAAAGGAGAAAATGAAGGTCATTCTGTTACATTGGGAGCTTCTGTTGTTAGCCACTGCAATGAGGATTATGAAAATGGAACTCTGAAATTATTTAGAGAGATGACTTGAAAGCTACCTTTCTACACATTCATACTCCTTATTCAATTAAATCACACAATTTAAAATAAGTAACATTTGAGCTGGGTGCCAGTGGCTCATGTCTCTAATCCTAGCTACTCAGGAGGCTGAGATCTGAGGTTGGTGGTTCAAAATTAACCCAGGTAAGAAATCCGTGAGACTCTTACCTCCAATTAACTACCAGAAAACCGGAAGTGGCCCTGTGGCTCAAGTGGTAAAGCAATAGCCTTGAGCTGAAGAGCTCAGGGACAGGGCCTAAGCCCAGAGTTCAAGATCCATGACTGACAAAAAGAAAAAGAGAAAAAAAAAAGGGGGGGAGTAAGATTTTAAGGCTAATATTTACATATATAGAAAAATTGTCTAGAAATATAACTATACCTTATAATATTTATCAGGCTGATAATGTGAATAATTATTTTCAGTGTAAGGCAGCAACTTCACACATTTTCACACAACATATATGTGCTAGTAGCATAACCCAAAACCAGGCTAAGAAATCTAATATCTGCTACCATATTTTAATTTCCTTTGCATAATACTTTTTCTTTTTCTTTTTCTTTTTTTTTTGGGTGGGGTCCAGTCGTGGGCCTGAACTCTGGGCCTGGGCACTGTTCCTCAACTCTTCAGCTCAAGGCTAGTGCTCTACCACTTGAGCCATAGCGCCACTTCCGACTTTTTTTTTCTTATGTGGTGCTGAGGAATCGAACCCAGGGCCTCATACATGCAAGGCAAGCGCTCTACCACTGAGCCACCTTCCCAGCCCTTTATTTCTCTTTTTAATTAGTATGATATCTATGACCAATATAAAATTTGGGATAAAATATTTACCAGGAACATAATAAAACAGTAGCATTTTCTTTCAACATACATTTAAAATAATTTTATTTATGTATGCATGAGGGATTGGATTATACTAATTTCTTTAGAATGAACTTTTCCATTCATTCCTGTTGAGTTTGAAAAACACCACTGATTCATGTCATGCCCAGAATCACAGAATAGACTAGGACATATGAAGGACAGTGCCCAGGCTCACAGTTCAGGCCCCACCACCGACAAAAAAAGAGCAAAACTATAAATTTTAAAACTATCTCACATTAGTAAAAAATAGCAATTCCATACTATGAGGAAATGTATATAAATATAAAATTATTTTCAATGTTTTAGAAAGAGTATTTAAACACTACTACTTTAACTTTATCATCCTGTATTGGAACATTTATCGAAAGTAGACAATTAGTAAAATATAAAATTTTTTATACATAGTGTTCGTCTTGTATCATCAGGTTATAATTTTTTTTTAACTTTAAACCAGAAATCTTTTCTATATAGTGATATTTCAGGGTGATATACTTCTATTGAGTCAATAAAATTCTGAGGATATATTGATTTACAACTTATCCAAGAATTACAGGCAAAACAAAATAAACCCTGAAGAAACTTAGAAGAAATTCTGAAATGCTTAATATCTCGCTGTGAATGTATGAATTCCTATGTATGAATTTAAACAGAAAGTGTTCAAATATTTCCATATAGCTGTGCAGTAATACCTTAGTTAAGGAAAGCAGATATGCCCCCAAGTTCAAAAACCAATGCCAGCAAATAAAAATTAAATAAATATAGATAGATAGAATTAATGTATTAGGAACTCTCATCTAAGTAATATTATGTATGTATAATTTCATATATGACAATTCTATAAATATTTTTGTATTATAAGTTTTTGTTCCTTTCTAGTATATATTTCATTATTTACATTTATTATATGTTTATTATATTATTTATTTTATATATTATATTATGGTGTATAAATTCATATATTTTAAATACATTATAAATTCGATACTATATATATTAATCATATATTAATCATAATATACACAAGTATATAATAATAAATAATATACCAGATATAGTATAAATATATTTGAAGTAAATAGAGCAAAATAATATGTATACATATATATTAAAAACTGTCATCTAAATACAAGCAAATGTTCGTTCCTTTCCTCTAAATAAGTTTCATATACAATTTTGAACCTAAGTCATTCATATTTTTTTTAATTTATTTTTTCATGGGCCTTGGGGCTTGAACTGTGGGACTGAGCGCTGTCCCTCAGCTATTCAACTTAAGGCAAGCGCTCTACCGCTTGAGCTACAGCACCACTTCCGGTTTTCTAGTGGTTTATTGGAGATAAGAGTCTCCTGGACTTTCCAGCCTGGTCTGGCTTTGAACTGTGATCCTCAGATCTCATCCTCCTGAGTAGCTAGGATTATAGGCTTAAGCCACTGGTGCCCAGCTTGTCATTCATATATTGACATAATGTAAAAATATAAACCACCAGGTCAGGGAGTGAGTAAAAGTTCTTTGTACTAGAGAAAAGATTGTATGCACAATATTAGGTAAATAAGGCCAAGTTGTTTCCCAGCATATTGACAACAAAAGCATAAAACATAGAGAATCTCCCAGGTGTTGCTGACACTTGCATATCATCCTAGCTATTCAAAATTGAGTTGTGAAGCCAGCCTTGACAGAAGATCACAAGACTCTCACCTGCAGTTAATAAGCAAAAAGACTCAAATAGTGTTGAGGCTTAAGTGGTAGAATGCAGGCTTTGCATGAAAAATTATAAGGGAGAGTGTAAGGCTCTGAATGCAAATGCCAGAAATGGCATAAAGAATAAAAACAATACCATAACATAAAACACATGGAAACACAAAAAGACAAAACTTAAATGCTACATCACTGAGGGATTGATTACACTAAATGCAAGAAATGAGATTTAGGAATTTTCATTCAATTGAATAATAAATTAGGAAAAGTTGATATATATACACAATGGAATTATACCCATCCATTAAAAAGTATGACACTGCATCATTTTAAGGAAATGGTAAAACTTGGTAAAAACCAGTGAACTATGTTAAGCCAAGGGAAATTAAGAATACATGTTTACTCTCAAATGAGAAAGATATAGGTAATCTATAAATATACAATATACAATTATGTACACTTGGTGTACATAAGTGTAAAAACTAAGATAAGATAGTCTTAGTAGAACTTAAAGGTTGTAATTTATTAGAAAAGCTGACTCATAGCCCAACAAAATAAGCACCCAGAATTCATATGTGGGGGTGGAATCAAGAGCAGAAAGGCACATTAATGAACACCTAAAGTTATAAAATCAAATTCATAATTGAAATGAATGAATATTTCATTTTAAATATGCATTTAATTTTACATGCATTTAGTTTTATAACTAATCTTTATATGCCTCTTGCCTTTTGTACTTTTAGGTTATCTTTCAACCTCTGTTGTGTAGGCAATGCATAGACCCTGTTCCTCTTACCTCTTGTGTTGCTGAGATTAATGGTATGAGTCATCATGCTTCACTTAATTGTTAAGATTGGTATGCATACATTTATGGCGAGGCTATGTTCACATTGCGATGCTCTCGATCTCTGACTTCTGACAAAAAGTGATCATAGATGTGAGATATCATACCAGGCCATTCAAAGTCTTTTATCCCATTTGCAAAAAATAAAGTTTATTTTCCAAAATTACATATAAAATGACAAACAGGAAAAGTAACTCCTTAAGTCTTGTAGAGATGTTTCTAATGTGAAACAAATTACTTTCCAAAATTTCTGATTAGTGAAACAATATTTTCAAACTTACTTACTCTATATTTTAACAGCAACAAATCTATTTTATTATTTATGCCAGTGGTTAAACTCAAATTGTAGACATGCAACAGTGCCTTGCAGCTGTAATCCTAGTTATTTGTGAGGCTGAGACCCGAGGATCATTATTCAAACCAAGCCTGGGCAGGAAAGTCTGTGAGCCTCTTGTCCCCAAATAATCACAAAAAAAATCCCATAAATGTCACTGTCGCTCTAGTGCCTTGAGCCAAAGTATCTTAGGGATAGAAAGTTTCAAAGTTCAAGCCACAGGACTGGCAAAAACAAAGAGATTAAAATCAAATTGCCTTCAATCACTCATTTAGGTAATCTGTATTGAGAGCAGGCTTCTGGAGCTCACATCATTAACTGAAAAGGTAGAATTTGAGATGATCACAGTTCAGAATCAGGCAGCACGGGAAGTAATAAGATCTTCACATCATCTGAAAATCAGGCAGGTTGGAATGCACTTGTAATCCCTCCAATCGGCAGACAGAGCTGAGGAACTTAGACTCTGGCCCTCAGCAAAATTGATAACCTATGAAAAAAGTAAATTGAAAAAGGAATGCTGTTTAGCAAACAAAATATCTAAATTCATACTTATGTTCTAAAGAAGAAAAGGAAAAAGAAGCAATATTGAAGAAAAAGAAAGAAAAGAAAGGAGGGAGGGAGGAGCATACGAAGGAAGGAAAAAAGAGAAAGGGAGAAATAGAGGTATAAATAAAAATCTCAGCATGTGTTAGATGTTAATAATGACACTAAATAATTTTAGCTATTATGCCATCATTTATTTATTTTTTCAGAAACATTTTGTGTAAAGCATAAATAAAACATAGAATACCACATTCAAAATTTTGGTAAAACACAGTTCCGGTATACAGTGTTGGACCAATAGGGTTTCTTGTCTAGTGCTCTTGTAGGTGTGTTAAGGTATGTCAGAGTACATCATCCTCATGATCTTGCAATGATGAAATTGCCTAAATACACAAATCCCTGGGCAGATCCCTGCTGAAACCAATATTAAGCCACATGTTAACAAAGAACACTATTTACAATGAAATTGAACAACCAGACATCGTGACCAAAAATATTTTTTGTCTGAGTCAGTGTATTTTTTACACTCTCCAATTCTATATCATATGTACAAAGGTTGTAATTCCCTTCTGCTTCATTATGTTGTCTTTCTTTGTTTGGGGTTCGTTTTCAGAAATACACAGGGCATTTATTATATGTCTTCAGAAAGCATGCAGTTTATTAGGGCCTGGCTTACTTCACTTAATATAATTTTTTTCCAAGTCTTTCCATTTCCTAAAAAATGGGGCAATGTCATTCTTTCTGATGGAGGCAGAGAATTCCATTGTGTGTGTGTGTGTGTGTGTGTGTGTGTGTGTGTGTGTGTGTGTGTGTGTGTGTGTACACACACATATATATGTATATATACATACATATGTATATATACATATGTATGTGTTTGTGTGTGTATATATATATATATGTATATATATATATATATCACATTTTCTTGATCCATTAATCTACTGAGGGGCATCTGGGTGGATTCCATATCTTAGCTATGGTAAATAATGCTGCAATAAGTAACCCCTGCTTTCACTGTATTTGATGTTGGTATAATTTGTGGAGGGGAAGGTAAAAAAACAAATCGTTTGAATAGGGATACCGGTGGACCCACTGCAACAATGAGATATACAAGTCGTTATGTCGTAAAACGAACTTTACAATTTTGGTCGGGGTGGGGGAGGATTAGGTAGGGGGACAAGGGGAGTTGGGAAGGGATGGGAAGGGGAAACAATGGAGGAGGCTACATTGCTTGATAAGAAATGTACTCATTATCTTCCCCATTTAATTGTAACCCCTATGTACAGTATTTTCACAATAAAAAAAGAAAGGAAAAAAAAGAACAACAAAAAAAAGCATGCAGTTACATATGCTTAAGTTCTTTTTGGTAGCTTTAGTGTGGCCTTGTTTGTGATCATTTGGGTAAATGCCCAAAAGTAGGATTGCTGGGTCATAGGGGAGCTCTATGTGGAGCCTTTTGAGGAAACTCCATACCGCTTTCCAAAGTGGTTGAATAAATTTACACTCCCACCAACAATGCAATAAGGTTCCCTTCTGTCCACATACCTTCCAGCATTCGTTGTTATTAGAGTTCTTGATTATAGCCATTCTAACTGGGGTGAGGTGGTATCTCAATGTTGTTTTGATTTGAATTTCTTTTATGGCAAGGGAGGTTGAGCATTTATTCATGTGTCTATTGGCCTTCCTTCTTTGTCTTTAAGTCTTTAGTCCACTTATTTATTGGTCAGTGGTTTCTTTGAAGATTTGTTGTTGGGCCAACAATCCAACTTTTAGGCATTTACCCAAATGATCACAAACAAGGCCACACTAAACCTACCAGCACGACTATGTTTATTGCAGCATTATTTACCGTAGCTAACATATGGAACCAACCCAGATACCCCTCAGTAGATGAATGGATCATGAAAATGTGGTATATATACACAATGGAATTCTATGCCCACACCAGAAAGAATGACATTGTCCCATTTGTTAGGAAATAGAAAGGCTTGGAAAAAATTATATTAAGTGAAGTAAGCCAGGTCCAAAGAAACTTAGGTCCTATGGTTTCCCTTATTTGCAAAAACTAGTATATGTCTGAGTCAAGCAGAAAAGGTCAGATAAGTTGATGTTAGGGAAATGAACCCTAAGATATGTATTCAAATGTTTTTTTTTTCTTTCAGGTGATTGTTTCTAACAGATTTATAAGATGATTTCTTTGTTGCTTTGTATGTCCCTCTCCCATGGTAAAACCCCTGCTTTCACTGCATTTGAGGTTGGCATAAATTGTGGAGGGGAAGTGAAAAAACAAATCCTTTAAATAGGGATACAGTTGGATCCATTGCAACAATGAGATGTACAACTCGTTATGTGGAAAAAAGAACTTTACAACTTTGGTGGGGAGGAGGATTGGGTGGGGGGGCGGGGGTAGGATGAGAAGGGATAGGAAGGGGAAACAAAGGAGGAGGCTACAATGCTTGATAAGAAATGTACTCATTATCTTGCCCATGTAATTGTAACCTCTCTGTACAGTATTTTCACAATAAAAATAAACATAAACATAAAAAAAGAAAATGGAAAGCACATTGGGGATTGGGGGTGTGTGTCTTCATCAGTTATAATTTTGACATGATTTATTTCTGCAATTTTACCTGTATAATCTCACTTCAATCTTTTCCAAAGTGCACTTTAGTAGAAGAAGGAAATTCAAAGTTGATTCTGGTAAAGAATTTCTGTTACTACAAACTCCAGTACATAGTATGGTAAGCAACTCCAAAATTACTCATTAGATATCAGTTGAAAATCATCTTTATACACACTAATACTTTTACCTCAACTAAACCAGAGGATTTAAAATAACTAATATTTTAGTTAATGGGCACAAATGTGCATGAATTTTCTAGAAATAAAATGATGGCAGTTAACAAGCTGTTTCAGGACAAGGGCTTTGTGAGAGCAGGGAGAGAATCTAATTGACTAGACTAATTAGGACGGGGTATTCATTAAACCCAGCCATGACTTCCAGACAAGGAGTATGGTTGGGTGGGGATTTTGGTATTGCAAGGAAGGACATATATGGACCAAGCCCACTGTGGATGGATTTCCAGTAGGACAAGGCAACCTTCAAAGAAGGTACTAAGGAGAGATACAGGTTTCCAGTTGAGCCTGGTGAGGATTCCATAGGGAGGCCAACTGGTACAGTAGTTTCAGGTGGAGAAGTTTGAATGTCGAGAGATAGGATAGTGTGATGGGTGTTTTCTGGTGGAGCAGGGCAGGGCTTGAAGCCTTGGGGCTAGTTGGAGGTGGGGCTTTAAGAAGGAATGGAAGGGCTACATAGGTATAGGATAATTATGGGCAGGGTATCTGGTAGAGCAGAGTGTGGTTCCGAGAGAAGAGTACAAAAGGCGGGTTTATCTGGGGAGCAAGGGAAGGCATGGAGGGCATAGATGTGGAAGGTGGCGAGGCACGTGGTAGAGCAGGATGAGCTTTCCAGGGAGCCGGTGAGCTGTGTGAGAAGATTCTGGTTTAGCAAGGTGGAGCTTCAAGGGCAGTTATAGGGAGGTGGAGGGTTTCTGGAGTAGCCTGAAGGGCTTTGTGGGAGGAGGTGGGTTCAGGGTTGGGCTTTGAGAGGTCTGGCCCCTTAGAAGTAGGCTAGTCACTGGCAGAGTTTCCAATGAAACTGGGAGGGGCTCCAGGGAGAAGGCTGGTTGGGGGAAGAGTGTTAAAGAAGGGAGGGGCTAGGAGGGACAATTATATGGGAGGGACAAGACTGGGAGGGCTAGGTTAGTTAGGGCAGAGTATCCAGTCAATAAGGAAGGGATTCTCAGTGAACTAAGGCAGTATATAAAGGGAGGAGATAGGGATGTGGACTTGTTTCTGGTAGTGCAGAACAGGGCTTCCAGAAAGGATTGGAGTGGAAGAAGGATTTCTCTGTAACAGAGCAGGCCTTTCAGGAAGGAATCTGGTTGCAGTCAGGGCTTTGAGAGTTTATAGCAGGGTACCAGAGAGTAGGTTAGCTCAGGGTGGGCTTTCTAAGGAGGAACCTGACTGGAAGGGTGTTTCCAGTGAATCAAGTTTCATGGTAGGAGACCATAGGAAAGGGGCTAGACTTTGACAGTGAAGAGTGGGGCTAGAAAAAATAAACATTTACTACTAATAAATGCAATATAAGAATACCATTTACAAAAAAAAGAATGCCATTTTATGGTCAGATAAGTTGATGTTAGGTAAAATGTACCTCAAGATAAGGATTCTAATGGTTTTTCTTTCTTGCTATTGTTTCTAACATATTTATAAGATGATTTCTTAATTCTTAGTATGTCCCTCCCAGACGGTATAACCCATTTTCACTGTATTTGATGTTGGTATAATTTGTGGAGGGGAAGAGAAAAAACAAATTGTTTAAGTAGGAATACAGGTGGACCCATTCCAACAATGAGATGTACAAGATATTATGCTGAAAAACGAAATTTACAACTTTGGCGCTGGGGAGGGGAATGGGGGTGGACATGGGGGTAGGAGATGGGAAGGGGAAAGAAAGGAGGCGGCAACAATTCTTGATAAGAAATGTACTCATGACCTTGCTCAAGTAATTGTAATCCCTCTGTACAGTATTTTCACAATAAAAAAACAACAACAACAAAATAGAGAATACCATTTTTCTGTCAGTGTAGAATTAAATTACTTTTGTGTATGTGAGAGACACTGGATAAACTAACCAAGTAAAAATTCCTTCCTAGTGAACTTTTCTTCATTCCAGTTGAGAGAGAATAAAACCACAGATCACATTAGGCTCAGAGGCACACAGTGGATTAAGACACAAAAGCATTGGACTTGATTCCCCAGCACCAACTTTGGACCACAAAAATTATAAACTGTCTTAGTCATAATGGACACTCTATTGTCTTAAAATTGTGAATTAATAGAATTTTTCCTCTGAACATTTTAGAAATACGAAAACCAAGTAAATGGTAATGATTTAAGTTTATGCTTCTATATTGTGACCTAAACTAAAACTAAATACTTAGGAAAATATAAAATATACAGAACGTTGATTCTTCCAGCATTAATTTTAATCTAAAAGAATTTAAAACCAGAAAATTGTCATATGGTGAGATTGCAGTATGGTTTTCTTTTCAATCATCCAAATGGTGACTTAAGCAATATGCCTTTATCATTGGATGCATCAATATTTAAAACATATCCAAGAATATGAAGCACTACTATATAGAAACTGAAGAAACTCAGAGGTTACCACGAAATGATTTTGGAATAAAATTAATGACTAGGAATTGATCTTCACTAGGCACAAAATATTTTCCAGAAAAGTCTACATTGAAAAATAATGTAAAGAATCAGGCCGGCAGACCATGAAGTAAACATTATCCAATGAACAACATCTATTGAGGCATGATTGCGATCTTCTTTTACATAGGTTATTTACTCAACTATGTTCTTCCCTGAAGGCAAATAACATACAAAGCCACGAAAATACAGTAATCATTATGAAGGCATTAAAATGTACAGAATGAGCTCAATGAATGAATGTATTGCTAGAAAATAAAGATATATATCTGAAATAAACAGTGAAGTAAATATTTCCAAACTCTGGCCCTCTGCTGTGAGAGGGGTATAGGCCAAGGCACAAGGAGAGTGGAGTGAAGTAAAATAGTAAACACCAGTAATTCTCATGATGCAATGATGAATGCAACAAGGGAGAAAATCAACATGACTATCACAGGACTTACAACAGTGAAAATCCAATGAGAATTACAAAGTATGCCCTTGCATATTTGGCAGAACAGTGAACTCATATGTGTTCAGAAAAGTGTCTAGCAGTGACTTCTTCTAAAACCTGTGGAGAGATTACAGGAAACTACCTGGAGCTCACGCAGTGCCACAAGAAGAGATGAACTTATGAATTACAGTACATTGAATAATCATAAAGGTATTGCTACAGTAGTACAGAGTTAAACTTTAATAAACTCTGTTGTGAAACAACTAACACATTATAAACCAAGACAAGGAAAATCAAATTATATTTATGTGACTCGACTGTGTGAAACAATAGAATTCAAAAAATCAAATTATATAATGTACTTGTCAAATAATAAAAGTCATGCAGAAGGATAACATAATTAAGGTAATCTTTCAACAACACATTTTATTTGAAGAGTCCTGTTTATGAATAATTTGTTTTCCTTTCAGATTTGAATGAACGAAAACAATAGCAAGGAAAAAAAAAACAGAAAGCAATTGGTAATAAAGCTGGATGCCAGTATCCCATCCCTATTCCTATATAAACAGGAGGCTAAGACTGGAAGTAGCAATTGCTGGAGTAGCAATCCATGAGACATTTATATTCACTTGTTCAGTCAAAGGCAGAGTGAAACCTTGGATCATGTAGTGTTGCCTCAGTCATGAGTGAAACAAAAAACAAGCAAGAGCTTGAGGCATGGAGTAATCACATTACCACACACACACACACACACACACACACACACACACACACACACACACACACACACGAAAACACAAACACATAGAGTTTGAGTCTTGGAGCCTCTCATTACTACAGATAGAGAGAGAGAAAGAGAGTAGAAAAGGAAGAGGGAGAGAGAGAGGAAGAGGGAGAGAAAGGGAATTTAAGAGTTTAAAAAGTGAATCTATCCTAGAAAAAATACCTTTTTTCAAAATAATACATCTGTAAGCATGTATGTGAGGGATTCTACAGTTGAGCCATGAAACCTGGAATGGGATAAGAGATAGAAAAGCCATCTCAAACAGCACTTAGAAGGCTGACAGCTATGCCTTGGAAAGGGCAAGACAGTCAAGTGAAGACAGGGACATAATTTTCTGCCTTAAATTTATTTAAGTTAGAGCTGTTAGGGCTCTAAAAGATTAATACCTTAAAGATAATATTGTTGTCTGTGTTATGGTTGATGTGATTATTGCTCCCTTCTGCTCCATAACAGTAAGGGAGTTAATTGTCACTATGTATATAAACAATACCTCATTTTAATGGTTGTAACCACAAGGTAGATTGATGCCATAGTTTGTGCACATACCTGTAGCCACTGACCTACCCCCTGTATTAATATGAATATAAAGCATAATAAGCAGGATTTTGGGATCCAGGAGCTGGCAACAAGCCTTCTGGTCCCCTGATGTCTTCTTTCCTATCCCTCTGTGTGATTTCCCTGTTCTTTGTCCAGGTATCCCATCATCTGTGCTGTTCTATTGTCACAGTTGGTGACAGTACTGATAATAGGAACACCTCAAAACAAACCGTGCAAACACATTTTCCCAACTTTTCCAAAGAAGATCCTCAACAGTACTGATATTCTGAACACCTCTAACCAAACTGTGGATACACATTTCCCCAAAAAAGATACACAAAATTATATGAGCATCTGGAAAGACAACAAAACATTCATTCTGTGATACACTAGCAAGGAAGTACATTTGTGGAGTATCTTTACTTCTGCTAATATAAGAGATGGATAGTTGTCCCTTTTGTACATTTGGTATATAGTATTGTATAAATTTTCACAAACACATATACATTGTGAAATAGTATTATTTATTTGATAGGTCACAAACCACATGACTGGAGTGGATGACCCTAAAGTCTTATCTTGGTTGCCTGATCAGACTTACATTAGTCTGAATTGCCTAATTATGACTATTTCTCAATGAAACTCAACAACATAGAATGAAGTGTGAGGGTCGGTTATCCCATACCTCTAATGTTTTTACGTGTATTAGAGTAATACACACCTACATTGCTCAGCACTCACTGCATAAAGATGTGCTATAATTGTCTTCAGATCAGAAATATGCTGGAGCTTAATATAAAATGAGATGGGATGTACATTTTCAACGCAAGAGTGAGGATCACCCCTGTAATATTTCTCAGTGCCTTTTACTGACTGAGCTTCTACTCTGTACTTTACCTTTATTAGGGAGGGTCACACGGTATCTGCCTACAATAATGCAGCACTTTGGCTGCCTTTGAATTGTACCTCTAATGTTGAGACCAAGGTCAACTCTGCAATGTTAATCACATATTTAGTGGCACGTGATCTTTTCAAGCCCTGATCTAAAAACCAGCTATCAATGCTCATTGTAAGTGTGAAAGATCTCACTCCTTTAGATTTATTGTGTATCTTCTTGTATTTCAGACACTGCATTAGATGTTGTGTTTTGAAATCGAGCTTTTAGTTTGAATTTGATTTGTGGAGGTGTTACTGATTCACAGTTGAACTTCATATATTATAACGTAAATAATTTGATGTTTTGACATATGAATATAATTTTGGCAATTGAGGAAGTGAATACTCATCATTCACAAAAGTTTCTTCATATGTGTTGGTATTGCTTTATTGTGATCTTCCTAAAAACAGTCATGGCAGCATATATCCTTAATCCCATCACTTCTGTCTCTGAGACAAGGATTGAAAGGTCTAGATTATTTGTTACTTCATAGTGAGAACCTTTCTACAAAGAAGGGGAGAGAATAGCAAAAATAGAAAATTAACCCACCATCAGTTTTGTTACATATTCCTTACACTTTGCCATTAAGACCACCACAATAGTATTTTTATTATTTCTTACAATACTGTTTTCCTGTTCGGAGCTGTCCTTTATGGGTCTATAAGAAATCATAAAATCATTTCAGGAAATTATTAAGCACATAATATGCGGTGTATACCTAAAATTGTCTCTATATGGAAAGGCACATGCATTTTTTATTCTGGTAACATATTATAAACTAAAGTTACAATTGTATTTCAAATGGAACACAGACTAGAAACATGAAGGGCAGCACTAAAGATTGCTGCTGCTACCACTAATATAGTAAAAGAAATTTAGGCAAATCTACTTTAGAGTAAAAGCCACAGGACAGCACCATCATCACTTTCATTGTTTCATGTGAAGAACAGAACTTCTTTTTAGTAAAGACACATTTTTACAGATATTAACATCAATTGGGTAAATATTTCTGAAGGCCTTCAGGAAGGATGCTGTGACCATACTGATAGAAGCAGATTTATCTGGAACCTACTACACAATGTGCAGACACCATTCCAAGCACTGCACCTGCACTAGAGTAGTTTTAGTGTTCATGACAGTTCTGCAATTTAGGAAAGGAATTCAATATTTCACTAAAAAAAACCTTGGCAACAAGGCCAAGCAAATTTCCCAAGTACCTAAGTTTGACCAGTTGCAGACTTATAATTCAAATCCAGTTTTCCACCAGGCATATCTGAGGATGTTCTGTAAATGTCACTTTCATTACCCTTTAAGAACTATGGAGCAGATGAACCCACAGTATTTTTAGGCAATAAATTTGCTACAGATATAATATTTTTAAATTTACAGGGTATGGGTAACGACTTTGTAAGAGATCTTTGTATCAAATAAAAATCAGTTTAATTTCTAAAGAAATACCTGAATGAACATCATTCAGCTTCCACTGTTTGTGGAAGTAATTGGAGTAATTGTTTAAGGAGTAACAAATCCATGTCAATGATACCTGTGCTTATGAACACAGGCTTTTTCATTAAGTACCTTTAATATACATGGAATAGTTTGTTAGTGATATATAATCCAAAAGGAACAATTTTTTGTGATTAGGTACTTTGTTGTACCAAGGAAATCTCTTCCCTATTCTAAAACATGTATCAATTTGATGGATATTATTGTTATTACTATAATCTGTGTATAATATATGTAATGTTATGACAAAATATAAATGATATATGTATATGTATAATCACTGATATTCTATAACTACTCTAAATTATATATGTATAAAATTGGTTTTATTATTATGCTGTTAAGGATACAAGGAATGACTTTATTTAAATAAACATATTTGTATGTTTAGTTGCATAATTTATTTTTGTGCCAGTACTAAGGTTTGAATTGTGTTGTCCTGGAGCTACTTTGCTCAGGGCTAGCAGTTTACAACTCGAACACCAAAACAACTTCCTACTTTTTTTCTTGGGTAATTGTCTCTATGAGTCTCACAGTTATTTTCTGTTTGGGCTAGCTTCAAAGAGCTATCTTCATATCTCCATCTCCTAAGTAGCTGTGATTATCCTTGGCGTGTTCTTAAGTCATTATTATTGAGTGTTCAATAATATTATGATATTTCATTTCTAAACCAATTCAGAATAAACAACTACTTATTGCATAAAACTTTATGTTGCAATAGAAACTGCAAGGTACCTTACTTTACTATCAATTTTCAAAGGTATTGCTAGTCTAATTCCTTGTCATAAAAGTAGAAAAACATCCCTATCTTAACTGTCTCATTTTCAACAGTATACAAGCTACAATATAAACATTCATCTTCAAGAAATCACACCTCCATAATCAAATATTCACCTTTGATTATTCTCTACATCATTATGAACATCCTCTGAGATAGTCTACACTTATCCACTAGAGTCAGCCTACCATAGCAAACATTTTGTGATATTTCCTGGATAAGTTGCTTGTCCTCATCCTCATCAGACTTGCAGCAACTTCAGTGAAGAGCATTTTCTCCTGCTTTGCTTGTAGACAATATCATCTTGTTCTACTTCCCAGCAAAGAAACTGTGGCTAGAAGGCTTGAGAATTGGTACATTCAGAGGTTCTTTAGTTTTGAATTTTTCCTTTTCTTTCTTGGTAGGTGAGTTGGAATAAGAAAAAAAAAACTTAAGCAGTGTATTTTAGTTTAAATGAAAGGATGTTTATGTGAAAATACTACAAGTTATTGTTCTTTAATATAATAGGGCTGGTTTTAGTGGTGCATGCTTTTAAACCTATTTAGAAGGCGGAAAGCTTGGGATTATAGTTTCAAGACAGACAAGGTACAACGGACCATGATACCCTTATCTTCAACTAAGAACCAAAAACCTAAAGGTGGAGCTTTGGCTCAAATGGAAGAATGCCAACCTTGAGCAAAAAAGAAAAGCAAAAGAACCTAAGCCCTGAATTTAAGTCCTAGTACTAGCACACAGATACTATATACATATACTATATGCATACATATAGATATACATTTATGTATGTCAATATGTATATAAATTATATATGTGTATGTATGTATAAATAATTATATAATAAATTATTAGTGAGTGTCAACTATATGCAAGGAAACATATATGCTTGCTCTTAAAAATAGAATCATATACAAATCACAGGAACCCCTGTGATTTATGGGAGCCAACTTTTCTTGAAACATAAACCACTAGACTAAGAAATTAATAGAATGATTTTTGTTATAGAATAGACTTTATGCCCAAGATTAGGCAAATGAAACTAAGTCGTTTCCCAAAACATTGAAAGCAAAAGCATAATAGTACAAGAAAGCACATTTAGACATGGACTATGTCACTCAGTAGACAGATCAGGAAAATATGATAACTATATGCATATAAATATGCATATATGTGTATATATTTATATACTTGCATATATATACACATACACACGTATATGTACAGTGGTATTTTACTTATCCATTAATAAGAATGATAGTGCATCATTTGCAAAGATAGAAAAGAAATTGTTAAGTGAAATAAGGGAAGAAAGTCAAACCCAGGGAGACAAATGAACTATGTTTTATGTTATATAATAAGTTAGACATAATCTGGATCAATACAATATGCACACATTGGGTGGAATCCAAGTATACACCTAGGTATGACTGAAATATGGTTGGTTCAGAGAAGAATTCAAATAATGTAATTCCTTAGAATAGCTAAATCACATTCCAACAAATTAAACACCAGGAATCAAGTACTCAGAGGTAGGGCTGGGATCAAGGTGGGCAGAAATAGATAAATGAAGCAATAAAGTGGGGAGAAATGCAGTGATCTAACTTAATGCATATCTAACCAAATGAAACATGAAGAAAAGTTGGGAGTGAGAACATTGGGGAAAATTATGAAAAAGGTGAGGTTGATCAAGATCCATTGTGCTTATGTACTCATGTATTCAATGTCAACTCCCGTGTACAAGTTGAAATCAAAATAAAATTAAAAAACCCAGTACTCGGCATTCTCATGAGAATATTTCAGTGATGGCAGTTCTCTGAATAACTAAGCAACAATGAAGAGTTCAAGAAAATAAATAGCAGAAAGGGAAATCATTTTTGGCTGGGGAAGAAGTATAAGAATGAGCAGATTAATGAAAAGAGGAAGGAATGGCAAATACAATCACATTAATGACACATGTATAAAAATGTAACCAGGTAACTTGGAGGATCGGTAGGGTTGGGAAAGATTGAGTAGATCAACGGAACACTAATCAAGAAGCATTATACTAATAAACAAACTCATTGAATTGAAACCTCTTTGCACAACAACTTTATGATAAATACAAATGAGTATAAACAAAGACAAGAATTAAAATTTTACTCCATTTCTTGTAGCACAAGTAATATGTAGTAAGGTATAATTTGAATGAATAAGCTACATGAATAATGTGAATAAATAAGCTACATGACAAAATAAGAAACTGGAAAAGTCTTGTGAGTAACATTGCCTTTGGAAATATTCATGCTTCATAATATACAAAAATATCAACATTCTGATTACTTTTATTTTCTTTTGAAAATGAAGTGATCTGTAAACTTTGGCACATTATTATCATAATGTCTATTGATACATAATTTAGCTAGATTTCCTAAGAAATCATTGTTATTTATCATATATTGTAAAACATAAGGAACTTTTATGATACCACTACATTGTAACACAGATACTGATGTTTCTCTCTTTAAATTGCTCCACAGGAGAATGTTACATATAAGCTGCTACAAGTTCCAAAATCACAAATATAAGTAAAATGAGTTACAAAGAAATGGTAGGAGGACAATTATTATCTTACACTATCAATATCAGCCTTGGACTTCATGAGAGTCAGTCAGAGACTAATATGTTTGTTTCACCAGGCTTCTAGTGCCAAACAAGAGATGTTGAAAAGACCCATCATGGCAACATTCTACTCAAAGTCAGACCAATATATAGTCAGATCCTCCAAGACTCCTAAATGGGAGGGGATGTGGACAGAAGGCAACCTTACTGCATTGTTGGTGGGAGTGTAAACTTGTTCAACAATTTTGGAAACTAGTATGGAGGTTCCTCAGAAGACTCCACATAGAGCTCCCTATGACCCAGCAATCCTGCTTTTGAGCATTTACCCAAATGATCACAAACAAGACCATACTAAAGCTACCAGCACAACTATGTTTACTGTAGCGTTATTTACCATAGCTAAGATATGGAACCAACCCAGATGCCCCTCAGTAGATGCATGAATCAAGAAAATGTGATATATATATGTATATATATATATATATATATATATATATATAATACACACACACACACACACACACAAACACACACAATGGAATTATATGCCTCCATCAGAAAGAATGACATGGCCCCATTTGTTAGGAAGTGGAAAAACTTGGAAAAATTTTTGATTAAGTGAAGTAAGCCAAGCCCAAAGAAACATAGGTCCCATTGTTTCCCTTATTTGCAATAACTAGTATATGTCTGATCAAGCAGAAATGGTCAGATAAGTTGATGTTAGGCGAAATGAACCCCAAGATAAGGATTCAAATGATTTTTCTTTCTTGTGATTGTTTCTAAAATATTTATGATATTTTGTTATTTGTATGTCCCTCCACCATAGTATAACCCCTGCTTTCACTGTATTTGATGATGGTATAATTTGTGGAGGGGAAGGGGAAAAAAACCAATTGTTTAACTAGGGATACAGGTGAACCCATTGCAACAATGAGATGTACAATACATTATGTTGAAAAATGAACTTTACATCTTTGGAAGGTTCGGGGAGAGGGGGTGCGTGCTGGGGAGACGGGAAGGGATGGGAAGGGGAAACAAAGGAGGAGGCAACAATGCTTGATAAGAAATGTACTCATTACCTTGTCCATGTAATTGTAACCCCTCTGTATGGCATTTTCACAATAAAAAAGAAGACTCCTACATGGAAGAGACTATCTCTGACCCCCATGCTCTTCTTTTTATCAAAGAAACAGTTCCTTTAGTAATTGATGTTTTTTTTTTAGATAATGAATGAACATTTTTCACACAAATGAAGTTTGAAATCCCTTTGATCCATTTCCCATGCTTAAAACTAGCAATACAATATATAATAGTAGCCACAATTTTAAACTTTTCTATATCAATGGAAAAACAATTTGCAGAAAATAGATTCTAGAAAGTAACAAAGGAATCCAGAGATGCATCTATTTTCTACACAATTGCTCAAGTGGAAGTAAGGCCAATATATTTTCTTTAAAGTAGAATGATTCTAATGTCTGCACACCCACACTTAACAAATATTAATTGTAAACTTGCTGACTGTACTCTAGGTAGACTTTTTTATTGTTGAAAAAAAAATCTACTTTAGTGAGACAAAGGAACCTTAAGTAAGGCTTACAAATAAAACACATAGTCTGTTAGAAGAGGAAAGCTTAGTAGAAAAATGAAACTTATTTTTCATTGGTTACGGGGTGTGAACTCAGGGCCTGAGTACCAACCCTCAGCTTTTGGTTCAAGGCTAGCCCTCTACCTCTTTGGGCCAGATTACCACTTCTGGTTTTTTGTTGGTAACTAGAGAGAAATCTCATAGACTTTCTTCCTAGGCTTGCTTAGAACTGCTATCCTCATATCTCAGCCTCCTGACTAGCTAGGATTATAGGTATGAGCCACCAGTATCCACCACCATCCCAAACTGAAACTTTGGAGCTTCTAGTGAATTCAATTTTCAGTGAAAACTTCAAAATGTCTGGTCAGGAAAGACCTCCTAGAATGAAGCTTGCTACTAAATAATTGAAAGTACAAAATGAGCAACCAGGAAGTTGTCTGTTGGTAAAGATGGAAGTATAGGAGAGGGTTATTAATTTCAGTTATTTTTTTGTAATATGATTGATCTTCAGTACAAATCTGAGCTTGTTGTCACAATGCATCTATCTCTTGGCATGAACTGAGCCTTGGCCTATTCTACCTCAAATGCAAGAGACTAGCAAAAGAATAACCTACAGTATTCCTGCCAAGGAATCAGGACAAGTAGTTGAATATCTAAAAGAAGCAATATATTGCTGGCATGGGAAGGTGTGGGAGAAACAACAGTAGAGAGAAAACTGGTGGTCACAACATATAACCCCTTCTCCTTCAAGGAAACTAACCTCCCACAAAGTGGCAGTAACATAATTCACCTAGTTCATTTTCTGATATAAAGGAAGGTATTGTGTCTCACTAACAATTCAATTGTAGTCAAAGAGAGGGAAATTATTTTGTGTCCCCCTTAGGCTCAGTCTCAGTTTATCTCCATCTTAGACTTTGTCCAGACTCTAATCCTAACAGAAGGTCCCTGATGAGGAGGAAAGCTTGATCTCCTGGCTTCTGACTGGCCCTGTGGGGACTGAGACCATTTTCAGATTAGAATCTGTTCCTCCTGCCAAGGCAGTGGCTTGTGGAGAGAAAGCTCATTCTTTGAATTGTGCCCTAGTACCAAATCTTTTCAGAGAAAGTCAAGGAATGACAGAGTCTGTCTGAGGGTGTTTCACCATTTACAAAGAGGTCAATTAATATCTGATTCTGAGGCCCAGGTGGAGGTCCTTCACTAGATCCTCTAAGATTTAGTGGGAGTTAGCTCAGGCTCCAGGCCGTCCTCATATTTCTCTAGCTCTTTCTCATGAACCAAAAGGTCACAGGAGTTGAGTTGAGAAACAAGGAGAATTGAGAGTAGCAGAAGAAACGTTGGCCCCTGCCAATTCAATTAGAAACTCTGGGTGAAAATGTGTTTGGAAAAATCTCCTAGGACCACTAAGATCATTTGGGAGTCACATCATAAAATTAGAGAATAAAAGTAATGAATTACAACCTAAATTAGTAACTTCATTGCTCTGACTATAAGTGTTCTATCAAAAGGTAGATGGCCTAGCTCTATGTTGATGAGGAAAGAGAGCACATTCTTTCCTCTCAAAGTTCTACTGAGTATCTTCATCCACTGTCCAGGTTGTTCTTACTCTCCACTTCTCTGTTACTTTCCTTTGCTGGTTCTTGTAATGACATTTGAAAGTGTTAACATCTTCAGATGTAATTAATTTTTATTTTAATCCATTTGTTATCAAATAAAACAAATTTTGGGGAAAAATCTGTCCGTGGTACATTCTCTCCCATGACCTATTTATTTGATGATATTAAGAATTATTTTTATAGTTTCATTTTTAAAATGTTTTGTTAAATTAGCACTAATTAGTTGCACATGTTTCCATCTCTGTATATGTGTAAAATATATCTTGAAAACACCTCATATGTTTTCTTTCCTCTTTTCTGAAATACAGATTCATTGTGCATCTTCCAGAATCATAAACTATTTTGGCCATATTTACTCTCCTTCACATTTCTGATCCTCCAGTGGATTCTTGCTATTACATATAATCAAGACAGATCCTGCTCTATCTTCTCATAAATATTTTAAGTGTATTTTATGTTTTGGAACGAGTTTCATCCGTGTACATTAAATATGCATGTACTTCAGTCGCATTGATGATGCAGATGAAGCTGTTTTTCTAACCTTCATCCATCTTCTATCATTCAACAACTTTTGATGAATATCATTTTATACGTCTTTATTCAACTTTTCAAGATAATTTGTTATTAATGTTCTAACATTGTCTTTTCCCTCAATTGCTGCCTTCTTAAAATTGCTTCAAATTATGAACTATATATTATGGTTCTGTATGTGTTCACTGATATATTTAAATTTTGGTCTACCATCCACATATTATAGGATATCTTTAACCTTTTGTAACTGCTCTGAAAATCATTATGGAGGTTCCTCACAAAAGCAAAAACACAATGCCATAAAACCCAGTGAAATTAGGATTAAGTGTATATCCAAAAATATTTTGAAATGAAATATAAGCATTCACTTCTCTTATCTCCCAGTATATGTTTATAGCTATGAATATCACATTGTCTTTATTGCCTCTTTCTGGTGCTCCTAGGTTGACTTCAGGGCTTGGGTGCTAAGAATACTCCTGCCATGAACGGGTAGATTCATGTTGAATCATATCCCTTCAATATGTATCCAAGTTGCTGTAAAGGTCATTAAAATACGTATCTTTTTTGTTATTGTGTAAACTTCCATTCTGAGCACCAAAGGAGTTGCACTAGTTTATAATGCCACACAATTAATATAGTTCCTGATTTATTTCAACCTCTCCAGCATTTGTTTTTATTTGTTTGAGTTGTGATAACTATTCTGATGTGTACGATGGAATCTCGGTGACTTTTTGATATATATTTCCATTGTGGATAAGAATTCCAAACATTATATTTATTTATTAAACATTTACATTTGTACTTCATTCCTAATCAGTGTCTTTCTTTTTTGTTATTTGATCAATTTTTAAGTTTAACATTTGTGATTTTGTCCCATTCCAAGTATTCACATTAGTAAAAAAAATTATCACTGCAGTGGTGCACAATTTACTAAAATCAACAGATTGTACATTTATAACACTGTTTTTTTTTACAATCAGGCAATTATTTCAATAAAGAAGCTGAACATTTTTCACTGGAAAGATAGATTGAAAGGATAGTATCTCATATTAGTCCTAAGCTAATCTCAGAATTAACAGTCACAGCCAAGGCCCCAAGAGTTGGGCTAAGTAAAATTCACTAACATAGTAAAACTGCATTTAAAGTGATCAAAGGTTTCATAAGGTTTTTAAAAAGGCACCACCTTCAACGAGCAAATGGTAAGGTTCTCAAGCAGACCATAGGAATCTGAATATCAAGAAGATCAAAGGATAAAAGTATATAGAAATAGGGCTGGGAACGTGGCTCAGTGGTAGAGCACTTGCCTTGCATGCATAAGGCCCTGGGTTCAATTCTTGAGCACAACATAAGCAAAAAGAAAAAAAGCCAGAAGTGATGCTGTGGCTCAAGTGGTAGAGTGCTAGCCTTGAGCTTAAGAGCTGAGGGACAGCACCCAGACCCAGAGTTCAGGCCCCATGACCGGACCCCCCCCCCAAAAAAAAAGAAAGTTAAAAAGTATATAGAAATACAGGTGGACCCGTTGCAACAATGAGAAGTACAAGTTGTCATGTCGAAAATGAACTTTACAACTTTGGTGGGGGGGAAGATTGGGTGGGGATGCCGGGAACTAGCCGGCAACGAAAGGGAATCCTGAGTTAGGGGGCGAGGAGAGAAAAATAAAGACATAAGCCAAAGGATGGGGTCGGGAGGTCTGCAGCTCAAGACTACAGCACCATTTATTTTTAACTCTCCTTATTATATACTATTAGAAGTCAAGAGGTAACCTAAGGTCACCATAGTGCAGAGAAGCAAGGAAAATTTTTAATAAAAACAAGGTGCAGATTGAAACAAGGTCAACTGACAGAAAGTAAAACAAACTCTACAGACATAGCAAAGCAAACCCGGGCACCTGGTGTTTTTATGAAAGCCAGTTCCTTGTACGTGCTTTCAAGTGAGCACAAGGGTAGAGATCACCTTGGAGCTTCACTGTCGGCTCTGAACATCTCTCCCACCTTTGTTTGAATAAGCGAACCCGCCTGTCTTAGGTTGGGTGGATCACCTTGTCTGTCTTACCCATCTTTGGGAACTTCTTCAGAGCAAAGCTGAAGGCCTTGTCTTAGATTGGTCAGACTGGCACCCCCTCTTACCCGTCTCTGGCTGCAGTTTCTCTAGGGGGGAATTCATTTATTTGGGGCTTGATGTTATGTAGCTGGCTGGCTAAACTCATAAGAGAGTTTTGGATGGCATGTATAATACAATAAAGGCAAAGAAAAACCATCAATAAAAGTGCACCGGGGCCAAGCAATGTCATTAACAATCCTTCAACATTAGTCAGGGAAAGAATATAACGTTGAAATTGTTCAAACAGCTTGTTAGCAATTTTGGCCACTTCAGAGTCCATCGATGGGGCTTGTTCTAATCTGGCTATTTGCCTGTGAAGCTGAAAAAAATCTAAAGACAAGTTATTATGGTGCCAGATACCATTGAGATGTGCTACAACCTTTTCCCATGAGTGATTTGATTCATTATATATATGAGGAGTCACACAAATGAAATCAAACCTGGCATGACAGCGCACTCACTGTAAAGTTTGCAGAGCGCGAACTTGTTCTCCTAAAGACAATACTGACTCATATAATGCTTCTAGTTTTTGTTCTACCTTATCATCAATCCTACCTTGAAAGTGTAGAGCCTGTGTAGTATTATGAACAAGCTGATTAAGATAATGGGCAGTTTGTACATTTTGAGTGAGTGCCACAGCAGCTGCTGCTGAGGAGGCAGCTAATGAAATAAAGGCTAGAACAGCAACTATAAGTAGCCCAACAAATCTACGAGGGCGCATTAGTTCTTTCAATTGTTTTAACACCTGAATACCAGAATCTTCATACCAAGTTTCAGAAATATTTACAGGAAGCATAACAAAAGGTGGTTGTCTAACAATAAGTATGGATTCAGTTATGCCGCTATACAAGTTATTAGTAAAAGAACAATTAGAACAGGTAACATTAAATGAATTAGCTCCTACAGAAATATTAAATGGTCCATACATAATAACATGGGGTGGTGATACACAACTCATAATATTTTTTAAAAGGGATGCATTGGGCCAAGTTATATTATTAAGTGCAGCCACCAACATCCAAACATGATGTTGAGGATGCCCATTCATCCACCACAATCCAGGATTAAACTTATTAGTAAGATTAGCTCCAGACCAATCCAATAATTGAGAATTAGTTCCAGAAATATTGGTAACAAATGGCTGCACATGTCTGCACCTTATTGGATGAGGCTCTCCTGTAGATTCTACTACCTGTGAAGAATTAATGCAATGGGGTATCCTATAGGATGGAGTAGAATTTGCAAAAACTAAATGGCCAGCTGTCAAGGATGTCATTTGTATATTGTATATTTGATTTTTGTCTGGGATCCAAATTTTATGAGTCATGGATTGCATAAAAGTACAGCCTGGAATGGAGCTTTAAAAATTGGTGGTAAAGCATAAAGGAGTTCCAATACTTGAAGCTGAGAAATCTCCCAGTTTTATATATTGGATGAAAGGATCGGGGACTGTACCATATGCTGATCTAGTAACATGAATGAGTACTTCAACTCCCTTCCAGGTCGCTGGGTGTACAATCTGGGGATCCGGCTGTAAGCCCAATGGGTCAGCGTTTGTGTCATCTGAATGAGCCTCCACAATCCTAATGCAGCCTTCAGGCAACCAGAGGGCGTCGTTTTCTTCCTGCGAGAAAACACAAACATATCCTCGACCCCATGTTAAAACCAGATTGGGCCCGTGCCAAGCACCTGTTAAAGTATCCTTCCACTTAACTTGAGCAAAACCTCTTTGCTCTCTTTTTTCCCAAAACCACTGTGCTGCGGAAAGGCCATTACAATCTAAGTTCAAAAAATTTAGTACAAACAAAGCATGAGAAAGAATATTAACAGGAGAGATGGGGTACAATTCCCCACCTTTTAATTTAAAATTTTGATGTTTGAGCAAACCATTAGCTTGTTCAACAATTCCTTGACCTTGAGGATTATAGGGAATACCTGTAGTGTGAATAATCTGATAAGATTTACAAAAATTTTGGAAAGCTTGTACAACATATCCTGGACCATTGTCAGTTTTAATATATTTAGGAAGTCCCATAGTGGCGAAACAATGCAGAGAATGGGAAATACAATGCTTGCTAGTCTCCCCAGCAAGGGGAGTAGCCAAATAAAATTAGAATAAGTATCTATAGTAACATGAACAAAGTGAAGCCGTCCAAAGGATGGAATATGAGTAATATCCATTTGTCAGATCTGATTGGCAACTAAACCCCGAGGGTTAATTCCAATGGAGGGCGCTGGTAAGAAAGTATACAACTAGGACAGGTCTTTAAAATTTGACGAGCTGCCTCACAAGTGATTTGGAATTGTGGGCGTAAAGCACGACTGTTTTGATGATGGATGGCATGTGATTATTTTGCCAAATCAATTTGAGTAAGAAAAACTTAAGTAGCCTTGTCTGTAATAGCATTGCCCTCACTTAATGGACCAGGAAGTTTAGTATGGACACGTATAAATCCAAAATAGCATGGACAAGTGTGAGAGTGAAGAAGAAGCTGTATTTGGCAAAAAAGAGTTTGAATAGTGGAACTTGCTGTTCCAAGAAAGGGGACAGTTTCAATAACCTGAAGGGCTAGAATAACATAATGACTCTGAATATAAATTAAAAGCACTAGTAGGCAGAAGTGTAAGGGCCTGTAAACCTGCTTGGAGCTCAACTTCCTGGGCTGAAGAAAGACCAGTATCCCAGGATGTAGTATTTCCATCAATAGTAAGAGCGGCCATTCAATTAGAAGATCCATCTGTAAACACTAAGGCAGCCATAGAAAGAGGTGATAAAGATACCACTCAAGGAAATATGAAAGTATAAGAAGAGGCAAATTGAAACAATTTGTTAGAGGGAAAATGATGTGAAATTGGGCCCATAAAATGAGCCCAAGCAATAGCCCAGGAATCACAATGAAAATAAAGCCATTCCTGCTATTGTAATGTATAGGGAATATAAATAGCATGTGGATCTCGTCCGAGATATTTACAAGATTCCACATGGCACATGTGAACTAAAGTAGCCACCAATTCATAATAAGGAGTTAATACTTTTGAGGGGGTAGCAGATAAAGAAAGCCATAAAAGGGGTCCCTTCTGCCAGAAGACCGCTGTGGGAGAATGAGGTGTAGTTAAAATATAAGCTTCCCAAGGAGCTGAATAATCAATATAATTTACATGTTGGATAGAGATAGCAGAATTTACTATTTTTAAAGCTTCAGCCGCTTCAATTGTTAATTCTCTGAGGAATGCAGGGTTAGGGTCTCCTTTTAACAAATCAAATAAAGGTTTTTAATTCAGCTTTAGATAATTTAAGATAAGGGCGAAGCCAATTAATATCTCCCAGAAATTTCTGAAAATCAGGTAAAGTAAGCAAATGAGAAGTTTTAATCTGTAATTTTTGACTAGTAAATAATAAGAACTCAAAATATAACCAAGATAAGTGAACGGAGGATGCTCTTGCACTTTATCATTGGCTACAATTAATCCAAAATAGCTAAGGTCTAGTTTTAATTGTCCAAAAGCTTGTCGTAGTACTGTAGGGTTTAAATGAGCTAACAATATATCATCCATATAATGAATGATATAAACAGAAGGAAATTTTTGGTGAGTAAAAGAAAGAGCCCAAGCTACAAAACTTTGACACAATGTGGGGCTATTTGCCATGCCTTGAGGCAACACTAGCCAATGGTACCGTTTCATGGGTTCTTTAAAATTAGTGGAAGGGACACTAAATGCAAAAAGTTTGCAATCTTGATGGGCAAGGCATATGGTATAAAAACAGTCTTTTAAATCAATTATTATTTTGTATGTATGTTGAGGAATGGCCATTGGGGAGGGCAAACCTGGTTGTAACGGCCACATAAGTTCCATGGTAGCATTTATTCTCCGGAGATCTTGAAGAAGTCTCCATTTTCCAGATTTCTTTTTGATAACAAAAATACGTGAATTCCATGGGGAAGTAGAGGGAGGTATATGGCCCAATTCCAGCTGTTCCTGCACCAGCTGCTGGCAACAATAATCCTTTCATTTGATAGGGGCCACTGATCCACCCACACAGGAGTTTTTGATAACCATGTAATAGGATCGGCGTGAGAGGCAGGATGAGCAGCAGCCCCCGCTAAAAATATCCTAAACCTTGTCTATTTGGTCAGGGCTGTGGCTGAATGGGCTCTCGAATGCCTTGTTGACCAATCCCCAGTCCCCCTGAAGGTAGCAGTCCTTGATCTAAGAGTTGTCGAGTGACTACATCATTTTGGCTAAACAAATAAAACTCATTTTTTCCATAATATCTCTTCCCCACAAATTAATGGGCAAATGATCCAGCACATAAGGCTGAAAAGTTCCAGAATGGCCTTCATCATCTTTCCAATTGAGAATAGCACTGCTTTGCTGTGGATCTGTAGCATGGCCAATTCCTTGTAAGGATGTGTGAGAGGCAGTAAGGGGCCAGTGAGAAGGCCAATATTTTTTTAGCTGTTACAGATACATCTGCTCCAGTATCCAACACGCCTCGAAAAGGCTTTTCTTGAATATAAATTATAAGTTCAGGCCTTCCTTGTTTTATATTTTGAATCCAGAATACATCTGAGGCCCCAAAACTTTTTGTGCCTCTAGGGGCAGAAGTAACAGAATTTCCAACAGAGAGTAAAGGAACAAGGACCAGCTGAGTGATTCTTTGCCCAGCAGAAATAGATATAACTCCAGAAGGTGCTGAGGCCATAATTTTTATTTCTCCAGTAAAGTATTGATCTATCACTCCTGGGGTAATATGTAGGCCTCTCAATGCCGAGCTACTGCGGCCTAATAATAGGCCAACAGATCCTTTTGGAAGGGGGCCAAATATGCCCGAAGGCAGAGCTTGAACTCCCATTTCAGGAGTCAATACTGTGTAGGTGGAAGAATAGAGGTCCAATCTTGCACTTCCTGGGGTTGCTCTGAGGAGATTGGAAACCGTTTGTTGTTGTTGTTGTTGGTTGCCAGCAGGTAGGCCTGAAGCCGTGAAAAGGACAGGGCTGCCCCGTTTTTTTGTTGAGGGGCCAGGGGCTGGCCCCTCTGCCAGTTTTCTGGAATCAGATGGCCAGCACTATCAAAAGTAGATTTACAATCTCTGGCCCAATGCCTTCCTTTATTACATCGGGGGCATCTCCTTAGTTTAATTCCCTTTTTCTGATTAGGACATTGAGTTATTAGATGGCCCATTTGGCCGCAAGAAAAACAGCTGCCAGGAGGTCCAGCACCTCGGAGAAGTCTTCCTCCATTTTTGCCTCCCTGAGGAGTGGGGAGGAATTCAGTTATGGTTTGTCCCTGAAGTGCAGCAGCCAGTGTGAGGCCCTGCATATAGGATGGGCCAATGTTGGCACAGAGCCGAATATAATCAGTTATTCCTCCTTTTTTCCAAATGGTCTAATAGCTGCTTCCAAGCTGCATTAGCATTTTCATATGCCAATTGTTGTACAAAAACCATACCAGCATCCCCATCTTGGATGAGACGGCCTGTTGCCCCCAGTAACTGAGAGACAAAATCTTGATAAGGTTCATCTGGTCCCTGTATAATTTTAGAAAGATCCTCAGTCTTATTAGAGTTAGGAAGTTTCTTCCAGGCACGCTTAGCAGTGGCATTAATCTGAGCATATGTGCCCACAGGGTAATTTAACTGGGTATGGATGTCATTATAAGCACCTTCCCCAGCAAGCTCTGCAAAAGTAGTAGGTATATTATTAGCCCTATTAACCTCTGCTGTGGCCTGACACTGTTCCACAAATTCAGACTTCCACAACAAGTAATCTCCTCCACTAAGAGAAGCTCTAGCTAATTGTTTCCAATCATTAGGGCATAAAGCATCAGTGGACAATGTTTCCAAAATTACCTGCGTAAATGGAGCTGTAGGTCCATATTGAGAACAAGCATTTTTCAAGTCTCTTATTTGTTTAAATTGAATAGGTTGGTGAGTTCTTTGTTGCTTTTGGTCCTCCATTACAGGAAATAAATGAAAACCAGAAATATCCTCCACTCTTTGAGCAGCCTGTGCTAATGAGAGCTGCAAGGCACTACGCCTGGGAGGGCAAATAGCCCCTGTCCCAAGAGGGAATTCATCATTAGGAGGACTAGATAACTTCAAAGGCCTGGGCCGACTAGGCTCCACTGACCCAGTAGACTGCACCTGGGGAATAACAGGCGGAGGGGGTGGCAGAAAGAAATCTGAGTCCTTGGGAACTGTTAAAGTGGGCTCACAAACATTCACCCTTAAAGGGGGTTGCTGCTTTGCTTCAATCTGACAATTTTTTATAACTGAATTCAACATTTTCTCAAAATGGACTGTTTTATCCTCAGTAGGGTCATCATATATTTTTTCCTCAGCATCTGAGTCATCTGACTTTTCCTCAGCATCAGAGCAATCTGACTTTTCCTCATTTTCTGACCCAATAGATTCAACTTTTATCAATTTATTTGATTTCTCTTGGGCAGCAGTATGCTCTCCTGGAGCAGGCAAGACTTGTTACCCTGTTCAACTTCCCCAATCAACTGATTAAATTTTATTTGTTCATGTCTGGGGTCCAGAAATTCTTGAACTAAATGCCAAAGAGTAAAAGCATCCACTGGGGTTGTTTCAGGGCCACTTGCATCATAATGTTCCTGAATCATTTTTCCTATTTTTTGCCAAGCTTCTAAACTAATGGTTCCTTCCTCAAGGAACCAGGGGCATACTTCCTCGATAAAGCGAAAGAAACTCTCTAATTGACTCTGTCCAACTTTAACTCCTCGAGCTTGGAGCATGCCCTTAAGAGCCTGCGCATATAACTTGCGACTGTTACCTTGCCCCATAATTTCTTACTCCCAACTATACTATCACCCACTCTTTTTCTGGATGCATCCTCTTAACTTAGCGGGGTCCTCTGCCTTGATCCCAGGTTTTCAGGGTCCCTGTTCAGGCGCCACTTGCCAGAACCACCCGGCAACAAAAGGGAATCCTGAATTAGGGGGCGAGGACAGAAAAATAAAGACATAAGCCAAAGGATGGGGTCGGGAGGTCTGCAGCTCAAGACTACAGCACCGTTTATTTTTAACTCTCCTTATTATATACTATTAGAAGTCAAGATGTAACCTAAGGTCACCATAGTGCAGAGAAACAAGGAAAATTTTAATAAAAACAAGGTGCAGATTGAAACAAGACAAGGTCACCTGGTAGAAAGTAAAACAAACTCTACAGACATAGCAAAGCAGACCCGGGCACCTGGTGTTTTTCATGAAAGCCAGTTCCTTGTACGTGCCTTCAAGTGAGCACAAGGGTCGAGATGACCTTGGAGCTTTACTGTTGGCTCCCAACATGGGAGGGGGTGTGAGGAGGCTGGGAAGGGATGTGAAGGGTAAACAAAGGAGGAGGCTACAATGCTTGATAAGAAATGTACTCATTATCTTGCCCATGTAATTGTAACCCCTCTCTACAGTATGTTCACAAAAAAAAGTATATAGAAAGACAAGTTTAGAACATTGACTCAGAATCGGGGTGGGGGGGACAACAACTAGACACCAAAACTCAATGCTGAAGGAAAGAAGTGTTTTACCCCAAACCTCAGTTGTGTCTGATTCTCTCACACACACACACACACACACACACACACACACACACACACACACACACACAGACACCCACACCCACACACACACATACACACACACACACACACACACCTCGTTTGTACAGAGAATCCCAGGGGCAGTTATATCTGGGACAATGAAGCTTTTTTCCTCTTCCTTTTAGATAATCAAATGTGATGTTTTGGTTGGCTCCACAGCCACCCCACAACTGAGCAGGAGGAGAGAAAGGATGCCTTTGACTGCAGGATGACTTTGTGTACCCCTAGCTTCCTGTGTAAGAATGCAGTTCGTGGTCCCCTAGACAGGAGTGGCCAAGCTGAAATGCGGGTATGCTTTGCCTGGAAGATGGCACCCCAGAACCCTGCATGCATGGTGAACCGGGCATGGGAAGCCCTGTGAGCATCTCTGGGATGGCCTTCCAGTGGTGTGGAGAAGTTGACACATGTAGTTGGACATGGCAGGAGGCAGGAGAACAGCAGGAATCCTGAAGACAGAAGAGGCACAGGTGTGAATGTGCCTTTCCGTGGAGAAGCCTAGGCCATGCTAAGGAAGTTCCCAGCCCGCATGAGTTGGCCACCACACAGGACCCCAGATGCCCCACCCAGTCTTGTCCACAAAGCTTGGTCCTGGTCCAGATCTGGAACCTCCCTGGCTGCCCTGGGCTCGGAGTAGCAGAAAGAGTGAACTCCAGGCATGCTTCCTACACCTGGCCATGGCAACTCAACAATTACAGTCACAATCGTTCTTTCCTTGGGTATCCTAGTCTCTGCTACTCTGTTCTACTACCCATAATTCATAGTACCATGGTTATAGCCACTTGATCTCTGACAGTGCTGATACTGATACTCCATTCCCTAAGAAAACAAGTGCAGAGTGGGCACAATCTGTCGACGTGGGTACTCCTGTCCTCTTGCAGGCACATTGGGACAAGTTATTCCTCAGGTGTATGAGCGACTAACTGGAGGTTGAAAGAAAAGAGATTATACAGAGGTGACTAAAGTGTAGGGTCATCAACGTAACATTGGTTGCTAGGAAGGCCTCAGGTAAAAGTTAATGAGAACAGAACACTTTATAAGGAATATTGGGGATGATGTATTAGGTTTAGCCTAGTCTCTTTTACTAGTGATCTGAATTATTTTATGACATAGATATGTAACTGTTTTGCATTTTAAAAATTATATGAAGATACACATACGTGGTAGTTATATTAATTTATAGAATAATTGCATGTAATTAATGCTATTCAATGACATATGAGTCTTCCATTGTCAATATAAATTGAGCTACCAACAAATGGAATTTCACTGTCAAATACTACAAGGAGATTACTGATGCTAGTCCCGAAATGAAAGCTAGAACAGTAATACTGAATAAAGCTACAAGTTTGAAAGGAGGGGGTCAGTGTTAAGGGCTTCTTCACCATGGAATCTGGGAAGAATAGAATGTGTTTTGTTGAATTACTAGTTTTTGTAACCTTGTTAGAAATCAGAACATTATTATTTATTCTTGCTTTATGGGACCTCTTTAGTGAGTGGTTTACAAAAAATTATCAAAATGACTGAAAATTCACTGATGTGAATTATCAGAGTAACATTATATGCAAAGCTGCCCTGAGATGCAGACAGGCTGTATTCCTTTTCTAATAAATTAATGAAATAAGTTTAGTTTTGAATGGATGGACAGTCCATGACATTTGTTCCAAACCAAGAAAAGATACTGGAAAATAAAAGAGGAAGGAGACCCAAGTCTCCTGAAATTAGCAGAAATATATAGAAATATAATTTAAACATTCACGGTCCAAAGCAAACCCTGGCATGAAAGTCTGTGAGACTCTTATCTCCAATTAACCACCAGAAAAGTGGAAGTATTGCTGTGGCTCAAGTGATAGAGGGCTCCCCTTTATCTGAGGAGCTCAGGAACATGTTAACACTCAGGCACAGAGTTCAAGCCCCACAACTGACAAAAAGAAATTAAAAAAAAATTAAAGCATCAAACAACCTGAAGATGTTGACCAGAATAAAGAGTGTGGCATTATGCATTTACATGATTTAGTCACTTGCAACCTAGTTTACCAGGGGTGGGTGGGTGATTTGTGTGTGTGCCAAAACCTGCAAAATTATTCTGTATTTTACCAAGGAAGGAGGGATTGGAGGAAGGGGAAAAGTATTTGGTAGCCTTTCCTTTTGGTTCAATGATTGTTTTCTGGAGTCAAATTCAGAGAAATTCCACTGGTAATCCTACTTGCATGGGGAACTAAGGAGCCATACCCTGGAAGTGGATTTTGCCCTGTCCTTGGCCTGGTTACAACTGCCACTGTGTAATCCAAGTCCCACTTCAGGACCAAGATACCTTGAAGACAACTTATCCACCGGGCAGGTGGCTGAACCACAGCCAGAAAAGGCAAAAAGTGCCAGGTCAAGGGCAGCACGTGAGATCTAAACCATGCAGAGATTTTTTGTCATTCTCATATTGTAATACCACTTTGATTCTGCAAAATAATGTATGGATTTTTAACTTCTCCCCCCCCCCCCCTACTTAGGATAAAGCTCACAAAAATCCTGTATCTAGCTCCCAGGACACTTAACACTTAGGTTTGGTTCATGCTGCATGTTAGCTCTTCAGAAGACTGTGATCCAGAGGATTGCATTTTGAAGCCAGCCCAGGCAAAAATTCTGCTAGATTCCATCTCCAAAATAACCAGCAGAAACCATGTGGTACAACACTAGCTGTCAGCAATCTGAGCAAGAGCTCAAGACTCCAGTTCAAACCTCAGTACCTAAAAAAAAAATTAAATCACTCATTAGCAATTCTGTAGACTTTAAGTCAAAGCCCAGCAAAACAAGAACCAAGAAATGTGTGCTAGCAAGAGGGGAAGGGAGGAAGAAAGGGGAGAAGGGTAGATGAGGGGGGAAGGGTAGAGAATGCAGGCAAGAATCCATACCAGAGAACTGAGACATATTAAGGGACAGGGTGTGTCAAAAGGGGGTGTGTGAAGACATTGACTTGGTGACAAAAGTCAAGATGCAGAGTACACATAAACTGCTTTGTAAAATTGCAAAACATTCAATAGATAGCCTACAATTAAGGTAAGTAAGGGAAGAGGTGACTTGGAGGATTGGGGGAGAATGCTGAAAGGGTAACATTGATCAAGACACATTGTATTCCTAAACCGCTTTGTACAACTACCTAAAGATAAAAAAACTATATTATAAAAGGAAGCAGAGAATTACTATGGTCATAATGCAAGACACAATGACTTCTACTGTAAGCCAGGAAAAAAAATGGGGATTCAAGTTTCAGAACCCAAATAAGATGACTAAGTTAAAAAAAATTACTCATTAAATAGCTTGAACTAGATTGCTCTTCATTAATACATTAAGAAGATGTATGAAAAGAATACAACCCAATGAGGAACATACGTGAAACACAGTTCTTGGCTGGAGACTCCTCATCCAGGGCACCCAGGGTCTCCTCCTCCACTGAGGCGTCTTCCTTCAGGGCTGTTAACTCCACGCCCCTGAAGAACAGCAAAAGACTCTTTAGTCATATGAAAGCATTTACACCAAAGTTTTACAAACATAAGATCGCAAAAACAAATTTTAATGACCCATTTCTTCTTTTTCAAAAAAAAAAAAACAGTATTAGGGTTTGAACTTAAGAGCATTTCATTGAAGCAATATTTTCCTACTTATGCTTCCTGCATAGCTGAGATTACAGGTGTATACCCCCATGCCTGGCTTGTTGATATTCAGTCTTTTCCCCTAGATAGCTGCAAACCATGATCCTCCCAAGTCTTTAGAGATTAAATGTGGGAATCACTGAGCTCAAATTTAGTTTCTTATTTCTTAAGGGTTTGCTCTTCATAGAGCTGCCACAACAAAAGGAATTCTTTATCCATGTAAATTTCCAGAATGTGAAAAGTTCTTTTATAAATAGAAATTTCCTTTTTTCCATAAATAATCTAAAATTAAGAATGGGCTATAGGCCAGGACCCAGTGGCTTATGCCTATAATCCTAGCTACTGAGGAGGCTGAGATCAAGAATCACAGTTCAAAGCCAGCCTGGGCAGGAGCGTATGTGAGAATCTTATCTCCAGTTAAACACCGGAAACCCAGAAATGGAGCTGTTGCTCAAAGTGGTAAAACACTACTTTAGTGCATTAGCCTAGGTCCTGAGTTCAAATCCTACAAACAAGAGAGAAAGAAAGAGAAGGAAGAGGGTGAATGGACTATAAATGAATCAAAACTCTTATTAACTTAGAAAATTCTAACTACTTAAAGGAGCCATAAGCTGAGTGCACAGTGTTCACACCTGTAATCCTAGTACTCAGGAAGCAGAGGACTGCAGTTTGAAGTCATCCCAGGCAGGAAGGTCTATGAGACTCCAGTTAATCACCACAAAGGAAGTGGTTTGGCTCAAGTGATAGAGCACTAGTCTTAAGAGCCCAGGTCTTGAGTTCAAGCACCATGATCAGCATGAGAGGTGGAAAGAGAGAGCACTCCATAAATATTATTTTCTCTTTTTTCTTTTTTGCCAGTGCTGGGGCTTGAACTCAGGGCCTGGCACTGCTCCTGAGCTTCTTTTACTCAAGGCTAGCATTCTACCACTTGAGACACAGCACCACTTCTGGCCTTTTCTGTTATGTGGTACTAAGGAATCCAACACAGGGCTTTATGCTTGCTAGGCGAGCACTCTACCACTAAGCCACATTCCCAGCCTCAACCATAAATATTCTTAAACTACAAGTATTAAAAATATTCCCTAAAAAATAAGACTGTGTTGGGCCTGGCACCACAGTGTGTGGCTGAGGTAAAAGACAACAAAATGCTGGTGCAATGTTTACACCTACCACATGAACTACACAGACATGGAAGCTCTTACTTGGAGGGCTATGGTCAGGCTAACCTGGGCAAAAAGCTACTTTATTAAAAAATAATGAAAAAGCATTGGGGGCATGACTCAAGTGTTGGAGTCTCTGCTTGGCTAGTGCAAGGGCTCTGAGTTCAAACCTAGTACTACCAAATGAAAGAAAAAGAGTGTCTGAACAAACTAAGAAAATGGCAATAAGTTAGAAATAAATTTTACAAAAAGGATCACATATGATTAAAAATAAGCTGGTAATAACTAATCCAGCAAAACAAGACTTTGAATTAACTTATATCCTATTTCTTTTAATATATCCTGTATGGACTGGAAATGACAGCATAATGAAAATTTAAATTTTAATTCACATGACCTCATTCTTTTCCTTTCTATTTTGACATTAATACTATTTGAACATTACATTTTATGAAGCTCCAGAAAAAGAAATATTAGTTTTAGTAAACTGTTAAAATCCAATTGCAGAATTGGATGTGTGGCTCAAGGGACACAGTGCTTGGTCTAAAAAAACTAAGTTCAATTCCCAACACTGCTGGGAAAAAAATCACAGTCACATACAGAATCCAGCATTTTTTTCATCCTAGTTCAGAAAAAAAAGATTTCAATGATGGCTTTTTAAGGTTTTAAAGTTCATATGAATTAAGCTGCATTAATAAAATACATCTCAACTTAAATATTTTGTGTTCTAAGCATGTAGAAACTGCAATCAGTTTTTAAAAACCCTTACAATTAAAGAAGGTACTCTTAAGGAAGAGACCCATAGGTACAATGAATGCGTCTGTGCCTGTGAACATATAAAATAATATTTATCAATATGAATGCCAGGAAATGGCAACAACTTTTTAACATTTTTCCTATTGTTGATGAAGATGGTGTTGTTTTTTGCATTTGGTCTTTGTTTCTTGTTTTGTTTTTTTTTTTTGTATGTTCCTTTAACTGTCTTTGGGGGGTAAGAGGAAGCAAAGAAATAGAAGAACCAAGGGTGAACAAATGCAGCAGTGGTACTCAGTAGACGCTATCAGGAAAATGAACTGTACTCCTATAAAATTTGTAGGTAGAGATGGGAGAGGGAAACGGAGAGATCAAAGGCAGGGGTGAAATTGCCCCTAAAGGAATATATTCATTACCTGATTATGAAAAGGTAATCCCTTTGTACATCTCTTTAATAATTAATAACAGGGACTGGGAAGGTGACTAAGTGGTAGCATGCTTGCCTTGTATGCATGAGGGCCTGGGTTCGATTCCTCAGCTCCATATAAGCAGAAAAAGTTGGAAGTGGTGTTGTGGCTCAAGTGGTAGAGCACTAGCATTGAGCTGAAAAGCTGAGGGACAGCGCCTAGTCCAACGGTTCATTCCTCATGACCAGCAAAGAAAAATTAATAACCATTTTTTTAATCTCACAGTTTCTTTTTCTCATGAGCTTTGATTAACTTCCACATTTGTTTTGCTTTTTCTTTTGTTGTACAGGGTCTGAGTCTTGAGCTCAGGGTATCTCTCTCTCTCTCTCCCCTCTCTCAGCTTTTTCTCCCAAGGCTGCTACTCTATCACTGGAGGTACACCTTCACTTCCAGCTTTTTTTTTTTAATGTTTAACTAGAGATTAGAATATCTATCTCAGGGTCATCTGCCTGAGCTGGTTTCAACCTTTAGTTATCAGATCTCAACCTCCTAATAGCTAGGACTGTAGATGTAAGCAACAAGTCCCTGGCATTAAAAATAATCATAAATTAGTTATACAAGGGGAGATTTTGTTGTGACATTTCCACACAATGTTATGCTTCTCCCTCTTCTCAAAACAATTTCCACAGGTTTTAGTTTTATTTTGACAAAAATCTACTTTAACCCTATTAATTCTCTTTCCCCTTAATTAGTCAACACTCTTACTAGTACTCTGCCCTAGCCTCTCTCTCACTCCAACTTGCTATCCATCAACAGCTTTCATGTTATTTTCATATATAGTTATAATGTATCTCAAAATTATTCACTCTCTTTTGCCCTTCCCCTTCTCCTCTTAAACAGTTCTGTAGACTCAAATTGTATGTCTGCCCATATACACAAAGGTATAATCATGTCTATGAATATGTATGCTTTTTAGGTCTAGCTTCAATGTAGGAGAAAAAAACACATATCTTCTGTGTTTTTTGTTTTTTTATCTTGGCTCATTATGATGTCTTCTAATTACATCCATTGTTCTAAAAGCGACATGATTTCATTTTCCTTCATGGCTGTGTAACATTCCATGGTACATCAATACTACTTCTTCTTTAGCCATTCAAGAAGATTCCAGGTGTAAGATTCCATCATTTGGCTATTGTGCACAGTGCTGTAATAACATGAGTTATGCTGGCGTCTTTCTGGTGTATTGATTTATTCTATTGACATGTGCCTCATATTGTTATAGTGGAGTCTTTGGAAGGGTCTATTTCTAGACTGATATCCATAATGATTGCACTAGTTTACATTCTAACCAAGAGAGTAAAAAGATTCCTTTTCTAATTCATCTTGCAAGCTCTTTCTTGGTGGCTTTCATTCTAACTGAAGTAGATGGAATCTTATTGCAGCTTTAATGTGCATGTTCTTTATTAAGCTATGACTGTTGAACATTTCCTGATGACTTTATTAGCCATCTCTTTCTTCTTCTGAGAACTATGTAATTACATTATCTGTGGGTTTTTGATGTCTAATTTCTGTCCTCTGTATAGTATAGATATCAAGCCTTTATTTGTTGAATAGCTGGCAAAGATTTTTCTCTTTCACAGGATTGTCTCTTGATTCTGGTCACTTCTTTTGCTGTGAAAAAAAAAAACACTTAATTTGATAGTGTCCCATTTGCCCATGATGTTCCCATTCTCTGGAGTCTTATTCAGAAAATAATTTCCTGTGTCTTTAATTTTCAGAAGTTTTCCTATATTTTTCTGAAGCAGATTTAAAACTTCAGTTCTCATTTTGAGCTCTTTGTACCTCTTGAAGTTTTTTTTGCTTTTGTTTTTGTTGTTTGGTTTTGTCTTTTAGAAAGTGACAAAAGGCCCATTTTCAATATCCTAAGTTGATGACCCGTTTTCCCAACACCATTGGTTGGAGAGTTTTTGTCTCCAGTGTGGGTCTTTTGGCTCCTTTGTCAAATATCCGTTGGCTACAGATCTGTGCTCTTATTAAAAAATTTCACTTTATGAACAAGATGCTTTCCTTTTCCTTTTTATTTGCAGGTTCCAGGGCCTGAATTTAGGGCCTAGCTACTGCCCCTGAGGTATTTTGTCCAAGTCTGGGTTTCTAACACTTTAGACACAGCTCCACTTCCAGCTTTATGGTGGTTAGAGATAAGAATCTCAAAGACTTTCCTAACAGAGCTGGCTTGCAACCGTGATCTTCAGATCTCAGACTCTTGAGTAGCTAGGGTTATAGGCATGTGACAGTGGTGCCTGGCTTTAAAAAAGATCTTAAATCAAATGTATTTGATGTATAGAAGTACATATGCTAGCTGAGGCCCCTTCATAAATGCTTACATCTACCCATCAGCCAGATCCCAGTGGGTCCTTCATTTTTAAGCACCCAGTAGTCCCAAAGTCTAATGAATGGGAATGCTAAGCTATTTCAACGTTTTCTGTATTCTATTGCCATGACACAGACCAAGATTAAAATACAAAAACAGTTGTCAATGGCTTGTGACTACAACCCTAACTACTAAGGAGGCTAAGATTGAGGGCTGTGGTTAGAAGCCAGCCCAAAAAGGAAAGTCCATGAAACTCTTATCTCTAACTACCAAAAAACCTGGAAGTTTAGCTGTGGCTTCCTTCAAACATTAGAGCACTAACCTTAAGCACGAAAGCTCAGGGCACAGAGCCCATGCCCAGAGCCCAAGCTCCAGGACGGGCACACACACAATAAAAGCCTACAGTTGGAACTGTTTGGCAATTAATGACTAAAAAGATGTTGGAAAATGGAAATACAAACACCTGAGACTATAAAAATCAGCATTTGTTAAACCTGAGCAGTGAACTGATTTTACAGAGAGGAAAAATCACAGATGTACCCATTGTGTTGCCCTAAATTATTTTATGAATAAATATAAAACTCATGTTTCACTCCCAGCTTATTGAACCATGTGATCAAATTTACAAAGCTTATTTCAAGATGAACAACAATTTTTGACAAATAATGTTCTGCTGAAAGCAAACTGACAATGCTAAGTTCATTACAAGAAACAGCCCTAGAGACTGTGTCTATACTTTGACTTGTTATCCTAGAGAAAAGCATGCCTATTTGTGTGATTATGCTCCAAAAATGCTGTTGAACATGTCAAGGCTTTTAGGACCCCTGTCAAATGCAGTCAGGCTTCACACTGAACCCAAATCTCTAACAGTGGATGGAGTTTCAAAAATGTTACCTGGTAACATACAATTACCTGCTCTCAACAGTATAAATTGTAAGGCAGTATTACTGAAAAGTCATGTGTGGTTGTGTATTATGCTTTTATCAAAATACTATGTTTTTAAAATGATATTGATGACACTCCATGCCAGACCTGTGAAGGAAACTCAAAACTGTCAGAACTACTCAGACATGTGAGTCTCTCCTTCCTTCTAGTCACTGCTGCCAGTGTTTTCAGAATGAGCAAGGGATGCTCTGCACATCACTTTACCTTCCTCAAGGATACAAAGTTCACATGAAAGCACCGACTGCACATCAGCTGATTAAAAATAACAGGAGGGTCTGGGGACTTAGCTCAGTGAAAGAGAACTTGCCTGGCAAGTGCAAGGATTTAAGTTCAGACCTCAGCTCTGAAAACTACAAAAACAATTAAACAACAACCACAACCACAAAATGTGAGTCTTACCTGATGTTGGTGGCTTATACCTGTAATCCTAGATTCTTAGGAGGTTGCAATCTGAGGATTGTGGTTCAAAGCCAGGCTGGGGAGGAAAATCAGTGAGAATCTTATCTCCAAAAAGCCAAAAGTGAAGACATACATGGCTCAACTAGAGTGCTAGCCTTAAGCACAAAAGCTCAGGGTCAGTAACCAGGCCCTAATTTCAAGCCCCAGATCCTGCACACACTAAAATATCTTACTCTAAGACTTATTTATAAACTATCATCACCTAAATTCCTGCCACAAACAAACCCAAAATGAACATCACAAGACACGTCTTTCTAACACCACTCTTAGAAGCCCCACAAGTGGCACAGCCAAGTCTACATACAAACATATAGATATTATGTGTATATATGTATATATACATGCATACATACATATAATTGAAGTAAAACAAAAGATCATTCAAACTATGGAATTCCAGATTAAGCAACCACTCAGGTCCCATAGAAGAGAATGCTAGTAAACCTAATTTTACTTTTGGCATTATTATTTTATATAGTTGTCTTTTAGAACAGATAGTCAAGGAATAGAATTTCTGCCTGGCATAGTGGAACATAGTGGAACGCTAGCATTCACGAGATGGCAGTAGCAGGCTCACAAGTTTGAGGCTAGCCTGGGACAAAGAGAACTCCAGGTCACCCTGGAACTGTCTGTCTCCAGAATAATGCTAACAACAAAGAAAAACAAGATTTCATAAAAAGCTCAGATTCTTTAAAAGAAGAAAAATGGAAGTAGAGATGCATCAGGTTTTGTAATTTATGGAAAGATGATCTTACACAGTTTCTTGCTCTACATCAAGCCTTACCCTACAGTATATCCTGCTCAGCAGACAACATGAAGGCCAACCCCCTATAAAACCAAACACATACCTATTCTTATTAGCAGAATTGAGATAGATTTATAGTATCATAAAATCATAGAGAAATGAGCAAGATACAGGAGAAACTTCTCTTGGAATTGCAACCCACATCTGCAAATGACTATAAAATAAGATGCAATACCAAAAAGCTAAAAGAACTCTGAAAGGTCTCAGGAAAGTATATAATATTTGGGAATTTAGAAAGCTTATTGAGACATGCAAAAATATGCTAGGCCATATACTTGTTAAGGCATCAGCAAGTAGGCAGACCTCTGTCACAAATCATTAACTAATATAAAATAAAAAAGATCTTTAAAAGCAGTTTCAAATCTTAATGCAACAGAGCAAACTATTTATAAAAAGTTATTACCTAGAAGCCGGGCACTGGTGGTTCAGGCCTGTAATCCTAGCTTCTCAGGAGGCTGAGATATAAGGATTGGTTCAAAGCCAGCCCAGGCAGGAAAGTCCATGAGACTCTTATCTCCAGTAAACCACTGAAAACTGGAAGTGGTGCTGTGGCTCAAGTATTAGAGAGCTAGCCTTCACCTAAAGAGCTGAGGGATAGCACCCATGCCCAGACTTCAAGCCCCACAACGATGACCACCACCACCACCAACAACAACGAAAAGTTATCACCTGGGTACTTACACCAAAAAAAAAAAAAAATTACAGCAGTAAATCAAAGCTCCAAATCAGTCTCTGCTTAGGAATATATAAGTATAAAGCATAATTCAACAATCACAATTCTGAATATAAACAAATAAAAGTATGTAGATTACCACTTCATCAAGGGTCTCAGAGGACACAAATTCAATCCTTACCTGGTGTCTTTACCTAATCCCCAGGTATGAGCTCCATATCCACGCATGCTGTCTTCATTACTAATAGCTCTAGTGAAATGAGGAGTATTCCTTTAACGTACAAGTGATGTTCTAGTCAATTTCTACATCAGAAAAAGTGGACCATAAAAGTTGTCCCAGGATCAGCCTTTTACAGAGAAATACCATATGATATGTATTTGGTTAAATATTCATACATAATTAACAGACTCATATATTACTGAAACTTATGTAAAAATAGCATTTATAAAGTGACTTACATTTTGTCATTCCCACTTTCAAATCTCTTTTCCTTCTGTGGACAAATGCATCAAAAGCTCTGTTCCTGGGACTGCCTCTGCCTCTGCTTAACATGCCCTCTCTTGGGCCTCCATGTCCTCTTAGTGGCCTGTCTCAATCAAACCTATCCACATGTCTAGGAAAAGATGGCAATGCAAAATTATAAGAGAACCCATGCCTCTGCCCGTGTTCTGCCACATCCAAGCTCCTGGATTGTGTGGTACACCACCAGGATCTGGTGGTGTAATTACCTGCCCGTTTTCCCTTCTGCCCATTCTCCTGCTTTCTGAGAACCTATTTTTTTCTATTAGACTATAATCCCCTAAAATGTAATTCAAAAGGACTACATCTTTTTAATCATTTTTTTGGGGGTCCGGTCTTGGGGCCTGAACTCTGGGCCTGGGCGATGTCCCTCAGCTCAGCTCAAGGCTAGCAATCTACCACTGGAGCCACAGCGCCACTTCTGGCTTTTTTCTTTTTGCTTATGTGGTGCTGAGGAATCGAACCCAGGGCCTCAGGCATGCAAGGCAAGCGCTTTACCACTGAGCCACCTTCCCAGCCCCCTTTTTAATCATTTTAACCCTTGTTTATTAACATTTCTTTAAGTTGTAAAGAATTTCCAAAACATTTGCCATAACAATAAATTTCTTATTTATAAGAGACTCTGCCCATGCGCCAGGGTCAGGAGGCTGAGATCTGGGGATCACAGTTCAAAGCCAGCCTAGACAGGAAAATCTATGAGACACTATCTCCAATGAACCACCAGAAAACTGGAAGTAGAGCTGTGGCTCAAAATGGTAGAGCACTACCCTTGAACAAAGAAGCTCACAGAGAAGGCCCAAACCCTGAGTTTAAGCCCCATGTCTGACCAAAACAAAAAGGGATCTTGAAATCAAGAGATCTGTTGCATTTATAGCTTCAATACTTGCACCAGTAATATTATACTACCATTTTCTCATGGCTAAGAAAAGATATCCTTTCCACAATAGAAAAACAAAAAAAAAAGGATCCCATTTACAATTTTCTTTTCTTGAGTTCCCTGTATATAATGGATATTAATCCTTTCTCTGGTATATTGCTGGTAAATATTTTTTTCCCAATTAGTTGACTGTCTTTCTAGTTTGGTTGCTATTACTTTATCTGTGCAGAAACTTTTTATTTTAAGGTAGTCCCATTTTTCTAGTCTCTCCAATTTGTTGTGACCCTGGGACACTGTTCAGGAAGTTCCAGCTTGTGCTTGTAAGTTCAAGTGTGTCTCCTACTGTGTTCTGCAGTAGTTTCAGAGATTCAGGTTTGATGTGAAGGTCTTCAGTCCATTTTGTGTTGATGCTAGTGCATGGAGACAGGTTGGGGTCCACTTTTAGTTTTCTGCATGTGGCCACCCAGTTTTCCTAGCACCAATAGTTCTTCCACTGTATGTCTTTGGCTTCTTTGTCAAATATCAGCTGACTATAGGTATGTGATTTTACTTCTGGATCTTCAAATGTATTCCAGTCATCTTCGGGTTTGTATTTGTGCCAATACTAAGCTGTCTTTGTTATTATGGCTCTGTATTTGAGCCTGAAATCTGGTATCGTGATCCGTCCTGTGTTGTTTCTTTTACTTATAATTGATTTGGTTATTCTAGGTCGTTTGTAAAACAGAAGTCTTAAAAAAAAGTCTACCCAAAACGTGAATAGCAAACACATATATGGAAAGTAACGTCAGTGAAAATAAGTCCTTCATTCATAGAAATCTAGATCAGATAACAACAAAACACCAAAATCTTCTCAAATACATTAATGATAGAAACCAAACCTAAAATCATCCCTGTGATCTGGTACCCTGTGATACCTTTTCCCCTTTCCCTTTTGTTGTTGTGGTTATTGTTTTGGGTTTTTTTTTTTTTTTTGAAACGTGGTCTTCCTAATCTAACCCAGGATATGAACTTGAAATTATCCTGCTTCAGCCTCATAATTACTAAGACAACACCAGGTTTTCTGCATTTTAAAACTTGATAAAAATTAAATAGTCTTGTACTCAAGAAGTTTAACATTTGACAAACTCAAACACATAAGGCAGAAAAATAATATATGAATCAAGAATCCTGAGCTGGGTGCCAGTGGCTCACATCTGTAATCCTAGCTCCTCAGGAGATGAGATCTGAGAATTGTGGTTCAAAACAAGCCTGCACAGGAAAGTTCGTGAGACCCTTATCTCCAGTTAACCACCAGAATATCAGAGGTGGTGTTGTTGCTCAATGTAGTAGAGTACTAGCCTTGAGGCGAAAAGTTCAGGGACAGCTGTACCCAGATCAATTTCAAGGCCCAAGACAAGAAATAAAAAGTGTGCCTTCCCTATGTATTTCTCACATGACCCATTGAGTGGATACCACTTCTGGTGCTCCTACCAAAAGCAAATGGCAGTGTTCCTCCAGGAAAAAAATCAGACAAACACAAACCATGGTGTGTGTTACAAAAACAACTGGTCTACACTCTATTCCAGATTAAAGAAGGTAGAAGACCTCATAAAATTTTAAGGCAATTAGATAATTTAAAGAATCAGGCAACAGTGCTATATCAATATTAATAATTGTGTCATAATTTTTGGCAAATACATAAAGTATTTAGGGATGAAGGAACACTCACATATCACACTTCCAAATGACAAAAGAGAAAAGTATGTATTTGGAAAAGGAGAGAATGATAAAGCAAATATGTTAACAAGTTGATATTTAGGGAATCCAGATGAAGTGTATAAGAGAATATTTTATATAATTCTTGCAATAATTTTATAAATCAAATTATTTTAAAAGAAAAATGGTCACTCCATTTTCTCATATCCCTGTATGCCTACCATTACATATGTTATTTCACTTCACAGATTTTCATATCAAAAATATCTATCTTTTTCAAGGCTACCATTCTTTTTTTTTTTTTTTTTTTTTTTTTTTGTCGGTCGTGGGGCTTGAACTCTGGGCCTGGGCGCTGTCCCTCAGCTCTTCAGCTCAAGGCGAGCGCTCTACCACTTGAGCTACAGCGCCACTTCCGGTTTTCTGGTGGTTTATTGGAGATAGGAGTCTTACGGTCTCTCCTGCCCGGGCTGGCTTTGAACCGCGATCCTCAGATCTCAGCCTCCTGAGTAGCTAGGATTACAGGCGTGAGCCACCAGCGCCCGGCCAAGGCTACCATTCTTATTATTAAAAAAAGAAAAGGTAGATGGGTGGTCTTGGGAGATAGGGAAATGATGAAAGGGGTGACAGTGATCAGGATGCATTTTATTCAAAAGCTGACATGTTCAATTTTACTCTTTAAAGTTCTGTACTTTTTAAAAATGATGGCATCAAGGGTTTTTGCCTTTGAACAAAAATTTCATTTTTTCCATAGAATAAAAGTCTGAATAGAGAAAAAACACATAAACATTTTAAAAAAGTAGTTCTGATCTAAGTGGCTTTTCATATATATAAGTGGCCACTACAGAGAAAAGTTGAAATAATCACCAAAAAATAAAAAAAATAAAGTGAGCGATTCCAGAACTTTCTCCAACCTTGTGGCAGATCCACCTGGTTGTGGATTGCTGTTTTATGTGTCCCTTCTAGTTAGTCATCATATGTACACCCCTTCAGATATGCTGTCTGTGCTTTATTTACTTAGTTCTAATTGACTCTAGCAGGGGTGAGGCACACTTGAGCCATGGGCCATATAAGACCTGAAAAATCATTTGGTACATGACAGGTTATAAATATCCAAATGGCCTTTGGCAGAAAAAGGCTCCTCACTCCAGCCTTACATAGCTATGTTCTTTGGCTTAGACACTGTTTAGGACAGGGTCCTAAATAAATTTGGTAGTCAGGAAGTCAAAACACTTTGAGAACCTTGACTCCCTGGACACAGATTTATCTTGCTAACAGGAGGCATAAGATAAATAATAGCTACCTTTGTAGAAGGTTCTGCTCTGATTCAGGAGACATGGTAGAATGCACCATCCTTATGCCATACTTCACACCAGCGAACTTTCCAGAGATTGGTATCATACATCATACTATACTTTTCTTCACATGTCTCATGATAGCCTACTTAGCTGATCATAGAATTAAGAATCTGTTTTAATCTAAGAGTCTGAATTCATGATGCTAAATCAAAACCCTAATTATACCCTATTCTAAAATTAGCTCCTTAGTCTAAAACTTCAAAGTAAATTTTTAAAGAATTCAATGCACTCATCTGTTTTGGTGGTGTTTTCCTGTACTCGGGCTGTATGATTGCTACAAAAGCACTTTACTTAAACAACACCTCCAGTCCCTTTCGATTATTTACTTTTTTATTTTTTTAGGGTGTCAGTATTGGTGCTTACACTCAGGACCTTGAGCTTTTACTTACCATTTTTTGTTCACAGCTGCTTCTCTATTAGGCCACATCTCTAGTCTGGCTAATTGGAAATAAAATATTATGGATTTTATTCCCTGGGCTGACTTCAAACTGTGATCCTCAGATCTTAGCCTTCGGGGTAGCTAGTATTACAGATGTGAGCCACTAACGTCCAGCTATTTCGTTATATTTGTATTTTTGCTTTTGCTTAGGCCAGCCTGGACCCCATATTTATGCTTCCCACATAGTTGACAAGCATGTACCACCACACCCAGCTTTTTTTTACTGTGTAAATACCGTACAGAGGGGTTACAATTACATGGGCAACGTAATGAGTACATTTCTTATCAAGCATTGTTGTCTCCTTCCTTGTTTCCCCTTGCCATCCATTCCCATCTCCCAACTTCCTTCAGGCCAAACTTGTAAAGTTCTTTTGTTGATATAACGACTTATACATCTCGTTGTTGCATTGGATCCAACTGTATCCCTATTTTAATGATTTGTTTTTTCCTTTTCCCTCCACAAATTATACCAACATCAAATACATGAAAGCAGGGGTTATACCGTGAGGGAGGGACATAAAAAGCGACAAAGAAATCATCTTATAAATATGTTAAAAACAATAGCAAGCAAGAAAAAAAACATTGGAATCCTTATCTTGGGGTTCATTTTGCCTAATATCACTTATCTGACATTTTCTGCTTGTCTCAGACATATACTAGTTATTGCACATAAGAGAAACCATGGGACCTATGTTTCTTTGGGCCTGGTTTACTTCACTTAATATAATTTTTTCCAAGTGGTGTCTTGCAAAACAACTAAGTTAACTGGTGTGAAACACTGCACTGAGTGCTTCTCATAGTTACAAGAAAATTATTTTTTTTTCCTTTACAGTGCTACTAGACATTAATCCTAGGGCATTGTACATTCTGAAGTGTTCTACCAATGCTCTACCAATAAAGTATCTTGAAGCCCACAGTTGATTTATTGTTTATTTATTTTTGTTGGTTATGAGGCTTGAGCTCTGGTCCTGGGTATTTTCCCTCAGCTGCTCAGCACAAGGCTAGAACTCTACCACTTCCTGTTTTCTGGTGGTTAATTGGAGATAAGCGCCTCAAGGACTTTTCTGCCCAGGCTGGCTTTGAACCACAATCCTCAGATCTCAGCCTCCTGAGTAGCTAGGTTTATAGGCTTGAGCCAACAGTGCCCACCTCCACAATTTAGTTTTAATTATACAACTGGTCCTGAATCTTGATATAAGGTAAGCTCTGAAATACATGAATATCTTTCAGGTGTCATCTCAGATAATAATGACTTGTTACATACACTAGCAAAATATTCCTAAGATCTGTAATATGGAAAGTTCACAAAAGCTTTTGGCTATTCTGAAAACTCCTTTGGCTCCCCAACCCTCCAAGTTGTGGACTGTGGTACATACTTTTCATCTGAAAACTTCTCGACTGTAAAGTCTGCCTGCCTCTCGGTCTCAGACAGTCGATATTCCCTGTAGGATTTCCATTCTCTCTATCAAGTATTACCTCTGTTCCGGGGCTGTCATTCCATCCTTGTTCCTCCCCTCTTCTCAGAGTCAAAGCAGAGGGCTAAAACACAACATCCATGACAGCACTGGTAAAATTCTGTAGGTTCCTTAATATTTCATTGTTCTACAAACCAATTGGAAAACTATTGGAAAAGCTTGAGAATTTCGGGAGCGGGGGGGAGGAGTTGCTGATGTTATTTCCTAGAATTTCTTTATTTTTAATAAAACTTTATGACTATTATGACTTCACTTATGTCTTAGAGAGTATAAGGTAAACCGTATAATTATAGGTATCTTTTTCTTTCTGTTTTTTGTTACTGTGTTTTGAAATAAGGTCGTTACATATGTTTGAGACTAGCCTAGAACTCATAACCTTTCTGTATCAAAACTCCTGAGTGTTGAGGCTGGGAAGTTGGCTCAATGGTAGAGCGCTTGCATTGCATGCATGAGGTCTTGGTTTCAATTCCTCAGCACCACATAAACAAAAAGAAAAAATCAGAAATGGCACTGTGGCTCAAGTGGTAGACCACTAGCCTTGAGCTGAAGAGCTGAGGGACAGCACCCAGGCCCAGAGTTCAAGCCCCATGACCGGACCCCCCCCCCAAAAAAAAAAAACAAAAAAATAAAAAACTCCTGAGTGTTAAGGTCAAAGGCATGCAGCACACCTAGTTAATTAAAGGTGACTTCTATTAACATATTTTAATAAATTAACTTCATTTCACATTTCAAAAGCAGCTTTATGAAACCATAGTTCTAAACTTCATCCAGAAAAGTAGATACATACCAGTACATTAGATTGTACTTTAAAGTACAATATTAGACTAAAGTTAAAATTGTATTTTAAAACACATTTTCTTGCTCTTTGATGGGATTTATATATTTGCCATTTGTCTCTACTGTGGGCCTCAACTCAGTTTCCAACTCACTCAAGTAGGCATCTTTTTCAGTCCATTTGAGAATCTAGCATTCAGGTGAAACAAGGACAAAGTACTAGCCCTCTCTAGTCTTTTCTTTTCTGATACATTAAAATGTACAATCAAAGCCTATATTTGAAGCAATCTCATAAGTTAGTAAATATGAACGTTGTCATTTCTTATTTGTATTCCAAAATTATCTTATTCACCCTTACATTTGAAAGGTCTCCTCAACTATTACTTATAACTTTTATTATAGTTCTTTTTATTTCCCTTAGGAGTGCTTATTCCACATTGACAGTTCAGATAGAAAATCTTAAAATTTATTTGAATAATGAGTGTATATCTCATTGAATTCCTTTCATGTATCCACATCAAAAATACAGCCATAGATCTGGGCATGTGGTTTAGTTGTTGCCTAGCATGCATGATGCCCTGTACCACACAAACAGAAAAGGACAGAAGTGGTGCTGTGGCTCAAGTGGTAGAACACTAGCCTTGAGCAAAAGCAGGTCAGAGACAGTACCCAGATGCTGAGTTCAAGCCCCAAGACCGGCAAAAAAATAAAAAATAAAAAAAATACAGGATTTTTTTCATGTTTCTTACTAATATTTCCTAACTAAACTTTATAGTCTAACACAAATAAGTACTATCAGATCTTAAAAAAAAAATCCTGTTTGTACGTCACAAACATAAAATTACATAATTACTTTTAACATAAAATATTTTTGAATGTCAAATATTGTGCAAGAGATTTAAGTTCATTCTGATATGGCTTTAATATCCTATAATATCTATAAATATTTAAATCTAATTTATATCACTTAATGGTATTTTCATAGAGGATACTTCTACTGCAGAAACAAATCAGATCAACAAAATTAGAAGGGGTGTTTGAAATCAATGGTAGAAGTCACTAAGTTCATTAACAAGTTGAGCCAGGTAGTGGTGACTCACACCTGTAACCCGAGCTATTCAGAAGGTCAAGATCTGAGGATCATGGTTCAAAGACAGCCTAGACGGGAAATCCATGAGGCTCTTATCTCCAATTGACCATCATCAAAACTGAAATTAGCATGTGGTTCAAAGTGGTAGAGTGCTAGATTTGAGCAAAAGATCTCAGGGACAAAATTCAGGCCCTGAGTTCAAGCCTCATAACCCCCCCCCCCCCAAAAAAAAATTAACAAGTTGAACCTGGGCACTGGAGGCTCATTCCTGTAGTCCTAGCTACTTATAAGGATGGGATTTGAGGATCACAGTTCGAAGCCAACCTGGGCATAAAAGTTATGTTACTTCAAGAAAGCCACATGTGGAACTGTGGCTTCAGGTGGTAGAGCACTAGCCGTAAGCAAAAAGGAAAAGCTTAGGGGCCAAGGATTCACGACCTACAACTAGCACCTAAATAAATTAAGTTAATATACTGAAAAATTAAAAGATTTGCTTTGAATTTCCTATTTGCAACCCATAAGTGTTTGTGTTTTACCATTATAGTATTTCCATTCAACTACAGTATTACTTCAGTGCTTATTCTACCTTCTTCCTGCTAACTCATTTTTAAGTATATCAGTTAAACTTGCTTTATAATGAAGTCACTTCCATCATTTCTGTATGTAAATTGAAAAGTGTTAAATAAAATTGGCTACATATTAGGATAATTACTGATATCCTGCAAATCTTACATTCTCCCTCTAAATCTCCAAAGACCAAAGCTAATAGTGACAGATATTTTCCTCCAGAAATCAGTTGTAAGAGGTCAAGACTGCAATTGACTCCACCTTGCTTTTCCATGCTGGAACAGCACGTTGGAGTAGGTAATGCAAACCTTGCATTTCACCAGCCCTTTCCAGTTAAAGGCTAGAATAAGCATTTTGATGACGGATCTACACAAAAGCCTAGAGAAGAAAAAGAATACAGTAAAATTTCCAGCAAGAGTTCCCATAAAATAGGTGCATTTTGGCTCCAAGATTTTCCTAGGCTCTAAAAGCTGAGGAAAGCAAGCTGAATCAGCCTCTGATGGTTCGAGAATATACTGAGCAAAGGGCGAAGGTTTCTGTACAGATTTGGACAATCTAGTACATTAAAACCTCCATTTCCATTGGGCAAGCGTCTGATTTCCACATTCTGGAGGATTAATGTTTCTGGTGTATGTCAAAAGCATGTTCCAAAGTGCTCGACATTTCTCTATGCTAAGCATTCACTCAATCTTCAGACTAAATTTGAAATTTTTGAGTATAGAAAAGCACAGAACTTCATAACAGGGCTAACAGGAATTTTTGTAGATCACTAACACTCATTACAGATAAATTTAGTACAGTAACTACATAAATGGAAATTAATGAGGTGCTTGCTGCTATTATGCACTTGAAAAAGAAATACAATGATATTCTAACTATAACATTGACTCAAAATTTTTAAATATAGATCTCAAAAGCCAGATTGCCTAGACTTTAAATGGATAAACTGGTAAGTGCACTAGATTAAAATGTCAAGCAGGAAGTAGACTGCATCCCTGTTTTATATCACGTAATTTTTGAAAAAAGAAACAGCACTGTGCATTTATGTAATTAAATTTGTTCATATAAATTCACAGTGCTGACAACATAAAAATAAAGGGTCTTCAGTCAATGTCATACATGTTTAAAATTTCCAACACAGGGTATGACTGTAGTTCATTAGTAAAGTCCTCTGGCCTGGCTTGCTTGAGGCCCCAAGTTTGATACTCAATACTATAAGAAAAAATGACAAAATATATTTTTAGATTAAAAAGTGAAAATTCAGCTTATTAACAGGATTAGCTTCAGTGTCACACTCTTATAAAGGACACAGCATTTGCATTTGTATAAAAAAATGAAGCTAGACATGAAGTCATGATGGCACACACTTCTAATCTCAGCTGTGTAGGAAGCATAGGGAGATGGCTATGTCTGAATAATAATGAGGCCATCAGTTCAAACTATTACAGCCAAAAAGACATAGATAAGTAAATAAATTGAGAAGCATTGCCTCGTTTAAATTTGTATTTATCTAATTTGAGAAAAAGTAAGGTAAAATGTTCATTATCTCATTTGTGAGTTGTGATTTGCACAAGTCAAGGTGCCAGTACTTAAAATTTTCCGTCAGGGCTGGAACTCACACTTTGCGTGTGTGTCTGCACACATGCACATGTTTGTGTGCACACATGTGCATGCTCAGGCCTGAGCACTGTCCCTCAAGACTTCTGGCTCATGGCTGGCACTCCACCACTAAACCACAGCCCCACCATGGTTAACTGGAGGTAAGAGTCTCCTGGACTTTCCTGTCAGGCTGGCTTTGATCCTCAGTTTCATCTCAGCCTCCAGAGGACCTCAGAAAAGAGAAATGAGACTCTGATGCCCAGAAGCAGTGCACAAGTATTGACCAAGCCAGGAATAGGCCAATAAGCTCTGCTAATGATGACAACTACACATTTAACATCAATACTCATAACAGTGACAACTACAAACCCAACCTCAATACTCAGAACAGTAAGAACTACACACCTAACCTCAATACACAGTAACAACTACACACTTAACCTCAATACTCAGAACAGTAAGAAGAGTGACAACTATACACCTTACCTCAACACTCAGAACAGTCAGAAGAGGGACAACTGCACACCTAACCTCACTACTATGAACAGTGACAACTACACCCCTAACCTCAACACTCAGAACAGTGAGAACAGTGACAACTGCACACCTCACTCAATACCCAGAACAGTGACAAATACACACTTAACCAAAACCCTCAGAATATTGACAACTGCACACCTAACCTCAACACTCAGAACAGTGGCAACTACACACCTAACTTCAATAATCAGAACAGTGATGTCTGCACACCTAATCTCAATACTTGAAACAGTGATAGCTACACAGCTATCCTCAATTCTCAGCACAGTGACAATTGCACAACTAAACTAACTTCAGTACTCACAACAGTGACAACTACAAACCTAACCTCAGTACTCAGAACACTGACAAACACACACCTAACCACAGTACTCAGAACAGTGACAACCACACACCTGACCTTAGTACTCAGAACACTGACAACCACACATCAACTGTAATGCTAAGAAGAGTGACAACTACACACCTAAACTCAGTACTCAGAACAGTGACAGCTACCACATAACCTCAGTACTCAGAACAGTGACAATGGAACACCTACCTCAGCATTCAGTACCGTGAAAAATGCACACTTAACCTCAATACTCAGAACAGTGAAACCACACACCTAACCATAACACTCAGAACAGTAACAACCACACACTTAACCTCAACAATGAGAATACTGACAACTACACACATAACCTGAACACTCAGAAGAGTGACAAGTACACACCTAACCTCAAAACTAGGAACAGTGACAACTACATACCTAGCCTCAACACTCAGAACAATGACATCAACCCTAACTACAACACTCAGAACAGTAACAACTGCATACCACACCTCAATACTCAGAAAAGTGACAATTGCATATCTAATCTCAGTCATCAGAACAGTGACAACTATACACCTAACCTCAACATTCCAAACAGTCTGAACAATGAATATTGCACACCTTACCTCAGTACTCAGGACAGTGACAACTACACACTTAACCTCAATACTCACACCAGCGACAACTAAACCTAAAACCTCAGTACTCAAAACAGTGACAACTGGACACCTCACCTCAACACTTAGAACTTTGACAACCGTACACCTAGCCTTGACAACCACACAACTAACTTCAACACTCAGAACAGTGACAACTACACATCTAACCTCAGTAATCAGAATAGTGACAACCACACACCTAATCTCAACATTCAGAACAGTCTGAACAGTGAATACTGCACACCTTACATCAATACTCAAAAAAGTGACAACTACACATTTAACCTCAGTACTCAGAACAGTGACAACCACATACCTAACCTAACAGTTACAACTGCACACCTAACATCAACACTCAGCATAGTGACAAATACACAGCTAATGTCAACACTCATAAACATGAAAACTACACATCAAACCTCATGACAAATTCACACCTCACTCAGCACTCAGGGAATAAGTTGGATGCAGGTGCAGGCGCCTTAGGCCAGGGCGGGTCAGCTGGAAGTGCTTTCTGAGGCGCCTTTCCCCTTCTTGCACCAGGTCATGGTCTGATGAGGCAGGAGACATATAGAAGCTTGGGGTTGACAGGGTTAGGAATGCTGTCTTAGAGCAATCAGGGGTGATTCAGGGCTGCATGTGCTGCCAGGCCAGCGCCAGCTGGAGAACTGCAGCCATGCCCTCGTCTTCCTCCTCCCCCCCCCCAACCGGCCCCTGCACCCTCCGGTATCCCCATGCTCTGCCACCTGCATTTCTCCCTTTCCAGAACGCCCCCTTCCCTTTATGCCAATCTTCTTCAGCACCATACACAGGCCGGGCTGGTGGTGGCAGCAGTGCGAGCCTGCTCAGGACTTGGGCACAGGTCCAGGACCCCCCAACTTTGCTCAACTTCGGAGCCACCCGGGGCACCACCTTTGTGGCCATGAATGCTCTCAGCCTGTACAATGCCTCCAGAGTGCTCACTATGCTGTGCATAGTGCCTCAGGCTCTTCTAGTGGATGAGGGCTGCTGGCCAGGTGGCCCTGTGCCCCACGCCCCTCCTCTCCTACCTGCATACCCAGCCAGGGCTCTCTGGCCATGGCACATCGGGCGCAGGGAAGCTATTAAGCTCCTTCTGGGATTCCCTGCGGCCGCCGCCCATGCCCGGTCTGGGGACCGAGGTTCCGGCCTGGCTCTGGGCGCAGTGCTTAGCCTTGCTTGGCCATGCTGGACGCCTGGGGCCACTGCCACCTCTTCCTGCATGCGGAGCTGCACCTGCTGCTGGCACCAGCGATTGGTACAGGAGATCGAACAGGTTCGACTCTTTGTCCAGCAGCTGGTGGAAATGGTTGGCCACACCCCGCCAAAGCTCTCCTGCATTGAGGTGCTGGTGACGACCACAGGGGACCCCAGTGCACCCTTATCCCGCCGCGGCCACTGTGGGCTAGTCCAAGCAAGCAAGGCTCAGGGCAGCCTGTGGTGAGGACCTCAGGCTGCCTGCCTCTGCCCTCCCTTCCAGAATCATTCTAGTCCCTCCCACTCCCCGCCCCTGCACTGCCGCTACCACTGCCCGCCCAACTACCATGAGACAGCCAATCAGCACACAGGGACAAGCTCCTTCCCCAGCCTGTGCGCTAGAAAGCCCAATCACAGTCCAGGCGGCTGTTACATAATGCCACCTCCGTGCCCACCCCCTTGTTCAGGAGAAGTGGGCCAGGGGCAAAGCCACCACAGATGGGTGCAGGTGACCCAGGCTGCAGATCCATTGTCTGCAGCCATCCTGTAACCCCTTGGAGCTTGGGGCACATTCCCTGCTCGCAACACTTTTGTGAAGGTTATGCATTCACTTAGCCATTCAACAGACCTGTACTTGGTATTTAGTGTGTGGTTGAGGAGGCACCTGTGCTTCTTGTTATGGACCTTAGGTCTTATTCTGCACACTGAGAAAAAAGACTGAGTCCTCTTCTAACTCCCAGTGCAAGGAAGACATGACTCCTAGTGCAAGGAAATGGCCTTGAGGACATGACACCAAGTGCTTCCCATTGGACTTCTGGAGTCAGACCACTTCCCCAATTATTCCTATTTTCCTTCCAGCAAGGTTAGCATACAAGTTCTTAGGGCTTGTCCTATGAGCATTGCATCTTAATTTTCCAATCACAAAGTACCATAATAACTGTAAGTAAATCAATCCTATTTGCTTTAGGACTAAGAACAGCTTTAGGATGGCTGAAATGGAGATAAGTTTTCTGTTGCTGATATTATCTGGTCACTTGTTTCTGAATTTAATGTAGACCTTATAATAGGTCTCATATATTTTACTGATCATTTGTCTGCTTGGAAGTTGCAATCCTAAATACATTCACAAAATACAATCACACTGCATTAGCATGAGTTATTTAAAACACCGTGTTTGAGTGGTCAATTATGCAAACATCAAATAACTCAAGATGTGAAAATGATCTGTAGTAATTATAAGTAAATACACACATTCCCATAATGTAAAAAATATATATGTAATATCACATATATCCCAGTGGTTATTACCACCAATGGATACACAGTGAAGCTCTACTGTACACAAAATGTATAATGCTTTGGGTTTCAAGAATTTCATTAAATATAATGTAAAATTGCCAAATACCAGTGACACATGCCTATAGTCATAGTTATTCAGGAGGCTGAATTGCAGTTCAAAGCCAGCTCATGGCAGAAACTCTATGAGACTTTCATTTCCAATGAAACACCAAACAGGCCCCAAGGAGAGCCATGGCTCAAGTCTTAAGCTGAAAAGTTTAGGGATAGTGCCCAGGCTCTACATTCAAGCATGGGTGCCACAACCTTCAGATAGACTTAGAATTTAATTCAATTGAGACTTCAACTCTCAGTAGTTACTCCTTTCAATTACATCTTGGTGAAGACAAGGAAGAGCAGCTTCAGTGCCTTGAAAGTCACCTTTCATTCTGTAATTATTTATTGTCTGGATGAATGAATTCCTTGTTGTGTGTCTTTGTTCAAGGCAAATATTTTTTAATGTGTTAAAATTATATAAAGGGCTAGGTTGGCTAGTTACTCAGGAGGCTGAGATATGAAGTTGAAGGTTCAAACCTAGTCCAAGCAGGAATGGCCATGAGATTCTTATCTCTGATTAACCACAAAAAGCCAAAAGTGGAGTTGTGGCAAAAGTGGTAGAGCACTAGTCTTGAGCACAAAAGCCCAGGGACAGCATCCAGGTCCTGAGTTCAAGCTTCAGGAGAGGCAAAAAAATTCAACAAGGTACATCACAAAATCACGTGGATGTGACACTGTTTATTTTTACGGTAATTGCAGCTTAACCTTGTACAGTGCCTACTAAATGCCAGTCATTGGATACTTGTGATCTGCTTGTGAAATCCATGTATCTCCTTAATGACATGGATGCCTTCATATCCCCATGTTCTGTGGCATGAGTGTTCTAAGAGGAAGAGCTAAGTCCTTCAGTCCAGAGAGACTGTTCTGAGTCTGTGGTGTTTTAGTGATAAACACTGAGCTAAAATTTGGTGTTTCAGTAGGGCAATCTGTTCTTTTTTTTATTGTGAAAATACTGTACAGAGGGGTTACAATTACGTGGGCAAGATAGTGAGTACATTTCTTATCAAGCATTGTAGCCTCCTCCTTTGTTTACCCTTCCCATCCCTTCCAATCCTCTGTCCCCCCCCAAGTTGTAAAGTTCGTTTTCAACATGACAACTTGTACTTCTCATTGTTGCAACAGGTCCACCTGTATCCTTATTTAAATGACTTGTATTTCCCCTTCCCCTCCACAAATTATACCGACATCAAATACAGTGAAAGCAGGGGTTATACTGTGGGGGAGGAACATACAAAGCAACAAAGAAATAATCATATAATTGCATTAGAAACAAATGCATGAAAGGAAAAATACATTTAAAATACATATCTTAGGGTTCATTTTCCTAACATCACCTTATCTGACCTTTTCTGCTTAACTCATACATATACTAGATATTGCAAATAAGGGAAGACCTGTCTACAGTAATAGTGGGAACCAGTGCTCAAGCCTGTAATCCTAGCTATTTAGGAGGCTGAGATCTGAGGATTGCCGTTTGAAGCCAGCTTATGCAGACAGGTCCATGAAACTCTTATCTCTAATTAACCATCAAAAAGCCAGAAAGAGAAGTATGGTTCAAGTGGTAGAACACCACCTTGAACAAAAAAAAAAAACTGAAGCCACACAACCAACCAAAAAATAAAAATAGAAATGAATGAAGAGCAGGAGGAGGAAGAAAAAGGCCTATGTGTATACGTTTATCTGTTTGGGGAAACAGAAGGGGAATAACAAAATGTTGAAAGAAGGACAGAGGATGACTCAGTGCAACAAAGATACTTTACAACTTTGGAGAGGGAGGAGTAGTGGGGGAGGGAAGGGATAGTGGGAGAAAAACCAAGGAATGGGTAACAATGTTCAACAAGAAATGTTCTCATTACCTTACTTATGTAACTGTAATCCCTCTGTACAGCACTTTTACAATAAAATGAAAATTAAAAATTAAAAAATAATTTAAAAAAGGAACAAATAATATTGCTATCTGGAGGCACTGGTTTTCAGAAACACCTGTAAAGCAAACTTCTGTATAGATCCATAATTCTATCAGTAATCCAAATTATATAAAGGAGCTAGTGGGGACAGACAAGATACTTAGATCCTCCAAAATACTGTTTTGTTATCTTAAAATTATACCATGTCCATGATAAGGTTGGGTTGTCTATGATACTGGAATTTGGCTTCCATTCTACTTCTATTTCAAATTTGTGTTCAGAAGTAAGCAAATAACTTCCTCCTCCAAGGATGATTTGTTGACCAGCAGAATTTCAGGCCTACCTTAGAGCTGCTAAATATGAATTTATACTCTATAATATCCCTAGGAAATTCCTGTGCTCTGTAAAACTTGAGAAGTTTTGAGCTAGAATAAAAAAACCACAAAGTCAGCATTTGGATGTCAGTTCCTTCTTTTGGAAGCCCAATCATCATGTATGGCTGAGATATTTGCATTGGTCATTTTTGTGTAGTTATATCCAAATACTTCACAGGAACAAAGGAAAGAATTGTCTGTTTTGTTTAGAGATGTTAGTTCATCATGGTTGAGGGTGGGGTAGAGTAGAGCAGCCCACATCACGAAGGACAGGAAGCAGAGAAAGGATAGGGAACTGGAGACCCTGTAAATTCTTTAAAGACCACCACTCCCCCGTAACCTACTTCCTCCAGCCTGCCCTCCCAAAGTTTCCATAGTCTCACAAAATAGTGGCACTAGTTGTGCAATATGCCTTGAATATATTATCTTGTGGGGGACACTTCGTATTAAGGATATAACATTCTGCCCCTAGGCCCTGCAGGCTCATGTTCTTCTCACAAGGCAAAATCTTCAAGACTCTCCAAAGTCTTAACAGTTCCAACAATGGTCAAGAGTCTAAACGTAAAGCCTTTTATGGGACTCAGGGAACTTTAGACTCTTGTATAAAAAAAAGTAAAATATATACTTCTACTGGGCTCGTGCGCACATCTGTAATCCCCGCTATTCAGGATGGTGAGATCTGATTCTGCTTGTGGTTTAAAGGTAGCTGGCCCTGAGTTTAAGCCCCAGGATCATTTTACACACACACACACACACACACACACACACACACACACACACACACACACACACACACAAAAGAATTTTTTTTGGGGGGGGTTGGGCAATGGTGGATCTGAAGTGAAGCAACCAGGCTCCATAAGATAAGGAGCTCATGTCTTCTCTAAGATGCAAATCTCTTTTAACTTTTGTTGTTGTTGTTCTTGCCAGTACAGGGCCTTGAATTCAGGGTCTTGTCCCTTAGTTTTTACATTCAAGGCTAGCCCTCTACCACTTGAGCTACAACTCCATTCCTAGCTTTTGGGTAGTTAATTGGAGATAAGAATATTACAGATTTGCTTGCCTGACTGGCTTTGAACCACAATCAGACCTCAGCCTCCCAAGTGACTATAATTATGGACATGAGCCACCATCACCTGGAACACATGTGGATCTTATATCTAAAACTAACATATAAAAGTACATACATGTCTTAACAGACTAAAGTATGGTATAAGCTGGCATGATATGTATCTAAAGCATATATATATATATATATATATATATATATATATATATACATTCCATATCAAACTGACTAAAATATGGTATAAGCTGGAGTGAGATTCCATGATATAACCCCATCAAAAAGATAATAGTTTAACAAAAATGAATATCAGGAAACTGAAATGTGTCTTAACTACTAGAACAGGTGGATGCTAATGGGAAGGGAAGTGAATAGAGAGAATGGTGGGAGAATGTACATATCAGTCTCAATATATGTATGTGAAAATGGAACTTAGAAACTGAATGAGATAGGTGGGTTTGTGATAGGTGGAGAGAGAAAAACTGATGGAGGGAGAATGATTGTACAAGATGGGCTGTGCAGATAAATGGACACGTTAATTCAAAACTCTTCTGTAAAACTATTTGAAGGTGACAATAACAATAATTGGGCAAAATGTGTCTGACAGCTAACAAAAGACACTGTGGATATCATGAGAAGTACAGGGAGAAGATGCCCAACTCTAGTGATTAGGGAAATGTGGATCAAAATCGACTTCAAATTTATTAAAATGATAAAAATGAAGAGGTCTGATCGTGCTAGATTCTAAGAGGTGATGTGCTTAGAGTGTCCCAGAGGTTTATAGAGCAGAGGCTTGGTCCCCAAATGGCAGTGCGGGGAGATGGTAGGCACCTCTAGCTCCCAAGTGCATGCCAACAGTAGAAGGCAGGGACAGATACACCTATGTTCATACAACATTGTTCACTATAGTCAAAGAAGCTGGAAGCACCCTAAGAACCCCTTTGCAGGTGACTGTATACAGAGAACACCACATGCACGTGGATTGGAGTATTTACACACCTTGGGCTGTACACGGAGAATATGACATGTGGACACAGTGGAATATTGACTCACATTGGGCTGCACACGGAGAACATGATGTGTGCACACAATGGAGTACTGACACACTGTGAACTATACATGGAGAAGACAGCATGCGCACACAGTGGAGTATTTAGACACAGTGGACTGTACATGGAGAACAACTGTGCCCACAATAGAGTACTTACATACTGTGAACTGTACACAGAGAACAAAGCCTGTACATGCAGTGGAATATTTACACATAGTAGGCTGTACAGAAAGGACATGGCATGTGCACACCGGGGAGTACTGACACCCAGGGGACTGTAAACAGAGAATACAGCATGTGTACACAGTATAGAATTTACACACAGTGGACTGTACCCACAGAACATGGCATGTGCATGCAGTGGAGTACTGGTCCTGGGAAGGAAGGTAAAATGCTGACTGATGGGCCCAGCCTGGCCTTTCCTGAGACCGCTGGCCCTGCACCCCTCTTCCTGGACTTCTAGGAAACACTGTCCCCTGATCCCGAGACCACAGCCAGGCCCTTGGCCCCTCAGCTCAGCTGCCTGGGGACACCTGTTGGCCCTGGTAACTCATCTCTAAGTGCCTGCAGATCCCACCCACCAGCCCTGGGCCACTCACCCTGGGTGGCACAAGACCCTATTTGGACACCAGCCCCTCTGCCCAGGTAGCCTTGAGACCATGTCTGGACCTTGGCCCCTGACCTCGCTAACACCAGGGCTGGCAGACCTTTGGCCCCTCACCCCGGGGTTTTCCCAGCCTCAGCCAGTTGGATTTTGGGCCTTCACCCAGAAAATGTCTGGCCTTCAGCTCCTAGACCTAGTCTGCCCAGACACCCTGCCATTTGCATTCCCCCCATTAGAGGCTCAGCATGTTCTGAGCTGTGCACTCCATATTGAAGGGGCTCCCTTGGAGCTCAGGGTGGCCCACTGGAAGGTTCACTCCAATAAGTAGACTCATGAGGGTACTGGTGTGGCCAGGCTATGGGTGGCAGGCTTCCTGGCCATGTGTAGATGTTTCTCTGAAAGACATTTTATTTTTTGATAAATGAGATAGTGTCTCAATCAAGTGCAGGACATCCTTCAACTCACTTCCTCCTGAGGGCACCACCACACTGGGCTCATTTCTTTGCCATGTTATAGGAGCAGTGTGCTTAACTCCCAGTGTGCTGCTGAGGAAATGCGTTGGGCAGTTGGCAGTGGGCAGGAGCAGCCACAAGGGCTGTGAGTTGATGAAGTGGGTATGCAGCCTGCCCTGGCACCATGTTGCTAGACTGGAGGGATTGGGTGCCCCGAAGTTGAACATGCCCAGTGTTTTGTTCTGGTGGGCTAGCCCGGGCAGGTGTCAACATTGTGTAGGAAAGCACTAATGAAAATGTGGTTCTCATCCAGTCTTGACAACTGAATGGATTTATGATTAGAAGGGGGGTGACAGAGTTCAGTTGTCTCTGGCCACATACATGTATTCATGTGTCCATTCTCTCTTCGCACCCCATTTTTAGTTTGTGCTGTGTATGGGGGAACTGATGCTAAAGCTCTTGTTAAATGGGGAATTAAGAGGTTAAAAAAAACACTCTTCTCTTCCTGGGTACCTTAGGCAGGACTTTGGACAAGCTATTCTCCTGCCTCTTGACAGGAGAGTGCTTGGATTATGGGGTGCCTGGTTCATTTATTTTAATTTCGGGAGGAGTATTGGGGTTTGAACCCAGGGCATTGTTCTTGGTATACAGGCACTTCAACCTCTGAGCCACACTTCTCACCTTGGCTCCTTTGCTTTATTCTTCTGATATGCTCTCACTCCCTCCTTCCTTCTACCTATGTCTCCCAAGGAGCTGAAATTACAGGAATGAGTTTTCATACGCAAAGAAGTCGAATTTTTTAAATCTTAAGAATATCTTGGTGAGAGAAGATTTTAGGACAAGATTCTTTGTATTTTACACTATGCTTGCTGATTAGCCTACCTTCTTTTACCTTCTGATTGTTTTTCATTAATTTATGAGTTAGCAGGAAGGAATAACCAGATCCTACAGTGGCTGCAAGATCTTATACATCTGACCTGATCTCTGTTCTTTCTTCTCTATTTCTACCTCTGTTTAACCTGCTTTGATCTTGAATTATGCTCCAGATTGGCTTTTTCCACTTCTGTTAACACAGAGCTATAAATTAGGTATACAAGTTTGCCTTTGACTTCAACAGTAATAAAAAAATCATTTTTTTTGCAAAGATTACTTGTGTCAATCTTTCTTTGGTGTGTTCATTTTTAGGATGTCATTCCATTTAAGTGTTAATACTGATCAGTGTTTCAACAGCAGGGATCCCTTTGCTTTGATCGTTTTTCTAATTCTCTATCTTGGATTTGGAACATTTCAATGTTCATATTATTGACTCTTAAAGTATACCCTGTGTTCTAGAATTTCCTTAATCTTCATCTGAGGTTTAGTTTTGTGAGGCTTGTTGATCGTGGATGTGTAGCTCTAAGTTAGAAGAAGTGGTGGACTGGATGTTCAGGTTTAACCACTGCCCTTGTCCTGCCTTTGCATGCCTTGTTTCTGACTCCCAGAGAACATACGTTTGGTGGTTGTTCTTGTGAGGGTTGTGCCACTGGGTTGCTGACCACCTCTTCTTGTGGCCCGTTCTGTGCTTCGATGGGGGCCAGTTCTCACATGGACTTGGTGGCATGCTTATATGCCTCATTTCCCTTTGGAAACAGACAGTTCTGGCTCAAATAATTGTGGGGATTGTGCCTGTGGGCTCAGAGGGGGTTTAGGGGAAGAGGTTATGCAAAACTCTGCTGTCTGCAATAGTTAATGGAGTGTGGGAGGTTGGCTCTGACCTTACGTTGCCTTCCAGAAGGATGTTGGCCATGGAAGACTTGGGGAGAAACACTACCATCTTTTCCAGCATGAGGACTTTGAACTTCATTTCTTAGAGAGTGGAAGGACTTTTCCACTTCTGTTCCAAGTTCTCTACAGATGCAGTAGCAGCAGAGCAGGCAGGTAAAAAGTGTGTCCCTGTGAGGTTTCTGGGTAGACACCTGGGCACAAAGAGGCCTGGTCAAGACCTGAATAGCTCAGGTAAGCAGCCCTGAGGGATATGCTGGTAAGGGTGATGTCTAGGGAGACACTTGGGCTGATGTAGGGCTTGTTCCCATCCTATGTCATTGAGGCAGCTATTTGTCCTCCAGATCTCATCCTGGTATGCAGACGTATTTGGGGTGATTATAGGAGGCCGTAAAACTATTGTTACAAAGGCTTACTCACCCTGGTGAGTGCTCTTTTCCTCATGAGTGCTTTTTTCCTGGTGAGCAAGTGTTCTCCTCTTGGTGCGGATCCTCTCCTAATGAGTGCTCTCCTCCTGGATGAGTGCTCACCATTGTCCTCCCTCTCATGGACTCGTGGATGCTGATGACGTTCTTGGAGAGCCTGGGAGGAGGAGCATCAGTGTGTCTTCCTCTTATACGAGGAGGCTATGTTGTATGCATAGGTCTCCATCAGCACTGTGAATGATCCTGTGCAGATTATAATGTGGTGGTGGGATGTCCTGTACTGGTCTATTTGGGGTTCTAAAAGCCTCTTGTATCTGAATAAGCCTATATATTTGCATGTTTGCGAAGTTCTCTGCTAGGATCCTGTTAAACAAATTTCCTAGACCATTAACTTCTGTCTCTAGTTGCTCCTCTACACTCATTATCCTCAGATTAGGCCTTCTGATGGTGTCTTCCAAATGTTGAATAGATCTATCATATTTTTTGGATTTGTCTTGGATAGTTTTATGTTCTTTCTCTGTACTCGATATTCTTCAATACCCAACATTTGATCTTATGCATGGTCTAACCTATTGTCAAGACTTTTTACTTTCTTTTTTATTTCTTTTCCTTCTACATGGTCGGCTTTGATGGCTTCCAATTCTTTGTTGGAAATTTGTTTTAGATCTTGAGTGAACGTCTTTAGTTCCTTAATTTGGTGTTCAGTGTTTATTCTCAAATCACTTAGTTGATTGGTTATGGTTTCCTTGGACTCCCATTCCTTCTGTTGGGCTCCATTCAGCATTCCCTTTGTGGTGTCCCTGAATTCTTTCAATTGTCTGTTTATGGATTCCATGAATGTCTCTATTCATCTTTGTCTGTTCTCATCCCTCTCTCGCAATTCCTGTTTTACTTTTTGATTAGTTTCCTCACGTTCACCCTATTCCTGTAGTTCTCTGACTGTTCTCAGCCTGCTCACACAATTCCTTTATTTCTCTATGACAGTTCCCAACCTGCTCAGACAATTCTTGTATTAAATTTGAGTAGCTTCCTCATGCTCACGAAATTCCTGTATTAATCATTGGTTTGCCTCATCTTTTTCCCTATCACACTCACACTGAGTCCGTTGCAGGTTTTCAATCTTTTCGTTTACCATGTTTACCAGTAATGTTTGTAGAGCATTTTCCAAACTCTCCTCTGGATTATTCATTAACTATTCTGTAACCTGATTATCATGGATGGGAGTTATGCTACCTGGACTTGCCATTTTTTCTTGTGGTTTTCAGGCTTGTTCTGCCCATTTGGTATGAAAGTAACACAAATTTTGTGCTAGAACAATATTTTAAGGCCACATCAACCAGAGTCCTGTAGTTGCACAGTCAAAATGGCAGCAGATACAATCTGGTTCAACAGATACAATCTATTCAACATCAAACAACTATGGTTTAATGGGCTAAAAACAGCAAAGAAGAACTTGGCAAACCAGAAATTCTTAGGTTTATGGAGAAATGTGGGGGAAAATAGGACTAGAGGGATGTGGAGAGGTAAAAGGAGAGTGACTTTAACCAAGTCCTAACTTCAGAGAGGGAAATGGATAGGACAGAATAATAGAAGAGAGATTAAAAAAATGAAGAAAACCAAAATTTAAAATTTAAAAAGTGAAACACTTAAAAATGATGTAAGTTGAAAGAAATGATATTGAGAGAAGAAAGGATAGGTTGAGAGGAGGGGAGAGATAGAAAGGAAACATGAAAAACTAAAAAATAAAAATACTTAAAATTAGATACTTGAAAATTATACAGGTATAAAGAGGAAATATTGCTATTAAGGATTTTCTGGATTAAGTATTACACAATGGGGGATAAGGTCTAATAATTGAAGATGGTATATATCTGGGGATGAGCAAAGAGCAATTAAGTCATGCAAGAAAGAAAGAAAGAGAAAAGAAGTGAAAAGAATATTTTAAAAGGACCAAAATATCAAGAAGAGATTTTAAAAAGCACGCACACCTGTGCACCTAAAATCAAAATTATGAGATGAAAAGAAAAGATTAATAGGAAACAATTTAAAAAAATATTTTTTTTAAAAAAGAAACAAAAAATTCTTTGATTTTTTGGGGGGAGGGAATGGGAAGATCCTGTATCTCCCCTTTGTCCATAACCAATGTCTTGGTGTAGTCTCTGGTCTGCTTGTGGTGCTTGGTTTTCTTGTGGCTTGATTGGTTTCTTAAGTCAGTTTGTTTGAACAGGCATAAAAATGCTCTGTGTTAGGCAGGATTTTGTGATCCTCTTCCCAGGCTAGTTCAGTGGGAGGGAGCTCTTCTTTGAGTATCACAAAAGAGGGAGATGGCTCTTTCCTCTAGTTTGGAGATGCTGTGATGAGGCAAGATTCTGGGTAGGGTTGAGGCCTTTCAGCAAACAGTAGCTTTTCCCTGAGGGGATAGCTCCTGAGACACTCACAGATCCCATCCAGTAGCCATTCTTAGGGTTTATGTTTACTGAATTTCGATGGATTATCTAGGCTGCTGTAGGGAGGGGCAGGCTCTGGTTCTGTTTACTCAGTGAAGAAAGTCACTCCTCTGGGGGTGGAGATTTCTCTGCGGGAGCAGGTGACTTTCCCCTGGGTGGGCCTGAGCCTGGAAGGTCAGGTCAGGTTGCTGTGACCTGCTAAATGATTCTTTTTTTTTCTTTCTAGCCCCAAGTTGGAGCTAGCTGCTCAAAGGAGCCGTTGTCAGTATCAAAAATTGAGATCTCCAGTGGTGGGGGAGGTACAGCCTTCCCTCCTCAGTTACCTGAGATGGAGTAAGGAGGAGAGTCTTGGTTCCTGGACAGTCTCTGGTCTGCAGTCTGCAGGATAAAGGTATCTGCTCCTTGTCAGTTCTTGTTGGTGTTGAGTATAATCCTCTTGCCCACAGTGTCTGTATCCTTCGTCCCGGACTCTCTCTGTAGATGTGGTGGCTATGGCCTCTGCCGCTGCTGCCACAGCAGCCACATCCATGGCTACCGGCAAACACTAAATCTGTCTCCTTGCCTGGATTTTCCCTCTCTGGCCAAGCTCTCTGTACTGTGATGACACACTTGATGTGATTCTCTAGCTTAGGACTGTTCACTAGAACACTCAAACTCCTTTCTAGATGAGAGCTTGTTTAGGCTCCAACTTCTCTTCCACCATCTTCCTCCAAACCCAGCTTGTCTTTCTTTATAAAAGCAAGGATTGTCTTGGTGGGAGGGGGAGGGACAATGGCTGGGTGTAACTTCTTTTACAGCTATGTTCCCTTGAGTGTCTTCAAGGTCTGGTTCACCCTTCCCTCCATGGGGCTGCAGTCCCATGGGTGCTCTTATTAAACTTTCCTTGGTCTGGGTCTGGAGCATCTTGTATATGACATAAGGCCTTAGTCTGAGTCAGACTTGAACATGTTTCCAAGTGTGAGAAAAGCTTCTTTTCTATCAAAAGTTGATTGGTTTCTTACTGTCAATTTTTTGAGAATTGTTTTTCTGAAAAGTTTCTTTGTTGTTCTGGTGACTTGCCTTTGTTGATTACATTTTGGTTATATCTTTTGCCTGCTGAAATTTAAGGATCCTGTTCAAAGTTCTTGAATGTATGTGACACCTTGTTAATTCACATCCTTTTGCATATTCTGTATCTGAGCTCAGCCAGTCTGAGCACATGGGCAGGGCCTCTTGGCATAGGGAATAAAAGGGAACAGTGCCTGTTGTGTGTGCTTGCTTGCCAAAATGTTGGTTAATGGCACATCCTTCTGCAGTAGTAAATTTTGTCTTTCCAACTTCCTTTAAAGTTGATGATCTTTTTTTTAAATTTGTATTTATTTTTATTGTGAAAATACTGTACAGAGGGGTTACAATTACATCGGCAAGATAATGAGTACATTTATTTTCAAGCATTGTAGCCTTCTCTTTGGTTTTCCCTTCCCATCCCTTCCCATGATCTTTTTCCTACAAGACAGCCCAATATCCAGAGCCATGTCTAAAACTACTGACTCTCAGAAAGCTTGTATGGGCAGCTTTCATGAAGGCTTTCAGGGAGAGTGCAGCAGTGCTGGGCTTGATTGACTAGCAAACACTCCTGTCTTCCTGGAATCCAGGACCTTCCCTTTGCTCCCTCCCTTCTCTGCAGGTAACAGAGACTCTGTCCAATCTCTGTGGATCATAGAGATCAGAGATTCTAGTTCTGTCCCCTCCTCCCTAGCTTCTCCAAGTTTAATGGTGGATTGTGGCTCTTAGTTCTGTATAATGTGGCTGTTGTAGGCCCAGCATAAAGTGACTGTGTCTGCAAGTCAGTGTGTGTGTGTGTGTGTGTGTGTGTGTGTGTGTGTGTGTGTGTGTGTTTGTGTGTGCATGTGTGCTCATGCCCATGTGCCCACATGTGCATGCACGTGCATGGACTGGTACTGGTGCTTCCACTCAGGGTCTCTTGCTCTTGCTTAGCTTTGTTGCTCAAGGCTAGTGCTCTATTACTTGAGCCATACCTTCACTTTGGACTTTATGCAAGTTGCAATGCTCAGATTTCAGCCTCCTGGCTTTGCCATTTGTAGAGGCGGGTTTCCTGTCTCTTAATGCTCACTGTCCCTGTCTTTTTTTCCATGCCTTGCACTGGACCTGAAGCAGAAGCTGTGCCTATAGGAAGGAGCAGGATGCAGTTGTTATGAGAAACATGAAGCCTGAGATATAGTGGCTGCTCAGGGTGTATTGGAAGCCGAACCCACTCCAGGAGAATGTTTGCCTGTGTTGAAGAGCCTGGTGTGGCTGTGCTGCTCGGCAGGGGTAGAACAGCTTCAAAGGTCAGGAGACTTCATTTGGTTCAGTGTCAATGTCAGTTTTACATATTTGCTTGGTATGTGGTGAGGGGTCTATAGTTGTCTTTTCAGAAGCTGCTGGTGAAGCTGTGGAGTGGGGAGAGACTGGATCATACCATGACCTTGGGCCTCAGTTGGGTGTGCTGCCACCCTCCCCTCCCTTCAGGTGGGTAGGCCACTGTCCTCACCTCTGCCCTTTGGCAGCCAGCATCCACCATGGTTCTGCCCTGGCCGGCAGCCTCAGTTCCTCATCTGGAGGTTTTATTTCTCTCTCTGAATGGGGCTTTTGTTCCACATTGCCCAGGTTTATCTCAACAATGGGAGAGAAAATAGAGCTGAGTTATGCAATTTGTTCAAGTCTTAGCACCATTATTAAAAACTCCCACAGTGATGAACAGTGTCTGTCCTGTGCTGTTCAGGACTGTGTGTGATGAGGAAGCTATTGCTTTGGGAGACAGTGATTCCTTTTAGCAATGATAGCCACTGGGGATAGAACTATGATTTAGGATGAAAGAATCTCATCACAGAGGAGATTCTTGACACACACTAGCCCCTGTAGCAGACTGTTGCTGATTAACAGAAGGTAGGTAGAGAGATGTAGAGTGGGCTGTAGGCTGGAACTGTTGGGTGGCTTGCACCTAAGTGCTGATGTTGTGATACAGAACAAGGCTGTTCTCATCACCCACCCCTTCTGCCTGCTGTCTCATCCTTTTGGGGTCCACAGCTTATGTTCTCTAGCTTAAGTTCTGCTTGCCCTTCTGCTGTGCTCTGCGGACAGGTCACCTCCCATGTTAACCACTGTGTCCAGGTCTCAGCGAGGTGAAGGACTCACCCTTCCAGATGAGCCCTTGGGCCCAGGCCCACTGAGTTTGTGTGTGCTCAGGGTTAAAGACCCCCAGCTTCCTGCTTTGCTTTCCTGCTGTTCTGGGAAATTGAGACTCTTATAGAGCTGCGCAGTCCTTACTTATGGTGTTCACCACTGGCTCAGATATCTCCCTCTGCCCCATGGCAGAGCTGCCATCGGCTCTCTGTCTCTTGGCAATACCTCTTGATTTTCTTTTTGCCTTGAGAACTCACAGGGTGTAGTCTGGGACAGCGTTACCCTTTGAACTCCACTTGCAGTACAGGCTCATGGAGGCTGACCTAGCAGGCTGTTGCTGGGGGCTTCCTCATCTTCTCTGTGAGAGTTAACTACCCACAAGTGTTCCCTCTGCTCCTGGGGCCACATTGGTCTGGTGAGAAACCTCTGGTTCTTGTTTCCTGTTAGGAAGAGCACAGGCCCTTTGTGCTCATCTGGACCAGCCCTGTTGAGTAGACAGCATGCTGGTTTGCCCACTGTTGCTAAATGACACTGTGGGGCAGGAAGTAGGAGCTGCCGCTCTGGCCAAAGTAGCATAGGCTTCCACAGCTAGCTGGAATTTCCACTTTCTTCTTGAATAATTTACAACTATTTCTAGGCCTAAGGCACCTGTTGTAAGCATGACTTAGGTGGCCATGTGCATCATCAAGTCTTACCTTCTCCACTCGGTCCTGTTCTAAGCTCTGAGTGGGGTTGCCTGTGTGTCTTCCTGGACTGAGCAAAAGGGAGGAGCTGGATTTTGTACTTCACTGTTGTCTTCATTGTGGAAAGGATATAAATTAGGTTTGTTAACACCTCCCTGTAATCCCAGCTACTCAGGAGACTGCGATCTGAGCATCTGATGATTATGTTTTTACAATTGTGTTTTAAAGCCAAATCAGGACAGAAAAGTCTAGGAAGCTCTATCTCCAATGAACTAGCAAATCTTTTGGTAGTGGCACCAAAAACAACACAAGGTGTGATTCCTCATACCTTTGGAGACTCCCACGTGTCAAGACCTTCCGAAGGTGATGAGACCTCCCCCAGGTGATGAAATTCCCTCAGATGACACCGCTCCCTGGGTGGTTGCTCTGCTTCAGTAGCAGGATGAACACAGGAGTACAGTACTGCTTCTGCTGTGATGAGCTGGTAGGATCATATCCTTCACTAACGAACTACCACGTGGCTTGACTGGGCTTTTAGGTAGGCAAAGGGAGTAAACTTTGTGGTGGCCCTGGTCTAGGGAAGCTCCTTTGGTATAGGCTTCTGTGCAGGGAAGATTCTCCTGTGCTTCACCTATTGTACTGCAGCTTTGCAGCTCACTGTGGGGAGCTAGTATCTTGGAAGCCTCAGTGCTGTGTGCCTGTCTCCTTGTGTATCCCCTCCATGTCATACTTGTTGTCGGTCAGTCTTGAAGTCAGTATATTTGGGCTCCACTCCCATCTTATACTCTTCTCATGGGGGAGGCAGAACTAGTAAATTTAGTCTCACCAGAATCACTTTAAGCTTGAGGGCAGCTAGGACTTGTATATAGCATGTGTGAAGCCCTGAGTTCAGATCACATATGCTTCTTGTCACAGCACCAAGAAGGGAAATTAAAAAGAAGGTTTCCACTTTAAGGTGGTGTACCTGAACTACCCAACTACTTGAGAGGCAGAAGCAAAAGGAATGCTTGAGCCAAGCATTTCCCTGCCAGGCAGGGTGATATAGTATTGGGGCCTAAGTACTCCCCAAACGAATCCCTTTCCTTGCTGGTGGGAGGTTGGCAGTATGGGAGCACCTATTAGAACCTTCTGTGCAAGGTGAAGCCTGTGCTAATGAGATTGAGCATGGTGCAGGGACTGGGTAGAAGGGGTAGAAGCAGGGAAAAGTTGGGCCCTCTGCTGTGGCTTGTGTCCCTGCAAGAAATATTACACATTAGCAGGTTGGCTAGTCACCCACAGGTATGAGTGACAGTTCAGGGACCCACTCTTAAAGATGCTTCAAAGCAGCTGCATGAGTGGCTTGGGAATGTGGCCTTGTGTTGTGTGTGTTTGTGAGTGTGTGTGTGTGTGTGTGTGTCTGTGTCTATGTCTATGTTGCGCGGGTGTGTGCAAATATATGTGTGCCAGTAATAGGGCATGAACTCAGGGCCTGGGAAATCTCCCTTAGACTCGTTCCTCAAGGTTAACACTCTATCAGTTGAGCCACAGTTTCCCTTTTATCTATTTTGGTTGTAATTTGTATATAGGATTCTCACAAACTTTCCTTCCTGGGCTGGCTTTGTGCGATGATTCTCACATCTCAGCCTCCTAAGCAGTTACGATTACAGGCATGGGCCGCTGGCACCTGGCTCTCTTTTCTCCTACTTATGTTTTTTTTTTTTTTTAATCATCTTTAGTTGTCAAGTGTGCCAGTCCCCATTCCTTTTGAGTACAGCACATTTTATTAGGTTTTTTTTTTTAAGGTCTTGCCATCATTTGGGGTAGTCTGCCCAGCATTGTGGGTTCTGAGGTATTACTACCACTTGGTGGCCCTGTTGCCTTTGCAATCTGGCTTTCTTACTGTTGGTTGTGATGCCTGAACTCCATCCCTGAGCTCTTTCGCTCAAAAGCTACCACTTGTACCAAAAAGCCACTTCTGGTTTTTGGTGGCTAATTGGAGACAGGAGTCTCACAGACTTTTCTGACCCTGGCTAATATTGAACTGCCATCCTGAGATCTCAGTCTCCTGAGTAGCTAGCTAGGATTACAGGTTTCAGCCACCAGTGCCTGGCTGGTGCAGATTTCTTAGGAAGACTGTGGTTGCCTCTTGCAAGCCTTTCTCAGGCTCACCACTTTCCCACAAGGGACTTGCTAATTCCAGAGTTGGGCTGAACCCTGTGATTTTTATTTTCATGGTGGGTTCATCATGTAGGCAGGAGCAGTAATGTGAGACACTGATCATGAACACTGACTTGGCCTCTGCTTTCCCAGTGAAAAGCCCCAGCCTTTTGATCCAGCCTTTGGCTGACTTCGGACCAGCCCCAATCTGAGGCTTCCATGAGCTACCAACCATCAGCCAGCTCAGCAACACACAGCAAGTGTCATCATTGGGATCTTAAGGGTTGTATCAGCTACTCACAGACCAGCTCTGCCTCATGGTATCATAGGAGTCTATGTTCATGTAGTGAATGTTCAGAGTTGCCAGCGGGGCAGTTTGTTTAAACATGTCCAAGCAGACTTTTTTGAATAGAAATTAACAAACCAATTTCTAAAGTTTTTATAGATGTGCATAGGATCTGGAATGCGCTGGATAATATTGAAAACGGTCAATTTAAAGACATGTTACAAAGTGCTTGGGACAATGAAAGGTTGGGACAATGATAGACAGGTAAATGAGTAGAACAGAATGGAAAGTTCAGAAGTAATTGAAAAATATATTGTTCATTGTTTTTTTTTTAAATAATCAAAAGTGTCTTGATAATTCATTGAGAGAGAGATGGTTATTCCAAATGGTGGTACAATGTGTTTGAAAGGGGATGAGCCCAAACTGTGGCCTATACACCAATAGAACTCCAAGTGTCACATGGGATTATGGAGGGAAGCCAGAACTCTGAAAACTTATGTTTGCCAAGAAGGACATACAGAACATGAATTAATTATACTTGGGGAAAAATAAAATGCATTGGACTTTAGCTTGCTTTAAGAGAACTAGCAAAAAGACAGACTATAGAGAACCTGTTGGCAATATGTACGTATCTATCTGGCTGAAGAAGTATACCAAAACCATATAAGAATTTCTTTTTCTTAGTATTGAGGATTGAACTCAAGTCCTCAGCACTTGCTGAGGCCAGATTAGAAAAGGCAGAAGATGGGGCTCAGCGGTGGAGCACCTGTCTAGAGTGTACATGGTCTGGACTTTGAGCCCCAGCACTACCAAAAAGGACAAAGCCTTTTTTTTTTTTTTAACAGTTTCTGTATGAGATGTGGTATATGAATGTTAAATGAGGACACAAAAAATTGTAGCAACAATATTCATTAGAGAAGTCACAGGGTGCTCAACTGGGATGAGTGTCCCTCAAAGACTCATGGTGGTAGTGGAAGGGGTGGGATCCTTGAGATGTAGGCCTTGGTGGAAGGACGTTATATTATTGGGGTGTGCATGAAGGGGATCCTGGGGCTCTCTCTCCTCTCCATCTTTGCCATCCAGCCCTAGAATTGAGCAGGCTCACTTTTACCAGGTTGTATTGTGTAATCACAGGATCCGAAGGAGAGGTGCCAACTGACACAGTCTGACACCATGAAAGAGTGATCACCTCTCTGTTGGCAGAGAATAATACAGAACATCTGTATCGATTTTGAGGATAAAAAATGATACAGACAGTCACTCTGGAAATAGATAGATAGATTCTTGTGCACTTAGAATGTAACCTAGTAATTCCACTCCTAAATATTTGTCCACACTACAATGCGGCCTCATGATGACTTGTTTGAAGATGTTTATAGGAGCTTTATTTGTAGTATCAGCCAAAGAGTGGAATACTCAAGTGTGTGCCTGCAGGTGCAGGAAATGAACACATGGTACATCTACATCATGGCGTAACATACAGAGCAGTGAGGAGCAGACATGTGAGCAACTTGTGATGAACGGTCAAGCTTGAATTCATAAAGTTTGTGATTCCATAAACCTGAAATGTTATAAAAGGTGACAGTGACCTAGAGTGACAGGAAGTCAAAGTTCCTTGAGTCTGGGTTGTTGGGACTGCTTTCAGTGGAGGCACTAGGTACAGCTTTAAAATGGACTTCATTGAAACATGTTTAATCGAGGGTGAAGTATACCTCCAAAAAAGACATTATCCAGAAAGAACAGAAACACCTCTGCAGTGACTTGGATTGGATTAGAGAGAGATAGGGTTAAGACAGAGTACTTTGGGGGGGAGCCCATCCCTGAGCTTGTCAAAGGCCTTGGGGAGCTTGGATCTCTCAGGCATTTGAACTGTGCTCAAGGCTGGCAGCTGGCTTGCATCTAGGTTTTCTCCTTGGCACAGGAGGCATCAAGATAGAGCAAGAGCCCATCATCATTTGGAGAGGAAGCATTTCACTTCTGAGGCAACAACACAATGCTGTCTCGCTGTGGAGTTGGCTGAGAAAGAAGGTTAGCAATTAATTTTTTGACTTGTGCAAACTCCTTTTCAGTTCGGGGTACCAAATAGCCCTCCCACAGTGAGGGAGGGTCAGGCTACCACCTTGGTTTCAGTGCACTGCTGTTCTTCTGCTTTTTAACTGACAGGAATTAAGAGTCTTTGTGGAAGACATTCAGATGTAAAGTTCTCTGAATTCCCATTGGCTCCCTCTGACTTTTATTTTTCCATCTTGCTACTTATTCCACTTTGGTCCCTGGAATAGACAATTTTTGTAATATTGATTTTAGTAGTATTTTCCTTTAAATCAAATTATTTTTTATTTTTTTGACTTATAAGAAAATTGAAGTTAAGAGAGTCACATTTGTTTCATCCAATTAGTCAGTTCAATTTCTTTTTGCATTTTTGTAAGCAAGCATTGGAATACTGATGCTCTCATGGGATGCTTTTAGGGACATGGCTAGCCAGGAAGTAACACTTCAATGCAGTGTGGGCTTTGAAGTTTCTGTCACCTTAGTGCAGAGTGGGCCCACCTGGACAAGGCCATCTCTATGAGTCAGGCCAGTAGGCCCACCTGGACAAGGCCATCTCTGTGCATCAGGAAAGGGGACCCACCTGGACAAGGCTGTCTCTATGCATCAGGTCAGGAGACCTACCTGGACAATGCCGTCACTATGCATTAGGCCAGGGGACCCACCTGGACAAGGCCGCCTCAATGCATGAATTCAGGAGACCCTCCTGGACAAGAACCATCTCTGTGAAGCAGTCCATGACACCCACCTGGACAAGGCTGACACACTTGTGGCACTGGAATGGCACCACCACTACTGTTTCCATTAGTGCCTGGTCAGTTCATCAGAATGGGCAAACTTCTACTCAGTAACAGTGGTAAGGTAAGGTGTCTCACCTGTATGGGTTCAGAAATGCACCTTGAGATGAGAGCTCCTTGTATAGGTTTGGCTGTAGCCCATGCACTCACATGTGTTGGTGGCCTTTGGGTGACCATGACCTTCCTTCCCCCTTTGTCTTGGGCTCCTCTGGCAGGTAGGAACCAGGTCATCTGCTCACACAGGCAGGGTGGGTAGTTGGTCCCTGGATGGTCATGGGATCCAGGGGGGTAGCAGTCTGGTGGGGTGAAAATCCAGGTTGACCAGCAATTCCTTGTGACAGGCTCAGGTAGTACTATTGGGGAGCAGCTGCCCCAAGGAGAATTCCTATGTGCTGGGCCAGTGGCTCTTGCTGAGCTGGGGTCCTGCACCCAAGTAGGCTTCCAGTCATTGGCCCATGGTGACAAGGAGACCATGGCCTGTCATTGTAGGGCATCGCCACCATTGGATGGCCACATTCAAGGCTGGCTTCGCTGACCATGATGACCGACAGGCCACCATACTCACTGCCAGGGGTGAATAAGACCATTTTATAGATAGGAATTACTATTCTTCATTGCTAAGACTGGCATTGGTGGAAGGTCACATGGCTGGAAGGTGTGGACACTGGGATTTGGACTCTGCGCATGCAGCTTTAAATTGAGTCTCAGAATTGAGCACCATCCACTGCAAGGCTGATTGGAACAACAACTGGTGGGTTCCTCCCTCAGGATCTCTGACTAAGTGTGTGTCTGTAGAACCCACTCTTCCCTGTCAGCTTCTCCCTTGGGTAGCCTAAATCAGGGTCTTTGGTTGAGTGCCAGGCTGTGCCTGCTGCCTGCTACCTGCTGCCTGCTTTCTTCTGCCTGCTTGTAGGCTGGCCTGCTCTGCAACCAGCAAAAGTTGAAAGTGTTTCATATACCATGCACACCAAAGACTCTAATGAATCTGTGACCACATACTGATAGCCACTGCCCAGCAGAGAGCACAGCTGAGCTTCAGAGACCTAGCAAGACCTCTCTTGGAATGCAATCTCTCTTACCTCTTCCTTTTTGTCACACTTTCACAAACCCATATGTGCTAGACCAAGGAGTGGGTCCCCAATGGGACCTTCTTGCTGTACCCTAACACACTTCTTCCTGCCACATCCTGGGCTTGCCACCCACTGGTGGAAGTGCTAGATAATCAGGCCACCACTTCACATTTCAGGACAAAAGGAGCCCTCCTGAGGTCTTGGTGCAAAGTCTACATGTCCAGCTCTTGTGTTGCTAGCCGCGTCCTCAATAAGTGGTCAATAGTGAACTCCCTGGGGCCTCTTCCTCTCTGGGAATGGTCAGGCCTTGCTTTATTCACAAGAGTGGCATCATAGGCAGATCCAGGGGATGTGCAGCATGAGTGTGTGTATGTGACTTTCATGTAGAGACTTAGATGACTGAGCTAGCCATAGGTGGATAGGGAACTGCTTCTGCAGCCAAGTTAACTTGATGATTTCCTGCTTAGAAGATGGCCTGGTTCTAAGCAGATCTCAAGGTGAAAAACAAGAGTAGATGGGCTGGGCCACATCTGTAATCCTAGCACTTTGGGGGAAGTGGCAACAGGTAGAGAACAGCTGGATGTCAGGCTTTAACTCCATAGTGAGACTGTCTCAAAAGGAAGCCAAAGGCTGAGGAGGTAGACCAGTTGTTAGAGCAGTTTTCTACTACATGCAAGTGTCTGGATTCAATTCTTAGCATTCTGAGGACAGCGTGGACACAGGCTTTGTTTCCTGACCTCCTTTCAGAGGTACAGGACCTAGCCACTTGATCAACGTGCTTTGCACAGAGAAAGACACCAATAGTACCTCAGTCCTGCACTGCTGCTGAGCTTTCCAAATCTGTCTGTCCACTGATATGGGCTAAGTCATCACTTCTGCTTCCCCACCACTGGAGCAGAGAACCCTTCCCTGTCTGTTCCTTCTCAGAATGAACACAAGCCATGTTTCTCAGGTAGAACAAGAAGTATTTTTGAGCAGTTCCATGGACCTATTAGTTATACTTTGTGCCTCAAGGAATCTGCTGTTCACATGTGGATGTGTAGGGACTGACAAAGCCACAGCTGAGAGCAGAGATGGGCTAGGATCCCAAGACTTCTTCGCCATTGGCACCTTATCTCTGGATTACACCAGCCATGTCATCTGCTGCTCCGATCCTGGACATAGCTAGCACTGGGGAATCACACTGTGCATCCATGTAGGCTGATTTATGCCAAAGCATAGCCATTGGGAGTTGGTAGAGATTGCTGAATCATGTCCCCCGGAGTTGGGGGATGCTTTCTGGGTAACTGCTATGGCAAGCATTGGGTCAGGTTGGAGAAGGTCTTAAGCTGCTGATGGGCATGGCAAGGGGCAGCCAGAGCATGCCCCATAGCTTCTGAGACTATTCCTATGTGTGGAATCACAGTTATATCTTATTCAGACGTTACAGTTTAAGGAAAGAGTAGTTTTCTAGTTTTACTCCTGCTGTCCATATTTTCCAACGCTTAGTATTGCAGAGTTCTTAATTATGGCCAACCAAATAGCTGCAGAATGGCATTTCACTGCTAGCCCTGACATGCAATTTTGTAATCACCACCCATATTAATCATCTTTCTGCATGTTTGCTGGCTGTTGACATTGCCTTTTCTGGGAGGCATCTGGTAGCATCTTTGCCTTTTTCATTTTTGTGGTCTTTGTTATTTTATTGTTCAGTAGGTATTCAGTGTCTTTGAGATCAGGTGGAGGGATGTGGCTACCTGCCTTGCACTCTTTTTGCTTGGGAGACATGAGGCACCCTTGCCAGATAGAGTTGAGGAGCTATGTCACACCAAGGGGACACTTGGGCGCCTGCAGTTCTGTGATGTTTGAGCGCTGCAGGATGAGCAGAGGCCTGAGTCAAGACAGGCCTGCGCCAAATTCTGCCATGTTATTGACTGCTGGCCGGGCCTGGTTAGGACTTAGCCTCAGTTTCTTCTTTTGTAAAGAGCCAGTAAGAAAGCCCCTTCCCAGGGGAGTCTGCAGTCTCTTCCAGGAGGAGGGGGTATAGCTAGTAGCATCTCCCAAAGGTTGATCTTGTCGGTGACAGCAAAGGGACATGTTTTTCATTCTTGTGAACCTGGTACCTGGGCAGGCTGATTCCCACTGTCTGTGTGTATGAGCAACTCCTGTTTCAGGGATGAGCTTGCCAGGGAGTGAATGGATATCCAAGGATATGACCTGCAACTAGGAGGATGTTTCCTGCAGGTGTCATGACTGTCTTCACATGTCATTTCCTACCTGCTTCAGCACCTTGACAGAGCTGATAATGGCCAGCATCTGTTATCAATGGGTGTGCCTTAGGACGTGATGGTCTAGCCAGTGAGGAGTCCCCTTGCCACAGCTCTGAGCAGGATAGGGCTGAATCTGAGTTGTTCTACAGTGGTCTTTGGAATTGCCACAGGGTTTATGAGGTAGTGGATTCTGTCTCTGGATTGTTCCCATCTCTCTCACCACAAGCCCAGATGTGCTTATAGGGACTCTTAGTCAGAGTGAGGCTGCTGTTACCCCTGTCCAGTGTGGCTACCTTCAGTTCTCAGGTCAGGGACCCCTCTGGCGTCTCTACACTAAGAGCCAGGCCTTATCCTTTCCTGCTCTGATTGGTGCCAGCCACGGAGTGGATACTGGGGTTTCTTTTCATGACATGGCCTGTGTTGGCATGGGAGAGGACAGTCCATCAGGAGTGCTGCTGAGTCTCTTCTGAGGACCTCCTGCTTACCTGTGATCCTGCCCATGGTTTTGGCTGGACTTGAGGTGTTTGGGTTTTGGGCTGCCAGATCAGTTACCTTACAAAACAGAGCCCTTGGCCTATCTGGAGGGACAACTTGGCCCTGTCTGATGGCCTGGTAGCTGCTACCCAGCTCTGGCTCTGTTGGCTTAGTGGGAGGGGAGGCCATGGTGTGGGTGAGGAAGGTCACAAATGCCCAAGGTAGACACGTGGCTTGACCCAACCTCTGGACTTTGCATTTTTGTTTTAGAAGCTAAACTGTCTCTGGTCCTGGAGGAGCTCAGAGTCGAGAAGCAGAGAGATGACACAGTAAGTCCTGTCACAGCTTGCTTGTCACTAGTGGCAAAAGGCAGCCTGAAGTGTAGGCTGTCAGGCAACAGCATGGCAAATTCCAGGTGGGTTTGCCATGGAGACGCTGTCCCAGGTCAGACTGCTGAGTGGATATGGGCAACTTCACCTACCCCTACCATGTGCTGAAGGGCATTCTTTCCACTAGAAAATAGCATTTTGTCATTGGGGAATGGGGGTGGGGTACAAAGCAAGATAAGCAGGGTACAAAGCAAGGTAGCTGATAGAGAGTGGTGAAAGCAGCACTGTAGAATGAGGAGCAGGAGCCTGGAAACAGTTTACAAGGAGCCTTGAGTAGGTTGAGGTTTAAGTGAGTTCAGTGGGCAGATGGAGACCAAAGGCAGAGTGATTAATGTTCAAGGCTAGGATGTAAAGGGGCTTGGAGAATCCTGAGGACATTGAGGTTGAGGTAAGAGAGATAGGATTTGGCTTAGCTGCATGGTGTGGTGGATGTAGGAGTGTGAGGAGTGAGATGTGAGGGTGTGGTGGCATTCTGGCCTGTGCAGGCGACAGAGGGAAGATAGAGGGAAAGGGCATCTGAGGGCTGGACAGAGCCTGGAGTCAGGCCTTGTACTGGGCCACTGAACCAGATGTGCTCGTAGTCTCTGAGTGATGCCTCCACCCTTGGGAAGCATACACACAGAAGATGAGCCTTTTCCAGGGTGCACCTACATACATTCAGGCATTTGATCTGTGTAGAGATCTGTGGTCCCATTGTATGTGGTCAAGGTTGTATTGGTCCAGATCACTGGCCAGGAATATGGACATCCTTTGCCTATAGGTCAGCTCTGAGGAAGAGCAGAGTGGCAGAAGCACAACAGGAAGCTAGGTCCATGGAAGATTTTTACTATCCTTATCCTCCTTTTCCAAAGCTTGAGGAAGCAGACACAGCACGTGAAGACACTGCTGTCAAGGTACATGAAATATGATCCCTCAGTGGTAGCATTTGAGGGTGTGAATTGAGGTAAGCTGGACAGTACTGCTTTTTGGCCACAATCAAGGGTTTCATTTTAAACAAAATACAGGAGGCTTGGTGGCATTATCTGGTGAGTTATTTCTCCCATCACTCAGCTCCATTTGAAGTGTGTTCTGGACAGCGCAGCACTGTGAGTCCCATACAGGCCCATTATCCTTCCTCCTGTGGGGAAGGTGGGAGACCTCCCCAGGTACAGAGGGAAAAGGACAGAACCCTCACTTGGATTAACTTGTCACTTGACACTGGGAGGCAATGCTGGACTCACTGTCATCTCTCATCCCACATGCCCCAGGCATGCCATACCCACCTACCATCAACAATACAAGTCTATGGGCCCTGTTGCTGTCCGAAGAGGTGCCAGGCCCATCTGCTTCCACAGGGCCACAAACAGCCCCAATAGCAGCCATCTCATACCCCTCCCTCCCACCCTCACTCATCTTGCTGTCCATATGCCACCCCCCCTCTTCTTTTCAGACCTGGAAGAGGAGATGGCCCCAGGTGGCAAACATCAGCTAACCCTCCACCTGCCTCAGTGTGACTACTAGGCACCTACATTTGTCACTCACTTGGGTGAGTGTGTATGCACACTGGTTCCCATACAACACACTAATACTGGGTCTGACTTGGAGAGAGTCACACAAGGCTTTCTCTTCAATTGCCACAATGCCCTAAGCTCCTTCTTTTCCCAGACATCCTTGAATGTGAGACCACTGACAAAGGCCCTGTGCCAATGTAATACTGGCCCTGCATCAAAGCCCACTATCCAACACTCCCCCAGTTTAGACACTCATTACAGGTGAAAGTGGCTTGATGGCCACATGTGAAATGAGGTATCCCAAGAGCCACCTCTGCCAAATTGCATTTCAATTGTCATGCTTTGTCTACATTCTGACATGTCCCCTCCTAGACAGTCCTGGACACATCACTGCCTCTCAGCTCTGTTGCCAGGGGCCTAACAACTTCCTCATCTTCTGTAGGCTTTCACGTGTGTGTGTGTGTGTGTGTGTGTGTGTGTGTGTGTGTGTGTGTGTTTGTGTGTGTCCCATGATCCTCTTCAGTTCCCCTGTCTAAGGGTGGTGGAATTTTTTCTGAGCTCGTGCCAGCAAGCCTCGAGAGAGATGGGTCTTACTTTGCCAAATGATTCTGCCCATACATAGAGGGAAAATGGGATCATGGTTCTCATGATTGATGAGGACGTGTACATCATATGGACAGTAAGAAAGGGCACCTGTTGCAGATGCTCAGGGGGTATCCACAGCCCTTTGGACCCATGGAGGCATTGTGCTCCAGCAAATAGGCCCTGCAAGTGACCGGGTGAGCCTCGTCCTGCAAGGCTTTCGCTGATGTGGCCAGCTGGAGCACACCCAGGTCTTACTCAAGTGGACATGCAGGAAAAATGGATGGGATTTTCACTCTGCTGCAGCCCCCTTGCCCATATTTCCTGCTCATAACTACATTAAATTGAAGCCTCTGTATTGCTCCCAGAGTCCCAGTCAAGGTGGATAAAAGAACTCTTGCTTCCACTGCTCAGCCCCATGGAGTTTCGGCCTGGCCAAGCTAGCACTGTAAGGTTTCTACATCGTACCCTCAGCCTTCTTCCTCTGGGGCAGAGGGGTTTCTCCCAAGGGACACATGGTGTCAGAGAGGTCCTTGCAGAACTATCCTTCACTCCTCTTCACCCCTTCACTGGCCTCTCTATCATCTCTACTCTTACAAGCCCCCAGGTGTGCCTGCTCACTCAACTGCCAGCCATTTACCCTGCAAGTCTGTGAGACTTGATGCTGCCTAGGATGGTGCCCGGCCGAGAAGCTACCATGGAACCACAAATAACCTCAACTGTTACCACACAGCATGCTCCATCCCCTCCAAACCAATGCTTCTTTCTGGCCTCATGCCACTCCCTGTCTTTTCAGACCTAGCAGTTACATAAACACATGATGGGAAGGGCAGGCTGCATATGCCAATATGAGACTCTCCCATGGAACTCCCAGCCCCTGCCCTCCTGTTTCAGGGGAAGCATCTGGAGCCCACTGAGGCTGCAGTTGAAGGGGACTTGCTTGGTGCTGTTCCTTCCAAAGAAGGGATAGCCAGCCTTAGGTACACACACACACAGGAGAGGGCTGTAAAAGGGCAGAATTCTGTGTGTTGTGTATGGGGAAGACACCAGGAGGAGAATGTAGAGGAGCAGCATCGTGGAAGGAACAATAGCAATAACTGTGTAGATGCCTTTGAGGACTGATCTCCTGAGTTCTGCCGGCACTGTTGCTAGCACTGTCACTTGTGCCATCTTCAAGCTCCACTGACACCATAGCAATAGCCTTCACCACAAATGCACTGATCACATGGTTCTGCACCCATGGAAACTTGTCTAAGGGCTCTTCTGATAGCTCCAGAGCTAAGCCACATCTTGCACCAGCCTCTGGCACACACCTACCTGCCCTGTTACTCACTAATCCTTTGCTTTCTTTCCCATATGACCTACTGTTTCCTTTGTTTATACTGTTCTTATTGTTAATTTCAATAAAAAACCTGGCACACAATGACTTCTCTCTGGTGGAATAAAAAGTTCCAATCCGTGGCCCCAAATCATTTTCGAGTTGGAGCATGCCCTGGCAGTCTACTAGGGAACACAATCCTTCAACAGTGTTACCCTTTGGAGTACCTCCCCACTCTTTGCCTCCTTGTTTTTGGCAGCCAAGAAGCTATCCAACCTTCCTTATTCTATCCTTATTCTTGATTCCTTACCTTTCTTGCTGGTAGACTGTTTTCTGCCCACATAGTAGTAGAAGTAGTAACTCTGATTCAGGTCACAGGCCTCTGTGTCCCAACAGGAAATGTAAGTCAGAACAGAATTCACAGGGCAAAAAGGAGAGCCCAGAATACCTTGTTTGCCTGTTCCAAGTGTGGCATGGACTTTTGGAGGACAGGAGTGCAAAGGCACACACAGAGGGAAGGGCCAACTCCAGCTGCTGCCCAGTGCGATGTAGGGAAAACTACCCTGGAGGGTACATGTTGGGGAGACATTCCTGGGGCCCAAAGGACACAGAGGTCTTACAGCAGCTCTCTCACTGAGAGATCCATGAGGGGGAAAAAGGAAGGGAGAGCCTGTCTGTCCAAAGACATGGCCAGCTCATGTCCTATCTTCTGCTGATGACCCCATATGAACAGTTGGAACTAACGCACCCACGCCCCAACAAAATAACCAGCCTTTGTGCAAACCACAATGGCTGGTGGGTTGGAAGGAGCTGCTGGCCAGTAGTGAAGAGAATGTACAATGGGGGAGGCAGAATATTGGGGAACTCTTCCTCGATCAATCTGGGATAGCTTTGAGAACCGATCCAAACTCTGAAGAAATAGGTTACTTGAATCAATAACTACCAATGCTGGGGATTTTGCACAACTCATCGGGATATCTTGGCAAGACTACTTACTCCTAACAGCACTGGTTAGAGCAAGGGGTTAGAAGGCTCTAGAACGTCCCCACAGACAGCACCAATGGATAATCTTGGTCTATGGATAACAGGGAATAGTGTGTGTGGGGCTGATGGGGAGAATAGATTTAAGAAGTGAGGGGAAGGGGAAGCCATTGGACGGTCCCAAACTCTGCCAGAGAGACTATAAGAACCCTACAAAACCCTTCTTTTTCCTCAACAAAGCAGGCATGGAGAGATATCATTGTGGAAAGCATTGTATCTGGCCTAGACGTTCACCTGTGAGCAGAAACAGAGCAAGGAACCTCTGGCACCACCAGTCATAGACACATCCTGGCCTCCCTGACCCAACCTGACTGACCTGACCGGCTCTGCTCTGGTATGAATTCTGCCAGCCATTGTTTTTCTCACCAAGGGACCACAGCCTGCAATGTGCTCCTCTTGGGCCGGCTTTCCTAGAGGAAGCTTCATCACATGCCATGTCTACCCTCTGCATCCTCAGCTTTCTCTTCAGTGAAAGACAGGTGGCTTTCCTTCAGGGTACTGAAGCAAAGACAAGGTATTTTCTGAGAAAAAAAAGAAGGAATTTCACAGGAGTAAGAGCAAGGGGATATTCAGATTGACTTTACTATGGAGCCATATATGTCTGGTCCACACCTATTTGTGTTCCCATATTGAGGTTTATCACAACACCTAACTCTGTCACATGCAATGAAGGCATCACAGGAAGGGAAGTTCTTTAGAGTATTATCTCCAATTAAACATAAAAAACCCAGACGTGATGACATGGCTTGTGGGGCACATAGGCACCAAAGATGGCACTGAGAGATTTATAGGGTGTGACCTTTACAGTGATTGGTTGGTTCCTTTCCCTCCCCTTCCATGCCGCTCAGTTTTTCACTTTAAAAGGTGTCTGCTGTGTGGTAATAAACTAGTTTCTTGCTTGACTTGACTCCGCGCTGTGTCTGGTTGTCTCCCGGGCTAAAGGAGGCTGGGGAACAGGTGAGTGGCGCACATTCCTTGGACCCTGTCTGTCTTTCACGGAGTGGACAAAGACCCAACATATGGCACCCAACGTGAGGCAGGAAGGGAAAGCATACCGGCCAAGGCTAAGCGGTCTTCCAGGGTAAGTGAAACTCTTAGTGTGGGTAATTCTATTTCTCTGAAGTAAGAGCCAGCCTTAAGGAAGGGCCCCCCAGGAACCTGGACCCTGGGCCACAGGATTCACTTCCTCAAGAGTATCCGGTCAATCTGGCACCAGGAGCTAGAAGCTGGCCATAGAAAGGGAGAGGCACTTTGGTGTCCCACAACCTCTGGGGTTTTATCCCACCATATAGCCTTGGTCATACCTACTCAGGAGCATGCTGGGCAACAGCACATACAACTAACATTCACAGGCACATTTTCTTCAATGCTTTGCCACCTTGGGGCTACCAGCACAAAACCGATAATGGACCCTGTATTATTAGTCAAGCAATGTCAGAGGTTTTTGAAAGATGGCATATTAAGATTACTACAGGAATCCCCTATAATCACCAGGGCCAAGCAATTAAACCCCAAGCTCCAAGGGAAAGTCAGGTTTCCGAAGCACTGGGGCCAATTAAACCCAGGGCCCCAGGTGAAAGTCAGGTGGAAATGGAGAGGACCTGACCCCCTAGTTATGCGTTTTCCCCATAAGGGAGACAACCCCCATTTGGATCCTGGCCAGGAATCTTACCATTTCCTCTATACAGGAGGATGGCCAAGGATAAACTAACCAACAAGGAAATAAAACAGCTATGGTGGCAGAGGCTTGTGTTTAAAAGAGGGAAAGCTAAAAAGATAACCACTAACCATCCCAAAGGGCAACCAGCTCTTGAGACGCTCTTATGTTCCTTAGGAATTGCAGATGGTGATACTCCAGCTGATGGCTGTCCTAACACTCCCAGTCCTGGCAATCTGCATCAACCTCAACAGGTAACCTGGGCAGTGATCAGCACTGGCAATAGCACCACAAGAGAAGCTGTCCCTTCAACCTGGTGACCCCCCCTTCAACAAGGATGGCCTGAGTGTGGGGGCCCACGAGCATGCACTGTGCCTCATATGTAGGACCCCCAAAGCCCAGGTTTCTCCCATGTTCTGAAGAGGGCGACCTTACAAGATACTGACTTTTATATATGCCCCAGAAATAATCGAACTGCTTCGGACATTTCTAACTGCAGTGGGGCTGACGTTTATTACTGTGTTAGGTGGGGATGTGAGGTAATTGGGATGGGCTCTTGGATCATGCACAAGGGCCCCATCCTTGTCAGGTGAATCTCGCCCCCCAGAATTTGCATCCAACCCCCTGCGTGGCTGATACAGAGGAGGGAAAAAGGATAACTAACTGGGAGGTGGGCAAGATGTGAGGGATGTGGTTATATAAAAAAGGATAGACCCCCAAGAGAACCAGCTGATGGCTCTCCAAGTCCATTATGATAAGCTTAGTGCCAAAGATTACCCCCTACCTTAGGCAAACCTCAGAAAAAGGAGGTGCCAGTTGGGCGAACCTTGTAAGAGGTGCCCTGACCCATACCTCAGCAAGGAGGTTGGTCTGCCATTAAAACAAAAAGAGGAAATCTGTGGGGCACATGGGCAACAAAGATGGCACTGATAGGTTTATAGGGTGTGACCTTTACAGTGATTGGTTGGTTCCTTTCCCTCCCCTTCCATGCTGCTTAGTTTTTCACTTTAAAAGGTGCCTAGTGTGTGGTAATAAATGAGTTCTTGCTTGACTTGACTCTCCGCTGCATCTGATTGTCTACCAGGCTAAGGGAGGCTGGGGAACAGGCAAGCGGCGCCCTTACCTTTCCTGGGACCCCATCCGTCTCTCAAGGAGCGGATGAAGACCGGACAATGGCTCAAGAGGTAGTCAGTGTCACCTTTCAGGACAAATCCTCCGTGAGTTTCCTGGCCCTAGTTTAAGCTCTACAACTGGCACTGAAAAAATAATAGTAATAATTCTACAGAGCTAAGACAGATCTGTGGCCATCGGATAAGAAGTCCACTCAAATCAGGGATTGGGATAGTTGAGATATTTGAAAATGATTTTTTTTATGGAGTCCTACTTTTCTTATCTTTGTGGCTAGGTAATCTTTGATCTAAGTTTAGCAGTACCATTATTAGGTTTGTGTCCTTTTGGTGGTTGCTGGTGGCTATGACTCTAAACACTTCAGTCTGAAAGAATTTCAGCCCTGCATGCCCCTGTGGAGAACACTGGAGACCACATGAAAGCGTTACCAGCTTGTTGACATCACATTGTGTTGGCACAATCATCATCTCATGCTGCACTGGATATTCATGACACAGAGAAGCCATGCTGCTGAGAAGAAATCTCCCCTCCTACTTCTTTAACTCATGCCAACATGCACTTACTTTCCATGATGTCACCCACTCAGTACTGCCATACACATGCACATCACACTGTGCATGACTGTGAGGGACTGCTGATTTCACTGTATCTTGTTCATTCATGTTTCCTAGTACTACCACAGCAATGGGTAGAATGGCTCACAACTTACCACTCACTTCCAGGGGCAGCTGATTTCTCTTGGGCTGGAAAGGCTATATAAAAATGAACTTCCTTTCTTAGAAAAAAATGACTACCAAAACAACCACTGGGCCAAAGAGTAACTGCACTTATAGGTTATTTTTCTACACTGTACCATTTGCACTCTGCTGCCACTGGATGAACTGTCTAAATCTCTCTCATCCTTATTAATATCACTGTAGCAAACATTCTTTGTGCAAATTTTAGTTAGGTCTGAGGTTATACCTCCAGTGCACTTCAAATAGGTAATGGCATCCAAAACCCTGCCATGTGCTTGTAATCTATATTTGATGGTTTTCAAAGATGACCATACAAATCTTTTGCTCACATTGCAGTAAGGTTGTTTTTCTGTATTTTTACCATGGAGTTGTGAGCCATGTTCCAAAACATTTTACCAGACTGCTCGAGGTGACAAAATCAGGAAAAGCTAAAGATTGTTCAGAGTCTAAATTGTCCAAGCAAAGCTGAGATTCAAACGTGGGCAGTGCATGCTTAGACACCACAGTGAGCAGTCACTCACCATTATCATCACTGCAGGCACAGATGGACAGCCATTCAGAGGCACAGGTACCTTCTAGCATTATTAATTATGGGTATCTGTGACTGGCTTATCTAACCTCAGGACAGCTAACAAATGCTTTAACTCACACAGTAATGGGCTAATAAAAGTGACAAGGTCTCATTATACTACAAGATATTTTATACACTGGATTCAATACTTTAGTCAAGGAGCACTAAATTGTGACTGTAATGCTCACTTTTGGGAGGCAACAGGGGAAGTGAGTGAACAATTGCTGAAATGTGGAATGGTCATGAACTACCACCACCTACTCGCTTCCTAAGGCTGCTTTGCTAGACAAGAGTGTATTTCCTCCCAAAGTGTCCCCAGAAGAATGGCCCAGTATAGACCTAAGGAAGTTCTATAAGCATCCAGGCCAAACCAGGTTTCGAGTGACTCACTGGCAACAAAGGAATTTCCCGACTAATTGCCACCATTAGGAGGTCAGAGTGAGTTCAATTCTTGACTTGGGTAGTAGCACTTGGAGGCTGACTTGATGGGTCTTCTGAAGAACCCAGCAGCATAAAATAAAGTGGCCAAGCAGACTGATAGGCCAGAGTACCTGTGCCCATATCACTCAGTATCTTATCACTAGGTGGTTCTACAGACTATCTGATGGTGCACAGAGGAAGGCTGGATAACCAAGTACTCAGGATACACTGCCCAAAGATCATTGCTGACAAATAGAAATGAGCAACACAGGCTCAGCTCCTCAAAAACCTGGGCTCTCCCATTGGATGAAGCACAAAAACTCTGAAGACATATAGGCCTGTGGTCAAGCTCTATTTCTAACACTTGTAGCAGATCAAGCCAGAGCTCATGTTTTTCTGATACAAAGCTGTGATAATATCCATGTCTGTCTGGGATAAGTGACATGTTGCTTGATACACACCAAACCCAGTCCTAAAGGAAGTATATGTCCACTGACTCAGATAGCTCTCGTTCACTCATTACCAATCTGAACATAGATGATAATGTTGAACCCCAGGACCCAGACCGGTCATAAGAGGCCCTAATCTCTTCACCATCTCAGCAAACTGAGACCTGTATTTCCAGCAAAGTAGAAGAACCACAAATTGCAGTCTTTAGATTTCCACCATAAGCTTCTAATCCTGGTTCTTCACAATCACTACAAGCTCAGTGCCCATCCGTCATTGTCAGTATGATGACTGTCTGTGGCTGAAGGCTCAGCCAATGGCTGAGGTAAAGGCAGCAGTCAGGGTATGCACAGAGTGCCTAGTGCCTGTGCCTCCCAACATTAGTGAGAACTGAGAGCAGAAAGGCTGTGGGCAGGCCTTCTGAGCCCCATGCAGGATGGCAGCCAGGGATGCATACAGATTTGTCTACCAGTTGAACAACTGCCTTATCTTCAGCCACAGAACCAGGAGGACTGTTATCAGACTCAAACAGTGAAAACGCAGTCTCAGAGCTGCAAAAGAACAAAGTTTCTGAACACTATAATCAAATTCCACTCAGAAGTGAACCAGACAGGGACACATGCAAGCAAATTCATGCTCTTTGCAAATAACTTCCTATTGACACTATGCAAGCTCTTTCCCTATTATGGAAGAAGTCTACCCTACTGCCTAGCCAGCCAAAAGACCTTCTTATCCATCCACCAAAGCTCAGTGGTAGAGTGCTTAGATAGAATGTAGAAAGCACTGGGTTCAACCCCCAGCCTTTGTCACACACACACAAACACCACCACTATATTGTGACACATGATCATGATCAAGTGTTGTCAAATTCCAGATCCACAATCCTCCAAAGAGCCCTAAAGAAAACATTCTGTTCATTCTAAGATAAGGACATTTAGTTGAATATTAATATGGCCTATCCCCTCTCCTGCCATTGAGAATGACTCAGCAAGTTTGCTGTCTCTAGGACACCAGCTGAAGCAGAAGCACCACAAGCTTCATCAGCAAGTCCAGCCTTCAGCTCCACAGAACCAAGAATATTATGCAAGACAGTCATCTCAGCCAACACCGACTTCAGGATGTGCTTCATCAGTAACACAGGTCAAGCCATAGAGTTCACAATGGCAGAAAACAACAGCAACAATTTCTGGCTTTTGGTAATGCTCTGGTAAAAGAACTGCTCTTCCTAAAGTCTTAATGACCTTTGGTTGAGGCTCCATCAATGCCTGATACAAGATGCATGGTGTACTTCCCACTCCCTCATTCACCCACAGCTCAGTGTTTCTAGTGCAGTGACTCCAGAAAGACAGGTGGGAGCCCAGACTACACAGGCACCATAAAAATTCTAGGGAAAAGACCCCTCAGGGCCCGCACCCACTGCATCTGGGACAGACACCAAGTTACTGAGTCAGCAAGCCCAGCAAGCAGCAGGCATTCAGCATACTAGGTCTCAAAAGAGGAAAATGGTAATAACTGAAAAATTGTTCCCCAAGACCACTGATATTCTATAGGACCAGAGTACAATGGGGAGTGGGCAACATTTGCCTTCCAAACACTAACTTCCTAAAATCTGCAGGATATTGCCTTCACCCCTCCCCTCTATGGGGTTTATACATGCTGAGGAATCAGTGTGCCAAAACTATGCTGCAAATCTACTTGTAGCCCTGATTAAAACTGCAAAATACTGAAGAGGAAGAAGAGGAACAACCAGCATGTGGCATTTCAACTACAGGGCAGCCAAGAAGGAATAGCAGAGGCCTTTTTACAAGACATGAACAAACAATGAATAGAGAAGACAAAATCAACAGCTTAGCAGGAGCAGCAGAAAAGGACACCAGGTGGCAGGAGTCAGGCCGGTGGCCCACACAGCAATAGGACCATATTCTGCCCTTTTGTGACATTTAGGACATAAAACCCATGGGAAAACTCTAGTCCATTTCACCCAAATTTCTACACAGATGCATTTATAAATTACCTAGGACTGAGTGCCAATGGCTCACTCTTTTAATCCTAGCTACTCAGGAGGCTAAAGTCTGAAAAGCACAGTTCAATGCCAGCCCAGGCAGGATATTCCATGAGACTCTTACCTCCAATTAGCCACGAGAAAAGTAGACGTGTCTCAGTGGCTCAAATGATAGAGCACTCACCTTTAGCTGAAGAGTACAGGGATAGCACCCAAGCCCAGAGTTCAAGCCTCTTGCCCGTCAAAGAAAAAAAAAATCCCTAGGAACATACTTCTTTGGCCTTACCAGGTCTCCTAGCTCCATGAATGTGATACTGACATGCCACCCTAGACCAGCAGCCAAACCAGGGCACTAGTACCAAGAGTAAACTAATGCATCCCCCTACCAAGAGCAAGAATTCTCAGCCTGATGCTGACTAGTTCTGCTTCAGTGCCTGACAGCTGCTGTGCCTCATGCTCATTGGTCACACCATCTGTCACAAAGCCCATGTGCACCAGGAGCCACACAGAGGAAAGAGTCACAGCCACATGAAGCCAGAACATAAATGGCCAGCAAACAGACTACAAAATAAAACCCACCTTGGAAAACCACACTGAGTCAGGCTGGGGAAATACTGTGGACCTTATTTCAGACACCAGAGACGCCAATGAGTAGAGCCCATGGTGACCAGTCAGCCACAGAGAGTAAAGCACTGGGCATGTCCACAGGACACGCTGAGCTCACCCTTCCTCTCAGGTTGGCTGCATTGACTCTGGAAGCCCAGGAGTCCTGAGAGAGGGACAGAGAACAGGAGTGAGAGGGACGGGCCTGCTGAAGGAGCTTTCATTTCCCAACTTCTCCCCAAAGGAAAAGCATGAGCTATTTAATCCACACTTGTGACACAGCAGGGACTGTAAGACCATGCATGCCATGTAGAGCTCTGGCCCATGGGGCTCTCTGGGCAGACAGCGGTCTCTTACTTGTCACAACAGATTAATATAGAAAGTACCTCACTTTAAGCACACACTTTTCCTTTCCTTTCCCTTTCCCTTGCATTCTGTTCCATACAGTAAAATGAAGGGCAATGCCAGGCTCTACTACTAAATTACTTCTCATGCCATTCCATCCGACAGTGCCACTGAAAGCAAAAAAGCAATTTTGCCATTTTTAAAGGTGAACTGATGTAATTATGTCCAACATAATCAGCTAATTCTTTTATTTTTTTATTTTTTAAATTATCTTTAAGTAGTTGTAGAAGGAAGTTCCCATTCTACAAAACAGTATATGAGTACAATGTGTCTGACAACACTGTCACCCATTTCTCTTAACCCATCCCTTGTCTCCCATTTTTTTCTTTAATTGAGATTAGGTGATTACATAAATTTCACGTCTTTCACAGTATTGTGAAATAGTGACTTAGTTAGAGTCACACATTTTAACTTTGACAAGGCAAATTATCATTATCATGGTCTATATAGTTTGTGAATTCTATGAGCTTTGACAACACAAGTTATTTTTTCCACATCAGGTGATGTTTACATATCTTTCCTTTTGCTTAGTGTAGGTTGTTACCACTTATACTGTTCCTCCTCATGACTTCCCTCTGTTGTGTGTATATATCTACCAGATATATGGTCAAGAACATGGAGTCATTTAGCAATAATATGACAAAATGGGTGGCTGTCCTTTGTTTCTTGAGTCCTGTTATTTTGCCATATCTTCTTGTATTTGGCTTTAGCAACAACATATCAGGGAGACCATGTGCCATTTGTCTCTTTGTTCTTGGCTTACTTCACTCAAAATAATCTGCTCTAGTTCCATCCATTTCCCTGCAAATGCCATTATTTTGTCCTTTCTACTTGCTCCATAATATGCCATTGTATATAGGTACCACAATTTTTGGATCCACTCATCAGTGGTGAGTCATCTGGGTTGTTCCCAAATCTTGGCTATTGTGACCAGTGTTGCAATAAACATGGAGGTGCATGTGTCTTTGTATACTGGTTCCTGTTGCTAAGGGTAGATAACTAGGAGTGGTATGGCTGGGTCATAGGGGAGGTTTATTTTTAGCTTTCTGTGGTATCTCCAGACTGTTTTCCCAAGTGGTTGTATTAACATATATTCCAACAAGCAATACAGTAGGATTCCTCTGTCTCTGCAACCCCTCCAGCATTTCTTGTTGACTGACATTAGGATGTGGGCCATTCTGACTGGTGTAAGGTTATATCTCAGTGTTGTTTTTATTTGCATTTCCTTTACAGCCAGGGATGATGAAAATTTTCTTATAACCAGCTAATTCTAAGAGCCAAGTGATACAAGAGAGCAAAGGAATGGGTAACTCTGTCCAAAATGAAATGATTCCCTGATTTCTGTAACTATAACCCCTCTGAACATCACCTTTATATACTTTTTAAAATATTGTTCATGGGGCTTGACGTCAGGGCCTAACCACTGTCCAGGGGCTTTGTTCCTGAAAGCAAGTGGCTCTACCACTTTGAACGACTGTGCCACTTCCAGTTTTCTGGTGGTTAGTTAAAGATAAGTGTCTCACAGACTTTCTTGCCTGGGATGGTTTTGAAACATAATTCACTCTCAGCTTCATGAACAGCTAAGATGATAGGCATAGCCACTAGCACCCAGCTCAATTAAAAAAAAAAAAAGGTCTTTTAATACTTAAAACCAAATGTACTCATTACCTGACTTAGGAAACAGTAACCTTTCTGTGCATCACCTTTATCATAACAACAACAAATAATAATAAAATAAATTATTAAACTACTATCTCCACATGTGAAATAGCCCATGATCTGACAAGCAATGGCAAGCAGGGTGGCTCTGAGCTCTCCTCACAGACCTGCCTGTCCGCAGGCCAGTCTGTGCAGGGCTCTCCTCCTCACCGTGGTCAGGCAGCATTTCCCTATGGCTCTGGGTTCTGAAGGAGCCTGATCACACAAAGTGATCCTCCACACCAGGTCATCCAAGGAGTGAGGGATGAATGTGAGGCACCATGTGGGTGTCAAAGGTTAAAACATAGTACTGGCAAAGACACCAAGCACTTGGTATCCAGAAAAAAAACAACACAAGGCTGAATACTCAGAGCTAAGCAGGGACACATGAACCAAGAAGCCAAAAAGCAGGTACTAGGGTTTAAATTCTCTAGAGGCCTCAAGTGTCTCTTACCCCTTGTGATGGGAACATGGGTCAAGTCCATCAATGTCCAGCCCCCAACCACTGGCTAAGACCAGAGCAGTCACACTGGCTGTGAACCACAGCCACAAGCACTTGAAAAAGTGGTTTCACAGTACACACACATAGGGAGATGAACCTTGAGAGGCTCTAAGATCCAAAGAATACTATTTACAAAGGACTGAGGTGGATCTCATGACCCTAGTTCTTGCAAGAGCTATTATGGATGACTGGTCTCTTTGCTCCTCTAGTTTCCTGTGGGGAGGGGTAATTTCTCTGCCCACATGAGGCTCTGTCCAACCCCAGGAGATCCCCACCATAGCAACAGGCACTTTTAGTCCCATAATTGTTTTTTTTGGGGGGGAGGTCCAGTTGTGGGGCCTGAACTCTGGGCCTGAGCTCTGTCCCTCAGCTCTTCAGCTCAAGACTAGTGCTTTGCCATTTGAGCCACAGCGCCACTTCCTGCTTTTTCCTTTTTGCTTATGTAGTGCTGAGGAATCGAAACCAGGACATCAGGCATGCCAGGCAAGTGCTCTACCACTGAGCCACCTTCCCAGCTCCCTTTTGTTTCTTTTACTATTATTTTTTATTGTGAAAATACCGTACAGGGCTGGGAAGTTCAATAATACGCCACTAGCTAGCATGTATAAGGCCCTGGGTTCAAGGGGGAACATAAGAAAAGAGGAAGGCAAGCACAGGCCAAGGTAAGGGCAAGCAAGGGCAAGGGCAAGGACAAGAACAAGGGCAAGGGCAGGGAAATACAAGAAGAAGGACAAGGACAAAAGCAAAGACAAGGGCAAGGGCAAGGGCAAGGACATGGGCAAGAACAAGAACAAGAACAAAGACAAGGACAAGGGCAAAAACAAGACTAAGGACAAGGGCAAGAACAATGGCAAGGACAAGGACAGGATAAGGACAAGGACAAGGCTCAGAGGTTGGAGTGCCTGTATATCAAGGGTAATGACATGGTTTCAAACCCCAGTAGTGGCAAAAAATAAATTTAAAATAAGTGATCCAGGCACCCCATAATCCAAGCCCTCAGGAAGATGCGTGGCTGAAGGATGGCCGGCCAGGTCTCACGGAATCCCTGGCCAAGGGGCTGTAATGAGGACCGGGTTTCCGAGCAGCCCGTGTTGAGGGTCAGCTGGACGAACCTCAGGCCAGCCCAGCGCACTTTGGGATCATCTAGTCCTCCTCTACAATCTCTGCCCCCTCTCGCCCCCATCCCGTCCCCCTCCTGCCCCCGGACATCCCCCTCCTTGACTCTGCTGTGTCCTCCTCCTCTTCCTCATTGGTACCACTCTTATCCCCCAGTCTCCATCTTGTCTCACTCCAGACGCCTCCTGTCCCCCTGCCTTCCCACCTACCCCCACATCCTCCTCCCTCATGCCTTCCCGGCGCCCCCTGACCCCCTCGCATCAGCTGTCCCCTCCACCCGGCTCCATAAGAGGTAGCCTTGTAAACCTGGCCTCGCTGCCAGCTTGCCAGCCAAATGAGTTCCAGCGGGGGAAGATGCGAACAGAAGGCCACACCCAGGGCCAGCAGCCCCTGCTCCATCAAAAGCCCCTGGGGTGGCACTGGACTGTTTTCCAGGACTCCCAGGACCAGGCGGTGTTAGAGGCAGATGAGGTCTGGGAACATGTGGGAATGGGAGCCGAGGTCAGAACGGGGGCTGAGGCGGCAGGGTTGTCGGGCAGCCAGGATTAGGGGACATGGCCTGCCAGGTCTAGGAGCAGCCTGTGGCCGAGGGTGGAGATCCATACCCAGATCAGGCCAGGGAAAGCCCAGGGCGGGCCTTGGTCAGTCTCCTGCAGCCTTCTGGCAGTGCTCACCTCTGCACCTGCTCCAGGCACAGCGCCTCCAGGCGATGCTCACCTCCTGCTGCTTCTGGCTTGGCCCCTCCTGGGGAAGCGCTCACCTCCAAGGCCTCTTCCGGATTGAGGTTCCCAGAAAAAATCACCTCAACGACCACTCTTCAGGCCCGGCTCCGCCCACTGGGCCACTGTAGCAGGACATTGAGATGATGAATTCACCACCAGATGCAGCCAGCAGGACATGCCATGCCACCAAAAGGGGCCTCTCAGGCCTCCAAAAGGGGGCAGTGTATGCTACTGAGGTGGGTGTGGAGACGAGCTCGACATGGAGAGCTGTCTAATGGGATTGGACAGGGGACAGCTTGGGGGAGGAGCAAGAATGGTGGTTTGAAACCACTAGTGAGGGAGGGGTGCATCCTATGGGGGTATATATATAGGCTGAGTGCTCTGAGACCACGGGAACTAAGGAGGTAAAAAGTCCAGAGGGAGCTGACTGGGAGTCCTGAGGGGAGGAATGTAAGGGAAAAACCTGAGTTCTGAAGGGAGTAGAGTAGAGGAGGGAGTAGGGGAAAGCCTGCTGGAGCAGAGCAGGACAGGCCTGTGGAGGGCAGGGCAAGCCTTGAGAGCCCATGAGGGGCTCCTCTGGAGGTCATTTGGGGCATTCTTTGGAGTTCATTTGGGACCTCCTCCAGAAGTCATTTGGGACATACTTGAGGGGCCATTTGGGGCCTCCTCCAAAGCTCATTTGTGGTCTCCTCTGGAGGCCATTTGGGACCTCCCTCTAGAGAGGCCTGTAGAGAGTAGAGAGGACTGCAGTAGAGGAGGAAGGAAAAAGTCTTCCCCTTTGGATGTTCAGAGCTTTGGAGCTTTGGAAGTCTGAGGTTTGGAGGTTTGCAGATGGAATTATTGGTGGTTTGCAGACCAACTAATAAAGGTCATGGAGGGAGGTTGGGGCTGCTCATTGAAAGCTTGGAGTTTTGGTGATTGAGGCTGCTCTTGGTTCTTGGTATCTAGCCCAGAACAAGGTAGACTCAGGACCCCTTTCTGGTGTAAATAGTGAAAATAAACTTCTTTTGTTAAACTTTCACTGTTCCTTGATGGATTGTCTTGCTCTCCAGAGGTCATAAGTAGACCTCTTCTAGCCCACAGCTCCTGGCTTTGTGCTTCTCTGAGGATCTTGCAGGCCCTTGGTCCCTTGTCTAGATACTAATACCATGTATGCTGTTCCCACACTCCACTTTCCTAAGGTTCACCTTAAGCGGTCATGCATAGAACTCTGCCTCCAAGGGTTCTGTACCATTGGGACATCAAGAAGAGTCCTTCTGGATGTCCATTGGGACATCAAGAAGAGTCCTTCTTGATGTCCCTCCTCTTGATGTCCCAGTGGTACAGAACCCTATCTGCAGATAGACTCACCAAGGGACTAGTACAGCTGGATTGGCATTGGAGGCCAGGCTTCCTGGCCAGTGTGTAGGTGCCTCCTGCAAAAGGCATTTTATTTGTCTCATTTCTTAAATGAATTGTCTGTTCTCAGTGTTCTGCATACTTTTATTGAGTTGTTAGCTTTATTGTTGTTGATTTTTCCACTATCTTCCTTTCAGTGACAAGTCCTTCATTAAGAAATTTCTCTGGGCAACAATGTCAGCCAGTGTGTAGCTTGCCTTTTCATTTTCTTGAGTGTTACTATTGAAATGTAATTTCTCTTCCATGAAATGGATAGTTTCAATAAGTATGCTTTAGAAGCAAAGAAATTAATGTAAAACACTGACATGAAAGTTATTTTGAATAAATGTGTGTGTGTGTGTGTGTGTGTGTGTGTGTGTGTTTGAGCATGCATGAGTGTGTGCATGAGTGTTGGCATGCAGAGTTTGAACTCAGGGCTTGAAGGTCTTTCTAGGACATTCCTCTCTAGAGTGGTGAGCTACTATGTGTGCTACATATCCATTCCTGGCTTTTTGCTAGTTCACTAAAATTTTTGGAAATTAATCTCATGAATTTATTTTGCCCTGATCGGCTTCCAACTGTTATCCACAGATCTCAGCCTCCTTAATAGATAATCCAAGTAGACAGGATTACAGGTGTGACCAACCAGCACAAGGCTTTCAGAATAATTTGAAAAGTAGAAGAAAATTACTTCACCCGGGCCTGTTTTATCATCTCCTACTTTTAAAGCATTTTGGAGTGATATGTGAATTTATTTCGTTTTTGAATTCTTAAAAGACAGTAAGTGATTCTATTTAAAAGTTTCAGTATTTTTTAAGAAGGATATTGAACTGTGGGACAGAGGATATTTGGCTCTCTTTGGGCTTCAAATTATAAGCTCAGCTCCATGCATTATAACCCAATGTCACCAACACAGTCTGTGTTGAAGAAAAAATGTGACAGAAAACAATCATCATGGGCAATAATTGCTATCCTATTATTTCTTAGACAATATGAATATTGAGTTGAGAGTGTAAGAGAATGGAGAGATTTTAGCTACCTTTTTGTGTTGCTGAAAGACTTTTGGAAAGTTTGATTCATTTCCTTCCTCAATATGTATCTTTGGGCCATGCACATAGTGCCTTTAATTACAATTTTTCCCAACACTAAAATGGTAATAGCATTAGCATTATAGCAAATGTTATCGTAAGAATTAAGAGACATAAAACTTGTGAAATATTTAACATAAACTTTTTGAATGAGCTTTGAGATTAGCCAGCAGTTTTTTTTAGATACTAAATAGAATGTAAAAAGTATTACAGAAACCATTATACGTAGTGAGCAACCAGAAGTAATATTATCTATTGATTATACTCTGCTAGGTGGATAACTTCTCATGGTGTAAATCAAACTGGTTATCTTATGTCTTGATAGTGTAAAAATATCAGAGACAGGATAATGAAGGAATGTTGTAGACTGAGGTGAAGTCCATATGAAAATGTGTAAATATGATAAAACATAAAAGTATCTGAGCAGTATATTGTGTTTTATATCATTTAAGTTGCATCACAGAGATAGGAAAGACCTAGAGGAATGAATTATTTTTTGATATCCTATCATAGGTCCTTAGATGGAGGAACTCTTCCCTCATTCTTGTAGAGGCATCCTCAGATGAGAGGAACTTCCATTTATTCTTCAGTTTGAAATCTGAACCACATGAGACTGAAAGAAATCAATGGAAATTAGACATGCAGGCTTTGGAAAGAGCAATCAGCATAAAATAAATAAAACATATATAGCCTTGTAAAAGCTCTAACTAAATGAGTTATATAGTCTCAAGTGTAAACAGAAAATGATTTAAGCAATATCATGTTATTGAAAATTGAAAAAATGTTAAGAGTTGCATAGTTTTCTCCTTTCTACTACCTTGAATTAATTACTGATTTTGTATAGAGATATTAGAGATGAGATTAACAAGAAACAATTAAAAATGGACAAAAGTTCTGAATAGACATGTTTTCCAAAAAGCCCTGAAAATTGCCAGTGTGTTTATAAAGTTGCGTTTAGTACCACTTCTGTGCTAGCTTAATGCTTTGTGAACAGAAGTCATTAGAGAAATGCAATTCAAAATTACTATGATACTACTTCATAGCTATTATAACTCTGATAAAAAAAAATCAAAGGAACCAAGTCTGGTGGTAAAGGCTTGTAATTCCAAGCATTTACGAGTTTGGAGTAAGGGGATTTGAGACTAAGGCCGGTCTGGTGCACTGCACATAGTAAAAAATTTTCCCTAAAAATACCCAAAAGGTAATAATATTGGCTGCCGAGAGTGTGGAGAAAAGGAAAATTTCTACACTCTTGGTCAAAATACAGGTTAGTATTCGCCTTGTAGAAAGTAGTATGAAGTTTTCTAAAGAAATGCAAAGTTGAAATATCATCTGACCCACCAATCATGTGATTATTTCTCTTTGGGTAACTCATAAATATATCTGTAGTTCATTGATATTCACATTATTCACAACAACAGCCAAGATATAAATCGAAGTTAAGTGTTCAACTAAAGACTAATAAACCAACTGTGGAACATGCACAAATATATTTTCTGTTTATCCTTAACATTGCAAGACACTTCTCCCATTAGCCACAACTTACAATGACCTGAATGATGTATTCTAAATGAAGAAAAATGTTGTCTTCTGATCTTTTTAAAACCACACACACACTCACACGCGCACACACACACACACACACACACACACACACACACACACACACACACACACACCAACCTCAAACATTAAGAGAGAATTTTTTTAAAAAGTAAAGCAAACTGGAATTGCTGGTGCATTTAGGTCACAATGTAGAAGATAGTAGATATACAGGTTGACCAAGTATAGAGTTGTAATGAACAACATGACGATACAGGGGACAACACTGGCCTTGCATAAAAATGAAACTAAGTAAGTAGGAGTAGTTCTTCCTAGTAGGGGTTGCTATTTTAGTTGTTCGTCCTTCAATGATGGATGAGATGAATGTAATTCTTTAAATATACCTGCCTGTTTGCAGAAATAATAACAAACAATATAGCAATAATGTTGTATGCTCAACATAGAACAAAATGTCAAATTAAAATCCATGATGTAAACTAATTATCACAAATAAGGGAAACCATAAGACCTATGTTTCTTAAAGCCGGGCTTACTTCAATTAATATGATTTTTTCCAAGATCTTCCATTTCTTTACAAATGAGGTGGTATCATTCTTTCTGATGGAACCATAGTATTCAATTTATGTGTGTGTGTGTATGTGTGTGTGTTTGTGTGTCACATTTTCTTGGTCCATTCATCTTCTGAGGAGCATCTGGCTTGATTCCATATCTTAGCTATTGTAAATAATACTGTGATAAACGTAATTGTGCTGGTAGCTTTAGTGTGGCCTTGTTTGTGGTCACTTGGCTAAAGGTCCAGAAGTGGGGTTACTGGGTAATAGGGGAGCATTATTGTGTACATCAAGGGTAATCTTAGTAGAAGAGCAGAATAGCTCAAAAGCTATATACATTTGACCATATAAGGTGATTCCAAGTGAAATAATCTCCAAGACATGTTCTTTGTTTTTGTTCTTAATGTACTACATGATCCCTTTTTATCCTTTTGTGTTTTCCCCACATATGGTCATTGTATTGGAATTTGATACCTGGGTATTGTAAATATGTTAATCTGAACTAGGGAAGGGAAAGGGAAAAAACAAAATGGTGAGACAAAGGACAAAGGGGGATACTATGCAACAGTGATACTTACAAGACAATATGTTGGAAATAACCTTGGGGGGGGATGTGTGTTAGGAGGGAAGAGGGAGAAAATGGGGGAAGGAGAAATAAGTTAGACAAGAAAGGGATTCATTACTTACTTATGTAACTATAACCCCTCTGCACATTACCTTGACAATAAAATTTAAATAAAAAATCAAATGAAACACATGAGAACAGCAATGCAGAAAATGGGAGTGGGTGAAATACTGTACTATACAAAGAAGTGAAGAACAGCTGTGGAGAGCAGTACTTTTACTTTACCATAGGAAGTAATAAACTAGCATGCAGATTTTCAGCCTCCTATCAATCACTAAAAATGGAAAACAAAATGCACAATCAGTAAACCAATAGCGATATTATAGAAAAATAAACAAGGTAAAGAGATGACTTGGATCAAGAATAACAATTGACACAATTAGGAAATAAATAATAAGCTGTTAAGATTAAATAATATTACAAATAATTCTATTAAATGTTTTTTACATCACAATTTGTTAGAACTATAATTCAAAACAGAGTTTAATAGCATATCATTTTAATAATGTTACTTATTGATTTCTTAATATTTAACGTTTAATATATAATTTTAGTTTTAGTAGCTATAGAATAGAAGAAAGTGAAAATAATTTTAACAATAAATTTCATGAATTGTAAAATCTAGAAACATTAGAATTTAAACAAATAATATATCATTATTGTTTTATTTCTGTGAATTAATGTAATAATCCAAAGTGTATTCTGCACTTAGCACTCATCTGAATATCAAATAATAAATTATTGCGCATGACTCTTGGTATTAGGTGGAAGGGTTCAGCACTGTGGTAAACTTTACACCACACAGTACACCAGGGTGATTTCTACATGCATGTCAAATTCCTGTGTAGGTGACATCTATAAAATTATATACAATTATATACTTGAAGACTATTTCAGATAATACTTAAAAGTCATATTCATTAATTAAATTTTTATTATTTTGTACCAAATAAATATTTATAGGGAGACTGAAATTCTGAGTAGATGATGGTGTATGTGTGCCAGATTATACATATTGTGGCTTATTTTATATTTCTGACATAGTTGCTACAGTTGGATTTAATTTTCCATAAGGGGATAAGTGTATTATATTGGATATATGAAAGAAAACTGAATGTTTATTCCATTAATCCTTTGCCACTTGTCTAATCCCAAGTATAAATTATCCATGTGATTGAAGTAATGAAAACAGCAGATATAAGCAAGATAAGTCTGTAGTAGGGAATTATTTTCACCTTTATTTTGATAGTAGGTCCTCTTTTACATTACAGAATATTCTTGGGATATGTGCTCCAGGCTGACCACAACTACAGAATATTATGGTTTGATCTATCATAAGAGAAGGAAGGAAGGGGACCCTTCCTTCCAAAAGTCTGCTCCCAGGGATGTGATCGGTTTTATGATGGTGACTTGGTATGAACATTTTTCACAGTCAACCTTGAAAAGCCATCTTGATAGACCATTTCTGTAAGGGGTTACAGAAGATTATTCATGGCTTTGCAAGGACGCCAGATTACCTCATTTTGAGACAATTAAAACAGGAATTTAGTCAGCTGTTCTTTGTATCTTTAGGAGCAAAGCCCATTGACTGTAGGCCAGGGAATCCCTGGGGCCCAGCGAAGCTATACATTGAATAGTAATCCTAGACCTCTAAAAAACAAAACAAAACAAAAAACAAACAACAACTACAACAAAAATTCTAGCAAGCACAGCCAGTCAGGGCTGGTATCACAGCCTACATGAAGTCCGGCCAAAAACAGAAGCTGAAAGTAATTTAGCTGGTAACTAATATATTTTTCATGAGACAGCCTGAAATGAGACTCCAGAGAGAGGGTCAGAGAGACTAAAATTGGTCACCCGAAGATTGGAAAATAGAATTCCTCATAGAACAAATAAATCAGACAAAATTCCAGAAATGTACATTTTCTTAGAGGTTAGCTTAATGGATTATCAATGGAAATCTTTGAATCCTTAAATATTTGACCACATGTGTGAGAAGGCCAATTGCTGAAGAGAAAGAAATTAGGAAGTAATCGAGCACAGATTTGTAATAAAAAGAGAAAAAATTATTCCAAATGAGGGTTTCATTTGTTTTGATGTATCAGTTGTTGATTTAGGTGCTAGCAATTACCGTATGATTCATTCAGTCCCACAGCTGAGTTGATATTGACTTCAGTATTCCCATATGAAGGAAAAGAGAAAATTTACAAATGTCTGATGAAATGAGTTGTGGGTGAAGTGTTCTAATAGTGTTATCTGAAGTTTAGACACAGACAAAGAAGAGGATTTTTTTTTATAAAAATCCCCCATTTTTGCCTGGTTCCAGTGGCTCACAGCTGTAATCCTTGCTACTCAGGAAGCCTCGATCTGAGGACTGAGATTCAAAGCCAGCCTGGGCAGGAAAGTCCTTGAGACTCTGATCTGCATTTAAACAACAGAAAACAAGAAGTGGCACTGTGGCTCAAGAGGTAGAGCACTCACTTTGAGTTGAAGAGCTCAGGGACAGTGCCCAAGTCCAGAATTCAAGCCCCTCAAACAACAACAACAACAACAACAAAAGCCCCTTTATTTGAACTGTCTACATCTTTTCAAAACATTCAAAAAAGAAACAATTTTATCACCCACTACATATAAGTCCTATCCTAACTACTGCAAATAGAACAATTGGTATCTTTTGTCAAAAGGTTCGTATTTGGGGAAACAAATACCAGCAGTGGTAAATTTTTTCCGGTCCTTGAACTCTGGGCCTTGGCCCTGTACATGGTTATACTGGTAGTTTTAATGTGAGCTTGTTTGTCATTTATTTATTTTTATTTATTTATTTTTGGGTTCGGTCATGGGGCCTGAACTCTGGGCCTGGGCACTGTCCCTCAGCTCTTCAGCTGAAGGCTAGCGCTCTACCACTTGAGCCACAGCGCCACTTCCGGCTTTTTTGTTTTTGCTTATGTGGTGCTGAGGAATTGAACCCAGGGCCTCAGGCATGCAAGGCAAGTGCTTTAACCACTGAGCCACCTTCCCAGCCCCTTGTTTGTCATTTATTGAATTACTGCCCATGAGAGGAATTACTGGGTCATAAAGGAAATCTATGTTTAGACTTTTGAGGAAACTGCACACTGAATTCCAGAGTAGTTGAACAAGTTTAATTTCCCACCAAAAGTGTAATAGAGTTCCCAATTAGCTACATCCACGCCAGCATTTGCCATTGTTAGTTTTCTTGATAATGGCCATTCTAACTGGGACTACGTAGGTAGAATCCGTCCTATTTACTTGTAGATTTGTAGGCACATTCTAGCTACCATAAATGAATGAATCCATGAAACCTATATTTTTTCTGAGTCTGCATTCCTTTCTTTCAATATAATTTTCCCAAGCCTCCTTTCACTTTCCCTAAGACTGGTGAAAAGCCATCCTTTCTGATGAGTGAATAGAATTCCATTGTGTGTGTGTGTGTGTGTGTGTGTGTGTGTGTGTGTGTGTGTGTGTGTTTGTGTGTATGTGTGTGTGTGTAAGATGAGTATAGGCCCAGGAGTTCATTTCTAAGCCTTCTGTTTCATCTGTAACTTTGTAATTCCATATTAAATATAGATTGCTTTCTCTACTACATTGAAGAATATTGTTGGGATTTTGATGGGTATTCCATTGTCAATTGTTTGGAGGCAGTATTGCAGTTTTCAACATATAAATTCTTCCAACCAGGAGCGTTGAAAGACTTTCCATTTCCTTGAATCTACTTCAATTTCCCTTTTTAGATTTTTAAAGTGTTCACAGTAGAGGTCCTTCACATTTTTAGTTAAATTAATTAGTTCCTAGTTTTGTTGTAGTTGATTTTTTTGTTTAGATTTGATTTGATTTTGAGGTTAATACATATCAGGTTGTTTATAGATTTCATCCTGGATCATTCCGTTGTTGGGAATACAGAAAATGTATTGATTCTTGCGTATTTTATACCCTGCTAAATTGCTGAAGGGTAACATCACCTTACTAACTTGAGGGAGAAAGCAATAGGGTCCTTTATATACAGAATCATTTAATCTGTAAAAAGGGATAGTTTTACTTCTTCCCTATTTGGATCCCCTTTATGTTTTTCTCTTACCTATTGCTCTTACTAGAAAGGCTACAACGGGATTGAAGAGTAGTAGTGAGGGTGGACATTCTTGTCTCATTTCTGATTTTAATGTCTTCATGCTTACACTGTTAGGAACATATACATATACATACTCTGTATGTATGTATGTATGTATGTATGTATGTGTGTATGTATGCATTTCATATACATACTCTGTATTATATTGAGGAAAGTTCCATGCATTCCTAGCTTCTCAGACCTTTTAATCAGAAAGGGGTATTGAAGCTTGTTAAAAGACAATCATGTGGTTCTTGTCCCTGCTTCTGCTGATGGTTTGTGTTATGTTTATTGACAAGTATATTGTATCCAATTGTATCCTAGGATGAATCCTGTTTGAACATAGCATATGATTTTTTTGCTAGTTTCTGAAGTTGGTTGGTGAGAATTTTATTGAGAAGTTCTGCATCAATGCTTATCAAAGAGTTGGGTTCATAGTTCTCTTTCTTTGACGAGCCCCTATCTGATTTGGGGAAGAGTCTAATTCTAGCTTCATAGAATGTGTTTGATAATTCCATTTCCCTTTCTATTCCATTGAAAAGTTAGATGAGTATTGTAAGTTCTTTGCAGGCCTTAATTTCATGGTAAATCCATTGAGTCCTAGATTCTTCTGGTATGGGAAGTGGTTGATTAAGATTTAATTTTCATTACTTCTTATGTGTTACTTCTGGGTTCAGTTCGAGTATAGGAAAGCATTAATTTCTCCAGAATTCTCCAGGTGATTGGCATAAGGTTTTCAAAGTACTCTTTTATAACATTCTCAATTTTCATTATTTTTGTTGTGATGTCTCATTTTTGTCTATAATTTATCTATTTGGGTGAACTCTCTTAATGTTTTTTGGATTTTTTTTTATTATGGAGATGATATACAGAATGGTGAGTTACAGTTACATAAGTAATGAGTACATTTTTATAATAGTGTTACCCCTTCCTCATTTTTTCCTGCTTTCCCAAATCCTGACATCTCACTCCCCCAAATTTGTAAAGTTCATTTCTAACATACTGTCTATTGTATATCTTCTTGCTTTGGTTAATCTTTGTCCCACTATTTCTGTGATTTCCCTTCCCTTCCCCAAAACAGATAAGCATGTATAAGACAACGGGTATAGAAATAAAAAACAGTGACTACAGGGAATAAATCAAAGGGTAAAAGTAAATAGAAATATCTAAAAAGAGTTCACTATACAATCATCTTGTATCCATTTCTTGGAGCTCATTTCGATAAACATCATTTTATATGGTGATATGCATATAGCTATTGAGCTGTTGTGATCTTTTCTAAGAATATCCTAGACATATTTCCAAATGAGGGAGAACATGTAGCCTATGATTATTTGGGTCTAGCTTGTTTGACTTATTATGTTTTCCATGTCTTTCCATTTCCTTACAAATAGGGCAATGCCACTCTTTATGAGGAAAGCATAGAATTTTTGTGAATATATATGACATTTTCTTGATCCATTCATCTACTGAGGGGCATCTGGGTTGGTTCCACATCTTAGCTATGGTAAATAAAGCTACAATGGACATAGTTGTGATGGTAGCTTTAGTGGAGCCTTGTTTGTGGTCCTTTGGGTAAATGCCCAGGAGTGGGATAGCTGGGTCATGAGGAGCTCTTTTCAGGAACCTCTATACTTTTTTATTATTATTTTATTGTGAGAATACCGTATAGAGGGGTTACAATTACATGGGCAACCTCTATTCTTCTTTACAGAGTATTTGAACAAGTTTACATTTCCACCAATAGTATAATACTGTTCCTTTTTGGCCACATCCCCACCAGCCCAGCATCTGTTATTATTCGTTTTCTTTATAATGGTCATTCTAACTGGGGTGAGGTGGAATCTCATTGATGCTTTGATTTGCATTTCTTGTTCGGCCAGAAATGTTGCATATTTCTTCATGTGTCTATTGGCCATTCATATTTCTTCTTCAAAGAGGTCTGTCTTTAAATCTTTAGTCCACTTATTATGAGGGTTATGAGGGTTGTTGTTTCTTTGAGGATTTGTTTTTTGGGGGTTTAACTTTTGGGGCTCTAAGTATATTTGAGATACGAAGCCATTGTCTGTTGCAGAACAGTTAAAGATCCTCTGCCAATATGTGGGCATTCTATTTATCTTTCTACATATATGTTCTCTTTTTAGTCAGATTTGGTAAGGGTCTGTTAAGTCTGTTAATTTATTCAAAGAACCAACTGAATTTTAACTTTCTATGTTTTATTTTGTCTTTAGTTATTTCTGATTTTTTAAAATTTGCTTCTGTCTACTATTTTGAGTTTGGGTTTATTCCTCTTTTCAAGGAGCTTGTGGTACATAATTAAAATACTGAGATTTCCCCAATTGCTTCATGTACACACTCAGAGGTATAAATTTTCCTTTAAGTATTGCATTTAATGTGTCCCAGAGGAATTGCTATTTTGTGTGTTCATTTTGTTGAATTCAAGAAACTTTCAGATTTTCATTCTAATCTCTTCAGTTTCCCACTGGTCATTCAGCAATGTGTTGTTCAGTCTTCATGAGTTTGAGAATTTTTTTTTTGTTTTAGCTGTTCAATTTAAAGTTTATTATTTTGTGGTCTGACAAGATATGGGATTAAATTATTTTTTCTTTCAATTTGGGCAGAATTTTTGTGTGACATAGCATATGTCCTATTTTGGTGGGCAGAATTTGTGTGTGACATAGCATATGTTCTATTTTGGAAAAGTTCCCATGAGCTGCTGTGAAGAATGTATATTCTGACGCTGATTATTTATTCTGTAGATGTTTGTTAGGGCTTGGTGGTCAATGTAGTTATTTAGGTCTGCAGTTTCTTGATAGTTTTTTTTCTTGGATGACCTATCCATTGATGACAATGATGTGTTGAGATGTGTTTTTAGGTTAAGTAGTATTTGGTTGATGAAGTGGGGTGCTCCAGGATTCAGGGCATTGTTATATCCTAATGGAGAGTTGCCTTTATCAATATGTAATGACTCTTCCTACTAATTTTAATTTTAATTCTATTTTATCTTATGTTAGTAACTCTGCTGTGGCCTGTTTATGGTGTCCATTTGCTTGTAAATTTTCCTTCCAGCCTTTCAGTTTGAGTATGTGTTTGTTTTTGTCAATAAAATATGTATCTTGTAGCTAATAGATGGATGAGCCTTATTTTTTGATACTACTATCTAGTCTATGTTTTTTAAATGGAAAGTGGTTCCAATACTTGTGGTTCCAATGACAGTTTGGACTGTCCAGTAGTATGGTGAATTGTGTCTCTATTTGTATGTGGCTGTCTCTGTTCCTGCTTTTCTCCCATGTTGCCCTTTGATTTCCACACTGCAACTGTGCTTTTGAATATGTCGGCCAATGCGTTCACATCAGTCACCTGTCTGGCTGGATGCCTTTTCATAGATTTCTGTTTTCTTGTTAAGACAGTATAAAATCTTCTTTTGAATTATATATCTATCTATAATTATAGCTGACTTGGTGTGACCCTCTAGAAGTGGATACCTGCAAGGACTCTAAATCTCTGTTTCATTAGAGAGAGTTAGGGTAATTTGCTGTTGTAATTCTTCCATTATTTTTTCTCTTCCTCAGGTTTACTTTTTATATTGTGGATTTTTTCACATAATGTAGAATTTGTGAATTTTTTTGTCGGTCATGGGGCTTTAACTCTGGGCTTGGGTGCTGTCCTTGTGCTCTTCAGCTCAAGGTTAGTGCTCTACTGCTTGAGCCACAGCACCACTTCCGGTTTTCTAGTGCTTTATTGGAGATAAGAGTCTCACGGACTTTCCTGCCCGGGCTAGTTTTGAACCGTGATCCTCAGATCTCAGCCTACTGTATAGTTAGGATTACAGGTGTGAGCCACCAGCACCTGGCAGGATGTGTGATTGTTGTATTAGTTTCTTTTTGTTTTTCTGTTTGTGTTACTTTGAAATAGTGATTTCAGGCTTGTACAAAGAGACAATAATAATATGAAATGTATGTTATTACATTGAAAGAAAGAGAGCAGAAATTTTAACCTATTTGCAACAAGTAAATTGATGTTAAGCAAAGTTAATTAAAATAATTACTTATTTACTCTTCATATATGAGTATAGTATTTACTCTTAAATATCTTGGAAAAAAAGACTTTAGACATTACAACTGATGCCTTACATTGAAAATACAGGCTAAACTTTCTTCTTCAGAAGGCAAAAGCTTCAGTTCCTTCATATTAGTATTAAAAAATCATAATAGTTGCATGTGGAATTTTTTTCCTCTGCTCTTTTCAATTCCATTCTTCATCCATTGGTATCTAGGGCTTTGAATGATCAATTCCTTAAAATAACTATATTGCTTATATTGTGATGTAAGTCCGAGTAATATTAATATTAATTTATCTCTGGGTCTCATCTTGAAATACATTCATATGAAATTTATGCAGTCTCAAGCAAGAAACCTAACTTCTTTACTCTTTTCTATGTTTTAATAAATAAATCTATTCTCTTTAGAAATATGTTCTCATCTTTTATAATGCTCCAGTGAGCATCATCTATTTCCAGTATTTTTATTGAGATAAATATAAAGCTTTGAACATGAAGACAACCCCCCCCCCATTATCACTTTAAATCCTTGGCGACTACTTTATATTTAAAAATCAAAAGTGCAATGCACATATTTATACATGAATAATCTAATGGTTAAGTCAATTAGACACAAGAACTGCCAAGCCACATCAAGGCTCAATTTACTTAAAGGCACCAAAATATTAGTGTTCATGAATATCACTCATTGTTAGAAAATGCCTAGTCAAAATTAAGTTTATATTATATTTGAAATTTTAAAAATGAAAATTACTCCCAGATTTGCTGTGAATACATTTATTCAGCAAACAGAGAAACAAACAATAAGGGTTTGTCACATAGAATGAAAGATGTAAAAGCAGACTGTCTTTCCTTAATAATATAAGTACATTCAAATATTGTTATTTATTACAAGATACTATAATAATTTATAAGAGGATTTGTGATCAGAGTGATAGGTAAGCAAAGTAACTGGAAAACTGTATATGTAAATTGAGCATTCAATATAGGATGACACGTTTTCAATAAATGAGCCTATAAAAAATGATTTTGTATCTGTAACACATCCAGTATTCTACATTTTAGACATATTCCATTCTCTTACTTCAGTTCCTGATCAATATTCTTCTACTTTCATGATGTCTTTTGCTACTAAAGTAAGAGGTGTATGTTTTATTGTTTCTAGATCCAATAAATTTTAGTATTTTGGAATAGTAGTCTAAATTCATGGAGTATTCTTTGAATGTCAAGTTTGAGGATATTGTAGTCAGGGTACTCTTAATTGGCCTGAAGAAGCCAGGAGCATATTATGAATATACAGACACACAGTATACTAAAAACTACGGGCTTGATATCAGGGAAAGATAAAGGTCCAGGCAAGATCTTGAAGCCAACATAAAGCAATGGAGCAAACATCAATCAAATATCATACAAAGGAATGGAACTGATCTCTGATGTGTCTGCCTGGCAGCTTTGTGTGTTTGTGTGTGTGTGTAGAGAATTTTACTGTGGCATCCATGTTTACAGTCCATAGAGCATTATTGTTAGGGAGAAGATAGTCATATCAGAGCTCTGATACCACAGTCATCACTTTTTACTGCAAAAAACACGTGCATATTCTCTAATTAAAAAGGGAAAATAAACTAACATCTTACACTATTGTTTTGACAATTCATTGGTATATTAAAGGCCAAAGGGAGGAATTGGAGATTAATATAATCTTTTTCCTCTCTTCTGATTATTACACAGCAATAGCTGTTATTTTCAGGAGTCTCCTGCAATGTACTCACCGCTGAATTACTAATATGCTTAATAATATGAAACATGTGATAGAGAAATAGATCAGCCAGAAAGCACAAAGAAGTAGTGGTAAGATAGAGCTTTTGAGCAGGGTTGCCACATCTTTTAGGAATGCAGTTCCTTCATATGAATTTCAAATTTTGTAGCTTTCCCTGTGTGATTTAAAGTTAAGAAAGAACTGTAAAAACAAGAATTCCTGTTCAGCCAAGTAGAAAGTGCTCATGATCCTATCCTCATGTTGCAAATTTCCATTTCATAAAGACTCTTGTAGATTGGTTTCATTTAATATACTTCAGCACCTCATCCTTCCTTGTGGGAGACAGGATAAAAGATAATTTTGTTTGAATATTATCTTATGTAAACTAGTGTGTACAGGCATGATTTGTATAATTAGAGAAGTTTGTAATAAATCTATGTAGGGATTATGTCACAACTAAAAATATGATTAAAATCACATAACTAGTCTAGAAGTCACAGAATTTTATGCATGAAACATGCATTAGATTAGTTTCAGAATTTCTATTTTGAGATAAACTTTATATTAAAGTATAATGCACTTTACTAAGGGTTGAAACGTTTTATTGAAAAATATATATCTTAGAGAAATATTGGCTTCATAATTTTAAGATTCCCTGCTTTCTCCTTCTTTAGTAAAATAGAAAATAATTTTGCAGGTTTTGGTAAACAGACAAATTGCCCACCACTTCCTCTGGTAAACAAGGTTTCAAGTCACTAAGTCATGTGAATGAATGACGCCACACTCATTATTCTGGATAACATCTTCAGGTTGTTTGACTCTTGAATTTGTTGCTTTTTTGTTGTTGTTGTTGTTGGTGGTGGTGGTGGTGGTAGTAGGGGGGGCTGAAATCTCGCTCTGTTCCTGAACCTTTCAGCTCAAAGCTAACACTCTCCCACTTGAGCCACAGCACCATTTCCTGATTTTTCTGCTTATGTGGTGCTGAGGAATTGAATCCAGGACCTCATGCATGCAAGACAAGTACTCTTCCACTGAGTCTCCTTCCCAGCCCTAATGCTTTAATATTTTTAAGAGAAAATTCCTGTTTTTTTTTTAATTTTTATTGTGAAAATATCGTACAGAGGGTTTAAAATTAAATGGGCAAGGTAATGTGTATATTTCGTATCAAACATTGTTGCCTCCTCCTTTGTTTCCCTATACCATGCCTTCACATGGTCAGGGGGATTGAGCATTACTTCATGTGTCTGTTGGCCATCCTTCTTTCCTCTTCAGATAAGTTTCTCTTTAAGTCTTTAGCCAACTTATTTATTGGAGAGTTGTTTCTTTGACGATTTGTTGTTGGGGGATTTAATTTTTTAAGTTAGTATATTTTAGATATGACACCCTTGTCCACGGTATGGCCAGTGAAGATCTGCCAATCCGTGGACTTTCTATTGATCTTGCTAGCTATGTCCTTTGCCATGCAGAAGCTCTGCAATTTCATGCAATCCTATTTGTCCAACCTTTCTTTGATTTGTTTTGTTTCCGGGTCTCTATTAAGAAAATTTCGGCCTGAGCCAAGGAGACCTAGGATTTCTCCTATTCCATCCTTTAATGTTTTCAGAGCGTCTGCTTTGACTCCGAGGTTTTTGATTGATTATGGAGTTGATTATGATGCAGGGTGATATATAAGGATCTAGCTTTAGTTTTCTACAAGTAGTTAACCAATTTTGCCAGCACCATTTACTGAAGAGGCTGTCTTTCTTCCATTCTATTATTTTAGCTCCCTTATCGAAGATTAGGCTATAGGTCTGTGGGTTCATTTCTAGATTTTCACTTCTATTTCATTGGTTGTGGGGTCTGTTCTTGTGCCAGTACCAAGCTGTTTTGATTACTATGGCTTTTTAGTAGTGTTTGAAATTTGGTATTGATTTTCCTCCAGCATTGTTCTTTCTGTTAAGTATTGTTTTTGCTATTCGAGTTTTTTTATTGTTCCATATGAATTTTTGGATTGCCTCTTCTATTTCCTTGAAGAATGAGCTTGGAATTGACTGGTATCACATTGAATTTGTAGATAGCCTTGGGAAGTATTGTCATTTTCAGGATATTGATCCTTTCAATCCAGGAGCATGGAAGATTTTCCCATGTTCTAAGTTCTGTTTTGATTTCCTTTTTCAGGTTTTTAAAGTTTTCATCATTGGGGTCCTTCACTTCTTTGGATAAGTTAATTCCTAGATATTTTTTTTTTGTGAGGCTATTACAAACGGAGTTACTTTCCTGATTTCAGCCACACTTTTCTCATTGTTGGCATACAGAAAAGCCATTGATTTTGGCGGGTTAATTTTATACCCTGCTGCTTTGCCAAAGTTTTGAATCAGCTTGAGTAATTTGGCAATCGAGACTGAGATTCTTTAAATACAAGATCATGTCATCTGCAAAGAGGGAGAGTTTTACTTCATCTTTCCCTATTTGAATCCCCTTTATTTGCATCTTGTCTTATTGCTGTAGCTAGGCATTCTAATACTAAATTGAAGAGAATTGGAAAGAGTGGACATCCTTGTCTCGTTTCTGAGTTAAGAGGAAAGGGCTTTAGTTTTTCACCATTAAGTATAATGCTGGCTGTAGGTTTGTCATATACAGTGTTTATTGAATAGAGGAATGTTGGTAGGAATCCTAGTTTTCCCAGAACCTTCATCATAAAGGTGTGATGGATCTTGTCAAATGTTTTTTCTACATCTATTGAGATAACTATGTGGTTCTTTTGCTTGCACTTGTTGATGTGATGAATTATCTTAATTTATTTGCGTATATTGAATCAGCTTTTCATCCCTGAAATGAATCTTGTTTCATCGTGGTATATGATTTTTTTGGATGAATTGTAGTCGATTGGCCAAAATTTTGTTGAGAAATTTTGCATCATTGTTCATCAAGGAATGTTTTAATTTTTTTAAATTTCTTTTTGTGAGTCATGGGGCTTGAACTCACGGCCTAGGTGTTAACATATCCCTGAGTTCTTCAGCTCAAGGGAAGCCCTCTAACCCTTGAGCCACAGTGCCACTTCCTGTGTCGATATATGCATCTCACAGATTTTCCTGACAGGGTTTGCTTTGAACCGTGAATTTTTAAATTATATTTCTTCCAGGTGTTTATTGGAACATTACAGTTTTTCTGGAATTTAAAGTTTTCTGTAAACCTTTGTTTTCAAGTAATCCAATAGCATTAAATATTACATTTAGAGGATACCCTGTAGCACATATATTTAAAATTATTATGTTAAGATGAAATTCTTATTCTTTTAGAAAAAAGAAACCATTGAAGTCCAAATGGGAAATATGCTAATTTCAGCAGCCTTTAGTATCCTTCCTCTTTTTTTCCCCTCCAGTAACTTTTCTTGTTTTGGAACAAGTGTCATGGACTGTCCACCCTTTCAAAAGGACGAATATTCCATTAATTTAATAGAAAAGGATTCCAGCATGGAATCCTTTGAGTATAATGTTAATCTGATAATTCACATCAGTGAATATTCAAAGTCATTTTGATAATTTTTTGATAAGCCATTCATTGAAAAGGTTCCAAAAAGCAAGAATAAAAAATAATGTTCTGCTGTCTAAGAAGGTTTAAAAAGCTAGTAATTCAACAAAGCACATTCTGTTCTTCCAAGATTCCATGGTGACGAATTTCTTTTGGTCATAGTCCTTACCACTAACCCCCACCCTTCAAAATTGTAGTTGTATTAAATTTTCTTGCTCCAGCTTTCATTTTTGTACTAGTATCAGTAATCTCCTTGTAGTATTTGACAATGAAATTCCATTTGTTGTTAGAGAGCTCAATTCATATTGCCAAAGGCAGACACATGAGCAAATCATAGAGCATAAAATATTGAATATCATTAGCATGATCATATACAACTATTCCATAAGTTAATATAAGTACCACATAAATGTGCACCTATGTCTTAAAATAATTCAGAACACTATTAGAAGAGCTAAACCTATTGCATCATCTCTAATATTATTTGTAAAATTTTCTTTTCTCATTAACATTCACCTTTCTTGTCCTAGCAACAAGTTATAAGTTGATGTCTTAGATTTTAGTCACCTCTTAGTAACCTCTTTTTTCTCCACCAACAGTTAGTCCCTTATGTTAAATACCTGAGGAATAACTTGTCCCAATATTCCTGTAAGAGTGCCCACTATTCCTTTTCTTTATTTGGGAATGTGGTATCAGAGACAGAGGTGTCAGGGATCAGGTGGCTGGAACCATGGTGTCATGAATTATGGATAGCAGAAAATGGTAGCAGAGACTAGGATATCAGGGAAAAAGTAATTGTGAATGTAATCGCTGAGTTGTAGTGGCAGAAAATTGGGTAGCTTTTCAGGGGATGTCGTAGCTAATACAGGCATCCAGAACAGTTTAGCAGGGACAAGGAGGCAAAGACAAAGTGAAAGAGTAAAAGTTGTGAGAGATTGTGGGGCACAATCAGGGTAAAAAGGTCATGGGTGCATAAACTGGGTAGCCAGTACTATGGTAGAAGCAATTGGCATGTTAGACTGATGTGGTGCAGAGCTCTGGGTTTGCCTCTCCAGTTTTGGCTGTCAGATCTTTAGGAACTACCTCGAGCAGCTCATTATCAGTTTGTTGTGTTAAGGCATGTGCCATCTATAAATGTCTACTCCAAGTAGATTGCATTCTTTGACACCAGCTATAGGATCTTTGCCCTAAGCATCCAGAGAGATCACACTCCACAATGCTGCAGAACAGGCTCCACATAGTGAGCTGTAATCACCTCATACAACTTTCCCTGCTTCTCACCAATCTCAATTATCATGACAGCAAAGAATCTGAGATGTGCTCAGCAACAGTGCTCTGGGAATCTACCAATTCTTACCCTGGCATTCCAGGAGCTCCTTAGAAATGGGCAAGAGCACTTGCTGCTGCTCTTCTAAATTCTCTCTGTTGCTCTGGACAGCCAGAAAGTTGTACCTCAAATGGGAAGCTTTGATGTCCAGGTGGCCTCAAACTTGCTCTATCTTCTCTCTCTAGGTGCTCATTAGCTTCAGCTGCCTTTCCTTTCCCCTCCAGGTAGCTTATTTCATCTCCACATCCCTTGAATTCTGCTTCATATAAACCTGTGGCTTTCACACCAAGCCCTGCCACTTTCTCATCTGCTTCGATACCTGTGAATATGGCACAACAAGCTACATGTAACTTCTTTATCTGTTATGAAGATTTGAGCTGAATGGAATCCAAGGTGGTACTAACTAACTAGAACATGGGCAGCATCTTAAATACTCCTCTGCTATTCACTGCTCATTGAGAAAGATGCAAATGTGTTCTGGTCAGTCTCCCCTTCTCCATTTCTGGTTCAGCAGACTAAAGTGAAGCTACAATGGAGCTACAGACAGTTGCTATGTCAGCAAGTGACCCAACCATAGATAATTTAGTGAGGGGATACTTATCAAATGTATTAGGGTAAATACACAAATTTGTAGGACACTACTAGGGGCTTTCATCATACTAGTTATTTTATGTCCAAAATGACAGACCAATCTTAGGTTTTCCCCTAGATCTTGCTGTTCTGAAGGCCTTGAGTCTCCTATATACAACTCAGATCTAATGACATGGGTGAATAGAAAAATAGGTGAGTATGGATTAGTATTCTGAAGGTGTGTTAAGGTGTTGTCTTGTCATGACTACCATGAAATTGATGTCCTTTCTCTGACCTTCACCATATCTCTTTATTTGGCATAAGTGGCAGGTTTCTTAGTGTCTTTTTTTCCTGTTAGTTCAGTGCACAGGTTAAAACATTAAGCTTGCCCAACCATGGGTTTCCATTGTCGTAGTAGATATTTTGCATTCTAGGACCTTCATTTCAGTTAACTCTCTTCTTGGGCCCTCATATGCATATGCTCACGGAAGTGAATGTCTCACAAACCCTGGAATATAGTTCCTCAATGATGATTAGTTCACACAGAGACTCAAGCAGCTTGGGTCTGGAGCCTTTCTGAGAGGTCTTGGATTAGGTACTGTGGGCAACATTGACAGTAATTCTTCAGAGCAATACCACTAACAGCACTTTTGCCTAGAATATGAACACAAGAACAAACCCTGTTTAGCCTACTGCACAGTGCCCCTATCAATTAAATCATTTTGAGCCTAGGAGAAAATCTCCATTTGTAGTGCAGTACACATAAGAAGATGAAGATGCCCCACACCCAAATGCTCCAGAAGAACAGAGTGTAAGGGTGTCTACAGAGTTGAGAAATAGGATTCTGAGGGGTGGGAAGGGATGATTTTAAATAGCAAACTTAGAAGTAATTATAAGTTTCTGAATTACTAACCTAACTTCCTTTTGGCCCTCAGATCCAAAAGTTCTTTTTCTTTTATAAATAATCTTTTTCTTTTATTATCAGTAAGTAACTACATATAGTGAAAAGAATGCTATCCAATGGAAAGTAGACTGAAGTTGTTTACAAGGATGAAAACCAAGGAAATGGGGCAAGTGAGTACAAAGAATAGCCATCATAGAACACAGATCCTCAGAGCAGTGTATCATGTACACTTTGGGAGAATGACAATGTGCTGGGAACTATAGAATAAGTCACTGAACAGCTGATATATATGCACATATATTTATATATGTATATTTATTTTATATGCATATATATGTGTATATGCCCTTATATACGCATATATGTTACTATACACACAAATACACACATACATATACACATGTATACATTCACAGATGGAGAAAGACATAGTTACACAAGTTTCATTAGTTGTTGTATATGCCTTAGAAGAAATGCTTGGAACCAAATATGTTGAAGATGTATTTGTCTCTAAGATTTCTTTTACCACTCCTCTTACCTCTTAAAACTGGTAGGTTTTTGGCAGATTCGACTTGCAAAATGTAGTACAAGTGATAGCAAGTCACTCGGACACCTCAGCAAGTAAAGGTCATTTGGTGTCTCCCTGTTCCCCACGGACTGCTTGCTCTTGTAGACACTCTCAACAAACCAAGTAGCAGGAGAATACCCTAGTAAAGAGTAAAGTTATAAGGCTTCAAATGGCATCCTTCCTTGAGCTCTTTTCCAACAATAAGCATCAATTCCTAAGCAGATAAATGAGTCCTCAGAAGAATGGAGCTCAGTTCAACATTTAACCAACCCATGTGAAAAGTCATATGTGAGAAATGCTGACTGAGGTCTTGCTGATTCCCTGGCCAAGAAAATAAGAAAAAAAGAAAGCATTTTAATTTATTGAAGTTTGAGAATAATTTGTAACCTGTCAATAAATGTATAGAACACAATTATGTCAACTGACAAAGATGATGTGCATTCCATTTATGTGCTTTTGGATTTGATGAGTGACTTTAGGTGTGTCTACACATTCTTCATTTAAGATACAAGGAAAGATAACAGGTTGACCCATTGTAACAATGACATGTACAAGACACTCTATCAGAGGGGGGATAGAGGAAGGAGTTTGGGAGGTGTGAAGGGAAAGGATGATAGGGGAAAAACAAAGGAAGGGGTAACAACGCTCAATAAGAAATGTACTCATTACCTTACTTATGTAACTGTAACATCTCTGTACAATATCTTTACAATAAAAGTATATTAAAAAGATGCAAGGAAAATTTCTGTACTTATAGGAAGTTGTATTTGTTACTCGATATCAGTAAGGTATTGGTTTTAGGACCACAGGCATATTAAAATTTTGGATGCTCAAATTCTGTACATGAACACAGTATATTATTTACATTAGAATCTGCCCACAACCTAGTGCAGTGTAATTGCTATGAAAATTTTTACTACATTGTATTTTTGTAATGGAAAATAAAAGTATATGCACTATCCACACATATAATTTTTTTCAGATAATTTTGTCTGCATTTTGTGGATGGAATTGGGAGAGCAATTTTGAAAAGCACAAATTTCATCATCAAGACCTGTCCGCAAATGTAACAAGGATTTCATACAGCATCATTAAATAGTATGAAGCTCCCAGGAGAAGTACTTGAATTGAGACATTATCAGAAAATTTAACCACGCAAGGGCTTTTTAGAAATGCAGCTGCTAGATTTCTCATGGAAAGCTTTCATAACACTTTGTGAAGCACAAGTCAGAACCTTACTGAAGTGTAGATATTTTTCCTTCAACTTTCTGTCATGCTCAGTCATTATCAATCAACATATAGCTAATCTTGAATAATCCTCTAATAACAAAATGTTTATGGACTGTTTATATGCAGATAACCTGGGAAGGCTAACTTTTTCCAGTTAGGGAAGTCTGTATTCTATGATCCAGAAGAAAGAAAACTAGATAAGGATCCATTTACAGACTTCTGAATAATTCTGATTCTGCCCATATCAGTTATCTATCCATACCTCTGCAGGAGTGAGATGATTTTAAAAGAATTTAGTAGACTTCTTTTCTTTTTTTGTCTGTGGTAGGGGGTGTGGGGGTGTGGGGGTGGAGAGGGGAAGGGATGGTATGGGGAAGCAAAGGAGGAGGCCACAATGCTTGATACGAAATGTATTCACTATCTTGCCTATGTTATTATAACCCCTCTGTTGGTATTTCCACAATAATAATTTTTAAAAAAGAATTTAGTGATTTAAAATTTAAATTTAAATGTGGAATGTAATTAGTTCCAATACATTACATTAAGATATTTAGAAACAACAGAAACTTAAATGTCTGTAAGGTTTGCTATTGGAAGTGAAGGGATATTGGAATTTGTTTCTCTATATTTTAAGCAATTTGCAAAAAGGATTGCTAAAATAAAATTTACATTTGCAGCAGACTTTACACTTATTAATTTTTGTATATTGAAAGGAGTATAAGCCTCAATATGTCAATACTACCCTCTTATTTATCTCTAAAGGTTTATGCTTCTGGTCTCTTAATATTAAAACCTCAAAGAATTTTTAATCTTTAGTTGTGCAAAAGGGGTTCCTTTCATCACGTCAGTGTTGAATAGAGTGTATGTGCATTTCAAAGTACAATGCATCTAGATCATTGTCAAACTTTCCATTGTTCTTCCTTCCCTTACCCCAACCCCACCTATCCCTTCAAGTTTCCTACTTATATTCTTATATCTGTGCTGTCTCTTGTGTTCTGTGATACAAAATGGCTGCTGTGATCGTTGAAAGGCATACCACGTGTACAAGGCAGTGATCTGAAGACCCTCAGTGGTCTTACCCAAGAGGGGATTGGCAAAGAGAAGACTCAGATTTCCTCTTTGGAGTCTCATGGGTGCATTATTGTCATGCATTTTCAGATTTCCTTTACAGAGGTAATGAATAAAACAGTCTTCCAATAGAGGAAAGGGACAGAAAAGCCAGTTCCATTCCTGCAGAGGCTAGAATTCAGCCTCCCCCTTGACGGTCAGTCAGTGTTTGTTTAAAGTGAATCTGCACATGAGCTCTTGGGTGATTTGTGGCTTGGGAAGAGGAAAAGAAGGATATGGGATGGATTTCAGGTTGAGGGGTGCGTTGAGGGCCAGGTTGGGTGTGTTGTCCAGATGGCCTGCCAGAACTTTCCAGGGAACACTGCTGGAAGGCAGAGCCTGCTCTGCACACTTAGCTAGACTTGGGGAGGGGACCCGGAATTTGGATGATGGGGTCTGTGGGATAGATTTAAAAAAAAAATAAGTATACTGGGTCACATGTATGTTCAGTATTCTTAGGGTACCAATGGCATGTCCTTCAGGAGACCTCTGTGGATCTTGGTTTATGAAAAAGGCTGCCATTTCCTTGTGGCACGGAGGAGTTTTTGCATCTATAAGATGGGGATAATTGCACTAATGAACACATGAGGCTATTTATAAGAATTACAAGTATCCTATGTATGTATCCTGGCACCCAATAACTAGGTAGAAGTGGTAGGAAGTGCACATAAATCCTAAGAGAGGGGTTTTAAAAAGATATTTCTGGAAACATGAATCTAACTTTGTCTAGCTTTCAGTTTGGAAAGAGTTTTTAAAAGAGTGGCACAATTATTGTGTGTGTGTGTGTGTGTGTGTGTGTGTGTGTGTGTGTGTGTGTGTGTGGTGTGTGTGTGTGTGTGTACTGGTCCTGGGGCTTGAACTCCTGCCCTGGGAACCATCCCTGAATTTTTTTATTCACGGTTGGGGACCTACCACCTCACCTCCAGGTCTGGCTTTTTTGGTGGTCCATGGGAGAGAATTTCATGGGATTTCCTGCCTGGTCTGGCTTTGAAACTCAATCTTCAGATCTCAGACTCGTGAGCAGCTGGGATGACAGGAGTGAGTCACTCTTACAGTGGCTTTTAACTTTTTTCATTTTTAAGTTGTTATTATAAAGGTGACATATAGAGGGGTTACAGTTACGTAAATAAAGAGCACATTTCTTTGTGACAGTGGTTTTTTATCACAATTTTAACACATTCTCTGGCCCACCAGCCCTCTCTCAACTCATTCTTCAGAGTCAGATAAGAGGTAACATAACAAGAATCAGAGGAACCTAAGGTGTGGGGCGGTGATGGACTGGGGTGCAGTTGGTGGTGAACTTGTACAGATACTGTTGGGAAAATGTGTGTGTCTGGTGCCAAATGATGAAAAATGATGCACAGGGCACTTGGAATGTCTGAAGCACAAATATAGACAGACCTATAGGGAAAGATTGGAAAATATTAAATGAGAGGAAGCAAGACCTTTGTAAATTTGACCTTTGTAAATACATGTGATGGGAAAAATTCATACCTTTCCTTAAATGAACCAGAACTGCATTTAGAGCCAGTTTTAATGAGTGTTTTAATCAGGGTAGCTTCTTAGATGTGATTAGGGGTAAGCCATAATCTTGCTTAGATTTAGAGATTTCAGCAGTGAAATAAACAGCGACTTGTCTCTCTCATAAAGCTGCTGCAGGAGGAAAATCACCCAATTTTACAATAACACAATAGAACATTAACTTTACTCAAATTCAGGCTAATTCCTGTCTCAATTAGTAATCGTTGTGTGTATGTGTAAGTACTGGGACTTGAACTCAGGGCTGGGGTGCTGTCCCTTAGATTTTTCATTCAAGCTACACCTCTGCTTTAAGCTTCTTGCTGGTTACTTTGAGAGAAGAGTCTCATGGAGTTTCCTTCCCCAGGCTGGCTTAGATTTTTTTTAGTCTCCTGAGTAACTAGGATTATAGGCCTGAGCCACTGGTGCCTGGCCAAATTAGAAATCTTAATGGAAGAACATTTGCATTATCAGCTTTTCTATATTAGGCATCTGATTTCATGCTATATTATGCATTGTTCTTTCTCATAAGACCAAATTAATTAAGAAAATTACAATTACCATTTCCTGAGCACTTAGTAAATTCCTGGAACTTAGCTAAATTCCTTTCCTATGCTATCAGAAATTCTAGAAGGTAAGTGATATTACAATGGATATTTATGTACATTTTATTTATGTATTTATTTATTTATTGTGTGTGCATGTGTGTGCTTGTGCACACATGTAATCCATAACTAGGGTTTGAACTCAGGATCTAGGCATTGCCCTTTAGCTTTATCACTCAAGGATCACTACAACTTGAGCCACCTCCATGCTTGCCTTTTTGCTGGTTTACTGGAGCTAACAGTCTCACAGACTTCTGATTGGGCTGGTCTAGAACCACCATTCTCAGATCCCAGCCTCCTGTGATAGCTAGGATTACAGGCATGAGCCTATGGTGTGCAGCTTGGCTTTCCCTCCTCCTCTATTATTTAGAGAATATATTATTAGTTTCCATAATCAAACGCACTTACTTATTTAATACAGTGTATTTTTTAATAACTACAAAATTGAACAGTAGATTCAAGACCACCAGGCTGACTTCACATTGCAAACCTCACATCTCAGCCTCTTGAGTAGCTGGGATTGCAGACGTGAGCCACCAGCATTCTGCTTCCTTCTAACAATTTTTGAAATAAGGAATATTTCTAACTAGTGTTTGCTATAGACTGGAACTGTCTTAGTATCTTTGCAATACTTTTTTCTTATTCCTCTCTGTCACTAGGAAAATGATCTTCAGTTCCAGACAGTAAAATAAAGCAGTACAACACTGAAGGAAATCTCTCCTGGTAACATTTCTAGACTCACCACAATCAATCTGGTCACAGTAGGAGGAGGCTGAACATACTTCACTTTCTGTACAACAGACACTGATGATGGGGGAGTCGTTTCTCAAAGGTTGTGTTTCTCTGACACTCCTGAGTAATGATCTACTTTCTATTTCTAGAAGCATCCCCTCAGAGACCCAAAGACTGACATTACTGCAGTGCCTGGAGCCAGCTGTCACTAAGTGTTTGGGTACAAAGCTTTATTTTAAATCCAGGAGGAAGCAGTCAATCCTGACAGGAATTTGGAAATGTCAGTTCTGTGTCAAAAGTCAGATTGACCCCGGTGGCGAACAAAAACGTTCTCCTGGTGCTGGGGTCCATCATCTCATGCCTGTAATCCTAGCTACTCAGGAGGCTGACATCTGAGGGTGGAAGTTCAAGGCCAGCCTAGGGAGGAAAATCCTTGAGAGTCTTAACTTCAATTAACAACCTAAAAACTGGAAGTAGAGGTATGGCTCAGACCCCAAGTTAAAGCCCCACAACTGACACAAAACAAAAAAAAAAGAATGTTGTCATTGATATTGGCATTGGCTTCAATATGCCTGTTTTTCAGGTTGATTGTGGTGAGCCTAGAATGTTACCAGGAGAGATTTCCTTCAGTGTTGTATTGCTTCATTCCTTATTTCAAAAATTGTTAAAGGGAAGCAGGATGCTAATGGCTCACGCCTACAATCCCAGCTACTCAGGAACTGAGATGTGAGTACTGCAGTCAGCCTGGGCAGGAAAGTCTATGAGACTCATATCTTCAATGAATCAACAAAATGCTGGAAGTGGAGCTGTGGCTCAAGTGGTAGAGCACCATTCTTGAGAGAAAAAGCTCAGAGACAGAGCCCAGACCCCGAGTTCAAGCCCCACTACTGGAACTACATTTTTTAAAAATGTTAAAATTATCATCATGTCTATATTCCCAAAGCTTACTTTAAAGCATAGTTTTCTGCCTTAAAGTTCCCATAAAAATACAAATATTTGTAAGACTTGTATGTACCTCAAGTCAAAACAGCCTACCAATTTTTTAAATGTAAATATAATGAGTAAGAAAGACTTTACTTTTGCTTCCACGAATTTATTAATTATTAATCAAAATCCAAACCACATATTCTTACCTTTGTTATTGCCAGTCCTGGGGCTTGAAATCAGGGCCTGACACTGTCCCTTGAGTTGCTTTTGGTTAAGGTTAGCACTCTACTACATGAGCCACATGCCACTCTGTAAGAAATTTGGTTTTTGATCATTTCTCAGCCTTTTGCCTGAAGTCCAGCAGGGTCTCTGTTCTTACCAGAAACGCTCAGAGACATGAATGAATATTAAGAAGCAGTTGGAAGTCATAAAACCCTCTAGAATGCTCTGTCTATCATTGATATAAGCTACTCTTATCTTTGGTATGAAGAAAAAAAGACAATTAGAATAATTATAGCATTTATATGTTGAGAGACATTTTATAAAACTTGAAATGAAATATGTAAAATTCAAACAGTGGGGATGCATGGATTATGCTTGGAGAGATTTATTGCTGGAATCCAAACTGACATTTCCATTGTTTCCTTTTTTTCTAGCACTGGGGGTGGATCTCAGGTTCTGGCTACTCTCCCGAGCTTTGCTCAAGGCTGGTGCTCTACTACTTGAACTGCAGATCCACTTCCAGCTTTTTATTTCTTATATTCCCTGTCAAAATAAATAGACGGACTGAATGGATTAAAACAAAATACAAGGCTGGAACCTATGTTGCTTATAAGAAACTTTGCCAGGCAGGGATGGTGGCTCACGCCTACAATCCTAGCTACCTAAAAGTCTGAGATCTGAGCATTTCAGTTCAAAACCAGCCTAGGCAGGAAAAGCCTGGAGATTCTTATCTCTAATTATCTCCACCAGAAAACCAGAAGTGAAGCTGTGGCTTAAAGTGGTAGATTGCTAGCCTTGACCAGAAAACCTCAAGGACAATGCTCAGGCCCTGAGTTCAAGCCCCAGGACTCACAAACAAAGAAAAAAATAAAAATAAAGAAGAAATGATACATGAAGCAAGTCATTTTTCTATTCCAAATCAAGTCACTGAAGGTCAGCAGATCCTTCACTGTTCTAGCTCCACAGGAGGATGAGAATGTCCAGATGTCTGTCTCTTCAGTACACTGCTTTCCTGGCCTTTGAGTCTATATCCAGGAGGAAAAATGTTGGGTAATAGAGGCATTTTAATTTTTAGAGGAATCTCCCTAGTGTTTCCTTTAATGGCTGATCCATTTCATGGCTGACACCAATAATGTCAGACTAGCAGACTCAGGAGAAGAAAAAGAAAAAATAGGCCTTAAATTTAAAAAAAAAAAAATTAAAAAGAGACGAGGAAGATCATTACAAGTGATAAAGGGCTCAATCATCAAGTGGAAATAAAAATCTCAAGGATACAGGAATTTAATATTAGAAATTGAATATCCAAATAAAGAAATTATTAACGGGCCTAAAAGAAGAGAGAAGACACCAATACAATTGTCTGGTGAAAAAGAAAGAATGAAAATACAACCTAGCAAGCACTGAAGACTCTTATATATAATCCTGGCTATCCAAGAAGCTGAGATTTGAAGTTCACCAGTGCACACCAAGCACTTGCAGGAAAATCCAGGTGACTTATTTCCAATTAGTCACCAAAATGCTGGAAGTGAAGCTGTGGCTCAAGTGTAGAGTGCCAGCCTTGAGCAAAAATGCTTAGGGATGGTACCTAGGCCCTGAGTTCAAGCTCCACGACTGGCACCAAAACAAAAATCAAACCAAAACAACAACCAAAAACCACTTATTTTTATCTATCTATCTATCTATCTTCTATCTAGGGATCAAACTCAGAGCTTTTAATCCTTGGAAGCAAATGCAACTACCACTTATGCTCTTCCTCAGTCCTATTTTGCTTTTAGTTTGCTTTGTCCTGGTTAGCCTAGTACCATGAACCTCCTACCTGCAACTCCTGAGTATCTGAAATTACAGGCATGTATCTCCCCATTCAACCTGTAAAAAAATCATTCATCATACTGATCAGAATAATACACATCAAAACCACCATATTACTTCATCTCAAAACAGACTACATATGGCAAGTATTGGAAAGATATGGACGGACACTTAGACACTATTGGTGTCAGCCATGAAATGGATCAGCCATTAAAGCAAACACTAGGGAGATTCCTCTAAAAATTAGAATACCTGTATTATCTAACATGTTTCTTCCAGGATATAGACTCAAAGGTCAGGAAATCAGTGTGCTGAAGAGACAGACATCTGGACATTCTAATCTTCCTGTGGAGCTGAAACAGAGAAAGATCTTCTGACCTTCAATGACTTGATTTGGAATAGAAAAACGACTTGTTTCATGTATCATTTCTTCTTTATTTTTATTTTTATCTTTGTTTGTGAGTCCTGGGGCTTGAACTCAGGGCCTGGGAATTGTACCTGAGCTTTATTTTGCTCAAGGGTAGCGATCTACCACTTGAGCCACTGATCCATTTCAGGTGGTTAATTGAGACTCTTAACTTCAATGAACAACTAGGAAACTGGAAGTGGACCTGTGGCTCAAAGTTGGTAGAGTGCTAGCCTTGAAAAAAAGAGCTCAGGGACAGCACACACAGGCTCTGAGTTCAATACCCATGACTGACATAAAATGTAAATGAGTGAATGGAAGCTTCAGAATAAACTAGGATTAATATAATCTAGCAGACTCAGGAGTGTAATGGTTTCAGTTAATCAGATAAAGTGAATTTGATCAAGAAAGGAAGGAAGAAAAAGGAGAAAATATGAAGCCAAGTACTGGTAGCTCATGCTTGTATTCCCAGCTACTCAGGAGGCTGAGATCTGAGAATCAAAGTTTGAAGCCAGCCCATGCAGGCAAATCCATGTGAGTCTTATCTCCAATGAAACAGCAAAAAACAAAGCTGGAAGTGAAGCTGTGACTCAAATAGTAAAGTGCTAGCTTTGAGCAAAAATGCTCAAACCTGGAGTTCAAGCCTCAGAATCAACACCAAAAAAAAAAAAAAAAGGACAAAAAATATGAATGAGAGAGGAAATGGAACGGAGGAGAGGAAATATACCGTTCTCCGGATTTCTTCTCCAGTGGAGGAGGAGTCTTCTTGGGGCATCATGTAGGCGAATCTTGTGTCTGATGTGCTTCTCAATGCAGGACAAGCAAAGTTGATGGATTTCCTAATTGTCATTTAAGTGTCTTGCTCTTGACATATAGTGTACCATTCCTTTTATCAATATTTTTCATCCTTTTCACTCACTTCTCCTAAATGTGACCTCATTGGCTTTTTCCTGTATGTTAACAGTAATTGCTTTCTAAGATTTTTGTTTTTTCCTTTTGCATAAACATCTGTTCTCATAACTTAAACATAAGAAGCAGAGGCAAGTCAATACTACTTACTTACAAAAAGAGAAAAGAATTTTGACAAAGACCCGAACAAACGAAGTTTCCTTAGGTACACAAATAGATGAGTTGCCAGGATATATGACTTTCCCTTCCTGGTTTCTAGAAAGCAGAATGAAAATAGATTTTTATCCATCAAAGCAGGAAGGGTTTATTTCTTTCCATTTATTATAGTCTGTGCCAAAAAAAATCAAGTGATCCCTTTACTATTTGCAGAAATGGATAATATTGAGATTGCCTGCTTTTTGAAATAAAGAAAAGAACTCTATCTGTCTTTCTGCAGTTCTGATGTTTGAATCCAGGGCCTTTAACTTGGTAGGCAGGTATTCTACCACTTGAATCATGCCTTGAACTTGTTTTTCTTTTCTTTCTTTTTTTGCTTAATTGTTAGTATTTATTTATTTATTTATTTACGCCGGTCCTGGGGCTTGAACTCTGGGCCTGAGTGCTCTCTTTGAGTTTCTTTGGATCAAGGCTAGTGCTCTACCACTTGAGCCACACTGCTGCTCCTGGCTTTCTGAGTAGTTTTTTGTAGATAAGAGTCTCACAAATCTTCTTGCCTGGACTTGCTTTCAGCCTTGATCCTCAGATGTAAGCCTCCTGAGTAGCTAGGATGACAGGATTAAGCCACCAGTGCCCAGATTTCTTGTTATTTTTGAATAGCGTCTTGGTCACTCAGCCTGAACTGCAGTCCTCTTATTTATGCTTTTCCTATGTTAGGGATGGCAGATGCATACCCAACTTTTTGTTGGGTGAAATAGAGATCGTAAACTTGCTCTTTTCACTCAGGTTGGGCATCATCTCCACCTCCTGTGTAGACCCAGGAAAATTAAATCTGCCTTAGTGCACATCCAATCGGTGTGAAAACCATCACGAAGTTGACCTAACAGGATACTTTTCCTTGTACACTTGGTTTTTCCTGGAGAAATTAGCAAAGATGTTTGTTACAACACTGTTCAATGTTTCACAGGTTCCTAGGAGGAACTTCCTAGAAGCAGATAGATTTTTATCCCTCAAAAGGTTGATTTTTAAGGCAGATCATAACCTTTGGAATTCCTAATAAGAAGTTCAGTAGGCACTCTCAGAAGAAACAATTTGATGTTTTTCTGCAAACATGAAGTGTTAAACTTTAACTCTCCAGGTACCTCATAAAATTCCAGGTTTAGTCTATGTCTAAAAACACATTGCTTTGATACTATTAATAATGTAGACATTTACAATCCAGTATGACTTCATTCAAGGAACACTTAGATTACAGAATTTAAGAAAAGCTAGTTTGGGGGTTATGTATGGAAAAACAAAGTTCTGGGATATATTCTTGGTTGAGTGAATATAAATTAGGTTTTTCTTTTCTTTCTGGCCAGACTTCTTCTCAAATGAAAGAACAAAGGCCAATATTCAGATATTTGAGGTTTTTTTTTTTTTTTTCTCAAGGCTAGTGTTCTCTCACGTTGAACAGTAGCTCTGCTTCTGGTGATTTATTGGAAATAAGAGGCTCAGAGACTTTTCTGCCTGTGCTGGCTTTGAACTGTGAAACTCAGATCTCAGTATCTGGGATTACAAGGCATGAACTACCAGTGCCTGGCTTGCATGGTGCTTTTGAGATCCCTTTATTAATCACAGAAAGAGTCTTTTTGGGTTGTTGAGCCCTATAACCTCAGGGGAAAAACTCAGTAGTAAGAGAGAGAGTGTGTGTAGGCGGGTGACTGTGGGAAGATGGGCTCACTCTCAAGCAACTTAGGTTTTGGAAAGAACATACATGGAAACTGGTGATCTAGAATTAGAATCTCTTAAAACTATGCAAGAAGGGAGAGGGAAATAGGGAGAAAAATGAGGGAGAGTGTAAAAAGTTTGACAAGAAATGTACTCACTACTATTCTTTTATACTATAATCTCTCTTCATGTAACCTTGACATAAAATTAAAATTAAAATACACTGTGAAGAGGCATGTGTTTAAGGAAGTGTACGGACCTTGTTACAACTTCACAGCCTGGGGAAAACCCAACTCCCAAAGCCATAACTTCCTCTGATGAGGCCTCACCTCCTAAAAGTCCCACCTCCCCCTACCTTCAGCTCCAGAAGCTTTGGTTATGGGACTATGGGGGACAATTCAGATTCAAGCCATAGCTATATTTACAAAAGTTAGGTCTAGGTAAAATCTCCAGGTGCTCTCTATATCCAAATATAAATACAACCATATGTTCTATAAAGACGTTTAGATTTGTAACAGACCACATATGTAATGGTGGTCCCATGAGAGTATAATATGGCAAGGGTGGAGTTGGGGCTGAGAGTTTTCTATCAACTAGTGACATCATAGCCATTTTAATGGAATGTAATGGTCTCTTCATGTGTCTGTGGTGATGTTGCAGTAAACAAACCTTTTGCACTGCTTGTTATACAAAGTTGTAGCAATACAATTGGGTACAGCACATAACATCTAATAATGATGATAACTGAGAATGTTCCAGTTTATGTATTTACTTTAAGATACATTTTTGCCATTATTCTGAATTGTACACTCTTTCTATTTATTAAAACAAAATTACTGTTAAACAACTGGGTGCTAAATAGATAGGATGACAACTGATACTTCCCCATTCTATTCTCTACTCTCTAGTCTTGTACCTGTTATGTCAGATATAAACTCCCTTCGTGGCAGTCTTAACTACTGAAGACATTTATTTTGCTTCAAGGACCAAAATCATGTAATTGGCAGATGTCAATTTTCCAATAGAGCTTATAAAACACAGATGTTAATCAAAGTTCTCTTATTCTTGGCATTTTGCTTTTATTTAGTACGTCTATAAAAATGCTCCTGAACTCTGAATCACATGGTTCTTGTTGTTTAGGTCCTCTCAGAAGCCGAGTCTCAGATAAGATATGAATGTCAGTTTATTTGGGAAAATACTTTGTGCAGCAACAAGGTGTAAGCAAAATAAGAATATGGAACTTCTCCCTCCTCAGGCCTTTTCCATGTCTGAAGCCATGCATAACACTTAATCCCTTGTGTACCAAGGATATGTAGCTAATAATAAGCACAATATTGTCAGTGCCAGGGACTCATGCCTGTCATCCTTGCTACTCAAGAGGCTGAGATGTGAGGATCAAAGCCTGCTCAGGCAGGAAAGTCCATGAAACAATTATCTCTAATAAACCACTAAAAAGACCAAAGAGGATGTGTGGTTCAAGTGGTAGAGTGCAAGCCTTGAGCAGGAAAAAAATAACTAAGCAAGAGTATGAAGTCTTGAATTAAAGCCTTAGCCCCAAAATGTGCACATGCAGACGTGCAGGCACATGTGCATGTGCGCGCGCACACACACACACTCATACACACATTACAAAGTCAGCTCACATATTGACTGATTGAGGGTAGTCTTGTGGGAATGGGTGCAAGCTCCTTCTTCAGAACTACCCTGCCAGGGAGACAAGGAGGCTGAACATTTGGAACCCGAAAGTCTGTGGTTGAGGGCTACTCACCCCTGGCACTTAGGTACTATTAGGGTCATAGCTAGATTGTTCCTCAGTTCTTGAAAAATTCTCAGGTGAGAGATAAAAATCCTGGTTTTGGGCAGATGTTCCAGCCGACCCAGAAGCCAAGGAGTGCAGGTAAGGCACCGACAAGAGCTGATATCCTTTAAAATTTAACAAAGCTATGGATGTGCTTTATTCATATAGTAGACCCTTATGTGCATTTATTTCCCTCATTATTTGTAGCCAACCATAATGTAAAGATATTCAGTGGAAAATGTCAGAAAGACACAATTCATAAACTGCACAGTTCATAAATTCATTATGGCCCATTCTTTTTGATTATCAGCTATTATGAAGAATCTCTCACTGTACTTAATTTATACATTAAACTTTGTCATATGTGTACATGAGGAACTTAATACAAAAGGGTTAAGTGTTATGTGTGTCTTCAGGCTTCCAAGGAAAGGCTTGAAATGTGTTTTTGAAAATGGGGGAGAACTACCATAACTTTATTCTGTCAATTAATTGTGGAGCTAGGAGTGTGGATTCGTGGTAGAGTGCTCGCCTAGAATGCATGAAGCCTTGGGTTAGATTCCTCACTACCACATACACAGAAAAAGCCAGAATTGGCACTGTGGCTCAAATGATAGAGTGCTAGCCTTGAGCAAAAGAAGCTCAGGAACAGTGCCCAGGCCCTGAGTTCAAGCCCGAGGCCTGGCAGAAAGAAAAAAGAAAGAAAGGAAGAAAGGAAGAAAAAAAGAAAGAAAGAAAGAAAGGAAGGAAGGAAGGAAGGAAGGAAGGAAGGAAGGAAGGAAGGAAGGAAGGAAGGAAGGAAGGAAGAAAGAAGAAAGGAAGAAAGAAAGAAGAAAGGAAGAAAGAAAGAAGGAAGGGAGAAAGAAAGAGCAAAAAAGAAAAGAACTGTGGTTTCTGTTACAGCATATACATGGCATTTATAGATGCCATATTCTACTTGACTGGAGTTTCTTACATTTATTGAATATCACAGAAGTAGTCATAGCATTACATAGTCCTGTTGTAATCGAAGCAATGTAATCTGTTGTTGGAGCAGGTCTATTTGTTGTTGTAGTACAAGGAGGTCTCCCTTAAGATGATTGGCAACTTGCAAATGTAATTCTATGGATGACAGTTGAGGGATGAGCTGGTTTATTTGATGTACGGTGGACACACTTTGGGACAGTGAATAGCGGTGGTGGTAGCTGAAGCCACTGTAGTGAAGATTGCCGACACGATTGCAATGATCCTACTACTCTTTTAGGGCACGGACAAATCAATTGAACCTGGGAAAACTGAGAGTCATTAGTAGCCAGAACAATAAATTGGGGAAGACGTACCAAACCTGCAAAAGAATATGAGTCACTGGATTGCCAGTGATTGCTGAGAGTGCAAGTAGCGGAGGAGTTTTCTCCCAGACAAAAAAAAGAACAGGGCTCTAACCACTATCATTCCTGACACCTGGTTGCATGCAGAGCAGTTACAGCGACGAGTATTGGCCAATAGGAAAGGGGACAAATCCAGGCAGGAATGTGATGAACAAATGATTGGCATGGGGGGTCCTAGGTCTCCCAATCACCTCCCTGAAGAGTTATAAAACTCCTTTCGATTTTGAGGTTTGGGATCTTTTTCAGATTGGTTGTATGTAGCAGGGTAGAGGGACAATGCAATGTCCCCAAATACTTTGCCTTGCCAGGAACTGGCACAAAGGCTAATCACTAATTCCTCAAGAGGAGTGGGAACATTGCCAAATCTATTAAACCCCCTGTGTGGGCATAACTGCATATGAAAAGGTATGTCAGTAGCCTGAGTGCATTTTTTTCCGGTCATACAAATGGGGTAGGGTCCTGTATAATTCCACCATCCTGTCCCATGTGTTACTGTTCTGAGGGGGATGGCACAGCCATCAAATTGCTTTACCATCTCATTTGCAAAACAAAAAGATATGGCCCCTTCCATCCAAAAGTAAGGTGTTTTTTTTTTTTTTATGCCATAGGGCATCTGGACAGAAAGGAAGGCCAACCGTGCCATTGGAAGAAAGCATTTGAAGGAAGATGGTGGTATCATCAAAATTTGGGTGCTGGGCCCTAAATTTATCTTACCCTGCCCTGCAGTAGATTGAGAATTAGCTGTAATAATGGCACACAATAGTAGGAATAGAGTACCATTCCCCAGGTTAGGGTCCAGGGCCATAGCCTGGGTTTGTTCTACCAATCCCTTTAGGTCTCACCAAATGATGGCATGGGCTCTAGCTCGAGGTCTGCGTCTCCTCCTCCTTGGGCTGTTTAAGCGTAGTTGATGCATCTCATTCATAGGTGGTGACTTTTGGTCGGACATCTCGAGCTGGGATGCAAACAGGTTTATCACTCATGTCTGGAAAGATACAAGCAAATCCTCCCCTTGTGCCATTAAGGAATCAGGACCCTCCCATTTTCTTGTGATGGTGTGCCTCCATATAACCAAAGGGACCAGAGTAGGTGTTTTCATGAGTCCCCAATGCGGGGCCACTGGGGACCCATGTGTGGTGGGTGTGAATGTTAAAAAAAATTTTACTAAAAGGCAATAATTTAATTGTGTTTGAGGATCTTTAAACCTTAGCCCTCCAGTTCCCCCTTTTCTTTTAAAGAAGGGTCTTGAATTTTTTATGATTGTATTCAACAATGGCTTGGCCTTGTGGGTTATATGGAATACCTGTCTGGTGTGTAATGTTCCAAAAGGTATAAAATTCATGAAAATTTTTGGAGGTGTAAGTAGGGCCCTTATCTCTTTTAAGGGTCCAAGGAATGTCCATAATTGTAATGGCATGTAGAAGTCACTTAATAGAGTGATTGTTGTTTCACCTGTTAAGGTTAAGGCTATTATAAAGCCTGAGAATGTATCTATGCATACAGGGACGTATTTTTGTTTACCGAATTGGTGGATATGGGTTATGTCCATTTGCTATGTGCCATTGGGTCTAAGGCCTCACAGATTTGTTCCCATGGGTTGAAGCGGTCCTAAGGAGGAGAAGGACCAAATCATGTGCTTGCATTGTTGGTGTGTCAAATAAGGAAATAACTGCTTGATAGTACCTGCCGATAAATGAAAGTGACCATGTAACATTTGGACCTGGTCCATGGATGTATTGGTGAGTAACACAGTTGGTGGGACAGCATGATCAATGGCTTCATTCCAGCAGCTAGGTGTCTGGGGAGCTTAGTATGAGACCTAATGTGTTGAATGTACCAGGGTTGGACATGATCGTCTAATACAGGTTGTAGTTTACACATTATTTGTGTTACATCATGACCATCATCTCTTAATAAAGCTCCAGGAAGAATGGCAACAGTTTGTACAGCATATAAACTATCAGAAAAAATATTAAGAGGTACTTTGGGAAAAGACGTAAGGGCGAATAAAATGGCCAGTAACTCAGCAGCTTGAATGGACAGGGAATGTTTTTGAAGCATGTATTTTTTATTATTGGCATTGTAAATTTCATAAATAGTTTTGCTAGCATTTGTAAAATGTACAATGGCTTGAGGGACAGGTTACCTCTCGCGACAGTCACAACATTTCCATGAAATTGGGCGTTCTTGGGTAACTTTTAAAACAGGGTTTTTGGACATATGATTATCAGTGTTAAAATAGTAGTGGATGACTTGTAAGGCTAATTCCTCTTCAGTTGTCAGGAAATCAAAGATTTTTTTTGTAATGGGCCAGATAAGACAGTCGGGGAATCGGCCATAAGTTTGACAGCCTCATTCCGCACCTTTGATGGCTAGGTTGCATAGCATAATAATGGGTGTGCTAATTTTTGGTAATTGGGAAGTGGCAAGGTGTACCCATTGTAACACACCATGGGTTTGTTTTAGAGCCACCATTAGGCCATTATTATTTAATATAATTAGGGTGATTTCTTGGGTGGCATCTAAAAACACCAAGGTGGTTTACCATAATCGACCAGCAACTTGTAAAACTTGTTGAGCATCAAGTGAAAGTATACGAAGAGAAATTGGGTCAGAGGGTCCCTGAAGCAATTGAAATAAAGGTTGGAGCTGTTGGGTGGGGAGGTGCATAAAATCGCATACCCAGTTGATATGTCCACATAATTGTTTTATTTCAGTTAAAGTATATTGGGACTTAATGACAATATTAGGCCAATTTGGGGTAATTATTTGATTAAAATGGTATCTAAGATAGGTATAAGGGGCTTTAAGTTGAATTTTTTCAGGAGCAATATGAAGGCCCAGCATTGTAAGGTTTTCCTTAAGTTGTGTTAAACAGGCTTGCATGGTTGTAGCATCTTTGTGTGCTTTTAAAATGTCCACCATGTAATGGACACAAAAGCATTTTGAAAGCAAAGGCCTAATATCATGGGCAACATTCATCGGACATATAGTAGGGCTATTTTTCATTACTTGAGGGAGAACTTTCCATTGATATCGACAAGTGGGTTGTTGACAGTTAGGTTCCCATACTGAGATGGCAAAATATTCTTTATCTTTGGGATGTAGGGGGATGGAAAAAAGGCAGTCCTTGATGTCAATAATGGCAATATGCCAATCTTTGGGTATTGCAGAAGGGTGCGGAAGTCCAGGTTGAAGCGTTTCCATCTTTTTTGTATGAATATTTATGGAATGTAGGTCATGGAGAAGTTCTTTTTTGGATAATAAAAATGGGAGAATTGTGGGGACTGATGCTAGGTTCTATGTGTCCCTTTTTTAGTTGCTCCTCCACTAGAGCCTGAAGATGAGGGAGTTTTTCAGGGTAAATAGGCCACTGTTCGACCCAAATGAGTTTGGTGGTGTCTCATTGGAGTGGAATTGGCTCTGGTCGCGCCCCAGTGGCCATTAGAATTGGGGGTACTGTGGGTGATTAATAGCTAGATCGGTTATGATGTCTTTATAAAAAGCCTTATCATCTGTTGTTATCACAGTGCCCATATTAGTGAGGACATCTCTTCCCCTAAAATTGCATGGAAGGTCAGGGACGACAAGAGGTTTAAAAGCCCTTGGTGGCCCCATCACAGTCTTCCCATCTTCCCAGGCCATTGGACCTGGAGGGAATCTGTTTTTCCACCAACACCTTGTATGCAAGGGCCAGGAATTAGATTCCATCTGAACCCTTCGACTTCTTCCTTCCTAAGGACTGTACAGTCAGCTCCCGTATCAATGATACCCTTAAATTCTGTTCCATTAATTTTAAGTTTCATTCTAGCTTTTCCATTTTGGATAGGAATAGTCCATAACACTTGAGGTGGTGGTTTTTGCCTTTGTCCTCTTGAGGTTGGGGCTTAGGACTGCCCCTTATTTAGTTTAAAGGCTGAGTCTTGGAGCGGCATTCAGAGGTCCAATGAAAATCCTTTTTGCATTTATGACATATGGAAAGAGGTTGCTTTTTTTTTTTTTTTTGGAGGGGGTGAGCCCCGGAGTGATGGGCAATCCTTTTTAAAATGACCAGTCCTGCAACATCCCCAACAAGGTCAATTTCCCATGGTGTCATTAGGGGGCGCGTGAGCACTGGCAGTCATAGAGGTGAAAGCCTGTGCAAGGGTAGTCATAGCATGAGTTGATGTCCTCAAATCTTTGGTGGCTAGGATCCAATGAGTGATTTCTCCATTTTGTTCAGGGGCAATGGCTTTTCTGCATTCCTGTGTGGCCCCTTCCCATATTAGGGTTTTGGTTAGTGCATCTCAGGCTCCAGCATGGGATACCTTCTGGGCCACTGCTTCTTGAACATGGGCAACAAAGTCAGTGAAAGGCTCATTGGGACATTGTATGAGGGTTTTTAGTTGTTTGTCCCCTTCTTTAGAAGGGACTGAGTAGACAGCCTGCAATGCACAGAGACGTACTTGGTCAAAGTACTGCAGAGGCACCACTGTTTGTGCTGCTGGAGACACATAAGCTCCCTCCCCTTTTATGCAATCAGGGTCCCCTAGGGCAGTGTCGTGCCCTCCAGCAGCGACATTTTGTGTGCTTTGTTGTTCACATTCATCATAAAAAGCAGCCTTCCATAAAAGGAAGTCCCCGGAAGATAATGCTGCATGCATTAAGCTCTTCCAATCATGGGGGCAATAAGATCAATGCTAATGGTGTTGAGCATCTGGTGAGCATACGGGGAGGGCAGCCCACCTTCCCTGACAGTGGTCCGGTATTTGTCAAGCACTTTTGGGGCATTGGGGTACCATTGGTTAGGTCGTGCAGCAGTTTGGTGAACATTTACCGGGAACATGAACTGGGGTTCATTCATGGGCTTGGTTGTTGTTGCCACGGTAGTTGTGAGGCCCGCAAACAACTGTTGTATTACAGGGGGAACAACGGGTTTTTCTTCTTGGGCAAAGTTGGATATGTCCGCCCAAGGGTACAAAGTTCCCTGAGGGGAGTGCCCAGTTTGGCTTAAATGGCCAAAAGAAGCAGTTGGGCAGGTTTCCTGGAACTGATAGTGTGGGGGAGGTGGTTTTACAAGTGTAGCTGGCCAGCCCTATGGGTAACATGATGGTGGAAGTTGTTAGTTATCTGTGTTTTTACTGGAATTGTTTGCTGCATCACAAGAAGACAGGAGTGCCTGAGCAGCTTTGCTCTGGCTATATGCTCTGGTTCTTCACCCAGCGAGGCATTAAACGCCTGTGAAGTTCTCCCTTCTTCTTTCCCTGATAGACAGGCTTGAATATCTACTACAATGCGGTCAAAGGTTATGAGTAGCTAAGCGCCTTCGCTGACTTCTTTTTTACGAGCTGCCTGAAGGACGCGGGTCCAGCTGTCTGGATCCCAAATGGCCCAGAGTCAATCCAGGGGCACAATTCATTCACTATTTCCCATATTAAACTAGCTTCCTTTTGTGATACTTTTATCTGTCTACTCCAAAGCAGAGCAACAAGTGCTCTTGATTGAGGCTCTCGTGCTGTGGGGAGGAAGGTTGCACATGGAGGCACTTACCTTGCACTAGACTGTCCATCTGCTGGAAACTCTTGAGCCCCACCTTGGGCGCCACTTGTAGGGCTAGATCTCTGGCAGGAGGCAAGCATGAATGACATGCACAAGGAACACATGTTGGGAGAACAGGCTTAAGCAGGTCTCATTTGTTCTTGCATGGGGGGGGTGGATTTTATAGACCCAGCGTTCCCAACCTCCTGAGTCCTTCCCAGCCAATTGCTTAGAGGGGAGTTGATGTAAGGCACTTTTGACGGGCACTGCTTGGTGACAGGCACTTATTGTTCCCCCGGGGGCATGTAGGGAGCATGGAGAGCTCATGGCTGGCAAGCTAGGCAGACGTCCCTGTGGGTCACATCTCTATGAGCAGGAAGTGTGCTTCAATGGCCACTGACTCTAGCTGACTCAACCAGATCTAACTGGCTCTACCCACAAATCTCACAGGGTATAATATTCTAGAAGGTCTAAATTGTGTTTCTGTCTTCTGTCCGTTTACCTATCCATTAAACAGTGTTTATCTGACAGCCATATAACCCAACCTGATATATACACATGCACCATTATTTTTTTCAGCAAGAAAAGAAAAGATACTGGAATTTGAGATTCCCACATTGAATAGGTAGTCACCAAAATTCCTGAAGTAATTTTCAAGTGGCTGAGGTTTGCTCTGATATACAGCTTCAACTCTCTTCTCTTCCTCTTAGGACTAATGACTACCTTGGAGGTATTTTAGAGATGTCATTAGATAATCTACTGGATCAACTTATCATTTAATATTGCTCAACAAAAGGCAATTAATACAGGTATTGTCATAACGGGATACACAAACTTTCACTGATTTTTACAAAATACATAGCTATACAGAGAATTGCTGTATTTTAGAGATTTTTTTCACAAAAATCACTGAAATTTTACTAAAACAAAGAAATCGGAATTTAAGCGCAAGGGGACCTAAGACTTAGCCTAATGAGATCTTAGACTCATGGGCAGCATAATAATTAAATAAGAGTTGGCATAATACCCAGGTCAAGATCATATGCAGAAACAAAGTTGTAAAGTTGTTGTCAACTTCTCCAACCTTCACTACTAATCTTCACTGCCCTTATTCTTTCATTCACCCATGTCACTGTGGAGAATCAAGAAAACAGAAAACATGTAACCTAAGTACAGGATAGATTTTTTCTTTACATATGAAGGACTTATGTGTGTCTGTGCCAGTACTGAGGCTTGAACCTAGGGGTTGGGTGCTGTCTCTTAGCTTCTTCACTCAAGAGAGGCATTTCAGCCACTGCTGCACTTCTAGCTGGCATTTAAAAAATTTATTGTGAAAATACCATACAGAGGAATTACAATTACATGAGCAAGCTAATGAGTACATTTCTTAACAAGCATTGTTTCCTCCTCCTTTGTTTCCCCTTCCCAACCATTCCCACCCCCCACCCCCCCAGGTGAAAGTTGAAACGTTCGCTTTTCGACATAACGACTTGTATATATATCCCTTTGGTGCAATGGGTCCAACTGTATCCCTATTTAAATGGTTCTTTTTTTCCCTTCCTCTTGAAAAATTATACCAACATCAAATACAGTGAAAGCTGGGGTTATACTGTGGGGGAGGGACATCCAAAGCAACTTAGAAATCATCTTATAAATGGGTTAGAAACGATAACAAGAAAGAAAAAATACATTTAAATAATTATCTTGGGGTTCATTTCACCTAACTTCAACTTATCTGACCTTTTCTGCTTGTCTCATACATATACTAGTTACTGCAAATAAGGGAAACCATGGAACCTAGGTTTCTTTGGGCCTGGCTTACTTCACGTAATATAATTTTTTCCAAGTCTTTGCAATTCCTAATAAATGGGGCAATGTCATTCTTTCTGATGGAGGCATAGAATTCCACTGTTTATATATACCACATACACTACATCCATTCATCTACAGAAGGGCATCTGGGTTGGTTCCATACCTTACCTATGGTAAATAAGGCTGCAATTAACATAGTTGTTTATTGGTAGTTTTAGTACGGTCTTGTTTGTGATCATTTGGGTAAATGCCCAAAAGTGGCATTGCTGGGTCATAGGGGAGCTCAATGTGGAGTCTTTTGAGGAACCTCCATACTGCTTTCCAAAGTGGTTAAACAAGTTTACACTCCCACCAACAATGTAGAAAGGTTCCCTTCTGTCTACATCCCCTCCAGAATCTGTTGCTATTAGAGTTCTTGATTATAGCCATTCTAACTGGGGTGTGGTGGTATCTCAATGTTGTTTTAATTTGCATTTATTTTATGGCTAGAGATGTTGAGCATTTCTTCATATATCTATTGGCCATCCTTCTTTTCTTTTCAGAGAAGTTTCTCTTTAAAACTTTAGCCCACTTATTTATTGGGCAGTTGTTTCTTTGAAGATTTGTTGTTGGGGATTAAATTTTTTAAGTTCCAGGTATATTTTAGATGTGAGACCCTTGTTCATTGTATGCCTAGTGAAGATCTTCTTCCAATCCGTGAGCTTTCTATTGATCTTGCTAGCTATGTTCTTTGACAAACAGAAGCTCTGCAATTTCATGAAATCCCATTTGTCCAATCTTTCTTAGATTTGTTGTGTTTCTGGGTCTAGAACATTTTGGCCTTTTCCATGGAGCCCTAGGGTTTCTCCTATCCCATCCTGTAATGTTTTCAGAGTGTCTGCTTTGACTCCCAGGTCTTTGATCCAGTTGGAGTTGATTCTGGTGTAGGGTAGAATATAAGGATCTAGCTTTAGTTTTCTATAAATAGTTAACCAATTTTGCTAGCAGCATTTACTGAAGAGGCTGTCTTTCATCCATTCCATTTTTTATTTATTTTTTATTTTTTGTTGTGAAAATATGGTACAGAGGAGTTACAATTACATGGGCAATATAACAAGTATATTTCTTATCAAGCATTGTTGCCTCCTCTTTGTTTCTCCTTCCCATTCCTTTCCATACCCTTCCCTCATCCCTCCACCCGGTCCTCCCCCCTCCCACCAAAGTTGTAAAGTTCGTTTGTTGACATAACGACTTGTACAAGTTATTGTTGCAATGGGTTCACCTGTATACCTATCTAAACGATTTGTTTTTTCCCTTCACCTCTGAATATTATGCCAACATCAAATACAGTGAAAGCAGGGATTATACTGTTGGGGGGACATACAAACCAACATAGAAATCATCTTATAAATATGTTAGAAACAATTGCATGAAAGAAAAATCATTTGAATACGTATCTTGGGGTTCATTCCCTAACATCAACTTATCTGACCTTTTCTGCTTGACTCAGACATATAAAATTATTACATATAAGGGAAACCATAGGATTTATGTTTCTTTGAGCTTGGCTTACTTCACTTAATATAATTTTTTCCAAGTCTTTCCATTTCCTAACAAATGGGGAAATGCTCAGCTTCTCTAGCCATAAAAGATATGCAAATCAAAACAACATTGAGATACCACCACACCCCAGTTAGAATGGCTATAATCAAGTACTCTAATAACAACAGATGTTGGAGGGGATGTGGACAGAACGGAACATTACTACATTGTTGGTGGGAGTGTACACTTGTTCAACCACTTTGGAAAGTAGGATGGAGTTTCCTCAAAAGACTCCACATAGAGCACCCATACGACCCAGCAATCACACTTTTGGGCATTTACCCAAATGATCATAAAAAAGACCATACTAAAGCTACCAGAGAATTATGTTAATTGCAGCATTATTTACAATAGCTAAGATATGGAACCAACCTAGATGACCCTCAGCAGATGAATGAATGAAGAAAATGTGGTACATATACACAATGGAATTCTATGCCTCTATCAGAAAGAGTGACATTGCCCCATTCTATTTTTTTAGCTCCCTTATAGAAATATTAGATGACTATAAGTCTGTAGATTCATTTCTGGGTTTTCAATTCTATTCCATTGGTCCTGAAGTCTGTTCTTTTGCCAGTACTAAGCTCTTTAGATTAATCTGGCTTTGTAGTAAAGATTGAAATTTGGTATTGATATTCCTCCAGCACTGTTCTTTCTCTTAAGGGTTGTTTTTGCTATTCGGGACCTTTTATTGTTCCATATGAATTTTTGGATTACCTCTTCTAATTCCTTGAAGAATGAGGTTGGAATATTGATAGGTATTGCGTTGAATTTGTAGACAGCCTTGGGAAGTATTGCCATTTTCACGATGTTGATGCTTCCAATCCAGGAGCATGGGAGGTTTGCATATTCTAAGTTCTATTTTGATTTCCTTTTTCAGGCTTTAAAAGTTTTCATCATTGAAGTCCTTCACTTGTTTGGTTAAGTTAATTCCTAGGTATGTTATTTTTGTGGGGTTATTACGAATGAAGTTGCTTTCCAGATTTCAGCCACGCTTCTTTCATTGTTGTCATACAGAAAATCCATTGATTTTCGAGAGTTAATTTTATACCCTGTACTTTGCCAAAGTTTTGAGTCACCTTGATTAATTTTGGAGTGGAGTCAGAGGGATTCTTTAAATACAAGATCATGTCATCTGCAAAGAGGGAGACTTTTACTTCTTCTTTCCCTATTTGGATCCCCTTTATGTTTGCATCTTGTCTTATTGCTGTAGCTAGGCATTCTAATACTAGATTGAAGAGTATTGGAGAGAGTGAGCATCCTTGTCTCGTTCTTGATTTAGGAGGAAATGATTTTAGTTTTTCGACCTTAAGTATAAAGCTGGCTATAGGTTTATCATATACAACCTTTATTGTATTGAAGAATGTTCCATGGATTCCTACTTTTTCCATAACCTTCATCATAAAGGGGTGTTAGATCTTCTCAAATGCTTTTTCTGCATCTATTGAGATAACCATGTGGTTCTTATCCTTGCTCTTGTTGATATGATGAATCAGCTTGCGTATATTGAACCAGATTTGCAGCCCTGAAATGAATCCTATTTGATCGTTGTGTATGATTTTTTGGAAGAATTGTTGAAGGCGATTGGCCAAAATTTTGTTAAGAAGTTTTGCATCAATGTTCATCAAAGAAATGGGTCTATAGTTCTCTTTCTTTTATGAGTCCCTGACTGGTTTTAGGATGAGGGTGAGATGGCTTTATAGAATGAGTTCGGTAGTGAACTTTGTCTTTCAACTTCATTGAAGAGTTGGAGGAGTATTGTTGTGATCTCTGCTTCTAAGGACTTGTAGAATTCTACTGCAAATCCATCTGGTCCTGGGCTTTTCTTAGATGGGAGGTCTCTTATTGCTGTTTCTATTTCAATGCTTGATATGGGCCTGTTAAGATGGTTTAAGTCATCTTGGTTTAGTTTCAGCATGTCCATATTTGCTAGGAAAAGGTCCATTTCTGCCAAGTTCTCAAACTTATAAGCACAAAATTTTGAGAAGTATTCCCTTATAATGTTCTGAATCTTGGATGTTTCTGTGGTGATGTTTCCATTCTCATCTCTGAGTTTGTTTATTTGGGTGTGTTCTCTTCTTTTTCTGATAAGATTTGCTAAGGGGCTGTCAATTTTGTTAATTTTTTTCAAGAATGAACTCTTTGTTTTGTTGATTGTATCTATGGTTTTTTGGATTCTAATTCATTTAATTTTGATTTAATTTTAATAATTATTTTCCATCTACTGGATTGGGGTTTATCTTGCTGCTCTTTTTCAAGAGGGTTAAGATGTCTCATTAAATTGTTGGTTTTAGATCTCTCCAATTTGTTGATGTTAGGAACTCATAGCTATAAATTTGCCTGTGAGTACTGTCTTTTCTGTATCCCAGAGAAGTTGGTAATTTCTATGCTCATTTTTGTTGAATATCATGAACATTTGAATTTCTTTTATAATCTCTTTCATGACCCACTTGTGATACAACAGTGTGTTTTTCCACCTCCATATTTAATCGGAATTTCTTTGGTGGCTTTTGGTGTTGAGTTCTAATTTTATTTTCTGTGGTCTGAGAGAATGCAAGGTATAACTTCAATGTTTCTGAATTTGGACGTTTGCTTTGTGACCTAAAATGTGGTGTATTTTGGAAAATGTTCCATGTGCTGTTGAGAAAAAAGTATATTCTGATGCTGGTGGTTGAAATATTCGTAAATATCTGTTCAATCTTGTTGATCTATGCAGTTGTTTCTCTGTTAAACTATCTCGTGGGAATAGTTGTGTGTAAAAGTCCCTGACAATTAATGTCTTTGGATCTGTATGAGATTTGAGGGAAGGTAGTGTTTCTTGGATAAATTCGGGTGCTCCCTTGTGTGGCGAATAGAGATTTTGTATTAAAGTTTTATGAAAACAACACCACACAAAACACCTGTGCCACAAGAAGCAAATAGGAAAATGAATCATTTCAACATCCCTTAATAAAAATTGGTTCCTATATGACTCCCAACTACTAATTGCTTGGCATTCATTATCTCTGATTCTGTTATGCAGACGCTATTATTCTTGTTCTGGAATTAAAGGTTTTAGGCTCATGGAAAATAAAATATGTCCCCAAAATAATGCAAAAGATTTATGGTTTATAATCACACTGAAGCCTGGGCCTTCCACAAACAGTCTCTTTCTTAAGCTATAAAAGCCTCAGCTGGGCACTGGTGGTTCACTCCTGTGATCTCAGCTACTCAGTGTTCTACTAGCTAGTGTTCTACTGAGCTACACCTCCAACCCCATACCTTTTGATACTTTTAATCATCAATATTACTATTATTCAAAGCTTTGGCAAACAAGTTCTGGGAAGTCAGTTAAAAGAAAGAGGAGAATGGACTTAAGCCTACTTTTGCCATACTGTTTTTTTTTCTATAATTAAAAAAACATTATATAAGACCAAAAAGAAACAGAGATTTCAGGAGGCTGAGATCTGAGGATTGTGGATCAAAGGCTACCAGGGCAAGAAACTCTGTGGCACTGTTATTTCCAGAAAACCACTAAAAAATCTACAACTGGAACTGTAGCTTCATTGGTAGAGTCAATAGTCTCAGGGAGAGTGCCCAGGCACTTAGTTCAAGACCCAGGACTGGCATAACAAACAATCAAACAAAATCTGGCCTACTTGAGTGCTTGTGAGTTCAGGTAATAAGGAAGACAGCATCGGAGAGAGGTCTCCTGTCCTATGGAGGCCTTGTACAGATGGCTGGCAGCAAAAATCTGAATGTCTACAGCAGCGTGATCCCAGTGTGCAAAGGCTCTGCTTGTTCTGCTGGGAGGAGTTTCTGCCAATTTGATGATTTCTTTCAATAGCTGTGATCATTTTATTTATTCACTTAAAATTTTTTTGTACTTATATCAAGGCTTTAACCCAGGGCACATGCTCTAGTTTACCTTTTACACCCAAGGCTTGCACTATACTATGTTGAGCCACAGCTCTACTTCTGACCAATTTGGTGATCTACTGGAGATGAGTATCACTGACTTTTCTTGCCTGGGCTGACTTGAACCATGATCCTCAGATAGCAACCTTCTGAATAGCTGGGATTACAGACATAAGCCATGGGCTATACGCATTTTTATCCGTGTGGTTATATTCTGTTTCCCTCAGGACTTTTCTCTGTTTTAATCCTTTTCTGTTTTTGTGTGTTTGTTTTTGTTTTTGCTTTGTTTTGTTTTTGGTGCTGGTCCTGGGTCTTGAACTCAAGGCCTGGGCGCTGTCTCTGAGCTTTTTGCTCAAGGCTCTACTACTTGAAACACAGCTTCACTTCCAGGGTTTTATTTTTTTGGTTGTTCAGTGGAGATAGGAGTCTCACATACATTTCTGCACAGGCTGGCTTCAAACTGAGACCCTCGGATCTCAGTCTACTGAGTGGCTAGGATTACAGGCCTGAGCCACCAGCGATCATTCTCATTTTATATTCTTTCTTTGTTCTCTTTTCATGTTATTTGCGTGCCAGTGTCATCTCATTTTTCAAAAAGGAATCAGCCATCACTAACAAATATTTCTCTTGACCCCCAACTCCCCTTTATATGATATTGCATTCGTGATCATCTTTTTGCGCTCCACTTCCTGAAGTAGTGGCTACATCCTTTGTTTTCTAGAAATCACCATTTTTCATTCATTTTTAATTCGTTACCATCCACTTTTCAACCACTTTACTAAGTCTAATTTAAACATTCTCAACAATTTTCATGGTACAGGGATGGAATAACCATTAATTACACTTATAAAATCTTATTGTGAGCCATATATTTCTGCACTGATCTTGTCCAACTCTCAGTAACCCCATGACACTTTCCTTCCTTCCTTCCTTCCTTTCTTTCTTTCTTTCTTTCTTTCTTTCTTTCTTTCTTTCTTTCTTTCTTTCTTTCTTTCTTTCTTTCTTTCTTTCTTTCTTTCTTTCTTTCTTTCTTTCTTTCTTTCTTTCTTTCTTTCTTTCCTTCCTCCCTCCCTCCCTCCCTCCCTCCCTCCCTTCCTCCCTCCCTTCCTTCCTTCCTTTCTTCCTTCCTTCCTTCCTCTCTCTCTTTCTTTCTCTCTTCTTTCTCTCTCTTGCTTGCTTTCTTGCTTTCTGAGACCAGTACTCAAACTCAGTATTTGACACTTTCACTTATTACCTAGAGTTCTACCAATTGAGCCACACCATCAACCCCATACCGTTTGATACAATTTTTTTGGAGCTGGTCATGGGGCTTGAACTCTGGGCCTGGGTACTGTCCCTGCGCACTCCAGCTCAAGGCAAGTGTTCTACCACTTGAGCCTCTGTACCCTTCTGGCATTTTCTGCTTATGTGGTGCTGAGGAATGGAACCCAGGGCCTCATGCATGCAAGGCAAACACACTACCACTGAGCCACCTTCCTAGTCCCTTAGTTGTTTTTTTTTTCTTCTTTTGATATTTAAGTAATTCTATAAAAGGGTTTCAATTAGCCATATCAATTCATAAGTACAATGAATCTTGATAAATGTCAAGCCTTCTTCCATATTTCTGCTCGATCTCTTCCACCCTACACTTTCCTTCAAGTCATCTATTTCTGTTTTTACATGTGTACATCGATTACATGAATGTATTTGCCCACTTTTCCTCTCTCCATTGTCTACCTTCCTCCCTTTAAGCCTCACCCCTTCTCCAGCAACACATGTTTTGGCTTCCTGGTATTTATTTTGTTAAAATGACAGTTAATTGTTCAAAGGAGTTACACCATTGGAATTCTCCCCTGCATATGCCCTGCTCCAGTCAATTTGTTCATGTACATATGCCATGTATGCTTCATACATGTTTATAATTTAGGAGAAGAAGCATTCATCTTTTGTCTAAGCCTAACTTAATTTTTTTCCGTTCTTGTGCAGCAAAAAAATTAAATAAAGGATGGAGAGCAAAGAGTATAAAAAGGGGAAAATTGCTGGTCACTGGTGGGCTAGTCCTCAAAGCTTTTCAAATTTTTCAGTTTCATGAATATACAAGAAACTAAGCTGCAGAGTAGGCTAGGAAATGACCTTCCCCAAATGGTGAGTGCTGTTTAAATATTCTTGAAATTATTCAAATTTCTCTGACCTAGAAATAGGACATCATAGAACAGATGGCTGGGTGATAAATTTTCCATCTCTTTCTCTTGCCAAGCAGTTTGAAAATTGCAATGGACATATCTGTGGTCTCTGACATTGGGGTTTGGCATTTTGGCTTGAAGACTATTCTGACACCAGGAAGTTGTGATGAGTGGCAGCTAATGCTTACCAAGTGTGGCACACACCAAGTGTGCTAAAATTAAATTTAAAAAGTAAAATAAAATAAAAAAAACAGTTCTGCTGAGATTGTAAGTTACTACCAAGTTTGGGTTACAACTGAGTGTCTGTGCTGAGCTGTTCAGCTTCTCTTTCCAGTGAGAACTCTTTCTTTTCATTTTATTCTGGCAGTCCTGGGGCTTGAACTCGAGGCCTGTGTGCTGTCCCTGAGCCTCTTTGTGCTTAAGGCTAGCACTTTACCATTTGATCCACAGGCCACTTCTGTTTCTTTTTGTTTGTTTTGTTGTTTTTTTCAGTAGTTTATTGGAGATAAGCATCTGGTGAGACTTTACTGCCCCAGCTGGCTTTGAACTTTGATTCTCTTATCTCATCCTCCTGAGTAACTAGGATTACTTGTGTGAGCCACCAGCACCTGCTCTACCACTTAAGCCACACCTCCACTTCTGAAATTTGGGGTTAATTGAAGTCTCTTGGACTTTTCTGCCTGGGCTGGCTTCAAACTGTTATCCTCAGATTTTAGTTTCCTGAGTTGTTAGGATTACTGTTATGAGTCATCAGCACTTTTCTGTCACTTAATTCTTTGTTTTTTTTTTTTTGGGTCCGGTCGTGGGGCCTGAACTCTGGGCCTGGGCGCTGTCCCTCAGCTCTTCAGCTCAAGGCTAGCGCTCTACCACTTGAGCCACAGCGCCACTTCCGGCTTATTTCTTTTTGCTTATGTGGTGCTGAGGAATCGAACCCAAGGCCTCGAGCATGCAAGGCGAGCGCTCTACCACTGAGCCACCTTCCCAGCCCTGTCACTTAATTTTTAAGGTTGTTTTGTTTGTTTGAATACCTGACTATTAGTGAGCTTAAGGTGTTAAAACCTCCCATTGTAATGATGTTAGGATCTACCTGTAATTTTATGTCTGTAGTACTGCTTTGGTAATTTTTTTTCCTATTCCTGAGAAAAATAATCTGAGGGAAAAAAGTAAGGATAAAGAACATTGTATGATCAAGAAAAATGCTTTGAAATGCAAAGGGAAAAAAAAACAAACCAGGATCCAGACACTGGGGAATCATGCCTGTAATCCCAGCTACTCAGGAGGCGGCTGAAATCTGAGGATCACTGTCCCAAACCTACCTGGGCAGGAGAGTCCATGAGACTTACTTCCAATTCACCCAGCAAAAGGTGCAAGCGGTCTATGGTTCAAGTGGTAAAGCCTTGAGTGTAAAAGTGAGTGGACAGCACCTAGGCCCTGAGTTCAAGCTTCAGTACTAGCATACACATATCAAAACAAAACAATAAAGGGGAAATAAACATGGAGTTAGTATAATTTTAATGAATAAAGCAACATAAAAAAGTGTGGAAGAGACATAAAAATTTTTAGTAATGCTATACTAATGTCTTGTTTGTTAAATACCGCTCCCTTTACCAGCTTTACACTTATTATTACGGACTACTCTGCAGTATCAAGTGATCAATCTTTGCAAGGATTCAAGTAATAAAAAGCTTCTAAAAGACAAAAAAAAGAACAGTCATACTATTGTTCTTTTTCCTCAGGTTTTATAGAAAGAACATTTTAAGGTGGCCAACACTCCACCCTCTCCATGGAGAATGTTTCAAGGTTGTCGTTTTGCTTTCATATAAACTTGTTTTGTTTGCATAACAAAGAAAGAAGGAATCTCTACACAGAGTCAAGCAAATCACAACAAATAATATCAGCTGGAAAAGTCAACATGGGCTTTTAATGCCTCTTGAAAAAAACAGTTTGTCCCATCCTTAACGTGTTTGATTACACAGTTTTGACTATTTTGTCTTGTTGTGGCTAAAAGAAACCTCTTTGCAAGACCATTAGTTCCAAGTCTTTTGTTATTTTCTTCCTAAATTCTTACAGTACCCAATGTTTTTACCCCAGTGGTTTAGAGTGTGTATCAGAGTTTCTGGAATAAACATTAGCTTTCAGAAAAATCTTGGCACAATGAAGAAGAATAGCTGCCTTATTTAGTTCTTTTACAGATGAGTAACATTTTTTTCAATCATTATTTCTCTCTAAATCCATGGCTTGTAAATATTTTGAGGTATAGCTTTATAGTTTGACATCTCTTTTTTGATTTTTCTAAAATAGTTTCAGACAGAACAGAACAGAATGTGGAAAAGAAAAATAATATGAGTTCTGGAGTTATAAACTACTAGAACAGGAGACATCTCTGGCTTGTGTAATGTGATATACTCAATTCCAGCTTATCCATATTTGCATCTCTCTTTAACTCATTTTTTACAATTCACATCTTGAGACCCTTAGTTCCAAACCAATTCTTTGCAATTTCAAATTTAACCCCATCTCATAATTTTATAGAAACTTAGAGAAATCTGTGCAAACTTAGTTATAAACAACTTTGCCTCCTAACCAACTTCTTCTCTCCCTCCTCTTATTCCTCTTTCTCTTCCTATACCTCTTCTTACTCCTTCTCTTTCGGTTCTTCTTCCTTTTCTTCATCACTTCTTCCTCCTCTTCTTCCTCTTTCTGTGTTTTCCTCCTCCTCCTCCTCCTCCTCCTCCTCCTCCTCCTCCTCCTCCTCCTCCTCCTCCTCCTCCTCTTCCTCTTCCTCCTCCTCCTCCTCCTCTTCCTCCTCTTCCTCCTCCTCCTCTTCTTCTCCTCTTCCTCCTCCTCCTCTTCCTCCTTCTCCTTCTCCTCCCCATCCTACTCCTCTTCCTCCTTCTCCTCCCCCTCCTCCTCCTCCTTGTGTTCTTCTCTTCTTCTTCCTTTATCTTCTTCCTCTTCCTGTTCTTATTTTTCCTCTTTCTCCTCCTTCACCTTCTTCTAGTAATTGAGTATAGAAACCCAAGCCTGGCCCTTCACTGAGCTATGTCTCCAACCCTTCAACATAAAAGTTGTTACTGCAAAACCAGGCATCAGTGACTCATACCTGAAATGCTTGCTGCTCAGAAGGGTGTGATTGAGGATCATGGTACAAATCCAGCATGGGCAAGAAAGTCTGTGGTACTTTTACCTCCAATTAATCACCAAAAAGTCAGAAGTGGTAGAGCATTAGCTTTGAGCAAAATAACTTAGGGATGTACCCAGGACCTGAGTTCAAACCCCAGGACTGGCAAAAAACTAAGATAAAAATTGTTACTACAAAGAGCACTCTTTATACATATTTTTTCAGCTATTTTAACTGTTCTCAGACTTGTCTGATCTGTCATCTTATGCAGCCTTTACCCCATTCCATAGCTTAACATATGAGTGAAAGCCAGGTGCTGGTGATTCATGAGTGTAATCCTAGCAACTAAGACTGAGATCTGAGAATGATGGTTCAAAACCAGCCCAGGCAAGAAAATCACTGAGACTCGTATATCCAATTAACCACTCAAAAACAAGTAGAGCTGTGGCTCATTGTGGAAGGGTGAGCTCAGAGACAGCATCCAGTTACTGCATTCAAGCCCCATGACCTATACACACAGACACAGACAGATAAACACACAGCTATACATGTGTGTGTGTGCACACACACAGCACACACACACACACACACACACACACACACACACACACACACACACACACACACATGAGTGAAAGCAAGTTCAGAGATTCCTGGGCCGGGAAGATGTCTGGTGATGAAGTTTGAAACCCTGAGGCAGTTAGGCTTTACAGACATATGTTCAATTGTTTATATAAAAATGAAATCACAGTTACCTGTGGCAACATGGGAAAAAAAAAACTTTTGGAACTAAAATTGAAGCCAGATAGACTAGGAAAAATGGGGTATGGTCAGCTAACAGCAAGTCCAGGAGATATTCCTTCACGTACTTCCCTTAAGACTAAGGGAACAAAAGTCATGTGGGGGGAAATGAAGCAGAATAAATTATGGAAACTGAGGCCTGGTGTAAGCAACTTAGAAATATGGTAACTTAAAAACTTAGAAACGCTATCTTTGCTTCAAAGAGAGGCAACTGAATGCATTCTTTCCTGAGGGATGCATTTCTCACCCAAGAATTCACAACTGCCTGAAGGATGCCCCAACATGCAAATAGCAGGGTGGCTCCTACTTTCAAGGATAAGGATCTCTGTTATGGCAGGATGCATTCTTACCTGGCATTTCAGGGAATAACACCAAGTGTAGTTAAAGCAAAGACAAAACACCTAGCTTTGGATAACTTAAAGCCAGACCCTCTGCCCTTACCCTATAAAAACCCAACAACCCAAGGAGTGTGTGTCTCTCTAGGTGTCTCTTTATGTATGTCTGTGTCTGGGTCTTTGTGTCCCTATGAGAGCACCCACATTCTGCTAGAGTGTGACCCTGCCCTTCTGATTATCTGCTTTTTTGTCTGTTTCCTTGCTTATTTAATTTATAAAGCTCTGCCAAGTTTTCTTACCATTGTGACTTGTCAAGAAATTCTTATTCTGAGATTGAAGTCAAGAACTCTAAGTGAAGAGTTCCTATAATTAAAGGGTATTTTCACTGAACCTCACCATTGTCCAGTAACATACTCATTTACCTTACTCATGTAATTTTAACCCCTCTGTACAGTATCTTTACAATAAAAAACATTCAAAATATATTATATCATATGTAGTATTATATTATGATATGTATAAAGAAATAGAGATGTGAATTCATGTATAATGGAACTCCATAAATTGGTCCCACTGAATACTTTATGATACCATGAGCTGTCCCAGTATTAGATACATACCCCGTTGGAGGCCAGGGCCTACAAAGCAGCTGGGTCAGGAATAGAGCATGACTGGTGGGTGACATCTCAATCATCCCCACTGCACATTCTCACTTGGATTCTGTGGGTGCTGATGTAGAAGTTTGGTAAGTAATTCTCCAAAGTGATCTAGTCCACAAATCAAATCCCTTTTCCAGTCACAGTTAACAGCCTCTACATCCAATGCTTCTTATTCCACAGGTCTCCTGGGAATGACAAGTAAGACCTCAACTTGTATTTCCTGACTAGCCCTCATGTGTTTCCTCCCCGATTCTTGCTAGCAGCTACTTCATTGAATAAGATGAGTGACTTTTCTTAGAATCTGTATTTCCCCCACTAGATTATGTTATATTATGATTCTTTTCTAGCATCTGCTATTGTGATTTCAATTGGATTCATGTCACTGTGATTCAGCCAGCAGGGTAGCCTTGCAAAACCACAAAGCTGTTTAAGTCTAAAGACACCTTAACAATCAACTAGTTCCAAAGTCTGAAACAGAGTCTGGAGCTCAGGCTGGACCCAAATGTATTCTTTCTTGTTATCTAGAGTAATTAATTTTTTGTTCCACTCTCGGTGCTTAAACTCAGGGCCTACACATTGTCCTTTAGCTTTTTTTGTTCAAGATTGGTGCTCTACTACTTGAACCCCACTTTTATTTCTGGAGATAAGAGTCTCACAGACTTCTCTTCCAAGGCTACTGTGTAGCTAGGATTATAGTACTGAGCCACTGCTAACCCTGCAAATATTTTATTGGCTTCTACTATTACTATTTTCCTTCAGAAGAAATGTTTTCATAATAAAAATTGTACTTAATAAGATTGTACTCACAATTGAGGCCATGTGTTTGTGGCTCACACGTGTAATCTTAACAACTCAGGAGGCTGAGATCTGAGGGTTGAGATTTGAAGCCAGCCTGGGCAGAAAAGTTTGTGAGACTTATGACCAATGAACCACTAAAGAGTCAGAAGTGGCATTGTGGCTCCAGTGATAGAGTGCCATGAGCAATAAAGGCTAAGGGACAGTGCTCAAGTCCTGAGTTTTAGTGTGCATGTGCATGCATGCCTGCATGCGTACAGAGACACACAGACACACACACAACTTTTCTTCACATCAGGAAGTTGTTTCTTAAGTTTATCCCAGGCCTTTAATGGGCACCTTTATGATCATTTCCACAGTTGATTCAGATTAAATAGAAAACAGCTCTCCATGGTCAATGCTGAGTGAGCTTCAAGGTCATCAGGATTATTGTATATCACTCAGTATCTCCATCACCATCAGGGATTTTTTTTTTGAAAAAGATTCTTAGCCTGTTCTTCTTTTTCCATAGTTCAATAATCTTGGATGTTTGAATGGACCAAGAGATGAATACTGTATTGAATCCTAATGGTACCAAAGAAGGACACAAGACATTATCAAGGATCCCAGTGTGGAGAATTATCCTTTTGTTCATGTGAGCAAACACCACAGATCTGGTCTACTCCTGAATCCTTTTCATGAGAAGTGGCCAAGGCCCTGAAAACTCCAGGTGAGGTTCAGTCTGCAGTTCCCAGGTGGTGAATTGATTTGTAGGTGTATTCATTCTTAAGGGAGCAGGAAAGTGGTCCATTGTGGTGATAAGAGCTCAATATAGATCATCTGTTGGGGGTCACATCTTTCTTTTTTTTTTTTTAAAGCCAGTCCTGGGACTTGAACTCAGGGCCTGGGCATTTTCCCTGAGTTTCTTTTTGCTTAAGGCTAGCACTCTACCACTTGAGTCACAGTGTCACTTCCTCTTTTTTCTTTGTATGTGGTACTGAGGACTCAAACCCAGGGCTCCATACGTGCTAGGCAAGCACTCTATCACTGTTACCGTCCCAGCCCTCACATCTCTTTTGTACTACTTATTTACATCTGAGCAAATGATTTAACTCCTTTAAGACCATCATCCCTCATCAGGGTCATGGAACTAAAGACACTAGTAATACGTCTTGTTAGTTCATTGGGAATGAGATTCTGACACTGGGTTTGCATAGGAGTGGTTATTATGGAAGGCCTGCTATTGGTATCTGTGGGAGATTGTGGAAAGCAGGATTGCTAGAGAAAGGAATGGAACTACAACACAGGGCCCCAAAGGCCTCAGCTGATTTTCACATGGAGACTGGCTTGTCGTCATTGCCCACTTTGAAGCAACTGAAATGGATCAGTAATCCTGGTATCAATCAGCCAATCAGAATAAGGTAGCATAGCCTTGAGTAATAACTCAGGTAATTCCTTGAAAGTATTCATCTGCACAGTGTACCATGGGCATAGTACATGTCTCCACAGGAATGCAATGATACGGGAGTGTTATTTTGCCCAGTAGCTGTGTTATACAAGCATTCACTATTGGAAGATGCTAGAAGAGACTTGTTGGAAAAGCACAAAAGCAACTAATGAAAACAAGGCCCCGTTGAATGGCTAAAGGTGAATTATAGGGTCAAACACACCTGCGCATCGAACATGATCCCTTGTAATAGTCTCTAATTACCAGAGGGCTGCCAAATATTTTCAGCTTTTGACTGAATAAGAATACAGTGTGTATTCTTTCTCTTGTGCATATTGTGCTCTCACAGAAGTCCAGAAATGCATGTATGAACTCGGTGCTGATGTGCACGCCTGTCATCCTAGCTACTCACAAGACTGAGAACTGAGGATTGTGGTTCAAACCTAGTCCAGGCAAGAAAGTTTGTGAGACCCTTATGTTCAAATAACCACCAAAAACCTGGTGTGACTCAAGTGGTAGAGTACTAGCCTTCAGTAGAAAAAGTCAAGCAAGTGTGTGAGACCCTGAGTTCAGGCCCTAGTAATGGCGTGCATGCTTTTGCACACACACACACACACACACACACACACACACACACACACACACACACACAGAGAGAGAGACATATCCCCCCTTTCCAAAACAAACCAAAACAGAAAACAAATAGTAAAACATGTACAACTATGAGAGCTTATATGATTAATTATATTTGGAACTGACTAAAGTGAGGGGTGTTAAACTAGTTAGGAGGATTTGTGGGAGAATTACTTTGACCTCCACATTGTCAGACACCTGAGCTTTGGAGGGGAATAAAGGAACTCCAGATAGAAGGGCATAATTAAGGGTGTGACCATGTTGGTGCATAGAGAGTCAACTACACAAAAATGATTTTTTTCACATTGATAAAAGTATGTATGGGGGCTGGGAATGTGGCTTAGTGTGAGTACTTGCCTAGCATGTGTGAAGTGCTGCATTCGATTTCTCAGAACCACATACACAGAAAATACCAGAAGTGGTGCTGTGGCTCAAAGTGGTAGAGTGCTAGCCTTGAGCAAAAGAAGCTCAGGGACAGTGCTCAGGTCCTGAGTTCAAGGCACAGGATTGGCAAAAAAAAAAAAAAGATGGATAATATTTCAAGGGAAATTGAATATGCATGTATGATAATTAGGACAATTATGCATGCATGATAACTCATTGATAATTCTGTGTATATGTAAAAGTTAGAATGATCAGATCAAATAATTGACTTCTTTATCAATAATGGAGATTTTACATTGACAAAAGATTAAAGGGCCTCTCTACCCATCAGGTTTCTCTATTAATTTCTGTGTCAGATTGGGGTGCATGGGCCTGACTATAGCAGCACTCTTTGGGGTTTTGTGAGTAATGTGGATAAAAGTATAACATGGAGATATTGAAAAAGGTGTGTTACAAAGGAAGTCTACTATTAATCCATTATTATTTGGGTTTGTGGTGGGGCTTGCACACTTGGCCTCATGCTCTCTCTGGGCTTTTTCTTTCATTCTCTCAAGGCTGGCATTCTACTTCTTGAGCCCCAGCTCTTCTCCCTAATCCATTCTTAGTACTAACCTGTAATTTGTAGTTTTAGCAAGTCACCTAAGTGCTAGATACTGAAGCTGAGACCAGACATTGTTGGATACAATAGACAGATCTTTAGAAGAAAGACAATTTTCACAGAGGGAAGCATGGAGTTTGGAATCACATAGGTCAGTTTGAGCTCTGACTGTGAACTTATTGACACATGATTTCAGAAAATCGACATACATATACATAACTTATATCTATACAATGCAATAAACAATTCCCACTTTTTGATAGGTACTGAAGATGCTTGTTAGACTGGTAGATGTTAAATAAATGATATTATTGTTAGTATTAAATTTAATGCAATTTCAGGGAACTCTCCTGTTTCTCACCTCCTAACACTTGTATTTTGGAATTTGTCTCTGGACATCTAGGATTTAGCAGGACTCAAAATAAATCAAGAACTTTCCCATGTAATTGTAACTCCTTTGTATGTTATTCTCACAATAAAATCTAAACTAAAATAAAATAAACCAAGAGTATTTGAATTCTACTCTTAAGGTTTAATGATAGATCTCTACTGATCTTTCTCTTAAGTGTGTTGGAGACACTAAAGCTGAAATTAACTTGGATTTTTGTGGTGGATGTAAATGTCTTAACTACCATCTCTTGTAGTAGATACCATTAAATTTCAATTAGCCATCACAGGCTCAAACCTGTAATCCTAGCTACTTAGGAGGCTGAGATCTGAGGATAGTTATTCAAAGCCAGCTCGGATAGGAAAATCCATGGGACTCTTATTCCAATTGACTGTCAAAAAGACTAGAGGTAGAGATGTTTCTCAAGTGGTAGAGTGCTAGCCTTGAGGGACAATGCCCAGGTTCTGAGTTCAAGCATGGATACTGGCCAACAATTAATAAATTCAGAGATTCCACTGTGAGTGTTATATTCTTTTAGAGACTGAAGTATTTTTTCCTCATAGTCTTTCAAACATCAGCATCTCTAATGGAGAATGATTCTAGATCTTTCTTTTCCACTTGAATAATTGTTATTCTCCAGGATTAGAATGGCCAAGAGGAGGCTTGCAGATCAGCAACTCAGACATTAAATTGGCTAAAAAGACACCAAATTAAAATTTATTCTTTGGTTGCAAATACCACATTTTTAGTATGTGTTTTCTAGTCCTGACACTTGAATAGAGGGTCTGAGTGCTGTTCCTGAGATTTTGTGTCCAAGAGTATTGCTCTACCACTTGAACCACAACTCTAGTTCAGGCTTATTGGTGGTTAATTGGAGATAAAAATCTCACAGACATTCTGGACCTGTGTGGCTTCAAACTAGAAAGCTGAGTGACCAGGATTACAGGTATATGCCACCAGCATCTGGCTCAAATACCACCTATAACGTTAAAAGTCAAGGATATCTGTTAATATCTATCTCTGACAGATGTACACTGTTTTACTACTCACTGAATATTCCTTTGAACAGTATTATGTCAAATGGAGTGGATTCAAGTTAGGTCTTGAACACCAACAATCTGGTTTGGGGGAAGTGGCCTTGTTTTTCTATACCTTTGTTTTATCATTGGAAGACAAAATAGATACTAGTAACTTACTAGCATTTGCTTGTGTGCCTTAAACAAGTTAGGATTTAGTAAGTATTCTGTGTGTGTATGTGTGTGTGAGTGCATGTGTGTGTGTGTGTGTGTGTGTGTGTGTGAGTGTGTGTGTGTGATGTGCTGGTACTGGGGCTTGAACTTATGGCCTTTGCACTCTTTCTTGGCTGATATTTCCTCACAGTAAGTAGTTTTTCTCAACAGACTTAAATTAACTTCAGTGTCCAAGAAATGCTGACATGTTGCTTTAGAAAATTACTCTCATTTAGTCTTGAATTCCTGACAATGTCACAGACTTGGTAAAGAAGAGAAATATACTGTTAGAATCAAAGATGACATATATCATATTGATAAACAAAAGCAAAAACAGACAATTGTCATATCCATTAGTCTTTTAGTGAAAATAGTAGGATTGGGATATTTTTCATTTTAGTATTGTTAATTTTCATGTGCCAGTACTGGGGCATGAACTCATGGCCTGAACACTGTCCCTGAACTTTTACACTCAAGGCTGGTACTCTACCACTTGAGCCACAGTTCCAATTTTGTTTTTTGCTGGTTTATTGGAGATAAGACTCTCACAGAGTTTTCTGGCTGGGCTGGATTTGAACCACAGTCCTCAGATATCAGTACCCAAGTAACCAGGATTACAGGTGTTTGACTATTTCATTATATTTTTTTAACTCTGTACATATTTAAATTAGACTCAGAGACAATGGGTGAAAGAACTTAAAACTATGAATGTATGAGAAGAAATAAAATAGGTTGTTATATGTAAGGAAGAAAAATGGAGGACGATCGGGAGGTAGGTGGCGGAGGAGAAGCTGGACGCTAAACAAGCTCTGGCATACAAAGCAGTTTTACTGCTCCAGTGAACAGTGCTAGGCCAGAGAATTACACCAAGTGTGCCATTACAGTACAGACAGTTTGGCCAGAGAGGGAAAATCCAGGCAAAGAGAAAGATCTGAGTACTTGCTGGCAGCCACGGCTGCGGAGGCAGCAGCAGTGGCCATAGCCCCCATACCTGCAACAGAGAGAGTGCGGGACAAAGGTACTAGATGCAGTGGGTGAGCAGATGGATTCTAATTAACACCAGCAAGAACTGACAAGGAGCAGATATCTTCACCTTGCCGATCACAGACCAGAGACGACACAGGAACCAAGACTCAGGTGGCATGAGTAGAAGCCTGACATCCTCACTCCTTCTCAGGGAGCAGAGGAGGAAAGCCACCCATCCCCCACCCACTACCAGAGATCTCCATCTTTGATACTGACAAAGGCCCAGCTGAGCTGCCAGCTCCAATTCAGTCCTTGGGAGAAAATAAGACAGTCAGACCTGCCAGGCTCAACTCCACCCAGGAAAAAGTCACCCATCCCATGCAGAGGAAAATCTGCTCCAAGGAATGGCTTTCTTCACTGAGTAAACAGAGCCAGAGGCTGCCCCGCACCTACAGCAGCCTAGACAATCAATTGAAATTCAGTAAAAATAAACCCTGAAAAAGGCTCCAGGCTGGGCTCTGTGAGTGTCTCAGAAGCTAGCCCCTCAGGGAAAAGCTACTGTTTGCTGAAAGGCCTCAACCGTATACAGAACCTAGCCTCATCACAGCATCTCCAAACTAGAGGAAACAGCGATCTCCCTATTTTGAATACTCAAAACAGATCTCCCTCTCACTGAACTAGTCTGGGAGGAGGATCACAAAGTCCTGAGTAAATAAGAGCATTTTTCTGCTTGCCCAAACAAACTGACTTAAATAACCAATCAAGCCACAGGAAAACCAAACACCACAAGCAGATCAGAGACTCCACCAAGAGACGGGTTATGGACACAAGGGAGATACAGAATCTTCTCACCCCCCCAAAAAAAAAACAAATATCTTTCTTTTTTTGTACCTTATTTTCAATATTTTTAAATTTTTAATATTTTTAATTTTTGTTTTCAATTATTTTTTTTCTTTTCTTCCTTATATAATTTTTAGTTTAGGTGTATATGTGTGTGTGCTTTTTGTTTTTCCTTTGTTATCTTTACTGACCTTTTATAATTTTTTCTCTTTCTTTCTTTTCTCATTCTTTTCACTTCTTCTCTTTCTTTCCTTTCTGAGTGACTTAGTTGCTGCTTTGATCACCCTTAAATATACCCATCGTTGATTATTAGATACTATCCTCCATTGGGTACACACTTAATCGAGAAATTTATTACTCAATTCAAAACCTCTTAGACTTAAAGTCTTTAATACCAGTATTACCTCTTTATACCCATATAATATTTTAAAACATTTTTATTTTTCTAGTTTTTCATGTCTCCTTTCTATCCCTCCTCTCCTCTCATCCCATCCCCATTCTTCTCTGAATACTACGTCTTCAAACTTACAGTTTTTAAGGATTTCACTTTTTAATTTTAAATTTTTGTTTTTCCATTTTTTCTTAACTCTTTTTTTACTTTTTCTTCTTTTTTTCTTCTTCTTTTCTTTTTCTTTTTTTCTCTGTCTGTTATCATTCTGTCCAATCCATTTCCCTCTTTGAGCTTAGGACATGGTTATTTCCACTCTCCCTCAACGTCCCACATTCCTCTAATCCTATTTTTCCCCACATTTTCCCTAAACCTGATAAGTTCTGGTTGCCAAATTCTCCTTTGCTTTTCTTAAGCCATTAAGAAATAGTTGTTTGATGTTCAATAGATTGTATCTCTTGAACCAGATTGTATCTGCAGACTTCTTACTGTGCAACTAAGGACTTTGGTTGATGCTTAAAATATTGTTCTAGCACAAAATAGGTGTGATTCTCATCCCAAATGTGCAGAAGAAGCCGGAAAAACACAAGAAAATGGCAAGCCCGGGGATCTCAACTCCCACCTATGATAATCAGGGGACAGAACAGATAATGAATAATCCAGAGGAGAATTCCCAAAAAGCTCTACAAACACTAAAGGTAAACAGGGTAAATGAAAAGAGTGAAAACCTGTAAAGGTCTCAGTGTAAACATGATAGGGAGAGAGAGGAGGCCAACCAAAGATCAATACAGGAGTCTCTAGCGCATGAGGAAGCTACTCAAAGATTGATACAAGAATTTTGTGATCAGATTGAGAACATTCAACGAGAAATAAAGGAATTGCGTGAGTATGTTGAGAACAGTCAAAGAGATAGACAGGAATTGCATGAGCTGGCTGAGAACAGACTAAGAGAAAGTCAGGAATGGCATGAACAGGTTGAGAACACTCAAAGAGAACTACAGGAAATGAGTGAATGTGAGGATGCTAATCAAAGAGAAATACAGAAACTGAGAGATCAGGATGAGAATAGACAAAGATCAATGGAGGCATTCAGGGAATCCATAAACAGAGAGCTGAAAGAAATCAGGGAGACCACAAAAGGAAAGTGCAGCAGAGCACAACAGAATGAATGGGAGTCCAAGGAAACCATAACCAATTAACTAAGTGATTTGAGAATAAAGAAAGATCACCAAATTAAGGAAGTAAAGAAGTTCTTACAAGATCTAGAACAAATTTCCAACAAAGAATTTGAAGCTATCAAAACCGACCAATTAAAAGGAAAAGAATTAAAAAAAAAAAAACCAAAGTAGAAAGCTTTGACAGTAGGTTAGACCATGCAGAAGATCGAATCTCAGGGATTGAAGAAAGCCTAGATATTACAGAGAAAGAACATACATCCATCCAAGACAAATCCAAGAAATATGATAGATCTATTCAACATTTAGAAGACAACATCAGAAGGCCTAATCTGAGGATAATGGGTGTAGAGAAACACCTAGAGGCAGAAGTCAATGGTCTAGGAAATTTATTTAACAGGATCCTAGCACAGAACTTCCCAAATGTGCAAAAAGATAGGCCTATTCGATACAAGAAGCTTTTAGAACACCAAATAGACCAGACCAGAACAGGACATCCTACTTTCACATTATAATCTGCACAGGATCAGTTTGGACCAAGGAAAACATCCTTACAATTATAAAGGAGAAAAGATCAATAACCTATAAAGGGAAACCAATTAGAAAAACCTCAGATTTTTCAGCAGAGACAATTAAACCAAGAAGAGCCTGGAAGTATGTATGCCATGCCCTAAAGACAAAAACTATCAACCAAGAATACTATACCAAGCTAAACTGTCCTTCATAACCGAAGCTCAAATAAAAACCTATAGCAAAGAAAAATTGAAACAACATATCTCCACCAAACCAGCTCTACAAAAGATATTTAAAGATGTCCTTCACATAGAAAACCAACAAGACCACAATAAAGGCCTAGAAACTGCACCCAAACTGAGAATCCAAGAACCATAGGAAGAACCCAGTTGCCACAGCCCCCAAGAAGGTGAATAAAATGGCAGGAACTCCCAAAAACCTCTCAGTCCTATCTCTTAAAATGAACCGGCTTAACTCTCCAATTAAGTGATATAGACTGTCTAGTTGGAATAAAAGAAAGATCCTTCTCTCTGTTGTGTGCAGGAGTCACACTTTGCCCATAAAAACAAACACATTTTTGAATGTGAAAGGCTGGAACAAATTTTACCAAGCGAATGGCTCACATAAACCGGCAGGATTTGCAATCCTAAGATCAGATAAAATGGACTTCAAATTAAAATTAGTGAGAAGAAATAAAGAAGGTCGCTACATACTAATAAAGGGATGTCTTCTTCAGGAGGATATTGTAATTCTAAATTTCTATTTGCCAAACAACAGAGCAAACAAATTTATCCAAGAAACACTGCTTTCTCTCAAATCTCATATAGATCCAAACACATTAATTGTCGGGGACTTTTAACACACCACTATCCTCACTAGATATACCAACTCGGCAAAAACTCCACAGAGAAACCACAGACCTAAACAACTGCATAGATCGACTATATTTAAAAGACATCTACCAAATATTTCACCCAGCAACATCAGAATTCACGTTCTTCTCAGCAGCACATGGAACATTTTCCAAAATAGACCACAATTTAGGTCACAAAACAAGCTTGTCCAAATTCAGAAACATTGAGATTATAACTTTTATTCTCTCAGACCACAAGGGAATAAAATTAGAACTCAACACCAAAAGCCACTAAAGAAAGTCCTGTAACACATCTAGGCTGAACAACACTGTTGAACTACCAGTGGGTCATGGAAGAGATTAGAAACAAAATTCAAGTGTTCATAATCTTCAACAAAAATGAGCACACAAACTACCAGCTCCTCTGGGACAAATCAAAGGCAGTATTCAGAGGCAAGTTTATAGCTCTGAGTTCCTACATCAACAAATTGGAGAGATCTGAAACCAAAAATTTAATGAGACACCTGAGTCTCCTTGAAAAAGACAAGCAAAATAAACCCAATCCAGTAGACAGAAAAAAATAATTAAAACTAAATCAGAATTAAATGAATTAGAATAAAAAAACAATAGAAAGAAACAACAAAACAAAGAGTTGGTTCTTTGAAAAAAAATAACAAAATAGACAGCCCCTTAGCAAATCTTATCAGAAAAAGAAGAGAACACACCCAAACAAATAAACTCAGAGATCAGTATGGAAACATCACCACAGAAACAACCAACATTCAGAACATTATAAGGGAATACTTCTCAAACCTTTGTGCTAATAAGTTTGAGAACTTGGTAGAAATGGACCTTTTCCTAGCAAATATGGACATGCCGAAACTAAACCAAGATGAGTTAAACCATTTTTACAGGCCCATATCAAGCATTGAAATAGAAACAACAATAAGAGACCTTCCATCTAAGAAAAGCCCAGGACCAGATGGTTTTACAGCAGAATTCAAAAAGGCCTTCACAGCAGAACTCACACCAATTCTACTTCAAATTTCCAATGAAATTGAAAGAGAAAGTTCCCTAACAAATTCATTCTATGAAGCTATAATAACCCTCTTCCCAAAACCAGGCAGGGACTCATCAAAGAAAGACAACTATACACCCATATCTTTGATGAACATTGATGCAAAAGTTCTCAACAAAATTTTGGCCAATCGACTTCAACAATTCATCCAAAAAATCATACACCACGATCAAACAGGATTCATTTCAGGGATGCAAAGCTGGTTCAATATACACAAATCAGTTAAGATAAATCATCACATCAACAAGTGCAAGATAAGAACCACGTCGGTATCTCAATACATGCAGAAAAAACATTTGAAAAGATCCAACACCCTTTTATGATGAAGGTTCTGAAAAAACTAGGAATCCATGGAACCTTCCTCAATACAGTAAAAGCTGTATATGATAAACTTACAGCTAGTATTGTACTCAATGTTGAAAACTTAAAGCCATTTCCTCTAAACTCAGGAACGAGAAAAGGATGCCCACTCTCTTCACTGCTCTTCAATCTAGCATTAGAATGCCTAAATACAGCAATAAGACAAGATGCAAACATAAAGAGGATCCAAACATGGAAAGAAGAAGTTAAACTCTCCCTCTTTGCAGATGACATGATCTTGTATTTAAAGAATTTGTGTTCCTAAATTACTCAAGGTGATTAAAAACTTTGGCAAAGTAGCAGGGTATAAAATTAACCCTCAAAAAATCGATGGCTTTTCTCTATGACAACAATGATAAAAGCATGGCTGAAATCAGAAAAGCAACTTCATTCGTTATGGCCCCACAAAAAATAGTTAGGAATTAACTTAACAAAAGAAGTGAAGGACCTCTGTGAGAAACTTTAAAAACCTGGAAAAGGAAATCAAAACAGAAAGTGACAAAAACTCCCATGCTCCTGGATTGGAAAGATCAGCGTCGTGAAAATGGCAATACTTCCCAAGGCTATCTACAAATTCAATGTGATACCTATCAATATTCCAACCTCATTTTTCAAGGAAATAGAAAAGGCAATCCAAAAATTCACAGGGAATAATATAAGACCCCAAATAACAAAAACGATCCTTAACAGAAAGAACAGTGCTGAAGGAATATCAATACCAAATTTCAAACTCTACTACAAAGCTATAGTAATCAAAACAACTTGGTACTGGCACAAGAACAGACCCCAGGACCAATGGAATAGACTTGAAAACCCAGAAATGAACCTAAAGACATATAGCCATCTAATCTTCGATGAGGGAGTTAAAAAAATAGAATGGAAGAAAGACAGCCTCTTCAGTAAATGATCCTGGCAAAATTGGTTAATTACTTGTTGAAAAGTAAAGCTAGATCCTTATATAGCACATTGAACGAGAATCAACTCCAAATGGATCAAAACCCTCAGAGTCAAAGCAGACACTATGAAAACATTACAGGATGGAATATGAGAAACTCTAGGTCTCCTTGGCACAGGCCCGAAATTTTCTTAATGGAGACCCAGAAACACGACAAATCAAAGAAAGGTTGGACAAAGGGGATTGCATGAAATTGCAGAGCTTCTGCATGGCAAAGGACATAGCTAGCAAGATCAATAGAAAGCCCATGGATTGGGAGAAGATCTTCACTAGCCATACAACAGACAAGGGTCTCATATCTAAAATATACCTGGAACTTAAAAAATTAAATTCCCCCAAAACAAATCTTTAAAGAAACAACTGGCCAATAAATAAGTGGGCTATGACTTAAAGAGAAACATCTCTGAAGAGGAAAGAAGGATGGCCAATAGACACAGGAAAAAAAATGCTCAACTTCTCTAGCCATAAAAGTAATGCAAATCAAAACAACATTGAGTTACCACCTCACCCCAGTTAGAATGGCTATAATCAAGAACTCTAATAACAGATAACTGGAAAGGATGTGGACAGAAGGAACCATACTGCATTGGTGGTGGGAGTGAAAACATTTTTAACCACTTTGGAAAGCAGTATAGAGGTTCCTCAAAAGACTCCACATAGAGCTCCCCGATGACCCAGCAATCCCACTTTTGGGCATTTACCCACATGATCACAAACATGACCTCACTAAAACTACCAGTACGACTATGTTTATTGCAGCCTTATTTTCCATAGCTAAGATATGGAACCAACCTAGATGCCCCTCAGTAGGTGAATGGATCAAGAAAATGTGGTATATATACACAATGGAATTCTATTCCTCCATCAGAAAGAATGACATAGCCCTATTTTTTAGGAAATGGAAATACTTGGAAAAATTAAATTGAGTGAAGTAAGCCAGGCCCAAAGAAACATTCGTCCCATGTTTTCCCTTATTTGCAATAACTAGTATATGTCTGAGTCAAGCAGAAAAGGTCAGATAAGTTGATGTTAGTGGAATGAACCCCACGATAATTATTCAAATGTTTTTTTCTCCTTTCATGAAATTGTTTCTATCGTATTTATAAGATGAATTCAATGTTGCTTTGTATGCTCCTCCCCCACAGTATAACCCATACTTTCACTGTTTTTGATGTTGGTATAATTTGTGGAGGGAAAGGTAAAAAAAAAATCATTTATCTAGGGATACAGGTGGACCCATTGCAACAAGGAGATGTACAAGTTGTTATATCGAAAAACGAACTTAACAACTTTGGTGTTGGGTGGGGGGAGGATCGGGTGGGGAGAGGGGAGGAGTATCGGAAGGGATGGATGGGAAGGGGAAACAATGAGAAGGCAACGATTATTGATAAGAAATGTACTCGTTATCTTGCCCATGTAAATGTAACTCCTCTGTACGGTATTCTCACAACAAAATAAAAATAAAAAATAAATTAAAAAAAGAAAAATGGAGGAAAGATGAAACAAAATTGATAAAATCCGTGCTGGATAGCACAAAGACAAATTTTTCTACTTCAATATTTTATAATAAGCAAGTTCCTGAAACCATGAATATAATTGTATTGGCTGTAATTCCTGTGCTAGAATAAACATAAATTTGAGCATGTCAACATATTATTTAATCAAACAGAATAGGTGGCAGTGTGAAGGTGAAATTAAAATGTTCACTAAGATAATGTGAAGCTGGGCACTGGTGGCTCACACCTGTCATCCTAACTACTCAGGAGGCTGAGGTATGAGGAACCTAGTTTGAAGCCAGCTCAGGCAGGAAAGGCCAGGAGACTCTAGTCCCTAATTAACCAGAAAAAAGTCAGAAGTGTATACGTAACTCAAGTGATAGAGCACTAGTTGGAGCAAAAAAAGCCAAGCAAAAGCATGAGGTCCTAAGTTCAAGTTTGAGTACTGGTAACAACAACAACAACAACAACAAAAGCTAATGCTAGAAAGGCTTCAAAAGGGATGGAGTAAGGAAAGACAAACACTCATGTATACATAAGTATATACATATACACACATATGTATATGTACATATATGCAAATTTGTCTTTTGAGCACCAAATTAATCAGAAGAAAATGAAATAAGAAATAAGATTAGGAAAATGGAAATATATTACTCAAGAAAATATATACATTTGCATCAATCTGTTGAATTTTAACAATTTTTTGTGTATGCACCTACTGGGGTTTGAACTCAGGGCCTAAGCATTCTCCCTTAGCTTAGTGCTCAAGGCTGGAACTCTGCCACTTGACCCACGGCTCCGTTACCAGAATTTTGCTGATTTATTGGAGATAAAATTCACATGGACTTTCCTACCTGGGCTTGTTTTGAACCTTGGTCTGCAGATCTCAGTCTGCTGAGTATCTGGGATTATAACTCTGAACCACTGGTGTCCAGGTTCGTCTATTTTCTAAGTTGGAGCCTGAGGTCATTAAGCATTAAGACCTTGGCGCAGGGAGAAGCCAAGGTGAGGAGTCTCTCTGTCTCTATACACCAGAAATAAGGGCACATATATCTGGGGGAAATAAGGAAGGCAAGTTAGCAAGCTAAGAGCTACCAGTACAAAGTCAGGAAGTGGCTAAGGAAAATAAAAACACTGTACTCCAAATTCAGAGCTTCTTATTCTTGCTTGGCTTTTTCACTGAAGGCTGATGCTCTACCAATTGAACCATAACTCTACTTCCCTTCTTTATTTTTTGCTGGTTCACTGGAGATAAGAGTTTCACAGACTTTCTGGCCTGGGCTGGCTTTGAACCAGAGTCATCAGACCTTACCCTCCTGAGTAGTTAGTATTAGAAGTGTGAGCCACCAGAACTTGGCAGTTTTCTTTTCTTTTCTTTCCTTCTTTCCTTCCTTCCTTCCCTCCTTCCTTCCTTCCTTCCTTCCTTCCTCTTCCTTCCTTCCCCTTCCTCCCTCCCTCATCTCTCTCTTGATTGCTTGCTTGCTTTTTCTATACCTTTTTAACATATTGCTCTCTGTCTCTGTCTCTCTCTTTCTCTCTCTCTTTCTGTCATGGGGCTTGAACTCAGGGCTTGGGCACAGCCCCAAGCTCATTTCCTCAAGGCTAGTGTTCTACCACTTTAAGTCACATAGCACTTCAGTTTTCTTGTGGTTCATTGAACATAAGACCTCATGGCCTTCCTTGCCAGAGTGAGATTTGAACCACGAACCTCAGACCTTAACCTTCTGAGTAGCTAGGATTACAGGTGCTAGCCACTGATGCCAGTATTTTCTAATTTTTTATTTCACTTTTCAAGCTTTCATAATAAACTAACTGTGTTATTCTCCTTTCTTTTTTATTTATTTTTTATTTTTTGTGAACATACTGTACAGAGGGGTTACAATTGCATGGGCAAGATAATGAGTACATTTCTTATCAAGCATTGCAGCCTCCTCCTTTGTTTGCCCTTCACATCCCTTCCCAGCCTCCCCCTGCTCCCCCACCCAATCCTCCCCCCCACACCAAAGTTGTAAAGTTCATTTTCGACATGACAACTTGTACTTCTCAATGTTGCAACGGGTCCACCTGTATCCTTAAACGACTTGTTTTTCCACATCTGCTCCACACATTATACCGACATCAAATATAGTGAAAGAAGGGGTTATACTGTGGAGGAGGGACATACAAAGCAACAAAGAAATAATCTTATAAATGTGTTAAAAACAAATGCATGAAAGAAAAAAACCTTTAAATACATACCTAAGGGTTCATTTTCCTAACATCACATTATCTGACCTTTTCTGCTTGACTCATATATATACTAGATATTGCAAATTAGGGAAACTATGGGACCTATGTTTCTTTGGGCTTGGCTTGCTTCACTTAATATAATTTTTTCCAAGCCTTTCCATTTCCTAACAAATGGGGCAATGTCATTCTTTCTGATGGAGGCATAGAATTTCATTGTGCATATATACCATATTTTCTTGATCTAGTCATCTACTGAGGGGCACCTGGGTTGGTTCCATATCTTACCTATGGTAAATAATGCTGCAATAAACATAGTTGTGCTGGTAACTTTAGTGTGGTCTTGTTTGTAAACGTTTGGGTAAATGCCCAAAATTGGGATTGCTGTGTCATAGGGGAGATCTATGTGAAGTCTTTTGAGGAACCTCCATACTGCTTTCCAAAGTGGTTGAACAAGTTGACACTCCCACCAACAATGAAGTAAGGTTCCCTTCTGTCCACATCCCCTCCAGCATCTGTTGTTGTTAGAGTTCTTGATTTTTGCCATTCTAACTGGGGTGAGGTGGTAACTCAATGTTGTTTTGATTTGCATTTCTTTTATGGCTAGGGAGGTTGAGCATTTCTTCATGTGTCTATTGGCCATCCTTCTTTCTTCTTCAGAGAAGTTTCTCTTTAAAGTCTTTAGCCCACTTATTTATTGGGCAGTTGTTTCTTTGAGGATTTGTTATTGGAGGAGTTAATTTTTTGAATTCAAGATCAGTAGAAAGCCCACAGACTGGGAGAAGATCTTCACTTGCCATACAATGAACAAGAGTCTCATATCTCCTTTCTTTTTAAAAAAAATATAAACATTTCTGTCCCTTACAATATCTAATAATATCATTCTTCTCCACATTTGGATAAATATTATTTTGTATGATCAGATGTACATAGGCATAGTGCCTTTGTGTTCTTCTCCTAAGATAACCTCCTTTGGTCTCACTGTGTATGATTGCCTAGAGATGTGAATTGTGTTTTTTTTTAAACTATCCAGTGTGTTTACTTGTAGATTTATAGGCACAGTCTAGCTCCCACAAATGAGGGTAACCACACAACCTTTGTTTGTGTTTTTCTTGGTACTATAGTTTCTCTTCATATTGTATAAATCTTTTGCCTTTCACTTCGTTTGATTTATTTGTGGTGCTGAGAATTTTGAGGTAACTGAGCACTCTGTCCTTGGTGGCAGGATCTCCACTGGAATATGGCTTAGACTGTGCACAGATGTCTCCTTGAATGTGTGTGTGTCCCATTCCTGCCACTGCAAGGTACATTTGAGTTCTTTCCTCTGCTGTTGTTGCCTTCTGGACCTCCAGGATCACCCTCTTGAATAAGCCAACACTGGCATTTCTCCTTTGTCAGCCCATGGCCCACTGGGTGAACTCAGGCCCCAAATGGCAGTGATAGTGTGCTGGTTCTTGAGCACTGTTCTTTTGGAAGCCAGGAGGAAAAAACGAATTATGACAGAGTAAGGTTTTATAATTTTTAAGCACAGACAGTTGTTTATTTCCTGTTTTAATTAGTCTGTATTTTCACTTATTGGGAACAGAAAATATATCTTACCTTGTACATAGCAAAAGCAAATGAGTGCAATTCTTCAAACATTAAAAATTGTAATCAAATATGTACAACAGATAAATAAATGTGTAACTCTAAGAGTTATCTTATCCAAAAAAAACTAGCACAAAAACGCACACATTATTGCCCAAGTCACCAGTTCACTTCCAAAAAATGCACATATTTATTGCCCAAGTCACCAGTTCACTTCCAATTCTACTGTGGCCATCCATCTCAGTCACAACTTGAATCTTCATGACAATGAACAGACTTAGATCGACAAATATTGTTTAAAAATAGGCAGGATTGGGCTAGGAAGGTGGCTCAGGTGTAGAGCGCTTGCCTTGCATGCATGAGGCCCTGGGGTCGATTCCTCAGCACCACATAAGCAAAAAGAAAAAAGCTGGAAGTGGCGCTGTGGCTCAAGTGATAAAGCTCTTGCCTTGATCTGAAGAGCTGAGGGACAGCTCCCAGGCCCAGGGTTCAGGCCCCATGACTCGACTCCCGCCCCAGAAAATAGACAGGGTTCATAGGAAATAGACAAATGGCTATGAAGAGGTTTGTAAGCATTGAAATATTATACAGAAATTAATTAGTAGGAAGAAAACATATCAAATGGGTGTAAAGAGTAACTGACATTATGCTGATATAGTGTAAGGGAAACAGACAGGTGAATATTTGACTTTTTTGTAAAAAGAAGCAATGACAGTAACCAACAATGGCAAAACCCTGTCATAACTGCTCAGAACAACTCTGTGAGAAACTAAGTGAACAAAGATTTGGGTTTTAATAAGCACAATATTTCTATTATACAGTTGGTATTTTATTCAATTTTGAATTTAAATTTAAGGCATAAGAGGACAGTATCATACAAATTTGTATTATGTTCTGTGCATTTACCTTGGTTGAGTAAAGGTCCACTTTGCTTTAAAAAGATGGGTTAGATGATATTACCTTTGTATATTAATAGCAAATTCTGATCTAACTTAGAATACTGTGTATTTATGTATGATATACTGATATTTGTGCACATATACATATATTACATAACAACCATAAATGAATATTCCCTTCATATTTCCAATGCTAAGACATTAACCCAGATTTCTTTACATGGAATCTGATTTAAGCCTCTTTATTTATAAAACATGTATCCAAAGATATTTAAAAAGGCATCTATGAAATTTGCTATAAAGAATAAGTGAACTTTAAAAGTGATAAAAGTGTGTGTATCATTTAAAGCTGTATCCAGGTATTGATTACATGAGCTTTTAAACGCCAATAATTACTTCAATAATCATCCAAAATATTCTGATTGAAAGAAGAGATAAATCTATCATTGAAAGGGGAGAGAAATGTGAATATTTAAAATCATCATTCAGACTTCTTTACAATAACTGATAAATGTCCTCATCATCACTATGGCCTCATATTCTTAGTTAGAATACAGCTAGATACAGCCTCCCCCAGGACAATTCAAGGGACAGCACCTCTTAGGTGTCGCATAGTTACTAATGCTAGAAACTTGGGACAAATTTTGTGAAAGATAAATAACTAAAACATCAAGTGTTCACTTAACACGTTCCAAATGTTGTAAAGCAGAGTTTTAATCATTTGGAAATATTAAATTCTGTCAGTCTGGGTGGCAGTGGCTTACCTGTAATCTCTCTTAGCTATTCAGGAGGCTGACATGTGAGGATTGAGATTTGAAGCCAGCTTGGACGAGAAAGTCTGTGAGACTATCAAAAACCCAGAAGTGGAGGTGCAGCTCAACTGGTAGAACTCCAGTTTTGAGGGAAAAAGCTAAGAAGAGACAGTGGCTAGCCCCTGAGTTCAAGCTGTAGTACACAGACACACAGAGACACACAGACACACATGAGTGTCAACTGGCCTCCCTCCCCCCCGCCCACACACACCATTTTTAATCTATCCCAAGTCCTATGAGAAATCATAATGAGTGTCCTCATGTTGAGGATGAAGGACTGTGGATACAGAATGATTCATGCTTCAGGCTGAGGAATTAAAAAATGGCAGAACAAGGTTGGGCTTAAGCATTACTTTGCATTGTCAACTATCTTTAAACCAACCATAAAACCAATAACTCAGTGAGATTAACATTATTTCAAGAAGCCAGAGAACTGTAAAATAACCTACTCAAGGTTATTTAAAAGCTTAAGTGTCAGTGCCAGGGTTTAAACCTGAATAAGGTTGACTACAAAGCCACGTTCCTCCTGCTTTGCTGCTTTTTATCAGAGTTGAGACCAAATTCCATACCACACATCGGCATCTGGAACTTGGTAGAGTCTTGACATCTGGTCATGGGTCCTTTGAAGGTGTTGATTCAGTCACTGTCGTTGTGGCAAAGAAAAATCCACAGAAACTCACACGAGGCAGGAACTGATGGTTCACACCTGTACCCAGCTACTCAAGAAGCTGAGATCTGAAGTTTGTGGTTCAAAGTCAGCTCAGTTAGGAAAGTCTATGAGATTCTTATTTTCAATTAACCAGCTGAAAGCTAGAAGTAGAACTGTGGCTCAAATGGTAGAGCACTAGCCTTGAGCTGAAGAGCTGAGGGACAGCTCCCAGGCCCAGAGTTGAGGGCCCATGACCAACAGCAACAACAAAAAAGTCAAACTAGTTATATCAGTGTTAGTAAAAGAAGTATATATTAGAATCTTTAAGAACTAATAATATAACTTACGTAACATAATAATATATAATATATAAAATGTAATATTAGAGTTTCTAAGAGTTACACGAATTTTAAGAAATACATTTGAATACATATAATTTCATATGCAACTAGAAGCTTGCCATTTAGAAACAGGCTTTTAATCAATTTACCATTAGCAATCAGCAGAAAAGCCAGAAGTGGAGCTGAGGCTCAAGTGGTAGAGCACCAAACATGAGGGAAAAATACCTTATGGACAGCGCACAGGCCCTAATACTAGCACACTCAAAAATAATAGCAACAACAAAAACAAACAAAGGAAAAGAGTATAATGTGAATAATGTTATACATATACACTATATTAAAAAGTTTATATACACTATTATTAAAATGTTAAAAGTTTATATATATATACTATTATTAAAATAAGGCTATGTGCTATATTATTTTTAAAACTAGCCCAGTTTGGTATGCATGTCTATAATCCCTGCACTCTGAAGTCAGGAGGATTAAGAGATCAAGACAGCCTGGGCTGCATTGCAAGACCCTGTCACGAATTTAAAACCCAAAACAAGAAACACTAAAACTAAACCAAAACCAAAACAAGATATTATTCTTCCTCTATTATTATTATCATTATTATTATTATTATTATTATTATTCCTTAATGCCGTTATATAGAAGTCTGCTTCTTTCTTTTTTTGTCAGTCCTATGGCTTGAACTTGGTCTGGACACTGTTTCTTTCTTTCTTTTTTAAAATACATTTTTATTGTAAAAAAACTGTACAGAAGGGTTACAGTTACATGAGCAAGGTAATGAGTACATTTCCTATTGAGCATTGTTACCTCCTCCTTTGTGTTTCCCTTACCATCCCTTCCCTCTCCACCTTCCCAACTACACTGTCTCCCTTCCCCCTCCCCGCTTAAATTGTAAAGTTCATTTTTCAACATAGTGTCTTGTACATCTCATTGTTACAAGGGGTCAATCTGTATACCTATTTAAGCATTTTGTTTTTTCCTTTCTCCTCCCAAACTACAGAAGTGTATATATAAGATGCAGGGACCGACATTAAATACAGCGAAAATGGGTTATACTATGGGGGAGGAACATACAAAGAAACAAAAAATTACATGGTACATTATAAATACTTTAGGAACAATAGCAAGAAAGAATAAAAACACTTGAGTCCCTATCTTGGGATTCATTTCGCTTAGACTCCACATAGAGCTTCTCCATGACCCAGCAATCCCACTTTTTGGCATTTACTCAAATGATCAAACATGACCATACTAAAGCTACCAGCAAAACTATGTTTATTGCAGCTAAGATATGGAGCCAATCGAGATGCCCCTCAGTAGATGAATGTATCAAGAAAATGTGATATGTGTGTGTGTGTGTGTGTGTGCGTGTGAGAGAGAGCGTGTGTGTATGCATATATATAGGAATTCTATGCCTCAATCAGAATGAATGACATCACCCCATTTGTTAGGAAATGGAAACACTTGGAAAAAAGTATATTAAGTGAATTAAGGCAGCCCCAAAGAAACATAGGTCCCATGGTTTCCCTTATTTGCAATAACTAGTACATGTGTAGGATAAGCAGAAAAGGTCCAAAGCTAAGATGATGTTAAGCGAAATGAAAACTTTCTTTTTTTTTTGAGGGGGTGGACTGGTCGTGGGTCCTGAACTCGGCCTGGGCAATGTCCCTCAGCTCTTCAGCTCAGGGCTAGCACTCTACCATTTGAGCCATAGTGCTACTTCTGGCTTTTTTTCTGCTTGTGTGGTGCTGAGGTATCGAACCCAGGGCCTCATGCATGTAAGGCAAGAGCTCTACCACTGAGCCACCATCCCAGCGCTGAAATGGACACTTTCTGAGCTTCTTTTGCTCAAGGTGATCGCTCTACCACTGGAGCCACAGTGCCATTTCTGACTTTTTTGAGTAGTTTATTGGAGATAAGGGTCTCAAGGAGTTAACTGCCTAGTCAGGCTTTAAATCATGATCCCCAGATCTCAGCCTCCTGAGTAGCTGGGATTACATGCATGAACCATCCAGCTGCTTATTCCTGAAAGATGATACGTGAGAGAGTGTGGACACTTCACATGCACATGCAAGTTTTAGAATTGTTTAATTGTGTATAAACTGACAATGGGAAGAATATTGTTGGAATCATTAGAAATATGTTTCTTCCAATGGATCTTTCTACCCCCTCCTCTCTCTCTCTTTCTCCCTCCCTCCCACCCTCATCTCTTCCTTCCTTCCTTCCACCCTCTTTCCTTTCCTTCTTCCTTCCTTCCTTCCTTCCTTCTTCCTTCCTTCCTTCCCTTTGCCTTCCCTCCTGCCTTTCTTTCTCTCTCTCTCTTTCTTTCTTCCTTCCTTCCTTCCTTCTTCCTTCCTTCCTTCCCTTTGCCTTCCCTCCTGCCTTCCCTCCTGCCTTCTTCCCTCCTTTCTTTCTTCCCTCCTTTCTTTCTTCCTTCCTTCCTTCCTTTCTTTCTTTCTTTCTTTCTTTCTTTCTTTCTTTCTTTCTTTCTTTCTTTCTTTCTTTCTTTCTTTCTTTCTTTCTTTCTTCCTTCCTTCCTTCCTTCCTTCCATTCTTTCTTTCTTTCTTTCATTCCTTCTTTCTTTCATTCCTTCTTTCATTTTTTCTTCGGTTCTTTCTTTCCTTCTCTCTGTGTCTCTCTGTCTCTGCTTCTCTCTCTCTTTTTTTCCCTCTCTCTCTCTGTTTCTCTTTCTTTTTGCCAGTCCTGGGGCTTGAACTCAGGGTCTGGGCACTGCCCCTGAGGATCTTTTGCTCAAGGCTCTACCACATGAATCACAGCATTACTTCCAGCTTTTTCTGTGTGTGTGGTACTGAGCAATTGAACCCATGCCTTCATGCATGCTAGGCAAGCACTCTACCACTGAGCCACATTTCCAGCCCACTTTTCTTTCGTTTTTTATTTTGTGAGTGGATAGCCCTTTTGCACTTTGCCAAAAAGACCACAGAGTTGGAAATGCTGGAAATATTAGAGAAATTATTAGAGAAAATTCTGGGTAGAAAGAGTGCTCCAAATGGGAAGTGCTTTGATGAGCCCCATGACCTTTCAGGGTTGCAAAGGAAATTCTTGTAGCAGGTTTTTTGCTTCCCCGCCCCCCTCCCCATCAGTGAAATAGTCAGCAAATGAAGCAATGCATTTGAGCATATTCAAGTACTAGGAAAACAAATGTGTTTAAAGGACTTCTCTAATAGGAAGCAGAAGTCAGATGACAGAGCTGAGTTGTGTTCTGTTCCCTTGGGAGCTATTCTTCGGTGATGAGGTTTTCCAAGAGCCCAGGGATGATAAACTTCTCATCTCAGGAGATCCTTCCCAGTCTGTGGACATTAAAAACAAGGCACAGAGCAGAGACCAGTCCCACTGGCTCTAACCTCCTCTAGCCACTGGGAAGACTGCAGGGCAACAAATACAGATCCACTGTGATTTAGGTTCTTTTTAAACACCTTTAAGTCTAAAGAACTGGCGACTATTCCTAAACAAATAACCCCAACTTCTTTTTATGGGGGGAGGGTGTCAGGTCGTGGGGCCCGAACTCTGGGCCTGGGCGCTGTCCCTCAGCTCTTCAGCTCAAGGCTAGCGCTCTACCACTTGAGCCACAGCGCCATTTCCAGCTTTTTTCTTTTTGCTTATGTGGTGCTGAGGAATCGAACCCAGGGCCTCTGGCATGCAAGGGAAGTGCTCTACCACTAAGCCACCTTCCCAGCCCCCCAACTTCTTTCATGACATGAAATTACTATAATTAAAAAACCCATCATTTTCCCTACTGAGGAATCAATATTATTTCAATTAGTTTAAATCTGTCATTATTCTGGCAAAAAAAAAACCCCGCAATGTCAATAAAATGTGACATACTAGGTGGGAAAGTTAAATATAGAGATAAGAATGTAAGTAAAACTAGTACAGCCTTACTAAATGGTACATGAATGCAGGGCTTCTATCCTGTATTAATTTACCATTCCCTTGTAAGTCTCTACTCTACTAAAATTTCTGCTGTCTGTTTTTATGGGTACAGTTAGTGCTAGCGGTTGGGTTTGGAGTCATTTAGTTTGCTTTTTTTTCTCCCAGTAACCATATAGCTTTGCATGTCTAGAAAATCCAATTAGGTTAATGTAGGGAGTTGCCTGTTTGAGAAAGTTCATGATGCTCAACCATTAAGGAGTGTGTCTTATATGAGATTCATCTAACCCCAGTCCAAGTTCTCTAAGCAACAGAAGAAAAGACTGATGACCTTCAAGGAAGATTCTGGAAGGATGACTCAATGGATTGTTAAAGCAACTAAATGATTCACTAATGTAGTTAGGATGTAACGCTTTCCTTCAAAGTTCATGGATACCATGGAAAAAGTTCCGGTTTTACACAAACAAGTGGTCTATTTACTCTGGAATTAAAGATATTATATCTCAAGCCCTAGAAAAGAATGATGTGAAAAGAAAAATAACAACCAAAAAGACACTATGCTTCTGTTTGGCAATGCTGTGAATAAAATAAAGGTTTCATATCATTGATAAAACGTTTTAACCAAGCTGTTTGTTCTAGAGAGTGAAAATATGATGATTGTGGGGTGGAGAATATGATGGGACTCATCCTATCTGGCATTTATTTCTTCCTCTGATTCTTTTTACTCTTTCTCCTAACTAGCATCTTATAAATTGCAAAAATGCTTATTTGCATTGCAAATTCTTATTTTTTATACCTCTTTATAAAAATTTGAGCATCTTTCTTGCTTTGACTACTGAAAGAAATAAGAGTTCCATATCTATCTGCTTTGCTTAACTTTTCCTTTGGACATTGGTGTAGGACTTTTGTTTTTGAGAGAGCTATAGCTTTGAGTCATTTTAACTACTTTATATCTACAAGTGATCCTTAGATATGTACATATCTTAATTTTCAGACATTTACTTATATGTTGCTAGTTTAAAATATTTAATCATACTTATATTAAAAGATAAATATCATGTACTACATTTTTGTTTTTGTTTTTTAACAGTAGCCAAAGTTAAATGTATTGAAAAGGGATGGGGGTAGAAAAGGATAAGTAATGTGATGGCTTGTTTATCTACAAACATTATTTACATTAAACTCCCTTTCATGTGATTCAAACAAGAAAAGAAAATGCAAGGGAGGTCAATTTCACCTTAAAGTTGGGATGTTTTCATATTTGTCTTTTGTTTTTTGTTATTATTGCTTAATTGGAGAAGTATGCAGTAACACCTACCTCTCTCTATCTCCCCTCTCCCCCACCAGTCCCTCCCTCTCTTCTCCTTCCTCCCTCTTTCTTTGTCTCTCCTGGTACAAGGGCTTGGGTATGGTCTCTTAGCTTTTCATTCAAGGCTGGCACTCTACCACTCGAATCGCAGTTCTACTTCCAGGTTTTGTGGTTAATTAATTATCAAGAATGTCATAGACTTTGATGCCCGGGCTAACTTTCAACTTTTATTTTCACAATCTCAGCCTCCTGAGTAGCTAGGATGAATGGCTTGAGTGACCAGTGCCCAGGTAGATCTAGTTATGGATGTATTTATGTATTTATGTATTTATTTATTGGACTTCCACACAATTTTATCTGAACCCTACTTATGGAACTCAAATATTAGGATTCTGGTAAATTGGGTCTGAGGTGTGCCTCTCCCCTTATATCCATGGAATTTATGCCTGTATTATGCATTTTGAATATTTGATGTCTTAAATGCTAAGATGGTCATTCCTATGGGTTCAAGATCTCTGTCTTCAGACTCTGTCTTAGAATGCAGGCTACCATCTCTAGTTTAGGCTTTAGAATTTTATATAAATATACTTTTAATTAAGAATAGTTAATACTGTTTCTTTTTCCCATTTATTGTTTTATTTTTTGTGCTAGTACTATAGCTTGAACTCAAAGTTTTATCACTCAAGGCTAGTACTCTATCATTTGAGGCACATCTTTACTTTTAACTATTTTGGTAGGGAGTTAGAGATAGGAACCTCATGGACTTTCCTATCAGGGCTGGCTTTGAAGTGAGATCCTTGGATCTCAGGCTCTTGAGTAGCTAGGATTACAGACATGAGTCACTGAGGCCTGGCCTTATTTTTTATTTTTATTATGAGGAAACCTTTTAAAAAATTATCTTTAAGTAATTGTACAAAAAAATTTCAATTCAAATGGCTGTTCATTTGTACAATTAATCCTGATCAATATCATCTAGTACTGTATTCTTTTGCTATCAATTATTTTATTTGCATAATATAACATTGCAAAGAAAAATCGACTAAAACTGGACGTGGAATACATGGAGGGACTTCCTGTGGCTGAGATATAAATGGGAGAACATCTTTTTTTGTTGGGGGGGATGGTCCGCTAGTGGGCCTGAACTGTGGGCCTGGGTACGGTCCCTCAGCTCTTCAGCTCAAGGCTAGCACTCTACAACTTGAGCTACAGCACCACTTCCGGCTTTTTTTTTTCTGCTTATGTGGTACTGAGGAATTGAACCCAGGGTGTCATTCATGCAAGGCACGTGCTCTACCACAGAGTAACCTTCCCAGCCACATGGAATAACATCTTTTGTGAACCGCTATGATAGACTGCACACTTCAAAGCAACTTTCTTTTGAGAAAGCTTAATGATGAAAGTTCTAGACAAAACTGAGGTCAAACGGCATGGGTCAAGCTGAATTAGGGAATAAGGATTTTAGTAGTTTTATTAAAAGTAAAATTGCAGTTTCAGTGCTTGCCCTAATAAAGGAGGTAATGAAAGCTTAGCTATTATCATTTTATTTATTTATTTATTTATTTATTTATTCTGTTTTATATTATAGATATTTATATTTTCCTTCACATATAATGAAGAGGCTTATCATTGTTCAATTTTTCATGATCGGATCCAATGACATATAGACAGGAATCACTTTATCTAAAGGAAAGGAACGAGAATGCATGTCATTTCTATCCCCCACCTTGCCCCACTGCCTGCCAGTCCTAGTGTGCTGTCCCTGAGCAATTTTCCTCTCTCTCTCTCTCTCTTTTCTCTTTCGATTTCTTTGTTGCCAGTCATGGGGCTTAAACCTGAGCACTGTCCCTGAGCTTCTTTTCCTCAAGGCTACTGCTCTACCACTTGAGCCACAGCGCTACTTCTGGGTTTTTCTTTGTATAAAGTACCAAGGAATTGAACCCAGTGCTTCCTGCAGGCTAGTCAAGAACTCTACCACTAAGCTATATTCCCAACCCTGTACTTAAGCTTTTTTGCTCAAGGCTAGCACTATAACTCTTAAGCACAAGCTCTACTTCTCGATTTTTAGTGGTTAATTGGACATAAGTTTCTCTGACTTTTCTGCCTGGGTGGCCCTGTGATCTTCAGATCTCAGTCTTCTGAGTAGCAAGGATCACAAGCATGAGCTGTAAGTACCCAGCTAACATAAAGAATTTAAACCATTAATTAATTATAAAGAACAAAGCATAAGGTTATCTGTATATGTTAAAAGTGTGACCATGACCCTTCTCTTCCATTTCCTTTTTTATTTTCTCTTCCTTTCCCCTACTTTTTTTTCCTTCTTCCTCTCCCTACTCTGATCTCCACAGTAAAACAACATCTCCACCTAGTGCCTTCTCATATAAGCAACATATTTAGAGTGAACCACAGATTACATCTTTCTAAAAGGTTTATTTTAGCCAAGCATCTATGGCTCAAGCCTGTAATCTTAGCTACTCAGGAAGCTGAGATCTAAGGATTAAGTTTCCAAAGCCAGCCCTGGTGGGAAAATCCATGGAACTCTTATATACAATGAGACACCAAAATGGTGAAAATAGATGTATAACTCAAGTGGTAGAGTGCCAGCCTTGAGCACAAAGCTAAGAACATGAAGTCCTGATTTCTAGCCCTAATACTGGAACAAAAGTATCTTTCAGTTAGGACTGATTTTATATATACATATACATACATATGTATATATATACATATATATACATATGTATGTATATGTATATGTATATATATAATAGATTATTATATTTCTTTATAATTATAAAATATTTACATTTTATTTCACAATATGTATTTATCATAGGTTATATCTGTATTATATTAAATGTTAATTTTAATATCATTATATTATTAATTATATTATAGATTGTATCTATAATATCTATATTATATCTATATATGTCATAGTTTATATCTATATTATGTAATATTATATGACTATATATTATACATGATAAATATCACTATATAATTTATATCAGATTATATCTATGATATATACTTTATATAATAGATTATATCTATAACATATAACAGATTATATCTATGACATATATTAATAATTATCATAGATTGTATCTATGATACATTATAATACAATTAGGTATACATGATATATACTATACTATAATATATAATATATAGCATGAGAGAGAGCTTTTCTGCAAAGATTATACTTTTTGTTATTTAAAGCTTCAGTTTTTCAAAAATCACATTTCTTTAACTACAGACATATAATAATAATAATAATATAATCTTGTAATAAAAACCAGGTGAGGTGAGAATCTGGAGCCAGTGGAATGCTCTATACTGCTCTTAGGAATGAAAGTTGAAACATCATTAAGTTCTAGAATCATGGTTTTCACTCTTGGCAAAAGGAAAATGCATGAGAAATGTTCACTAAAAACATCTACAAGAATTTTTATAAACCACTATTCAGAATAGCGAGGAATTAAGAACCACCCAAATATCAATTACATTACAATGGATGAGTAGAACAACTGAATAGTACACTGCAATGATATTACAGAAACCACCACAACACAGCAATGGGGTGATCTCAGAAATATAACTTTGAACAAAACAAGGGCTTATGATATACTTATACTTATTTATGACTAAAAGCTGACCAAGTGCTTTTATTGATACCTTATGCCTATAATCCTAGCTACTTAGGAAGCTGAGGTCTGAGGATTGTGTTTTGAAGCCAGTCTGGGAAGAAAAGTCAATTAAACTCATTATTTTTCCGTTTGTTTGCTTTTTTGGCTATTCCTGGGGCTTAGACTCTAGTCCTGGGCACTGGCACTGGGCTCCTTTTGCTCAAGGCAAGCACTCTACCACTAGAGCCAAAGTGTCACTTCACCATTTTTCTGTGATTATTTGGAACTAAGGGTCTCACAGACTTTGCTGCCTGGGGCTGGATTTGAACCATGAGCCTTGAAGCTCAGCCTCTTGAGTAGCTACCATGCACCTGGCTCATGAAACTTATCTTAAACACCATAAAAGTCAGAAGTGGAGCTATGGTTCAAGTGATGAGTGGCAGCCTTGCACAAAACTCAGGTACAGCACCTAGGCCCTGAGTTCAAGCCCTAGGACTTGCATCAAAAACAAAGAGCAACAACAAACTGGACCAAGTGAAGCCAGGAGAGTGACCACTGGTGTCTAACAACCAGAGGGCAAATACGGGTTTTTGGATAATCTGACTCTTGATTTGGGAATGTTAGTTACTCACTTTCAGACAACTCATTCAGTCACATATTGGTATTTGTGCTCTTTTATGTCTATTATACATCAACAAACACTTAAGAAGAGTCAAAGTTAAGATATAACACAGATGGTACCCAAAATGGTATCTAAAGTGGTATGTGAATTGACCAAGATATCTTTTTATCCAGAAAATTCTCAATTGATTCAGCACATGTATGGCTGCAAGTCTCAGGCTTTTTCTAATGCTGAAATCCAGAATGTTTAAGGCTTGTTTCTTTCCATATACCATCAATTGTTCTCTTCTGTATATTTATTGGAGAACTAGCTCTCAAAGGTCAAGGAACATTAATTTTATAATTTTGGTTTGCCAGTCAGTCATGCTGACAGGTTATGAATTTTATTTTCTCAATGTTAGCAACGGCAGAAAAATCTTCATAATGGGTCAGTTTATACATTTTTACTCAGATTTTCTGTACTCTGATTAAAAAGGACTGGATCCAGAAAAATTACATCATACATAGCATTTAGTGTGTGTGACACAAATGCTTGATGTGAGATGATTCACTGAAAATATTTTTCAGTAGAACCTACGACATGGCAATCAAAGAAAAGAAAACAATAAAGAAGGAGAATTTTCTTACAATGAGAGGATCAAGTATAGCCAGGAGCTGGTGGCTTACACCTGTAATCCTAGCTACTCAGGTGGCTGAGCTCAGGATGGCAGTTCAAAGCCAGCCTGTGCAGTAAAGTCCATGACACATTTATCTTCAATAAATCACCAGAAAACTGGAAGTGGCACTGTGGCTCAATAAAAGAACTCAAGGCCAGTGTCCAGGCCCCTAGTTCAAGCCTCACGAATGATCAAAAAAGAAAGGAAGGAAGAAAGGAAGGAAGGAGGGACGGAGGGAGGAAGGGAAAAAAGGAGGGAAGAAGGGAAAGAAGGAGGGAGGAAAGAAAGAAAGAAAAAAAGAAAGAAAGAAAGAAAGAAGAAAGAAAGAAGAAAGGGAAGAAGGAAAGAAAGAAGGAAAAAGGGTCAACTATAATAATATAATTATCATATAATCTTTTCCAATTGAATACGTTATGAAGGTGTTTATATAGTTAATAACCATGAAAAGATTGGAGCACTATTCTAAGTAGAAATTGCTTACCTTTCTGGGTCTTAACCAGTTTGTGTCTTAAAGAGCTACATCACTGACATAATCTACTGTGTGCCACAAGAATGTTACCTTATATGCAATTAACAATGTTGAATGGTATAATGGAGAGAAAATCATACTGCAATGAGATTGGGTTCCCTAAGTACACAACATGACACTGGGACTGGCTGGAAAGGTCTTGGATAGGAAAGCAAAGTGATAAGAGATCACAGATGAAAGAGACCTTAGAAACTGACAAATTGGATGGATATCCTGTGTACAACTTCTTAAAGATAAAATAAGATGGAAATAAAACAATAAAAAGGAGTCCCAACCATTCTTTTTGCACGTGAGAATGCCAAGAATGAATAATATTAGGGGTTATGTTTTCTATTAAAACAACGGAGTTTCAAGTTTAGTTTCTTGTGATGTATTAATATGAATATATTTCTGAACCTGGATTGTTTATTTTGGCCCTATATAGAAGCATATATTTATTTAGGGAGATATCTAATAAAACATTTAAGGTTGATCAAACAGACGCAGGAAAATTAAAACGTCTGCACCATTTCTGTCAATTTTCTCAGATTTTGTTTAAAAAAACTAATTTAAAAAAGACTATATACTGTAAGAATCAAAATGAATAAAATAAAGATCAACTCTGTGTGTATCTGTGTGTGTGTGTGTGTGTGTGTGTGTGTGTGCCCGCGCGCGCGTGCGCGTGCACGTGTTTAGGGCTTGAAACTCAGAGGTCTAGGTACTGCCCTTGAGCTTTCCCCCTCCATCTTAAGTCTACTGCACCATTGATTGAGCCTAACCTCCACTTCTGACTTTTTGATGATTAATTAGGGATAAGAGTCTCCTGGACTTTTCATGCTTAAGATGGCTTTGAACCACAATTCTTGATTTCAACCTCCTGTATAGTTAGAATTATACGTGTGAATCACCCGCACCTAGCTAAAATAAATTATTTTAATTAAACTTGTGCTTTCCACTTGAAACCTATGTACAGCAAATATATGTATTTCAAACCAATGAAATAAATAACATCAGAAAATAGGAGAATGGGAGAACTCTACCAGCTGTACATTTAATAACGGCCTAAAACACAGAATTGAAGGGCTTATGAAATTAGAAGTCAAAGAATTAATAACCCAATGAATAAATGGGCAAAGGAACTAAATAGAGATTTCTTAAGAAGAGAAGTAAAAAGGTCAATAAAATGCTCAACATCTCTGCTCATGAAGGAAATGCCAATCAGAACAAACTGAGACTCCATTTCACCCCAATGAGAATGGTCATCATCAAAAATAAAAACAACAGATGTGGTGAGGATACATTGATTATGAGAATATAAACTGGGGTAGACATTATGGAAGGCAGTTTGGGAATTATTAAAATAACCAACATAGGATAATCCAGCCATACCACTCTTGAGAATCTATCCAAATGTTTACGAGTCATGATATGTTAAAGATATTTGCACACCCATGTTCATTGTTGCACTCTCCACTGTAGCCAAGTTAGGAATCAGCCTAGATGCCTTCAAATGGATCAAGAACATGTGGTATAGATCCAAAATGGAACTTAACTCATCCGTCAGGAAGAACGTTATTGTATAATTTTAAGGTAATGAATGTTAAGTGAAGTAGGTCTAGCCCAGAGATACAAAGAACATGTTTTCTTTCACATATGGACGTTAGATTTAAAGTATACACATTTATGAAAACACATACAAGGTCATATGCATTTCTATAAAAACTGGATAACTACAGTATGTTATATACAAGGGAGGATTGCAGTGGTGTAACTCCTTTGTACTCAAAGTTTTACAGTTTAAGAAAATGAATATCAGGAAGATGGCATATATGTTGTTGGTGAGTGGTGGCAGGATGAATTCAAGGGAAAGGAACAAAAGCATGGAGAAAGGAAGAATGGATAAATACAATCATTATACTCAATGCACATATTTTAAATGGAGCTAGGTAGATTGAGGTGATATATGAGTTTGAATGAAATGTGATCCCAGCAGTGGAAGAAGCTGGGCAACAAAAACTTAAAATTCTTGCTACAGTAAATTTCAAATCTTGCCTGGTAATTGATGTCTGATAGGAAAATGTAGCATATGCCTGTAGACTGAATTTACATTTCAATCTTCCATGCCGAACTAGTTAACATGTGTGTCTGTGCATATGCACACGTGTGTCTTGGTGTGTGTGTGTGTGTGTATGCTAGTACTGATGCTGAAATGGAGGCTCTGTGTACTATCCCTACAATCAAGGCCAGGGATCTACCAATTGCGGCTTTTCCATGGTTAGTTGTAATTTAGAGCAGTACAGGAATTTTCTGGACAGTTTGGTTTCATACTCTGAGCCTAACATCTCAACCTCCTGAAGAGCTAGGATTATAGGTATGTATAACCAGTGTGGAGCTTTAGTAGTCCGTGATATTGACTTATTGACCAAATTTGTTGTGTTTGCTGCTAGTTACTAAACCATAATCTAAATCCACATGGATCCAATGGACGACACTACTTTCCCCAGTTCCCTTTAGATAATTATTAGCACACTATCGCAGAAATCAGCTTTCACTGACATGAGCATGTGCCATAGGGAGGTCATATCTGTCAAAGATCCTCTGATTTAGAAGAAAGAGAATCTGCATAGTCTAAGTGTTCATGGTGTGCACCAGCCAAGATGCCACAAGAGAGTGTCCATTGACCTTCTACAGTTGTCAGGCATGGAGGCTGAGGAGAGTACATTGGTGAAGCTGGTGTAGTGAGGGGAGAGCCAAAGGCCTGGCTTCCACTTAGATATGATAAGCCATTGCTTCGTCTAGAGGACATAAAGGGTCCAATTATTGGACCAGAGATGTTGGATACTCCCAGGTATGGTTCTGCCACCAGCATAGGGTACACCTTGACTTTGAACTTGCTAGCTATAGTCCCAACAAGTCCTCATACATTCATATGAGCAAAGAGAGCCTTTAGGCTGGATTTTTCCCTTTCTTAGAAAAAATGAATCCTTTGTTTTCTTCATCTTGGCTCCAAAGATTTCTTCCATGTCTCCCTTCCCTAATGATCTTCCTCCCAGCCCAAGGATTTCATTCCAGTCCCAGTGCTTCTATTTCAGTATGTGCATAGTTGCACAGTTAGAGGCTGGCAGTCCAGCCTATAGTCTAGTCCTGGGGGAATGGGATCATATCCAGGCAGCCACAGATTCCAGTCAGGACTACGTACTAAGTGGAAAGTGACAATTGTCTATGGTGGCCAAGGGAGTACCCACCTAGCAACCAGCACAGGGATGCACAGCAGGTATTCATGCACAAGCAGCTTAAATTAGAGGACAATCTGGTTCAGGATGTCCAAATATCAACCCAGGATTGTGAGGTATTGGTTCCTTTTTCTAGACACAACTTTTCCCTTTATACTGTGAGAAAATCAATGCATCATATAACTCTCTAGTATAAGAAACAAAGACAAAAATTCAAAAAGTACTTTCTTCCATATTATTCTCCATGCTTCCGAGGTAACCCTGGGAACTATGGGTGATTGCCACCATGTAAGGTGCTTTAAGGGCTGCAAACTTAGACTTCTTGTGTCATCCAGCTAGCCTCTCCTCTTCCAACATTCAGAAAAGTTTCTACCCATGTGTGCTCTCATTGTTGTAGTTGGGCACATTTCATTTATAGGCAAAGTAAGAATCGGTATCAAAACACAGTCTCCAAGGGTAGTGTGGAACGTCCACGTCCTAAATTGTCCTGAAATCTCCACAGTAGACATATTTTTGCTCCTAACATTTTTGTGCCTAAGCTAGGGATTAAACTCAAGCCCTGGATGCTACTAAGTTTTTGCTCAGGGATTATACCCTATCTTTTGAGTCACAGCTCCACATCCAGAATTCTGGTGGTTAATTCGAGATAGGAGTGTGCTGGACATTGCTGCACAGGCTGGTTTCCAACTGTAATCCTTACAGCCTAAGTAGCTAGGATTAGAGGCATGAGTTACCACTGCCTGGCTGTTGTATTGTTTTTATTTTACCCATAGTGAGGTCTCAAATAACAATTATCTATTGAGTCCACCATCACTTTTCTTGGTTTCCAAACCCTTGAGAGAGATGCCCTCTAATTCAGCTGCCTCCTCCATCCCATTAAACTTTGAAGCTACTTGTTAAGACCACATACTGACATAAGACCATTTCTCTCATATGTTCCTAGCCTTCTGTCAGAATGGCTTCTTCCAGGACAAACCTTATCCAGACTAGAAAAGCCTGCTGTTATACTTTTTGGGGCATTTATTCATACAGTTCTAAGGATTCATTATTCCAGTCACAGAAAAAGGAAAAAATACAAAATAAGGTGACATTACAATAAATAAATGCCACCAGTATATTGAGTACTGCCTCACAGACTTGCATGAGAATCTCATCCCTCTGGTATTGAAACAGGGTTCGACGTCTTTGGAGTTGCAGATTTCTAACACCTTTGGGTTATGTGTTATGTATTAGCATAACTCTGATTATAGAAAGAGCGTGACAGTGGAGTGTTTTTCATTATCTATTATATTGTACACACACACTCACACAAACACACACATCTTTCAGTTCTTCTGGTACGTATCAAGCAGATATCCATTCCTTTATGTTCTTTGTATTTTCTCAGAAATTTCAGTGTTCTTTAGAGCTGAGACTCTATATGCTTTATATTGTTCTTGGCATCCTGAATAGCCTCCGAGTTTCAGAAAGGTGAGCTAAAAAGAGGAGGGGTTGGACGATGTGAGATGACAGGAGCTGTTATATGTTCATGTAAGCAGCTATTTTCAAAGAAGGTGAATGAAGCCAGACCATTGCTGATAGGAAGTGCTGCCATCAGAGTTTTTTTTTCCTTTTACTCAATGGAAAATTTGAGGAATCATCTCTCAAATGAGGGAAGTCTCTCATGGGTCAGCTAAATGCGGACAGGTGGTGGCCAGATTCAGAGGGTGTGTGATCCGGTGAGGTAATAAGACCTCTACACAGAATCTGAAATCACTACCTGTGATTTCAAACCCAGTACAAAAGTCACCAGAGCCTCAGCCTCCAGCTCACCTGCTCAGCAATCTGCAGTGAATGGAAACCCTTCATCTGTGAGAGCAGTGCTCTGCCCCTCATAGCCCCACCTAGCCAACTCCTGCTACTTTCATCTTAGCCCCATCCCTCTCTGACCTGACTAGCCAACAGGAGCCTCTTTAATGAGGCTCTATTCCCTTCCTTCCAGAATGCTTCATTTTCACCAGGGCTTCACTCGTCTCCACCTTCACCCCCTGAGCAGGTGCGACTTTAGCAAGTCTTCACTCCTTTTCCTATCTTGTAAAATTCGAGATGTACTCAGACCATGCTACTCAACTGTTTTGTGGTTAATGTTAATTTCTTATTTTTCTCCTTCTCTTTTTTAAAAAAATATAATGCCATAACTCATAGACACATTTGTTTGCACCAAAATGGATGAGCTTCTCTGTGGTTTGAGTTTAAAACTACTTCCCTTTTTTTTTTACTCTGGCCTTTAGAACCAGGTTATCTCAGAACTGACTCAAAACAATTTACTGTGGATCTTCCTAGTCAGGCTGTAAGGTCAGATCAGTTTGGTAGATTGTAGGCACACATCACCACTTCTGTTGATAAAAGTTTTTCCTTTTAACAAGCAGAAAAATTAATAATTATGTCCTTTAACACAAGTTTACATTAGTTACATTAATTGAAAAAGCAAATAATTTTAGATCATGATAACAATTTTTATGCATTACAATGAAAGTACTTTAAACATGTTTACATACACACACATTTTGCACAAAAATTTTAAGGCATGATTATTTTTAAAAAATGAAAATTGGCCATAACTTCTTCAGAATTCTAGTGGCAAAATATATTTTGCCCATTTTATGTTCAAACCAAGTACTCAATGCTAGAAAAACAGGCAACACCAAGCAAAGTAAAAGTCAAATCTTTAAAACAATTTTAATAATAAGAAACACTATCATATTAATTGACCTTTAAATACTTGCTAAAAGTGTGGGGATGTATAAAAAAATCAACCACCTGGCCAAGATAGCAAAAAACATGTCAGGATGGTAAGAAAACTTGGTGGAACGTTAAGTAAATAAGCAAACAGGAAGCAGACAAATATATAAGCAGAAAGGTAGAAAGACAGATCACACAGTAACACAGTGTGGATGGACTCGAGGAGAAATAGAGAAAGTTTTAGCTAAGAGAATTTAAGCCAGGATGGCTTGCCTTGAGAGGGAACCTAGAGGAGATTCCCTGAGACCCCATCTACACTTCACCTCTCAAGGGCACAATCAGAGAGGAGAGGGAGGGGGACAGAGAGAGAGGGGGGCATGGAGGGAGGGAGGGATCGGGAAAGGAGGAAGGAGAGAACACATAGTGGATTTCCTTCCATTTTCTCATGCACTCATGGAAATTACATAGGTTCCATAAAATATTGGGAGACCTGGACTCATTTTTCAGCAAATATTGGGGCCAGATTTGATGACATATTTGTGCTAGCTCATAGGATTGAGATTGAGCAAGACCTTGCAAGCCCTAGGCTGTGTAAAAGACAAGCTTGAGGGGAATGTTGGGGAATTTGGGGCTGGGTCCCTCCCGCTGACTGACCCAGGGAGCTGCATCTGGCAATCCACTGGCCTCCCCAGGTGATTCCAGCCACCCTTAACCAGTAGGGAAGGGGCAAGAGGTGTCCACCCAAATGGCAGTGGTTTTACAGGCGGGACCCATTCCCGAGAGTGCTCAGAACTTGGCACCAAGATTATCCCCTAAAAATCAAAAACATAGACTCAGACCTCCTGGCCTACAGAAATGGCCATTCCCCCAGAAGAGGGAGGACCGGCAGCTGGGGATGTAGCATGCACAGTCGTGGGGTGGGTGGGTAGCCTTGGCTGTCCTCTGGGTGAGCCTGAGACCAGCACAAGGTCTGGGGGCAGCCTGAATTCCCAGGGGGAAGAACAAGGGCCACCAGGGGACCAAGATCAGAGTCATGGCACCAGTGAAAGCTCCGGCCCAGAAGACCACCCAGAAACCAAGGCCCATAGGGCAAAGCTTATTGTCAGCAAGCTGACAGGTGCCCCTGTCAGGGGGTGCAGTAGCCTGTTTATGTGCAGGGGAGTATTTTAGGGGTGCAGGGTGGAAAGTTCCCCTAGGAGTGAGGAGTGTTCTGCGGTTACAGGGGGAAGTTAAAGGTAATAGGAGACTCGGGGAGGGGACATGGGGGCAACGTTTGTGGCTAGGCCAACTGGGTCACTCGATTTGGGGGAGAGCAGAGGACCTAGGGTGTAGGACAGGACACCCAAGCGGGGAATCTTACAAGAGGAGTAACAGGGAGGGCATGCTGGGAGCAGGCCGGGCTGACACCTGCTGTGGCGAGTCCCTTGGTCCGGCTGGGGTGGGGACTCCTGTCAGAGAAGGGAGCATGTTTGCTGGCACTGGGCATGGAGGATCTGATTTGCCTGGCTTGTCAGTTGATGTACCGGCCTGGGGCCAGTATTGGTCACCAATAACAAAGGCTAACTGTCCAATGAGAAGAAGGGGCAGAGAGGCAAGGCACGGCAGCGCCCTTTGTGCCTGGCTGCTCCATGAGGCTCGAGTTGGGGACAGCATGGAAACTGTTTCCCTTGTGACCTTGGTAACCATTAGGGGAGATAACGTAGATGAGAAGACCATGGCACCTGTGGGTGGGAAACTGGAGGACAGTCTGTGACCCATGCAATCCCCTCTGAGGGACCTGGGGCCTGGGTCCCCCTGCCCAGGCCTCCACTTCCCCAGAGAGGCAGCGGGGGGCATGGGGGCTGCACTTGCATAGGACGGGAGCTGGGAGGGACTTGAGGGCTTGGTGCCTTCCCTTTCTTCTGTGAGGAGGCTTTGAGTGTATCCCTTCAGGGTTTGCTGATGGAGCCTCTGAACTTCACGTTTGCCCACATTGCTACACACGTGGCTGAGGCCAGAGAGAAGAGAAGGGCCCCTGTGTGACCCCTTAGGCCCAGTGACTCTCTATACACCTTTAAAAAACATACTAATTAATATCAGATGGTTGAAAGTGCCAAAATCAATTCTCCAGCTATAAAAGATTTTCCTTATGATCATCTTGTTCTTAAGGTGACCCTAGAGGGGCTGGGAAGGTGGCTTAGGAGTAGAGCACTCACCTCGCATGCCTGAGGCTCTCGGTTCGATTTCTTAGCACCACATAAGTAGAAAAAGCCAGAAGTGTTGCTGTGGCTCAAGTGGTGGAGCGCTCACCCTGAGTTGAAGAGCTGAGGGACAGTGCCCAGGCCCAGATTTCAGCCCATGACTAACAACAACAACAACAACAAAGAGGATAGAAGAGTTCATGTAACTTTTTAGGATGTTTGCTCTCTCCACGGATGTCTTTAAACAGAAAGGCTGAAGTCAGAACTCTGTATCATAGCAACTTATCCAGATGGACTACAGCATTTGGCAAAAACATTTCACCTGTTGTTTTGTCTTCACATAGTTGGTCAGACAGGGTAATTCACTGCATTTGAAAAAGCCTGAGAAGGGGCAGTCTGAAAGACACCTTTGGTTCTGCCTGATGGAGAAAGGTTTCGTGTGTTTGAGTGTTGGTGTGGGTGTGCAGTATGTTTCCTTTTTTTTTTGTCGGTTGTGGGGCTTGAACTCTGGGCATAGTCTCTAAACTTTCTGCTCATGGCTAGTGCTCTACCTCTTTCAGCCATAGTACCAATTCTGTACAGTATGAATCTTAAGGGCTGGTCTATGTGTAAGGTCTTTCATGTTTTCAACAGGAACATCGTTTTTTTTTCATAATCATCTTCCAACCTGTTGGTAATTGATATTAATGAGGTGACTGTGGTGCAAGAACTATCTCTTCAAGGGTATTGGTGACTACACAGAGTGAACACATATTTTTCATTGGCTTCTGCCCTGGAGGCAGTGTGGAGGGACTGAGATCTGAACTTGTATGCACTGTGCTAAGTCTAGGTGGTGTCAGAATTGCATTGTGAGCCATTCAGTTGGCGTTGAAGAATGATGTTCAAGAAATACCACAGGTTTGGTATCAGAAGTGTTGGAAGAAAAAAAACAGATCATTATTTCAGTGTCTCTGGGAGAGGGATGGCTCTTTAATTTAGTCTGTGTGAAAGACATTTCTTTACCATCTTTCATGGTTTTACCTATCTTGGATTCTGAGTTATTTTTTGTTTTTATGTACTCATGCAGAAACGGTTTACATGCCATAAACTCTTGCACATATGGTGAATGTTAAAAGACATTTTCAGGTTGTTTTGTTGGTCATTTCTCTCCTTATGTCTTCATTTGTTTCTTTTTTAAATAAATTGCTATTTATGTTGTCTGAAATCTCATTGCATCATAAATTACATTAACACATTTGGAAACATCAATTGGGTAATGATTATGGATAATTCAAAATTAGTAGGAAAATTTGGTAGTACACACATTTCATCAGAATTTTTAATGGATGTTTGCATGGAGCTTATTTCCTATGTGGTCTTTCATATTAGAAAGTGTATCTCTCCCTCTCTTTATATTGTCTTCTCTTTCTGTCTATTGTCCCTCCATTCCTTGTTTTCCTTACCTCTTAGTACTAGTATATAGTATTCTGTTTTTAATTTGAAGTTCATTTTTTTATAGTAAATGTAGTCAAATGATGCATCTTTGTGTATTAGTCTGGTGTTGTACGATACTGGTATACTCCAGTTCCAGGAATGTTCACACATGGTATTTACTATGTAGACACTAATGCCATATGAGAACAAAGACATTTTTCTTCTCTAAATATGGGTTACCATATACTTTGACTCTTTTTTATGTTGTTGTACATTGACACTATGTCCTCAAGCATACTAGGTACTAAGTGAACCCACTACTAGTAACATACATTTCTGCCCCTGCATACTGTGAAACTCTTAAGCTTCTCTGAAGTCTTCCCTTTAACGTGTGCAATATAAAATTTTTGATGACTTGTTTCTTCAGATATTGATGTTGATCAGATGTTGATTTCCAGTTTTATATCAGGATAGCTTGAGAGCATATAACATTTACAAAAGTTATATTTCTTAATGTTTCTTTTGTAGATCAGGACATCGTCTATGCTGATGAGTGCACTATTTTATTTCAGTAGATTACGCACATTGTAGTTGTTGACATGAAGTGTTCTGTAATGTCGAAAGACTCCAGTAGATGGAGTATGTTATGAATTGACATGATGTAATTACTGGTATTCTTGGATTTCTAATCTATTACTGATCTAGATGCATCAAAATCTCCACATACAGTATGGACCTTGATTTTAGTTTTTTATTCCTTTTGTAAATTGATGCTCTCTTTAGCATAATACTTATTAGCATCAAATAAATTAAGGACCATTATATCTCTAGGAAAAATACTTGAACTTTAATATTCCCTTAGTCTTTTTTTCCTGAGGTATGATTTGAATAGTTTTACATAAATATATTTGGTTTGCCTTTATGTTATCTATGTATCTTCATATTGATTTACTTTTAAAATATCCATATCTATTTACAAATAAAAATGTAATACTTTGTCCATATAGACATAATGTTTTGAAATATGTCAACATTGTGGAATGGACCAGGTAATTGATGTAAATATGAGCTACTGCTTGTCATACTGCTGTGGTAAGCTGACTTAAAACCTAATTCCTTGGAGATTTTCCAGGTGCCTTTCAATGTTTTTAACTGTGGTCATCATTTTTTTATTATAGATCTGTCATTCTTTTTTCTGTATAGCTGAAATTTTGAATCCATTGAATGGTATCTCCAAAACTACTCTAGAGCATATGTCTTTATATTTAAAATGGTTTTCCTTTTGTAGCAACAAAATTTTGTCCTTATCTTCTAGTTTACTGTCTCTATATTTTAATTATCATATGTAGATAATTCAAAAGAATGTGATCATTGATCTACATTGATCTGCATAGGTGAAAGTTTTCTGTTTGTTTAGCCCTTACAGATTATGTATAAATTTCTAATGCTTTCTGTGCACTCATTATAATTTGGTGCTTTATGTGTTTTCTCTGCTCCCTTCAGAAATCAAGTATACTTTTGTATACTGTTATTGATGTCCCACTTACAGATATATGCTGCCATTATTCTCAGACTTGTGTGAACAACGCAAACCCTTCATTCAAAATTGTGGGTAGTAAAACTTTGCAAATTCCTCTACATTCTCTGTACAATATAAATTGGACAACTGTGACCCTTCCTTGCAGTTGTTATATTTGTCTCTCTTACTCACCTATAGGTGATACAGAATCAAATCACTCGTTGAAACTATAAAGACGCTATGCACAACACTTATGCCTACTTCTTACACCAAACCCAATCCAGGCTATTGTCTCTCCTTCAAGAACGGTTCTAAGCACTACAAAATAAAGTTATACAGGATCTGTGTATTCTTTGAAGGTAATTTTGAAGAAGATGGGAACCTCTTGATTAAAAAGATTTTGCATTAAATATGATAGAAGTTAAGCTGACATTATTGAGTATTTGAGTAAACATACATACAATACCAGAAAAAAATTAATCTTATACGTAAATCAGATCCCATGATGTTTTTTCAAGGAGAAGAAACAACCAGTGTCACAATTAGATTTATAAGTGAAGGAAGGAAGAATTTGATTATGTATTCATAATACACAACTTTTGCATTGGCTTGCATGGATTGGGGATACCAGAAAGAAAATTAATTTCTCACTAAGACGTGAACTTACCTGTCCCATTAGCAATTTCATTCTCTGAGCACATTGTGCAATCAAAGCAACAGGCTGCCTTTTCTTCCTGAGGGGATTTCCTAAATCCAGGACCACAACTCTCACTGCAGACAGAGTTAGTAGGCTGAGGGCAATCAGATATGTGTCAGTAATTGTTTAAACTTTACATAATGCTCCAACACCCCATTGTTTTAAAATATTGAATTATTAAGTGTATTATTTCATTACCCATAAATACAATCAATAAATTGGATGTTGTTATAGATTTCAAATAACATTATTACAAAAGTCTTATGTGCTATAGCCTTGATCTATAGCCTGTGGAAATATTGAGGAGTGTGAGACCTTGAAATATAGAGCTTAATGGTGAGAAAGTAAGTTCTAGTGTCCAGTCCTATGGAACTTACTTGAATTCATGTTATTATGTGTTGTCTCCTGCTCATCTGTGAAATTTTGAAGTTCAAGGAGGAAGAATCCTCTTTGAAGCTTTAAAAGTGTGTAAAATAGATACAGACCTCCCTTTTATAGGGTTATGTGAACTCCATGCACATAGTATTGTCTAACTTTTCCAGTGGCCATGAAGTGAGAATCTTCTCACATAGGCTGATTGAAGGACTCCTCTCACCAAAGATGCTTAACCAATTAACCATTGAATGAAACCTTCACAGAAGGGAGACAAATAACCCTTTAACCACATAAAGTGATTCTTTGGGTACTTTTTCACAGTGTTAAAAACTTGCAAAGAAATATGCAACTTACATTTTATGACACTACTGTAAATCAACATTTAGAGACATTTAATGTATTTTTTTGGTGCTAGTCCCAGGGTTTGATCTAAGGATATATTCATTTTCCTTGGACTTTTTTTTCCTTGATGGTAAGCACTCTACCACTTGACTTGTGGTTCCATCTGGAGTTTTTAATGGTCAATTGAGAAAAGAGTCTCAAACACTTTTCTGCCAGTTTGGACTTTCAATAGATCTGAAATCTTATACCTGAGGATGTCTTCTTCCTGAGTAGATAGGATTACAGGCATGAGTCACTAGTGTCCAGCCTTGCTTTCTGGTGGTTAAATGAAGATAAGCATCTCAGAGAAGTTCCTGTTTGGACTGCCTTCAAACCACAATATTTGTATCTCAGTCACCTAATTAGCTAGTATTACAGGAATAGGTTGCTGTCATCCAACCAGATATACATTGTAAGGGTGAAATTTTCTTACTTAAATGTCCTTAAAATCATTGCAATTAAACCCAACCTACCTCTGTAGTTCCTATTCCTTTATCTTCAGATAAAGACAGTTGATGAGCATATGGAGAAAACGTTCCTACTTTCACCTCAAGTTCAAGACCTTGTGGGAAATTTCATATTTTTACAATGATATACTCTGCTTCCAATTTCCTTTTCTCATCCAAAATCACTTGATCTCTAGCAGTATTGTGAAACTGGATGTTCTTCATTGCAGTTAAAAGTCATACATCATCTAATGGTGAAGTACATCCTGAGTTAAGACAGAAAACCTGAAGAAAAAAAGTTCCTGATTGCCCTTAAATTTTGATGTAGAATGCAAGTATAGTAGAACCACGTAATGAACTATTCCAGAAGAAAATCTATGGAGGAATAAAAATAATTTTGCCAAATCTTGGTCACACAGCGAAGGAGTAGATGCAATCTTTTCAAAAGAAACCAAGTCCAGATAGTCACAAATGAGATGACTCTCACAGTTGTCTACTACTGTTTGCCACAACCACTAATTTTATGAATGTTGCTAGTATGAACTTGGTAAAATTTTAATACTTAAAATAGAATAAAACTAGGTCTCTTATTCAAAATATGGATAATTCTTTTAAGCAGGATATCCTTTGCTATTACATAAGAAACTCATAGGGGAAAGCTGCATTTATAATTTTCAAAACACCTGGTATAAGGGAGGGGCCAATGCAACAGCAATATACACAAGTTAATATGTTTGAAATGATTTGTACAATTTGAGGGGTGGAGAAGAGGGAAAGTAAGAGAAAAATGAGTGAAGGGGTAACACGAAATGTACTTATTATCTTACTTGTGTAATTGTAACCCCTCCATATATCACCTTGACAATAAAAAATGAAGAAAACTATCTGCTATGAATATGTTGAGGCTATTTGTAACTAAAAGAATTTATGAAATATGAAACTCACTTGATCCTTGTTATGGCCTGCTTTTCGTTAAGAGCACAAAAATACATGTCCAGAGTACTTCACAGACATTTAAACAAATATTATTTCTTGGGTTTTGGAAAAATACCTAAAATCCTTAAATTTTATATGGTAAAATAACTATCTAGGAAGTGACATTGCCTAAGGGGTATGTCATCTAACACTCAGGGCCCTACCTGTGCTGGGAAATTCACTACCCCTTCCCGCTTTCCCACTGTTTGTACTTCTGTTTGATGAAGAAGCAGCTCATAGAGAGCCTGGGCCACACCATACACAGCGTTGTATATATGGTAACTGTCTCCAGACATAGTCATGTCAAAAATGTGTCCAGGCAACCAATCCAAGGAGGCTTCATGAGGACAGTTCTCCCACGTTACACAGTCAGACTCTGAATCTGAACAGTTAAAAGACAGAAACCACAGCCTCTCATGGAAAGTCTTCTGGATATTTGGAAGAGTTAACTGCCTTGACAAAATCTGTGAATCCAAAAATATCTGGATGATGGTGTGAATAAATGAGAGGAACATGGAAGGAACCTAATACAAAATATTTCTTCCTCATGGTGAACTCTACTTGTGAGCTCATGATACAAATTTTGCTTTTTAATAAAAATTGCTCAATACACCTCATCACATCTAGTAAGGCTTCATTATCACCATGTATAATGAGGACGTTTGCTGAATATTTATTAATCTGTTTATAAATTGCCATGACTTTAAAAAAAATACGTCAGGTCAGAGTTTGGGATTGCTAGCTCAAAGTTTACACAAATTCTTTCCTGTTCATCTCTTCTATCAATTCAGGCAGAATCACAAGCCATTCTCATCTTTCGAGGTCAATAGTCCAACCCAGCTCCAGCTGAAATGAAGGAGTAAGGAGATCCGGGCAATGGCTATCAATGTATCCTTTGAGGCCATCTGATAGAGAGCAGGAAAGTTCTTATGGTCAATCAGGGCATGATCAAAAGGCCAAAATGTAAGCTAAAGGGAATGAAAATTGGATGCTCCATGAATGAGAAAATTTCTATCCATTATTACCTCACTTATGATATGTATTAAGTAACCATTTGAAGTAGTTGGAAGGTAGATTTTTCTTAGTTAAAAATTGTTTTTATAATAGTTGTACAACATTTCAATTTGTTCATACAAAGCTCCTTGATCTTTGTCACTTTTTCCACCAATTCTTTCAATCTATAGCAACTCTAGCCATTCTTTGACTTTCCCAGGTCCATTTTCACACACACACATCTGAATATGTATGTATGTATGTATGTATACATATATGTATATATATATATATATATATAGAGAGAGAGAGAGAGAGAGAGAGAGATATTGTATTTTCCCAACCATCTACCCCATATTTCTCTGCCCCTTTGCACATCCCTTTAACAAGTCCCCCCAGACAAGTTATGCATCAATGTTCTAGTGTTCGTTTTTTATAATATCTGTTAGTTGTTCAGAGATGTTATACCACGGAATTCCACCTCTATGTGTACCATAGTTTACAGATTGATCAAGTATGTAAATGGAATCAAATCAAATCAAATATGTAAAGGGAGATGTGTGTGTCCTATATTTATTTTATATTACACGTTCATATTTTAGATTTAACTTTCACATATGAGGGAACACATGCCCCTTTCCTTTTGTGAGTCTGAGTTACATCATTCAATATCATATCTTACGTATGTGTGTGTGTGTGTGTGTGTGTGTGTGTGTTTGTGTGTGTTTATTATTGTAGGGCATGAACTCAGGACCTCATGCACTTCCTTGGTTTTCTCCCTCAAAGCTAGATCACTCAAACCACATACTACTTCCTGCTTTTTGCTGGTTAGGAACTAGGTTTGCAGTAATTAGCCCTCAGGACCCAGCTCAGCATATTGCTATACTTTAAAAGTCATTTTTCCATTTCCTGATTTTTAAAGAAAATTATTGACAAGGTTTCAAATCCAAACAATCTCTTTGAGGCTCTAACTTTTCCAGTTCTTTCCTAAAAATCATAGTGTGGATGCGCTATTACCTTGAATACATACTCTTTGATATCACAAAATTTGATAGGTTCATAAATCCATTATCTTCTTATCATTATCTTCTAACAGCTAAAATGGCACCAAATTAGATATTTTTTTTATATCCCTTCACTCCTCGCAACCTCACCTGTGGAAACCTGTACAGGTTCAACAATGTACCAATCTGGGCAGATAATAATCCTGATGGTCCTGTCATTACTGCTATAGACTTGCTTACTCTCATACAGGAGTAGTTTGGAATGTTGTCCTTCCCAAAGAGGCTCGTAAAGGGAATTTGAAATGTTTCCAAGCTTCCATGTGAGCATTACAGATATTAAATCCCAGAGTCAGGTTATGTAAAAGATGAGGGTTTTCATTGATCTCTTCAATAGCAAAAGCCAAGGCCAAAACAAACTGGTAGGTGTTAAAGGTAAACCTGCATAATGAGCATAGAAATTTAAAACATATCAATTTGATGGACTAAATGCTTGCTTCTGTGTCAATGAATATGTTAAAACATTACCGCAATTATGATGGAATGCAAATGTAGTGTCTTATGCTTGTCTATGGGATTAAGGACATGAAGGGAATTTGTCATTAAAAGATTAAGAAACTTAAGAGTTTGCTTATTCTGCATTATCACATGCACCACAGCAAACAATAATGTTGCCCATTAAACATAGAATGTCTTTCAAGAGACCAAATATTCTCTTATTTTTTAATCTTCGAGTAACTAGCTCCATGTGTGTGAAAAATCACGTGTTTTTGGTCACCCAGTTTATGTTATGGGGTTATATGACAGGCCGGGCTAAGTAATACATCTTCAATAGTCATTTAAGGAAGATTCTGTATTAAGCTTCACTAACTAACAGACCTGACATATTGAACAACTCTTCCTGCAATATCAGCCAGAAGAAGAGCTCAAATGCCAGATTAGGAAATTTTATTCTTATTTATGTAATAAAACCAAGGGGAAGCATCTAACTGCAAGCACATCATCATGGAGAAAGAAATCTCCAACATGAGGAGTAAAGAAAGATTTGTGAGTAAGCTTTACATTGAAATCCAAAGATTGAAGGCCACCACTTTAAAATGCTGTAATCACTATTGCTTTCCCAACATTGTTAGTTTGAGATCCTAGAAAGACTACAGAGGAATAAAGAGAATCAACACTTTGCGCTTTCTCTCTCTCTCTCTCTCTCTCTCTCTCTCTCTCTCTCTCTTATGTCTGTGCAATGGTGTCAGTACGTATATACACACATTCTAAAGAAATAATATTTAATCAATACACATTGTTTAGAAAGAAAATAATGGAGGCAAGACAGAAATACAAATGTGAAGATTAACTTTAACATACGGTGTACACATATTTGAAATTTAAAATTGGAAGCCTATCATGTTAATGATGTTTATAAACAGAAAAAAATAGTAAGCATGAATAAAGTCTAATTGAACATACACATATTTAGGAGGAACCTGAAAGCAAGAATGAAGACATGTGGAAAATGATTGGTCAAAAGATGATAACACTATTTGAAAAAGCATATATTAGTGTTTTGAGGATTTAGTAAATGGTTGAGAATGACAAAAAGTTAAAATGCTTTTTTAAAGAAGAAATGGCAGAATTTAAATTTCTTAATGTAGACAATGATACAAATATGAGATATCTAGAGATGAAAGCTTAATCAAATGTTTGACCACAACATCTCCTCATGTACAGAAGCTATAAATGGAATCAATAACAAATAGGTATTCCTCTGTTTTCCTAATGGCTGACTCGTCAATAGAATCCATAGAATCCTGGAGAGCATGGCAGAAAATCTTTAGAATATTAGGGGAAAATGGATAAATTGTGTACCAAGATTACTGTTGCCAGCAAAGACATCCTTTAGAAGTGAAAGATAAAAGGGTAAAGATATTCCCAGACAAGTACAGTTAGAAGAATATAATTCCTCTTCCACAAAAAAAGTACTCTATTTGTCTCCCAAATTTAATGCCTATGTAATACAGCCACTTTGTAAGAAAATCAGAATGAGATACACAGCAGTTTGAAGAAGTTTTAAAATGGGAAATGTTAAATGTTTATAAGGTATAACAACCAACATATACAAAAATAAACACTTATTTTTACATAATTAAGAGAAAAGCATTCTGTTACAAATATTGAACCATTGATGAACAATAAAAATATTCCAGAATGTATAAAACTTACTAGTTGAAGTGGCTGTAAAACTAGTTGAAAATGCTCTAACATTGTAAATATGCTAGAGAAATTGTACACAAATCTTATGCAGAGGGAAAAAATATTAATATATTTATATCTTATAATCACTGTAGAATATAAAATTGGATATCCAATATTACAAATGATAAGAGGGACACAATGCAGGTGCAGTTCCTGTTTATCTTTAACATTTCATCTTAATATATTAACTGAAAAGATTTAATTAATAATTAAATGAAAAGATTTCATTAAACATTTCTGAACATTAATGTATGGACTTTGATCATGGCCCTCTATTACTTTTATGTTTATTGTCTCTTTTTATTTCATCCTCCCCACCCCAGATAGTTGTTATTCCAAAGTAGCTTCCTGTCATCTATTTTCAGTTCAGTAATTACCAGAAAATATATAACAGAAAAATGAAAGCTCGTAATCCAGAAATCAGAAGACCCTACTATTGAACTTCCTTCATAACCACTGAAGTCTCTATAAAGAGAGAAAGAGTGGAAGAAGTTTCAATTAACATAGAGAACAAATAACATAATGGCAATAAGGAGCTGTGACCTGTCAATAATGACTGCAAATGTAAATGCAAATGTAAATGTAAATGCTAAAATGGCTGAATGAATAAAAACTAAAGGCCAAAGGATAGGTTGATGCCAAGAAATTCATCTCACCATCAGTGGCCCTCAGTGAGTATAAGGAAGGTCAGTAAATACAAATGAAATATAAAAGAAAGTAGGAGTATCTATAACATATCATATCCAATAGACTTTAATCAAAGTGATGAAATGACATTTTTGTAATGTAATGATGAAGGTATCAAATTTACAAGATGAAATAGCAATTCAAAATATATATTTACATACCATACAATCACTAAACTACAGACTTTGATAGTCCTCAATATAATAATAGCTGAAGATTTTATGGAGGGATCATTCAGACAAAATCAACAGGGAAGCAGCAGAGTTAAATTTCACACTTGATCAGAAGATCCTCACATACACCAACATAACACTTCATTCAACTTCTGAGTAAAACTTCTCTGTAAACAAACAATCATGGGATGGGACACAAAGCCATCCAGATATTAAAAATGTTGAAAGTATATTGAGCATATATGCAGACACACTATAGTAAGGATAGAAATTAACAAGGAAAGTAAGCACATAACATGAAAAATACATGAATTATTCATCAACCAAAATTAAGTATTCAATTTAAAGTATTCAATTTAATTAAATGATTAATGCATGATATTGTGAATTGTTTTTCAAGGCAAATTTCAAGAAATAAACTGATCCTTGGAACAAATGAAAATGAAAACCATATGTGTATATAAAAAGGGGAATAAAAGGAAACCATAACCTTTCCTAAAAATCAAGAGAACATATAATTACCTAAAGCAGCTGCACTGCATCTCAAGGAACTAAAAACAAGGTGATTTTTTTTATTGTGCTCTTTTCTGTTCTTCTTTTTCCTGTGTTTTCTTTTTTTTTTTCCTTTCCCTTTTTCTTTGGTTTAATCCCTTTTTCTCACGTTTTTGTTTTGCATATAAGATTATCTAATTTGGGGAAGCGAATGGGAAACACAGAAAGGGTAGGACAAAAGGTGAAACAATTCAGAAATGATACCCATTAGACTCTATGGCAGATACTCCTTGTCAGGGAGAGTAGTTGGGATGGGAGAAACTGAGAGAGAATGAGGGAGGGAGTGACACTGTTCAAAAAGAAATATACTGACTAGCTGAATTATATAACCCCTTTGTACATCATCTTTACAATATAATTTTTAAAAATTGAAAATAAAATAATAAAGATAAAAGAAAATGAAAAAAAACACCTATGGCTATAGAAAATGTAGGAAATGGTAAAAACTTCTGCTTAAATCAAGGACAAACTGAATTAGAGAATCTATATTGCAACTCAAGGAACTAGAACTAATAAACCTCACGTTAGTAAAAGGAATGAAATAATCAAGTAGAAACAGTGGGACAAAGGGTGAGCCAATTTAACAAAGATACATACTAGACACTTTGTTGGAAATGAATTTTACACCTTGGAGGGGGTGGGGAGTCAAGAGGTCAAGAAGTGGGAAGAAACAATGGGAGGAGTAACACTATTCAAAAAGAAATGTATTCCTTACCTGACTTATGTAACTATAACTTCTCTATAATCATCTTTATAATAAAATTTAAATTCAAAAAGAAAAGGAAATAGAATGTGAAAACACAGTAGCAATAATCAATCAAGCAAAGAGGAGGTTCTGTAAAATCAAAAGGTGGATAAAACTGAAGTAAATATCACTAAGAGTTTACCATCATGGAAAGGAGAATATACTTGGAAGGAAACTAGATTTCTCTCCTACTAGTAGGCAGAAAACCACTCAAAAGTAGATGCGAGATAAAATAATGAACCTGAGGTTCTCTTGCAAAAGGATGGGATGTCAGGGTAGAGAATACAGAGATTATTTGTCGGGTCTTCATCCATCCCACAAAAGATGGACGGGGCAGAGGAAAGGTAAGTGCAGCTGCTCACCCATTCCCTAGCCTCCCTTAGCCCGGGAGACAATCAGATGCAGCAGGGAGTCAAGTCAAGCAGGAAAAGTCGTTAATTAACACACAGCAATCACTTTTTAAAGCATAAAAGACCTGGTGGCAAGGGAGGTGAGGAGAAGGAACCAATCACTGTAAAGGTCAGACCTTATCATGCACCTAAGCTTCCATGGGCTGGTTATGCACTGAAAGTAAAGCAAATTCGGCTCTGCCCCCTCAACTCCCTCTCAGCCCCATCTTTGCTGCCCATGTGCTGTACAGATTCCCCCTTTTTTGTTTTAATGGCAGACCCATCTCCCAGTTAGATATCCTTTTCCCTCCTCTGTAAAGTTATGTTAACAGGATTACATTGGTAAAAATAGCATTGGCCACGCAGGGGGTTCGAGGTAAGTCTGGGGGGGGGGGGGCAAGATTCACCAGACAAGGATATGGAGTGCCCCTGTGCATGATCCAAGAGCCCATCCCAGTTACCTTACATCCCCACTTAGCACAGTAATAAACATCAGCCCCGCTTCAGTTAGAAATGTCCGAAGCAGATTAATTCCTGGGCATATATAAAAGTCAGTATCTTGTAAGGTTGTCCTCTTTAGAACATGGGAGTAGCCTGGGTATTGGGAGTTCCACACATGCGGCATGATGCATCCTCATGGGCTCCCGCACTCAGGCCATTCTACTAGTTCAGAAATACAAGAAAAATTTAAAACAAACTCTGCAGACATAGCAAAGCAATCCTGGGCACCTGGTGTCTTTTAAGTAATCCAATTCCTTGTATGTGACTTTCAGCGAGCACAGGGGTCAAGATGACCTTTGAGCTTTACTGTTAGCTCCCAATATATCTCCTGTCTTTGCTTAAAGAAGCAAACCCACCTGTCTTAGGTTGGATGGATCGCCTTGTCTGCCTTACCAGTCATCGAGAACTTCAGAGTGAAGCTGAAGGCCCTGTGTTAGGTTGGTCAGACTGACACCCCCTCTTACACGTCTCTGACTGTGATTCTTCTGGGGGGAATTTCATTCACTTGGAGCTTGATCTTATGTAACTGGCTGGCTAAGCTCATAAGAGTTTTGCAGTGCACATATAATGCAAGGAAGGCATAGAAAAACCATCAGCAAATGCATTACCAGGCCAAGAAATGTCATTAGCTGTCCTTTAACATTAATCAGGGATGGGATAGTGGCCTTGCCACTTCAGAGTCCGGGGGGGGGGGGGGGGAGCTTGTTCTAATCCAGCTATTTGCCTGTGGGGTTGAAAAAGATCTAAAGGCAAGTTATTTGGTGATTTCTGCATTGCCAGCTCTGATCACTGCTCAGGTCACCCATTGGGGTTGATGCAGATTCCGTAGGGCCATTGCCAGGACTGCGAGGTCAGGACAGCCAACAGCCAGAGTATCACCATTGTTAGAGAACACAAGAGCTTCTCAAGGGTTGATTTCCCTTGGGGATGGTAGGTAATTATCTTTCTGGCTTTTCCTCTTTTAAACACAAGCCTTGGCCACCATAGCCATTTTTCTTTCCTCGTTGGTTAGTTTATCCTTGGGCATCCTCCTGTATAGAGGAAATGGGTAAGGCCAGCGCTCTACCACTGAGCCAACTTCCCCGCCCGGAGAAGTGGGTAAAAACTTAAGGTTCCTAGCAGGGATCCAAATGGGGGCTGTCTCCCATATGGGAAAACAATGCATCCAAATCCCCTAGGGGGTCAGGTCCTCTCCATTGTTGTGTCAGGGGATCCTTCCACCTGACTTTCACTTGGGGCTTAGGGTTTAATTGTCCCCAGTGCTTCTGAAATCTGGATTCAGTTGTCCCTTTTGAAAAACTTAAAATGTTAATGGTATATGGGGGCTAACTCCCCTATTTTGTTTTAATAATTTCTCCTTAAGACACTGGTGATTTCTTTCTATAATTGTTTGGCCTTGGGGATTATAGGGATTTCCTGTAGTATGAGTAATATGCTATTTGTCAAAGAACTCTTACATTGCTTTACTAATAAAACGGTCCATTATCAGTTTTAACTTGTGCTGGTAGACCAAAGGTGGCAAAGCATTGAAGAAAATGTGCTTGTGAATGTTTAGTTCTTTCTCCTGTATGTGCGGTGGCCCAGCATGCTCCTGAATAGGTATCTATAGAGACAAAGATATATTTAAACTTACCAAAGGCTATGAAATGAGTAACATCCATTTGCCAGAGGACGTTAGGTTTAAGGCCTCTGGGATTTAACCCTGGTGGTTGGAATGAGGGTACTTTTAAGAAGGGCTGGCATGTTTTACAGGAATGTACTATCCTTTTGAAGTCCTTTACAAGAATCTGAGGAAATCTATGCTGAAGACCTCTCCAATTAATATGGGTTAAATCATGCACACAGGTAGCCTCTTATAGCGTTAATGCTTGTGGGCCAGTAGCTAACTGGTTCACCCAATTATTGCCTAGGAATAAAAACCCAGGACGTTTTGAACGCCCTCTCAAATATTGAGTATGAATAAGGGATCCCCGCCCTTCTAATAAGTCCTTAAGAATAACCAAAACAGGGGAAATAGGGTTTTCATCCAGCTTAATATGTGCCTGGGGAATATGGGGCAACAAATTAATCATTTATAGACTATCAGAATACAAGTTAAAGGGGTTTTTTAATGTCCTGAAAGGCCATAATTATGGCCAGCATTTCTTTATATTGTGCTGACCCTTGACAAGGTTGAAATGTTTGTTGGCTTGGGGTCTTTTGTTGCTCCTCAAAGGCTGAATACACAGAGCCTGCTTTACCTCCATCAGTAAAAACATGGAGGGTGGCAGGAATAGGCGTATGAGAAAATATAGAAGGCATTTTGAGGGGAAGTTGCCATAACATGACAGTCCATTTGGATGGCCCATAATGGCAGTCAATTTGGCCTAGAAACCCCTCCAAGGAGAGATCAAGACGAGCATTGGCTCGAATGAGCCACTCAATGTCTGCCATCCAAAAAGGAAAAACAATGGAGTGAGGGTCGAGGCCATAATGCCTTTGGGCTTGGGTCCTTACCTTGAGGATAGCATCTGCAAGTTGGCCTGCCTGAGAGCACACCCGAGGTGTGCCCCCCAGGGGAGTGTGAACCCACTCTAATGGCTCCCCCCCTTGAGTTAAAACTGCAGAAATTAATGTGACACCTGCAAATAACCAAAGGGAAATGGGCTCAAAAATAGAATACCTCCTCAGGGAAACTTCATCCAGGGCTTTTTGCAACTGCAAAAATATATCCCGACGGCTGTTTGTAATTGTAATAACTTCTTGGGTCATTCTGTTTTTTAGTAGGGCAAATAAGGGCAGAAGACTATCATTAGGGACGGGAACCTATGGCAACAGCCAATTGATTTCCCCTAAAAGACTCTGAAATTGGGTTAAGGTCAGAGAGGCTGGAATATCCAACAAAGGCTTAAGGAGGCCTACCTGAGTAAAGGTAAGCTGGGTCCCGAGCACATTAAAAGGAGATACCTTTTGAATTTTACTGAGGGCTATAGTAACACCCCCCCTTTTTTTTCCTATGGTGAGAACCAGGCTTTCCGTGTCTTGGTGCCCCCAGAATTATATCATCCATGTAGGAATAGGCAAGGGAGGTATCTGAATCAAGCACAGGCCCTAAAAGTGTGGCCAAGTACTGTTGGCAAAATCCTGGGCTATTGGACATTCCCTGTGGCAGCACCGTCCATTCAAACCTCCGATCAGGCTGGGAAAAATTGAGAAGAGATGGAGAAAGCAAACTCCTCGCAGTCATCTGAATGCAGGGAGATATAAAAAAAAATCTTTAATATCAATTGCAACCAAGGTATATTCTGAAGGTATAACGGTAGTCCAGGGCATGCCTCTTAGGAGCGTTCCTACTAGCTCCATCCTTTCATTTACCTTATGTAGATCTTTGAGCATATGCCAAGCCCGGCAGGCTTTTTGAATAACAAATACAGGTGTGTTCCAAGGACTCATAGATAGGCTTATGTGCCCAAGGTTTATCTGTTCCTCCCCAAAAAGGTGGAGGACTTCAAGTTTAAGTTTGGTCAATGGCCACTGCTCCACCCAGTTAGGGTTTCCCAGTTTCCTCCTAATGGGAGGTACTCAGGGAGCAGTGGCCTTTAGGATTGGGGTGAACCTGAGCAGGTCCGCTATGTCCTTCTCTGTAATTATGAAAGTTAAAAAAATCCTTTTCCTTAACTCCCTCTAGATGCTGTTTAAGCCATTGTGCTTCTTCCCCAACCAGAATATCTTCATAGGATGCTCGATGGTCTGTAGTGACCAAGGCATCCATTTGTCTTAACATGTCTTGCCCAAGTAAATTGGAAGTAAGATTTTTTGCCACTAAAGGTCATATCTTTCCATGTTCTCCATCTGGGCTAAACCATTTCATAAGAGCAACCATCTCTTTGGACAGGGAGTTGCCCCCTCTCCCCAATATTGAGGGCCCGGGTGTAAGCTTCCAGTCCAAGGGCACGTCTTCCTTCCTGAGTATGGTTTAATCTGCCCCCATGTCAATTAACCAGTAAAACCTCTTGCCGCCTATGAGAATACTCATTTTAGGGTGGAATCCTTCTACCAGGAGGATGGTCCAATAGGCCTGGGTCGTCCTGTCCTGAGGCTGCCTGGGCCTCACAGCAGAGGGGTTTACTCCTTGAGTTAATGGGGCTGGAGGATGTCCCTCCCCCAGGTTAAAGTCTTCCCATCTAAATCCAACTTGGAATGACAATCCTTTTTCCATCCCTTCCTGCACCTGGGACAGCATGTAGAGGGCGGTTTGCCCCCCTCCTCCCCAGCCAGAAGCTTTACAAACTGATCTCAGAGCTTCCCTTCCGGCAGCTTGCAGTTAATACTCTGTAGGACTTGGTCTACAAACTCAGCTAGAGGCTCACCAGGTTTTTGTCTCACTCCTGCTATGGGGCACTTAGTAGGCCCATCATCCAGTTTGTACCACGCAGCAAGTCTAGCCTGCCTCATCTGGTCATGGTACAGGCCAGGTATCGCGGCCTGTTAGAAGCCAGTGGAGTACCCTTACCCCTCCCTGTTAACATGGTATGAGTAATAGGTATCGCAGGTTGAGCCTGTTGGTTATTCTCCTCCACACTCTGCATTCCTGCTTAAAGAAAGCATACCATTTAATAAACTGAGAACTGGTGAAGACAGATTAGGCCACATCCAGCCAGTCCTTAGGGACACACTGGTGATAAGCCATGTCCTGTAATAGGGTCTGGGCCCAGGGAGAATTCCGGCCATTCTCTGCCACTGCCTTGCGGAGCTCTTTAAGATCCTTAGCTTCCCATGGATACCATTCCAAGGGTCTGTTAGCTCCTGGTGTTAGATTGACCGGATATGTTTTGGGAAGCAAATCCTGTGTCCTAAGGTCTGGGCTCCCTAGTGGCACTTGGTTTAAAGGGCGGGCCTCTGAGTAGGTAACTTCCCCAGCCCTCAGCCCCTCTATGGAAGGTTGGTAGGGTTCCAGGTCTTGCAGGTCCCTCTCACAGGTCAAGTAGGGCACCCAATTGAGGGAATAGGGAGGGAGCCTAGGACCGTCAGGGGCACCTGAGTCAGAGGGGGTAACTTTTACCCTCGTTTTGACTTCCACTTTACATGTTTCAGTGCATTCTCAGTCAAATTTGACCCATTCCTTTTCCTTCTCACTTCCCAAGTCCTCCTTTACTCCCTCTAGGCCTAATGTTGCCTCCTCCTCCTTCTTCTGTGAAATAGCATTACCCATACTAAAGGTTTAACTTACCCTGAGAGACTGCTTAGCCTCGGCTGGCATCTTTTAATTTTGAGCCCTACGTTGGGCTCCACAGAAGATGGACAGGGTCCCAGGAGTGGTAAGTGCGGGTGCTGGCCCATTCCCCAGCCTCCCTTAGCCTGGGAGACAATCAGACCCAGCGGGGTGTTGTCAAGCAGGAAAACTCGTTTATTAACACACAGCAAGCACTTTTTAAAGCAAAAGAGACCGGGTGGCATGGGAGGGGAAGAGAAGGAACCAGTCATTGTAAAAGTCACACCTTATCAAGCACCTAAGCTTCCACGGGCTGGTTACGCACTGAACGTAAAGCAAATCGGGCTCTGCCCACTCAACTCCCTCTCAGCGCCATCTTTGCTGCCCATTAGCCCTACAAACATTCATGTGTGCACTTGAGTTCCAATTGCCCATCCTGAGGACAGATCAGTAAATGGAAATGCAATGATGAGTTACTTATGGCTTGTTTATTCATCTCCAGAATCATCACTGTGACTGTGATCTGTTCCCAAAGTGTAGAGAGGGAAAAACCCAGCAATCATCATATCTCCATCCATGTGTGCTCATCTCTTCATAGTAGAAAATCAGCCAGTGCCACCCCCGGATCTGACCAGGAAGGGAAGCTGGAGAAGAACAAGTGTGAATATCAAAAAGGCTCATCTTTGACGCACTTGCCAAGGTGAAATTCTGGCTGTCAAGTATATATATTCATAAATATTTTTATTGGTGTCTATATGTCTTTTTATTGACAGAGAGGTACACTATGGCCCACCTTTCATCAAAGCCTCTGTGAATCCTCAGGAAGAATGGGTAAAACTTCCCTAGGGCTCTGCATCTGCGGCCGTGCATGTAGAGAAAAACATGAGTTGGAAAACATGTTTGCACATTCTCCTTCTTCCTCCTAGGTGATGTGATTTCCTTCTGGACCACAGATAGGGATGTAGTTGTTTTTGATCTATTTGGTCTAACAACTGTGTCAAGGAACTATTTGCATCAAAGCCATTTGAGATGATGCAACTGGATTGCATCAGAATATGCCACTTCAGGTGCATGATGAAATGGCCAAAAAAAAAAAAAAAAAAAATCTGTGCCACTGAGATGTCAATCAAAGCCCAGATGGTAAATTCACAGGCCTATTATCCACGACAGCTACAGAACATTGCTGGTTGATTCAAGCAGTCCAGATTCCATAAACAGAGGTCTCCACAAATGCATCCATTTACTGTTGCCTAAGGAAGCAACAATGTTCCTGATCTACTGATTGTTTACTTTGTTGTGCTAAAGGTTTTTAGTTTGATATAATCCCAGTTGTTAATTCTTGCTCTTATTTATTGAGCTATTTGGAGTTTTAATCAGGAAGTTACTACCTAATCAAAATGTTCCATTTTTTATCCATATTGTAGTGCTTTATCTCAAGTTTTAGCTCTTTAATACCAGGGTTTTGCAAAACAAAGATCATTCACAATATAGGGTATCCTAGGATACCTTCCACGGTGTCCAGGGAAGATGGCTGCAAGTGTGTTCCTAAAGAAGCTCTGTGAGAGGAAGCATTTAATCAGCATATGGGATAGCCTTGTATGTACACATGTGGGGTCTTTACACCCAGGGGCAATATGGCTGGCTAGCGCTCTCTCTCTCTCTCTCTCTCTCTCTCTCCAGCTAGCCTTTGCTTCCAGGACTCAGTAAAGCCCCACAAAAGAAAAATGTATCAAGAATGGACACAATGGAATTATATGCTTCCATAAGTCAGAATAATACTGTGCCATTCAGAAGGAAATGTAAAGATGTGGAAAAATTATATTATGTAAAGTAAGCCAGACCACAGAAACATAGGTTGGATAGTTTCCCTCCTTTTTTCTAACTAAAATATTTATATAAATCAACAAGTAAACATGCTGGATGATAAAAGACAAAAAATACACAAAAAACATGATAAATTATACTGGACTCCAATCATTCACACTGTGAGACCCAGGAAGGATATTCTAAAGAGGATCATGGATGCCCAATAAGCGATGTGCATATGATCATATAAAATGATATTTATAGAAATGAACTCAAAGACTTGGAAATGAAGATTTTGTTATTTTGTTTATGTTTTGTTTGTCTTGTTTTTATTTTCTGTACATTTTGTCTTGTATGTAAGTTTATCTCTTTTGAGGAGTGTAAAGAGGGAGTATAGAAATTATAGAACAAAATGTAGCAGGGATAATCACTAGACAGTATTTTGAAAATGAACTATACAACTTGTGGGCATGAATGGGATGGAAAAATTGAGAAAGAAAGGGTAGGGTTGATGCTGTTCAAAAAGAAATGTATTCATTACCTGACTTACTTAACAGTTAGGCATCTGTACATCACCTTTTCCATAACAATAAAAGAGGAACCTTCTAAGGTGAAGTATGTATCCATTAAGTGTTTGTAAGAATTAAGAGGATATTGAATTGAATTATAGTTGCACATGGTCCACATAAACTAATGGGAAACCTAGGGCATTTCTGTTCCAAATGAATAGTACAACAAAGATTTTATCTGCTATTTGAGTGAAAGATGGAGTATCTCTATGCCCCTAGAATTATTGTATGTATAGTTTGTCTTCCCTGATGCCATTAAGATATCACAGTGCAACACATTGGCACTGTTACCTTTCCAGGGCTAAGTCTTTTACAAGGTGTTCTAGAACTTGACTTCACAGCCCACCCTTTCTGTATACCTACCATAAGCTAGTTAACCACCCAGAACATACTGAACCATCTGTTCAAAAGGTGAGTGCCAATTCGAATACCATGAAACTCTTTACCTGCAGGTAGGACATAAGGAATAGGCCTGTGAAGTATGTGCTCAGAGAAGCACACTTTTTGGCTAATGTCAGAACCTCATTTCACAAGCAGTGGTGGTGCTGGCTTAGGCTGGTCCTATGGCATGTGCTGTCCACAGCTATGGAAACTTTTCTGTGCCATTTCCTTATGAGTACAATATTCTCTGTATATAGTTTCAGTTATCTGAGGCAAGAAACAAAGAAGACATTTTCATGAAGAAGACACCAGATTCTATCTGGAAGGAATAGCTTAACCTAGTTATATACAGAGCAAGGATAGCTGAGATCAGACTGAGAAGACTCTAGTCATACAGAGTTATCTGGGGTTGGTTGTCCATATATATGGAGCACCCACAGTGTAATAGCGTTATTTCTAGCACTGAGCATAGTTTACTGAGATGATCGGGAAAACCCAAGCTCTGCTGGGCTTCAGGAAATAGAGAATTCTCTTTAACACTAGAAATCCTGAAGAGTTCAGTAGGTGTGAAGTCCTCATGGACTCATCTAGACAGGATGAAATTCTCAACTCCAGTTTGAACTTCATACCATAGGACCAACTCAGAAAGTAAGAGTGCATTGGTTTCAAGGGAGGATAATTTTCTTCAGCATGTTGGTGTGTGTGTGTGTGTGTGTGTGAGTGTGTGTGTGTGTGTGTGTGTGTGTGTGTGTGTGTGTGTGTGTGTTGGTCATGGGCAAGCACTAGAGGCCATAACTTTTGTGATGTGCCCCAGAGCCCTGCGGTTTGGGTTTTTTTCTATAGGAAGAAGAAAACATAGAATGGTGGGTATCGTTTTCAGCTCTGGATGAGGCTGCAGCTCACAGACTAACTCTGTGACAAGTCATTCTCATGACAGAGAAAGGGCATCCTTTCAGAAAAGGATACAACTACTAACAACATTTTGTCTCTGGCTTCCTCCCTAGAGTTTATCATCACTACATACTTGCCTCCTCCTTTGTTTTCCCCCACAATCCTTTTGCTCCCACCTCAACAACTACCACAACCCTCCCTGCCAAAGGTGAAAAGTTCATTTTCAACATAGTGTCTTGTACTATGGGTGTATTGTTACTATGGGTGAACCAGTATCCTTATTTAAGCATTTGTTTTTTCATTTATCCTCCCCGAATTAGAGAAGTGTATATATAAGATGCAGGGCACCGACATCAAATACAGTGAAAACAGGGGTTATACCATGGGGGGAGAACATACAAAGCAATCAAAAAATCACATGGTACATTATAAATATGTTAGAAACAATAGCAAGAAAGAAAAACAGAAAATTGTGTCCCTATCTTGGGGTTCATCTCGCTTAACATCATCATATATGGTCATATGTACAGTGCTTTTGGCCTATTCTGCTTGTCCTACAAATGTACTAGTTATTGCAAATAAGGGAAACCATGGGACCTATGTTTCTTTGGACCTGACTTACTTCACTTAATATAATTTTTTCCAAGTTTTTCCATTTCCTACCAAATGGTGCAATGTTATTCTTTTTTTTGGGGGGGGGGGTCCAGTCGTGGGGCCTGAACTCTGGGCCTGGGCACTGTCCCTCAGCTCTTCAGCTCAAGGCTAGCGCTCTACCACTTGAGCCACAGCGCCACTTCTGGCTTTTTGTCTTTTTGCTTATGTGGTGCTGAGGAATCAAACCCAGGGCCTCATGCCTGCAAGGCAAGCGCTCCACCACTGAGCCACCTTCCCAGCCCCGGTGCAATGTTATTCTTTCTCTTGGAGGAATAGAATTCCATTATATCTATCTATCTATCTATATATGCCCATATATACATATATATATGTATATATATATATACATATATATATACACATATATATATATGACATATTTTCGTGATCCATTCATCTACTGAGAGGCATCTGGGTTGGTTCCACATCTTAGCTATGGTAAATAATGCTGTGATAAACATACTGTGCTAGTAGCATTAGTATGGCCTTGTCTGTGATCAGTTGGGTAAATGCCCAAAAGTGGGATTGCTGGGTCATAGGGGATATCTAGGTGGAGTCTTTTGAGGAACATGCATACTCTTTCCAAAGTGGTTGAACATGTTTACACTCCCATAAACAATGCAGTAAGGTTCCCTTCTGGCCACATGCCCTCCAGCATCTGTTGTGATTAGAGTTCCTGATTATATATCTGGGGTGAGGTGGAATCTCAATGTTCTTTTGATTTGCATTTATTTATGGCTAGATAAGTTGAGCATTTCTTCATGTGTCTATTGGCCATTCTTATTTCCTCTTCAGAGAAGTTTCTCTGTAAGTCTTTAGCCCACTTATTTATTGGGCAGTTGTTTCTTTGAGGATTTGTTGTTGGGGGGATTTAAGTTTTTGAGTTCTAAGTATATTTTAGATATTAGATCCTTGTCCATTATATGGCTATTGAAGATCTTCTCACAATCCGTGGGCTTTCTATTGATCTTGCTAGCTATGTCTTTTGCCATGCAGAAGCTCAGCAATTTCATGCAATTCCATTTGTCCAACCTTTTTTTGATTTTTTGTGTTTCTGGGTCTCTATTAAGAAAATCTTGGCCTGTACCTAGAGTTTCTCCTATTCCTTCTTGTAATGCTTTCAGGGTGTCTGCTTTGACTTCGAGATCTTTGATCTGTTTGGAGTTGGTGTAGTGTGATATATAAGGATCTAGCTTTAGTTTTCTACAGGTGTTTAACCAATTTTTCCAGCACTATTTACTGAAGAGGCTGTCTTTCTTCCATTCTAATTTTTTAACTCCCTTATCAAAGATTAGGTGGCTCTAGGTCTGGGGGTTCATTTCTGGGTATTCAGTTCTATTCCTTTGGTCCTGAGGTCTGTTTTTGTGCCAGTACCAAGCTGTTTTGATGACTATGGCTTTTAGTAGAGTTTGAAATTTGGTATTGATGTTCCTCAAGCACTGTTCTTTCTATTAAGTATTGTTTTGCTGTTTGGGGTCTTTTATTGTTCCATATGAATTTTTGGGTTGTATTCTATTTCAACAAATGATGCTGGCAGAAATCTGAAGTTAGGTCCTTCTATACTATGCTGCACCAGAATCATTTCCAAATCCATCAAAGACCTCGAGATAATAGCAGACACCCTGAAAATATTACAAAAAGAATAGAGCAAACACTTGGGTTCCTGGAACCAGTCAAAACTTTTTTATAAAGGCCCAGGAACACACCAAATCAAAGAAAGGTTGTATAAGTGGGATTGCATTAAACTGCAGAACTTCTTCATGGTAAAAAACATAGCTAGCAAGATAAATAGAAACACTACAGAATGAGAAAAGATATTCACTAGCCATACACCACACAAGTGTCTTATGTCTAAAATACAGTTAGAGCTAAAAAAAAAAAATCCCCCAAAAACTAATCCCCACAGAAACAACCACCCCATAAACAGACAAAAGATTTGAAGGAAAGCTGGGCGCTGGTGGCTCACGCCTGTATTCCTAGCTACTCAGGAGGCTGAGATCTGAGGATCGCGGTTCAAAGCCAGCCCGAGCAGGAGAGACCGTGAGACTCCTTTCTCCAATAAACCAACAGAAAACCGGAAGTGGCGCTGTAGCTCAAGTGGTAGAGCGCTCGCCTTGAGCTGAAGAGCTGAGGAACAGCACCCAGGCCCAGAGTTCAAGCCCCACGACCGACAAAAATAAAAAAAAAAGATTTGAAGGAAGACCTCGCTAAAGAGTAAATAAGAATGGCCAATAAACACAAAAAGAGATGCTTAACATATCTGGCCATAAAAGACAAGCATATCAAAAAATCATTGAGATTCCACATTACCCCAGTCAGAATAGCAATCTAAGAAATCTAAGAACAGATGCGAGTGGGGATGTGGCTAACAGGGAATGCTACTACATTATTAGTGGGCGTATAAACTTGTTCAGCCACTCTGGAAAGCAATATGGAGGTTCCCCAAAAGACTAAACATAGAGTTGCCCTATGACCAGCAATCCAACTTCTTGGCATTTATTCAAATGACCAAAAAGAAAGCGACACTGAAACTACCAGCTAAGATATGGAACCAACCAAAATGCTTCTTAGTAGATGAATGGATCAAGAAGATGTGGCAAACATATACAATGGAGTTCTATGCTTCTGTCAGAAAGAATGACATAGCCCCGTTTATAAGGAAATGGAAAGATCTGGAAAAATTATATTAAGTCACATCCAGAGGAAAGTCCCATGATTCCCGTCATTTGCAACAACTAGACTATGTCTATGATATTCTTAAGAGGGGATCACAATAGCCCAATTACAAACTGCATACGACAATATATAATGAAGTATATCAACATGAACTCCAAGAATTTGTAATAAGAGGTTTTATTTTGTTTTGGATACAGTTAATTCTATCTCTTTTTCTACTTTAGTTTTCTATAAACTTGTCTTGTAAATAAGTAATTCCAATGCATGGAAGGGGAATGGAATCACAGAAATATCAAGACAAAAGATGATACTAAATTGAGCACTATGTTGGAAATGAACTATATAATTTGGAGAGAAGGGAGTAGGTAGGAGTAAGGGGGAGAAAATGAGGGAGAGGGTAACATTACCTTACCTATGTAATTGTAACCACTAAGTTCATCACCATTACAAAAAAATATTAAAAGAAAGAAAAAAATGAGTGTCACCTATTAATTGAAGTGATTCTAAGAATATAAACTAATATCTGATTTTAAAATGCAATAGATCTGATCAAATATGTGAATTTAATCTTAAGAGGGCCTATTTCTCTCAGTAGGTGTTTTTTCCCTGAAGCCATGCAGAAGGTTTCTATCTGGTCTTAACACGATGATGTAGCACTTGGGTGCAAAGATGCAGCCCAGTAGTCTAGCACTAGACGCCAAGATGGAGAAGAACTCAATAACCAACATGACCTCCCCTTGGCACTGTGGTAGACAGGCTGAAAAATGAGCCAGACAGTGCAGAACACTAGCATGCAGAACACTAACATGCTGAAGGCCAGAAACTTGGCCTCATTGAAGGTGTCAGGCAGGCTCCTGGCCAGGAAAGCCAAAGTGAAGCTGACCAGAACCAGGAAGCCCAGGTATCCCAGGACACAAGAAGGGGACAAAGGAGCCCCTGTTGCACAGGATGATGATGTGGTCGTGTTCAGAGTGTGCGTCTGTGTCCACGAAGGGAGGAGAGGTTCCCAACCAGATTCCACAAAGAGTCACCTGGATCAGGGTGCAGATGGGGATGATGAAGTTAGGAGCCCCGGATAGCAGCAGCCACCTCATCCTTCTCCCTGGAGAAGTGACCTTGAAGGCCAGAACCACAGTTACAGTTTTGGCCAAGACAGTAGAAGCAGCTACAGTGAACACAACAAATGTGGTCTGCTGTAGAATGCAGGTGGCTGTGTTGGGACGGCAAATGAAGAGCAAGGAACAGAGGAAGCAGAAGATGAGGGAGATGAGTAGGATGTAGTTTAGAGCTTGATTATTAGCCTTGACAATGGGAGTGTTCTTTCTTTTTTGTGTGTCCGGTCGTGGGGCCTGAACTCTGCATCTGAGCACTGTCCCTCAGCTCTTCAGCTCAAGACTAGCACTCTACCACTTGAGCCACAGCGCCACTTCCGGCTTTTTTCTTTTGCTTACGTGGTGCTGAGGAATGGAACCCAAGGCCTCAGGCATGCAAGGCAAGCACTCTACCACTGAGCCATCTTCCCAGCCCCCAATGGGAGTGTTTTTGTGTTTCACAAAGACCCCAAGAAAAACTGTTGTGAGTGTAGATAAAGAAAGAGCCATTCAGGCCAAAGCCATCCCTAAGGGTTCTCCATAAGCCAGGAAATGTGCACCTCTTGGGAGTCACTGGTTTTTCTCTATGTTGGCATACTGATGATCTGGACACTTCATACACAGTTCCATATCTAGTGAGGAATTAAAATAACCATGTGTCCCTTTCCAATATTTAAAAGGAAATTAGGAAATCTCTATACTGGGATAATTCTGACATGTCAATACTTATTAGCACAAAGTAAGTTTTACCAAGTATTACCAGACATGTTCTGTATAATTTTTATATCTTTATCATATTCACACACTCCTTCTATGTTCTCTCTTTTTTTTAGTCTGATCGAAACATTTTTACTTGAGTGATATCACACTTATTATTTCTTGGCATTTCTAATAACTTCACAATTATTTTCTCCACCTGTTCCTGCTGCCATAATAATCTGGAATCTGTGTGCACAACTCAAATGCCTCATTCCAAGTCATGGATAGTAAAGCTTGCATTTCCCTCTATGTCTCTGTGCAATATATATAAGAGCACTGTGAACCTTCCTTGCAGTATATTTGTCTCTCTTATGCTCCTGTAATATGATGGCAAACAAAATCAAATTAATCTTTGAAGCTATAAAATCATGCTATGCTCAACACTTGTTTCCACTTCTTACCCCAAACACAACTGAAAGCACTTACTTTGTTGAATTAACAGTTCTGGGCACAGGAAAATAAAGATGTGCAAGTCTGTGTTTTCTTTGTATTTTTAAGGTAATTTTGAAGAACGTGGAGACCTTGTCCTCAACAAGGGTTTGCAATTAATATGATAGCAGTTAAACTCACATTACTGGGAATTTGAATAACCATGCTTACAAAAGAAAAGTAAAATAATCCTATTGAGAATTCAGAGCTCATGATTTTTTAAACAAGTTTTATCATTCTTTTTTGCAATTAAATTGCTAAGTGAAGGAACAATTTGTGAATTCTAATTCAAGACTTTGTATTGACTTGCATGGATGCGGGAGACTCTAGGAGACAGTCTGAATTTCTCCCTCAGCTATGAATTTACCTGTCTCATTAGTAATGTCATCTTCTGAGCAGGGTGTGCAATCAAAGCAACAGGCAGCCTTTCTGTCCTGAGGGGATTTCCTGAATCCAGGGCCACAACTCTCACTGCAGACAGAGTGAGGACGCTGATGGAAATTTGATATGTATCATTAACTCTTAAGACTTTTATCTAACATCCCAAAAATCCATTGTTTTATAGGGTTGGATAATTAAGCATAGTATTTTATGAACATAAATCCAGTCAGGATGTAAATGTTGTTATAGGCTCCATATAATATTATCACAAAGGCTTGTGTGCTATAGTCTTGATGTCTAGTCTGTTGAACTAGTGAAAATTGTGAGAGCTTTAAAAAGTTAGAGATTAATGTTGAGAAAGTAAATGTTATTGGCCACCCCTATGGAGCTTGCTTGAATTCATGATTTTTCCTACTCATCTGTGCACTTGTGAAGAGCAAAATGGAAGAATTCTCTTTCATGTTTTAAAAGTATACTGTAAATAATGCATAAACCACACATTTTTAGGGTTATGTGAACTCCATGTCCATCTTATCTTACATTGGTCATGTGGTGAGAACCTTCTTTTCACACAGGATCATCCAATGGTTCCTCTCACCAAAGATTCCTAAGTAGCAAGCCAACTAATATTGAATGGAAATATCCAAAGGGAGAAGAATGAAACCTTCAGCGACATAAAGTGCTCCCTTGGGTACTTTGTTATAGTGTTAGATAACTGCTAATAAGTATGCAATTTATATTTTATGACATTGTGCTAAATCATCATTAGGAACAACTAAATTTTTTGCCATTTATGGAGCTTGAACTCAGAGCCTGGGCAGTGTCCCTGAGCATCTTTTACTTAAGGCTATCACTCTATCACTTGTGCCACAGAGACATTTCTGGCACTTTCTGCTTATGTAGTACTCAAGAATTGAACCCAGAACTTCATGCATGCTAGGCAAGCACTCTAGCACTGAGCCATATTCCCAGCCCCCATTAATTTCTTTTTTATTTCAGTGCTTATCCTGGGGCTTCAATTCAGAATTTTGCACTGTTTTCGGGCTGTTTTTTCATTGTTTGCACTCTATCTAATGATCCATAGAATAACCTTAGTTTTTTGGTTTTCAGTTGAGATAAGAGTCTCACAGATTTTTTTTCCAGTTCAGGCTTTAAACTGACCAATATTCTTAGAACTGAGAATGTCAGTCTCCTGAATAAATAAGATTACAGGCATGAGCTAATAGCACTGAAACTTAATTCTTTGGTGGTTAAATGAAGATAAGAGTCCCACAGATGACTTCAAACCATGATGTTCAGATGTCAGCCACTGGAGTGGGGAATATTACAGGAATGAATTGCTGGCATCCACTGAGATACACATGTTAAGGATGAATTTTGCTTACTTGTACATCATTAAAATAATTACAATTGATTCCAACCTACCTCTGTGGTTCTTATGGCCCAGTGTACCATATCTTCAGATAAAGACTGTTGACAACCATGTAGAACATATTTCCTACATTCAAATTAAGTTCAAGACCTCGTGGAAAAGTCCAAATGTTCACAATGCCATACTCTATATCTAACTTCCTTTTCTCATCCCAAACTACTTGATCTCCAGCAGTATTGTGAAACTGGATATTCTTCAGAAAATAGTGCAGCTAAAATAATGTATCATTTTATGGTGAAGTGCATGCAACATTTAAGACAGAAGACCTCAACTTTGAAAAGCCCCGGATTGCCTTTAATTTATAATTCAGAATTCAAGAACAGCAGAGACACTCGATGAAGTACAACATAAGAGAAGTTATGAAGGATTAAATATAATATTTCTGAATCCAAAGATGCAAAAGGCCTCTTTTCAACGGAAAACAATTCCATGTAAATAATCATGAATGAGACAATGCACAGCTGCTAGCTACAGTTTCCATAAGGAGTGATTTTATGAACGTGCTTGTTACATTATTATTACCTAAAACATTATAACTAAAGTATTAATACCTAAAGTAGAATGAAACTGTGTCAGTTGTGAAAGATGTTTAATTTTGTTCACCAGGCCATCTTTTGCTCTTATGTAAGAAACTCATGAGGAAAAAGTGCATGTATGGTTTTCAAAGTATCAGCTATGAGTGCAGTGCCTCAGAGACATTTACACAAGTATGCTTTTTTGCATAGAGTAAGATAACCATCTAAGATGCAACTTTTCTCATGCCATGTGCCTCCTGAAACAGACGTCTTTACCTGTGCAGGGGAAGTCACTGTCCCTTTTCTATTTCCCACTGTTTGTCCTTCTGTTTGATGAAGAAATATCTCAGGGAGAGCCTGGGCCACAGCATACACAATGTTGTATATATGGTAACTATTTCCAGACATAGTTATGTCAAAAATGTGTCCAGGTAATCAGTCCAAGGAGGCTTCATAAGATCAGTTCTCCCACGTTACAAAGTCAGGCTCTGAATTTGAACAATTAAAAGACAGAAACTACAGCAAGCAAGGAAAAAGTCTTCTGGGTATTTGGAAGGGTTAACTGACTTAACAAAACTTGTGAATCCTGAACCCTCCCTGGGATGGTGTGAAAAAATGAGAGGAACATGGATTGAACCTAGCATAAAATATCTCCTCCATGTGGTTAAATACCAGTGTGAATTTATGCTACAGACTTTTCCTTTTATGAAATATTCCTCCACACACATCATGAAATATAGTGTGAATTCATTATCACCATATTTAATGAGGACATTGGCTGATTATTTATTAATCTGGTCATAAAGTGTCATGAATTTTAATGTCAGGGCATAGTTTGGGATTACTAGCTCAAAGGGTACACAAACGCTATTCTTGGTCATCACTTCTTTCAATTCAGGAAGAATCCACATACCATTCTCAGCTTGTGAGGTTAACAATCCTACCAGTTCCAGCTGAAGTGAAGCAGTAAGGAGACCATCGCATTTGCTATTGATATGTCCTTTGAGGCCATCTGATAGAGAGCATGAGAGTTGTTATGGTCACTGAGGGCATGATGAAAAGGTCCAAAGCTAAAGGACATGAAAATTGGCTGCTCCATGAATGAGAAGATTTCTCTCCATCACAGTCTCAATCACTATGTATATTATGTTAACAAGATGTTGGAAGTTGGTGGAACGTAGGTTTTACATTTAGTATTTTAAAAATAATTTTAATAGCTTACAACATACCAATTTGTCCATACAATGCCTCTCTTTGTCACTATTTTCATCAACACTTCCTATCTACATCAATCCTGACTTTCCTAGTTTTATTTTCACATAAGCACATTGAATATTATGTTGTATTTTCCCAACCATATATACCCTATTTCTCTGCTACTTTGCACATTCCCTTAACACCTACACTCCTCATACAAGATATTCTTCATTTATCTGCTGTTCATTTTTTATGCTTTTTGTTGATCAGGGAGGTTATATCATGGAATTACACCCCTATCTGTACCATATTTTATAGCTTAATCTTGTATATATGCAAATATGTGTGTGGTCCATATTTATTTAATATTTCATGTTCATAATTTAGATATAAGTTTCAGATACAAGAGAACCTTTTGGGAGCCAACAGTAAAGCTCTAAGGTCATCTTGACCCCTGTGCTCACTTGAAGGCACGTACGAGGAGCTGGCTTACTTAAAAAACACAAGGTGCCCAGGATTGCTTTGCTATGTCTGCAGAGTTTGTTTTACTTTCTACCAGTTGACCTTGTCTTGTTTTACTGCACTCTGTTTTTACTGAAATTTTCCTTGTTTCTCTGGACTACTGTAACCTTATGTTACCTCTTGACTTCTAATAGTATATATTAGGGAAAGTTAAAAATAAACGCTGCTGCAGTCTTGAACTGCAAACCTCCCGACCCCATCCTTTGTCTTATGTCTTTATTTTTCCGCATCCTCGCCCCCTAATTCAGGGTTCCCTTGTGTTGCCGGCAGGCTCCAGCAAGAACCCATGTCACTTTTCTCTTTCTGAGCTTGACTTACTTCATTCAACATAATATCTTGCATATGCAACTGTGTGTGTGTGTGTGTGTGTGTGTGTACGCGTGTGCGCCCATGCACACGCTAGAACAGGAGCATGAACTCGGGGCCTCATGCACTTCCTTGGCTTTTTCTCTGAAGCTCTCACTCTACAGCTTGAACCACGTATTACTTCCTGATATTTGCTGGTTCATTATAAATAAGTCTTCTGAGTAGCTACGATTATATGTCTGAGCCACTAGTACCCAGCTCAACATATCTTTACACTTTAATGCCAGTTTTATTTCCTGATTGTGATTGTTTAAAAAAATTGAGAATGCTTATCACTTAAAATAATCCATTGTCTGCTCTACATCTTTGCTGAACAATGGGACTGTATTTCCCATTAACTTGAATTCTTACTCCTTGGTATCAGAAAGTTTCATAGATTCATAAATACAGTCTCTTCTTACACCTGAAATGGCACCAAATGAGACATTTTAAAAATATTGCTCCACTCCTCACTTGTAGAAACCTGTAGAGGTTCAGAAATGTCCCAGTTTGTGCAGATGTTAATCCTGATGGTCCTCTCAGTACTACTATAGACTTGCTCTTTCTCATACAGGAGTAGTTTGGGATGTTGTCCTTCCCAAAGAGGTTGATGAAGAGGTTTTTAAGTGTTTTCCAAGCTTCAAATTCAACATCACAGATATCAAAATCCACATTCAAGTTATGTAAAAGATGAGGGTTTTCACTGATCTCTTCAATAGCAAAAGTCAAGGCCAAAACAAACTGGTAGCTCTTGAAGATAAACCTGAGCATCAAATTTAGAAGTACTTCAAAACTCATGACTGATGGACTGAATGCTTGTTTCTCTTCCAATAAATATGTTAAACCATTACACCAAATTGAGATGGAATGTGAATGTAGTGTCTTATGCATTTATACAGGATTAGATAAAGACATGAATGAGATTCAGAAACAAACTGAATGAGATCATACTTATTTTCTATTACCACATGCACCATAGCAAAAGCTCTACTCTATTAAATATGGAATAGGCTTTCATGAAGCACCAAATATTCTATTGCCTTTATCTTAGTGAAAAATCTTATGTTTTGATTCACTCAGTTTATGTTATGATGATATGAAGTATATGGTTGTGGAGGAGGGAGGGAAGGGATGGTAGAGGAAAAACAAAAGAGGAGATAACAATGCTTGATAGCAAATGTACTCATTACCTTGCTCATGTAACAGTAACCAATCTGTACTGTATTTTTACAATAAAAACGTATTTTAAAAAACCTCAGGGATATAGTCTGATCTGGAGATGCATGCTAGAAATATATTATGTAAATGATGCTCCCCTGTGATGATTGTTACGAAGTAGATACTTCAGATGTATTAATTAACTTGTTAATTAGATACATGCAACATCCAGGTTTTTTTGAAGATCATTGTAAGGAGACAGGCTACAGATTATTAACTTAAAGACCCTTGGAAATAGAATGAGTTTACATTTTCATTGCTTACTTTTTGTCTTGGTAAAGTTCTTCACATCAATGCTGTAAGAATTAGAGGCTTCGGATTTGTTATGACTATATTTATAGGTATATAACTTACTGTACTATTGGTTGTTCATGTACATTTTACCTGGATCTATCTCTGTTTAAAACAAACCGGCCAGTTTTCATGCAAATGTTCTGGAACAGAGAGGTAGCTTCTGAAAATTATTGCTTAATTTCTTCAGTAGATAATACAGGAAGAAGGAAGGAAAATTGTTCCAAGAGTATTGTGTGCATGTATCAAATATCGCAATGGAACTCCTTCAAAATGTAATTTATACTCATCCACAAAAAATATTTTAGAAATCCAAAATAATTGCAGCTTTGTTGAAGATATATGAAGCGTAAAAATTGTAGATACCTTAAGTACCTAAAATTACCTGTACCTGAAATCAGGTGGCTAATATCTAAGAACCTTGAATCAAAACCTCATGTGGCAGAAAAGCTCACTGACATTCTCAGCTCCAGTAAACCAATATAAAGCCAGAAGTATGGCTCATGTGGTAGAGCATCAGCCTTGAGAGAAAAGGACACTCAAGAGTGCAAAGCAAGCTAAGCATTAGTGGTTCATACTGTAATGCTAGCAATCCAAGGAAGCTGAAAATGAACAGAAGAAATTTTAAATATGGGAGATAAAAAATGATATAAGGTTTAAAAATGGTCATAGAGAAAGTGACTTTAAACAAATTATGTCACATGGAGGGTAGAACTACAATATGAACCAAATAGTTGGCAAAGTACCATAATGTATAACTTTGAGAAATGTCGGAATATCAGTGGATATAGAATTGAGTTCTAACCTACTAATGTCTAACTGCAGTGTTACACTTATCTACAATGAAGATTTCATTAATAAATATTTCTATTTGTAGTTAGTACCATGCATAAAGTTGTACTTAACCCAGATCATATTTCTCTCCATATCTGAAGATATCTAAGAAACATCCACTTGCTGAAATGACAAAAATTAATGTGTCCATCTTAGCACACTAACAAAAAGACTCAAACACACATTGGGAAGGAAAATCAGCAAAACATGGGCAGATTGTGGGGAATATATAAAATATGCTAAGACAGGTACTGATGCTTCATGCCTCTAGTCTTAACTAGTCAGGAGGCTGACATCTGAGGATTATATTTTAAACCCATCTTGGGCAAGATGTTTGTGAGAATCTTAGTCTCCATTTAACCATTAAAAAGTGCTTGTTATGTACTTGTTGGTCAAGTGGTAGAGCACTAGCCTTGAGCAAAAAAGCTCAGGGACAGTGCTCACACCCTGGGTTCTCATGACCAGCACAAGAGAAATAAAGATCAGCAAACATACCAATTACAAGTAAGATAAAGACACATATCTTCTATAGCAGAGAAGAGAAAACTTTTTATCCCTGCCATCTTGGCTTTAAACAGTAGGCAGCTACCTCAGGATACACTTGTCACACAAGTGACAGGTTGTGTTGAATTGAAATGTTAGAGGCAATGACCTTTTACTTGCAGCAGGCATGGAATATGCTGCTAGAATCTCTGGAAGTTTTATATAGCCATTTTTCTTTTATTTTGTCTAGCCATTTACTACTGAGAAACTCTGCTGCAAGTCTAAAGCCAAGTATCTCCATGTGCATGAATGAATAGAAGTCACCATGAGCAGATAAAATTCTCTTTTAAAGGATTTTTTAAATAACATCTTGATTGTGGAGAATATATGACATGAAATTATGACAACATTTTTAGTTTGAAACAGAAAATATTTGTCTATAGTGAGACAGAGAGAGAGAGAGAGAGAGAGAGAGAGAGAGAGAGAGAGAGAGAGAGAGAGAGAGAGTCCTAGTGTTTGAAATCAGAGCCCAGATACTGTCCTTGAGCTTATTTTCTTAAGGCTAGCACTCTGCCATTTGATCCACAGCTCTCCTTCCAGGTTTGGGTGGTTAATTAGAAATAAATCTCTTGCAGATTTTTATGCCCTGGCTGGCTACAAACCTTGATCTTCAGATAACAGCCTCCTGAGTACTTAAGATTACAGCCATGATTACAACATACAATAAGATTTTTTTTTTATCAATATCCTCATGAGTGTTAGCAAAAAAAATTCTCAGACCACTGATCTATGGTGAAGGAAATGTGTCTCCAGCGTTTTAGAACTGAACTCATGCCATTGACTTTGTTTGTAATAACATGACTTCACGCCAATGACAGCTGGGATGGAGGAGATACAGGGACTCTGTAATAAAGACAAGAAGTTACAGCCCTGGAAAGAAAGGAAACCTCAAGTCCTCTCCTATTAGCAGTCAGAAAATTACTGCACAGTAGATCCAAGATAAAATAATGGAAGTAAGGAGCTTCTGGTTCATAGAGATGGGAGGTCAGGGGAGAAAAGACAGAGAGCATTGATATGTGCATCAAGTTCCCACAACCATTGCCCATCTGGAGAACAAATCAGTAAATGGAAATAAAATGATGAGTTTGCTTTGTTCATCTCCAGAAGCATCACTGTTTCTGCCATCTGTTCCCAAAGTGTAGAGAGGGAAAAATCCAACAATCATCACATCTCCATCCGTGTGTGCTTGGTGTTTCCTTGTAGAAAAGCAGCCAGTACCAGCTCAGGACCAAACAGGGAGGGGAAGCTGGAGAAGAAGGAATGTGAACATCAAAGGGCTCATCCCTGAAGCACCTGCCAAGGTGAAATTCTCTCTGGAAAGGAGCCCCACAGTGTCAGGAATGTATATCCATATCTGTTTCTGTAGGTGCACATGTGACTTTTTATTGACAGAGAGTTACACTGTAGCCAACTTTCATCAAAGTCTCTGTGAATCCCCAGGAAGAATGGGTAAAACTTCCCTGGGGCTATGCATCTGCGGCCCTGCATCCAAGATAAAAACATGAATTGGAAAACATGATTTCAGATTCTACTTCTTCATCCTAGGTGATGTGATATCCTCCAAGACCACAGTTAGTGAGTCCCCAGGGAAGAAGTTGTCTTTGATATATTTGGTCCAACATCTGTGTCAAAACTATTTTCATGAAAGACATTTGGGATGTTGCAACTGGATTGCATCAGAGGATCTCATGTCAGATGCACAGTGAAATGGCAACAATCTTTGCTAGTGATAGATCCACCAAAGTTATTAGGGGCACCATACCCAAATGTCAATTCACAAATCTAATTTCCATAACAGTCACAGAACATTGCTAGTTGATTCAAGCAGGTTTCAATAAAAATCCCATGTGAAGAGGTTTCCACAAACGCATGCATTTACTATTGTGTAATGAGGCAACAATGCTGGTGAAACTAGCAATTACATGTCAATAAGTCAAGGTTAATGCAGAAATTGTGTAATACATTTACATTCTGAAATTTCCCATTGAAACATAATTTTTTTACTAAACTTTCTCTATATACATGAATGAAGTTATTTTCATGGTGTATGTGTCTGAGAACATGTGGTAATCTAGGAAATTCTTCTCTATCACAAGCATTAATAAATGTTACAATCAACACTATGTTTTCTACTAGTCAAAATACATTTGACCCAAATTCCATGTAGACATCTCATTGGCCCTGAGAACAGAGCTTCTTTATGCTTCAGTACTTTCTAATGAGTTTGCCAATTGTCTATTATAATACTATATTCAATCCGTTTTATAGAATTTTTATCCCTTAATTGTTAAATTCTTATTATCATGTTATATCTACAGTCAGCTTATATAGATCTCTGTGTGTATGTATATGTGAGTATACATTCAATGGGCCTCAGTCTCACAAGGTGGCTTCATATTATACAGGTTTTTTTTTATTAGTTTCTTATGGAACCTACATGCCAATTTTCCTACTGCATATATGAAATTACATTCATCATGTGTATATGTTCCCTTTTTCATCATCCATTCTTTAAAATTTTATTTTATCGTAAAGATGTTGTACAGAGGGATTACAGTGACATGAGTAAGGTAATGAGTACATTTCTTGTTGAACATTGTTACCAAACCTTTGTTTTTCTTCCACTATCCCTTAGCTCTGCCACTCCCCCCAACCAAAGTTGTAAAGGTCATTTCTGACATAGTGTCTTGTGAGTATTGTTGCCCAATGGATCATCCTTCGTCTTCGTTTCAGCATTTTGTTATTCTCCTCCCCTTCCCCAAATCAGAGAAAATTATATACAAGATGCAGGGTACCAGAATCAAAGACAGTGATTGCCACGGATAAAACAATGGAAAAAGAAAAATGAAATAAAATAAGAAGAAAGAACTAGATACAGTACATTGTCAACAGCAAGGTCAAATAGTCAAAAAGGACCTTTTGTTTCCATATCTTCAAGGTCATTTCATTTAGCATTATTTTCTATGGTCATATGTATATAGCTATTGAGCGATTATGATTATATGCCAAGATTATCCTAGACATATACTAATGATTACAAATGATGGAATCCATGTAGCCTGTATTTCTTTAGGTCTGGTTTACTTCACTTAATAGGATTTTTTCCAAGTCTTTCTATTTCCTTACAAAAAAGTGATGCAATTCTTTCTGATAGAAGCATAAAATTCCATTGTGTATGTATGCCATATTTTCTTGATCCATTGATCTATTTTGGGTCATCTGGGTTGGTTCCATATCTTAGTTATGATAAATAATGCTGCAATAAGCATAGTTGTCCTGGTAGCTTTAGTGTGTGGCCTTGTTTGTGATCACTTGGATAAATACCCAGGAATGTGATTGCTAGATCTTAGGGGAGTTCTATATTTAGCCTTTTGAAGAACCTCCATACTACTTTCCAGAGTGTTGAACCAGCTTACATTCCTATCAAGAGTTTAGTAGTGTTTCCTTTTAGCCGCATCCCCACCAACATCTATTATTCGTTTTCTTGATATTGGCCATTCTAATGGGGTTCAGGTGGAATTTCAATGTGCTTTTGATTTGCATTTCTTTTAAGGCCAGCAATGTTGAGAATTTCTTCTTGTGTCAATAAACTTATTCTTATTTCCTCTCCAGAAAAGTCTCTTTTTATTTCTTTAGCCCACATATCAATGGAGTGGTTGTTTCTTTGGGGATTTGTTATTGGGGGTTAATATTTTGATCTCTAAGTATATATTTGATATGAGACCCTTGTCTGTTGTATAGCTATTGAAGATCTTCCCCAATCTGCTGGTTTATCTCGCTAACTATATCCTTTGCCATGCAGATGCTCTGTAAGTTAATGTGATTCTATTTATCCAGAATTTCTTTGATTTGTTGTGTATCTGGATCTTTATTTAGGAAGTTCTGACCTGGGCTAAGGAGCCCTAGCATATCCCATATCCCTCCCTGTGATATTTTCAGGGTCTCTGCTTTTACCTCAAGGTCTTTGATCCATTTGGAGTTGATTCTGGTGCAGGGTGATATATAAGGCTCTAACTTCAATTTTCTAAATGTGTATAGACAATTCTGTCAGCACGTTTTGTTGAAGAGGCTGTCTTTCTTCCATCTGATAATTTTGGCTCCTTTATCTAAGATTAGGTGCCCATAGGTCTGTGGGATCATCATGTCTGGGTCTTCAGTTCTATTCCATTGGTCCTTGGCCTGTTCCTGCGCTGGTACCAACTGTTTTATTTATTTTTTTTTTATATAACAGCTTTATAACAGAGTTTGGTATCCCTCCAGCATTGTTCTTGCTGCTAAGGATTGTTTTCCAAGTCTTTCCATTTGTTACTCTGAGAGGAGACCTGCAAAGGCTGCAAGTTGTTAAGGCAGAAATTTATTCTGGCCATTTAACCAAACCGAGAGGGAACTCATCTATTCACTATGAGTGAAAAGTACCATTCAGACAGGCTAGAGTCGGGGAATCTAGGTAAACAGTCACACTACATATCAATATTTTGAATCCAACTATGTCCCAAACCTATGCATGTAGGCAGTGTAATCCCAACTTACAAACCCCACAGATGTACAGATGCCTCCTGCATCCTTCCCCACTGCTGCCTAGACCTTGACCCAAGGAAAGCTTATCGCAGCAAGGCAATCAGGGACTTCACTAAGAGACTGCATACTGGACATCAGTAATAACAAGGTCCCCAAAATATATTAGAGAATGTATTTTTGGTTTTTTTCTTTGTGTGTGTGTGTGTATGTGTGTGCTGTTTTCATTAGTCTCAGATATACAATCTCGTGATTACTAGGCCTCTTTCTTAGCTTTCTGCATGCTTAATGCTGTATATATATTTGAGGACCAAATTTTCTATTTTTCTGTATTTTTTCAATTTTATTAAACATCTTAAATTAATCAATTTTGTTTTTTTGAAGTTTTTAAGTTTTAAAAATTTTTGGTTTTGGTCTTAGCTTTCTCCCTTCTGTTCCTATCATTCACTTTATTCCTCTCTTCTATTTTTCGCATTTCTTTAGTTTTCATTATATGTCATTCTAGTTCCCTTCACTTTAATTTATTTTCCTTTCTCTTCAGTGCTTTTTTCTTGTTTTTCTTTATTTCATTGATTCTTATTTGATTATCTGTGAGTGATTTGTATTATTTTGTATATAGTTTAACACTTCTTTTTTATATTCGTTGTATATAAAAGTTCTGTTTTATTTTGTATGATAGCTTAACATTTATGTTAAGCTATACTTTCTTCAGATTTGTATTGTTATGCCAAGGTCGCAGGACCCACCCCCCTCGTAAGAAGACCACCGAGAGTCAGACTCTACAGCTGTTTTACTTAAACGGGCTGCAGCTCGGGCCTCATCCTACACTCTGACACAGTGGAGCCTAGGAGGAGAGTCCCAAGCTAAAGATTTGCAGTTCTTATAAAGGCACACAATCAGGTGGTTTAGCACCACGTGTTGCTCTGCTCTGAAACAAGCAGCAAATGGTCACTACCTCAAATACTCTAACCTTTCATTCTCTTCCTTGACTTATGGTCCTGAGCCACAATCTTGTGGCTCTGGCCCAAAATGAAACTCCAACAGCTCTTGATCTTGAATGGGTATACCAATAACAATCAGTCCATTTTTCTTTTCTTGAGGCGTATGTGGCGTGGTTGGGTAGGATGCTTGGAGACTTCCCATGTTTCCCCACGGTTATCCAAGGCAAAGGGGTCAGCCGGTCTGGTGTGGGAGCAGTAGATCCAATCCAAGTAGTAATGACATCAACCTTAAGGGCAGTGGGTTCCAGAGATCTCAAGTTGTGCCTTCAAATACCCAGTCCCTTGGTTTAAACAAATGGTGGGGTAGGAATAGAAGCAGAATCATATAATGCTCTAAGCTGGGGCCACATACTCTTATGCACCAGCTGTAAATAGTCATGGCTTACACAGAAGTTCAGTATCATCCAAATCAGCAAACAATTAAAGCCAAGCCAATAGGGTGAATTTCTTATTCTAAACAAGGAAAAAGGAAGGAGTGATACCCAGTCTGTGCCAGCCTCCAAGGCAAATTTAGTTAAGATCTCCTTTAGAATCTGATTCATTCTTTCTACCTGCCCTGAACTCTGGGGTCTTTAAGCACAGTGCAATTTCCAATCCGTCCCCAGTGCCACGTCTATTCTCTGCATTACTTTTCAGACGAAGACTGGTCCATTGTCCGACCGGATGGTGGATGGGAAACCATACCTGGGTAGGATTTCTTCCAGAATTTTCTTAGCCAGGACATTTGCGGTCTCATGCTTTGTTGGGTAGGCTTCAACCCATCCTGAAAAAGTGTCTACAAAAACTAGCAAATATTTATATACAAATTTTCCAGTTTTAATTTCTGTTGAATCTGCTTCCCAATACACACCTGGCCTATCTCCATGGAGGTGAGCTCCTTTTGTAACTGGTTGATTGGGGGCATTGGTGAGCTGACAGGTTTTACAATTTTTAACAATGTCATCAATGAGTTGATTTCCTTGACTAATTTTTACTTCTGAGTGTTGTGGCAAGTCCTGCATTCTTCGGGTTCCCACGTGAGAGACCCGATAGATTCTTTTAAGAATCCCCTTGCCCAATCTTTGTGGCAAGATAAGTTTCCCCTCACCAGTTTTCCACCAGCCTTTGTTTCCTTCTCTGTCCGGGGGTTTATAGGCCATGAGAATTTTCTTTATCCACTCGAAGTCTTCTTGGGAGTACTGAGGCTCAGGAGGCAAAGTTCACTGCCATGGGTCTACTAGAGTCAGTACTTCGGCTCTGGGCTGGAGGGCCGCCTCCTTAGCTGCCTGATCAGCCAAGTTATTTCCTTTGGTTATTGAATCAGTTCCCTTTTGATGGCCAGGGCATTACATAATGGCAATATTTGCTAGTTCCCATATGGCCTGTATGAAGCTTAAAATTTCCTCAGCTGTCAGCAGCCCCCTCTCTTGGTAAATGGCTCCATGGACGTGCACAGTGGCAAAAGTATACCGACTGTCCGCATACATGTTTAGTCTCTTCCCTTTTCCCATTTGTAGGGCTTTTGTTAGTGTAGATGTTCCCTGGGGGAGTGCTTTTGCCCACACTATCTCAGTGTCCATGGTGACTGCTGCGTCTGCGTACCTTTTTCTCTCTCGAATGAAACTGCTGCTGTCGTTGAACCAGGTATGTTCAACATGTGATAGTGCCAATCCAACAAGTCTGGCCTCTTTTCTTTGGCCCGGTCTCTCTTTTCACGTTCAATTTCACATTCTCGGTCCTTCCTTTCCTGCCTTTGTTCCTCTGTATCTCTCTTATTGTAAACCTTTTCCACCACGGCTACTAGATCCCTAATAGACTTTTCACCAAGTTTGTCTAGAGCCTGCAACTTTCTCTTTATATCTGGTGCAGCTTGATTTATATAGGCAAACATAATCATCTGAGCCAACCCCTGGGTCTCAAGATCATATGGGATATATTGACTAAAAGCTTCCATGAGCTTCTCAAGATATGCTGCCAGACTTTCTCTTCCTCCCTGTCTTACATCATAAACCTTGGCCATATTAGTAGGTCGGCGAGCTGCCAACTTGAGACCTGCCAACAGATCCTGGTGGTAGACAAGGAGTCACTCCCTACCTTCAACCATATTGTAGTCCCATGTTGGTCAGATTTCAGGAAAATAGGCAGCGATCAGGACAGGATTCATTATGTGCGCTCCTGTGGGGCCAGGGATACATTTACGGGCCACCTCTTGGATACAGTCTCTCTCTTTGGTGGTAAAAAGGACCTGTAAAAGCTGACTGCAATCATCCCAAGTGGACTGATGAGTAAAGAGAATACTTTCAAGCAAATGAATTAAATCCTGGGGTTTCTCAGAAAAGGGGGCATTTTGGGTGTGCCAATTGTATAGATCACCGGTAGAAAATGGCCAATATTGGAGTTGCTATTGACGATCCACATCCACAGGACCTTCGGTGTGTAAGGGAAAAACAGCTGCATTAGAAGGGGGGTTGATACCATGGCGTTTTCAAGTGACTGGCTCCTCAGAAACTTTAAGGGCAGTTGACGAGGGTTCTATAGCTCCCTCCTCCTCTTGCTCATTCTCAGCTTCTGCAAAAGGAACCTGGGAAGGGGAGTATGGGGGAGGAAACATTTCTTCTTCCAAGTTATCTCCCTGAAAAACTGGGGGGTATAATTTCTTTTCCTCTTTCTTAGTTTCTTTTTGTAAGTCTAGGAGGCTAGATGGAGTGGTGCCCATGGTTTCCAGTCCCGTCAGTCGTACAGCCCCCCCAAAAATTAATAAACAGTACAAACAAAACACACACAGGCCTGGCAATTACAATAAAGGCTTCAAATGACGGGGTTCCAAGGACCCCCACTCCCCGTTCCACACAGCGGGGATCCAAGGATCCTGCTCCACATGGCAGAGTTACCCCCGCCCCACAAGAGGATCTGGGATTTCTCCCAGTTCCTCCAGTGTTGTCGTACAAGCACGTCCACTTGGACAACCCTTTACGAATTGGAGCAGGCGTTCTCACAAGGAAAAACGAAAGTAAAACAGACAAACGACAGGACAAGACAAATTAAAAAAGACAGCGCTGTTTTAACTTTAGAGTCTGAGGTCTCCCGGGTCTTTGGGTGGGATCCCAGACAAGCCCCCACTAATATGTTATGCCAAGGTCGCAGAACCCCTCACAAGAAGACCACCGAGAGTCCGACTCTACAGCTGTTTTATTTAAACGGGCTGCAGCTCGGGCCTTGTCCAACTCTCTGACACAGAGAAGCCTAGGAGAAGAGCCCCAAGCTAAAGATTTGCAGGTCTTATAAAGGCACACAATCAGATTGTTTAGCACCACGTGTTGCTCTGCTCTGAAACAAGCAACAAATGGTCACTGCCTCAAATACTCTAACCTTTCAGGATAACACACTTCAAATTCACATGCCTTTTCTTGAAAAATAGATGGCTTATGGCAGAACATTTTTATTCTTTTCCACCAACTGTCCTTTAGTAAACAGTGTACTTTAGGAAACATGGTATGTTCTCTATCTCAACATCAGATTTATTTTATCAGTAGTGGGGCTTGAACTCAGGGCATAAGCACTGCCTATGAACTCTTTTGTGTTCAAGGCGAGTACCCTTACATTTTGAGCTACAGCTCAATTTCTGGGTCTTTGTTGGTTAATTGGAGTTAAGTGTCTTGCCAGGGCTGGCTTTGAACCATGATCCTCAAATTGCAAGCTCGAGTAGCTATGAATAAAGGTGTCATTTAACAGTGCCAGGCTGAGTCTTATTTTTTTTATCACACATATGGATAGCTTGGATTGCATTTGACCTTAATTTTGTGCAGACAAAACAGTTGTTGTGTTTTGTTTCTATTCCTTTTTCAATTGTCCATGAGAATATGGATTTCTGTATCTTTCCAGGAGAAAATATAAGGTGCAAGTACGTGACATCATTTACTCATAATGGTAACAGAGTTTCACTGTGTTTTGTGCCTAACCTGAAAAAAGGTGTTCAAATGTGTGGGAACATCACCTTATGGAATTGTTAGTGGACTCAGACCACTTACACCTTTTCCCCTGTCAGGGAATAGTCACTATACATATATAAAATTTTATAATATGCACTTCCCTGGGATACTTGCTACCACTTTAAGTGGCCTGCTCATCTTATGACCCCTCACACAAGTTAGTAGTGTATACCTTTGAATGTCTTCTTGTGTGGTTTTTAGTGCCTTATTATTACCAATGGCAACACCAGAACTTCACCTCTACAATGACTCTATTTGCACAACATTGTAAGAATTTCTTAAGGATCATATTCTATCACTTGTTTTCTAACTCAGACTTGATAAACTGCTCTATTTCCTTACATTCAATATGAAATTTCACTTATGCATAGTGGATATTGGGGAACTCGTAAGTGGTGATGAGTTTGATTTATTGCTAATGAATGGGTAACCAGTGTCTCACTCAATGATATTAATAAAACCATATTTATGTAATTATTGAAATCAATAAAAGATAAAATTTGATCTTCAATAGAAACTGAAATATTGTTGCCATCTCTTCATGAAAATAGTAACAATTTAGAAATTTGTGCTAAGCAGTATGCCTTTTAAAATTAATAGAAACACAATCAGCTTTTTTGCCAATACAGTGATATATTTCCAACTATTAGAAATGGAAACGTCAGAAGAAACTTGAAATGAATAAAAGAAGAGTGCAGACAGAACTAGTTTTATGTGACTTTATGTCTTAAGCAATCATTTGATAGTTTAAGCATGCACAGAACCCAAAAAATCAGTTTGATTAAAATAATGAATGCATTTTGTATCAAATTAAAGATGGGAAGTGTAGCATTTTCTTTTTATCAGGAGATAAAACATCAACTTATAACATAAAATTGTACTTATACCTAATGTATATAACTTGGTGTGTATATTTTTGTTATTAAACAAGATAAGTTGAAAAGTATATGTAGCCATGGATGAACAAACTATTAGGAAACTATATTTTGCTCAGCTGTGATTCCAATACATTATTTTGTCGTGGGGCCTGAATTCTGGGCCTGGGTGCTGTCCCTCAGTTCTACAGCTCAAGGTTATTGCACTACCACTTGAGCCACAGTGCCACTTCCAGGTTTTTCTGATTATGTGGTGCGGAGGAATCGAACCCAGGGGCTCATGCATGCAAGGCAAGCATTCTAAAAATGATCCATCTTCCCAGCCCTACAATACATTTTATATATAATTGAAGTGTATTTTTGTAGACACATTGTTGAAATTCTAAAACCTCATGGAGAAAGCAGACAGGAAAGAGAAGGAAGAAGGAACATGGAATAAAAAAAGAGAGAATAGAAGGGAATGGAAACAAAACATATTGAAGAATATTGCACAAAGCAGAAATACATAAGTGTTAAAGTAAACTCTAATGAGCAAATAACAACTTGGAACTTTGTTATGAGAAAAATGTTAAAGAATTGCATTGAGGTTTAAGCAGCATCGTGATGTGCATGCAGGAAGTTATTGTACTTTAAAATTGAGAAAAATGTCCATATTCCTAGCTAATCAAGGTTTGAATCCAACCTGGGCAGAATGGTCCATGAGAATCTCATCTGTACTTAACTACAGAAGGACCAAATGTGAAGCTGTGACTCAAGTGGTAAAGTCCTAGTGATGAACAAAAAACCCAGGGTTAGTACACAGGCATTAAGTTCAAGCCTCAGGATTGGCATCAAAAAAAGTAATTCTAGGCAAATGATTAAGAAAGCCAAAAAAAAAAAAAAAAAGAAGAAGAAGAAAACAGTGAACTATTCTGCTAGAGATGGTGGGCTATGTGCAGAGTAAATAGAAAGAAACAAAATTATACAGAATAAAACTCAAATTTAACTGTCTTTGGCTACAATTTGTGTCTGTAACATTAGTAGAAGAATGAGTAAGATTCACTTATTATTTGAAGTGATACCTACAATACAAACTGATGTATGATGGAAAGAGGAATGCAGCTGAACAAAAATGTTTTATCTTAAGAGAATTTATTTCTCTGAGTATGTGTTTTGTCCCTGAAGCCATGCAGAAGGTTTCTATCTGGCCTTAACAAGATGATATAGCATTTTGGAGCAAAGATGCATCCCAGTAGCCCAGCACTAGATGCCAAGATAGAGAAGACCTCAACAGCCACCATGACCGTTCCTTTTGCACTGTGGTAGACAGGCAGAAAAATGAGCCAGACAGTGCAGAACATCAGCATGCTGAAGGTCAGGAACTTGGCCTCATTGAAGGTGTCAGGAAGGTTCCTGGCCAGGAAAGCCAAAGTGAAGCTGACCAGAGCCAGGAAGCCCAGGTATCCCAGGACCCGGTAGAAAGCAGTGAGGGAGCCCCTGTTACACAGGATGATGAGGTGGCCATGTTCAGAGTGTGCGTCTGTGTCCACGAAGGGAGGAGAGGTTCCCAGCCAGATTCCACAAAGAGTCACCTGGATCAGGGTGCAGATGGGGATGATGAAGTTAGGAGCCCCGGATAGCAGCAGCCACCTCATCCTTCTCCCTAGAGAAGTGACCTTGAAGGCCAGAACTACAGTTACAGTTTTGGCCAAGACAGTAGAAACAGCTACAGTGAACACAACTCCAAATGTGGTCTGCTGTAGAATGCAGGTGACTGTATTGGGACGGCCAATGAAGAGCAAGGAACAGAGGAAGCAGAAGATGAGGGAGATGAGTAGGATGTAGCTGAGAGCCTGGTTATTAGCCTTGACAATGGGAGTGTTCTTGTGTTTCACAAAGACCCCAAGAACAACTGTTGTGAGTATAGATAAAGAAAGAGCCATGGAGGCCAAGGCCATTCCTAAGGGTTCTCCATGAGCCAGGAAAGTTGTAGTTCTTAAGAGGCACTGGTTTCTCTCTGTGTTGGCATACTGATGATCTGGACACTTTAGACACTGGTCCATATCTGGGGAGAAGTCAAAGTCTCATTAGATCATTTCACTATTTAAGAGGAAATCAGGAAATCCCTACATGGAGATTACCTGTTAATACGAGGATAAGATAAATTTTACTAAGTATTAGCAGACATGCTCAGTACTATTTTTTGTGTCTTTAATATGTTTCCACACTTTTTCCTACATTTTTAAAGTCAAATTGAAAGTTTTTTTACTTGTAGCGAATATCACACATTATTTATTGTCATTTCCAATATCTTCACAATTGTTTTCAGTAACTCTTCTTGCTGCCTAATAATCCTGAGCCTCAGGGCACAACTCAAATACCACATTCAATACCATGTATAGTAAACTTGCACTTTGCTCTATGTCTCTGCACAATATAAATAATAGCAGCGTGACCCTTCCTTGAAGTTTTATATTTGTCTCTCCTATGCCTATGTAAAGTGATGGAGAACAAAGAATTAAATCACTTTTTGAAGCTATAAAAATCATGCTATGCACAACACTTGTTTCTCGTTCTTACCTCAAACTCAAGTCATAGCACTTGTTCTGTTTCAAGAACAGTTCTGGACACAAGGAAGTAAAGATGCTCAAATTGGCATTTTCTTTGTGTTTTAAAGATAATTTTGAAGAATATGAAGACCTTTAACAAGGATTTGCATGCAATATGATAGCAGTTAAACATATTACTGAGTAGCTGAATAAACATGCATACAAGAGTGGAAAAAAAATCTTATATGTAATTCAGAGCCAATGATTTGTTGTGTTTTATTTTTTTTTTGGTCAGTTGTGGGGCTTGAACTCAGGGCCTGGGCTCTGTCCCTCAGCTCTTCATCTCAAGGTGAGTGCTTGACCACAGCACCACTTCAGGTTTTCTAGTGGTTTATTGGAGATAAGAGTCTCATGGACTTTCCTGTGAGGCTGGCTTTGAACCAGGATCCTCAGATCTCAGCCTCCTGAGTAGCTAAGATTACAGGTGTGAGCCACCGGCACTCAGCTTTTGTTTTTTTTTTTTTGTTTTTCCAACAAGCTTTATCATCCTTGTTACAATTAAATTGATAAATGAAGGAAGGAAGAATTTGATTCTGCAATCCCAATACATGACTTTTTGAATTGAGTAGCATGGATTGAGGCACTCTAGAAGAGAGTATGAATTTCTCCCTTATCCATGAACTGACCTGTCCCATTCGCAATGCCATCTTCGGAGCACGGTATGCAATCAAAACAACAGGCAGCTTTTCCCTCCTGAGGAGATTTCCTGAATCCAGGACCACAACTCTCACTGCAGACAGACTGAGGAGGCTGAGGGAAATCTGATATGTATCAGTAACTCTTCAGAGTTTTACCTAACATCCCCAAAAGTCCATTGTTTTAAAGAATTGGACTATTTTAATAGAATCTTGTAGTCTTTATTAAACAGTTAGCAGGCTGTATGTAGCCCATCATTACAAAGGCCTGCAGCCCCCAAACATACTTAAAATCGTTAGGAAACAGGCCAGCGAGGAACGAGAGAACAAAAACAATACCAACAAACCAATTCAGCACCTATGGAACAATGAATTGGGATGCCATGATGACTGGAGATGAGCCAGAAGACAGGACACAGGACAGGAACACAGAGACACATGTAGCATGAAGAATAGGATTACTAAGCAGAGTATTTTTATGCACATAAATTCAGCCAGTACAATTAATGCTGTCATAGTTTCCATGTTACATGATCACAAAAGTCTTCAATGCTATAGCCTTGATCCATAAACTGTTGAAACACTGAAAAGTGTGAGACCTTTAAAAGATTAGAGATTAATAGTGGAAAGTAAATGTTCTTGGCCAGCCTCTTATAGCTTCCTGAATTGTTTTCTTCTATTCATATGTGAAATTGTGAAGAGCAAAGAGGAGCATTCCGTTTTTGAAGCATTAACACTATGATGTAAATAATACAGAGACCACACTTTTAGAATGTTCTATGAACATCATACCCACCATATTTTCTTCATATTTTTCCAATAGCCATGAAAGGAGAGTCCTTTCACATATACTCTTTCAATGATGCTTCTCATCAAAGATGTCTAAGCCGCAAGCCAAATAACCACTGAATGAAACCTCCATAGAAGGGAGCAAAATTAACCTTTCAGCCACATAAAATGCTTGCTTGGATACTTTGTCACAGTGCTAGAAATATGCAACTTGTGTTTTATGACAATATTGTAAATCAACATTAGGAGCTCTTCATTTCTTTTTTAATGTTTATCCTGGGATTTCAACTCAGGATATGTGCACTGACCTTGGGTATTATTTGCTTAAGTTTAGGACTCTACCATTTGATTCACAGAATAAATTGAGCTTTGGTGGTCAATTGAGATGAGTTTCACAGATTTTTCCACCAGATCAGACTTTAAACTGACCCATAATCTTATATCTGAGGATGTCAATCTCCTGAGTATATAGCAGTAGCTACTAGCACCCACACTTGCTATTTTGGTGATTAAATGAAGATAAGAGTCTCACAGGAGTTCCTACTTGGACTGTCTTCAAATCATGGTCTTCATGTCTCAATCACCTGAGTAGGTAGCATTACAGCAGTAAATTTCTATGTGAAGGGTATACTTTGATTACTTATGTGTTCTTAAAAACATTACAATTAGGCTGCGGTGGGGACGTTTGCTGACCATGTTGTCCCGGGTGGCAGTCTCTGCCGTCGGCGCCGCGGCTCCCTGTCTGAAGAACGCAGCCCTCCTAGGACCGGGGGTATTACAGACAAAAAGAATCTTTCACACTACGCAGCCAAGTTTTTCCCCTCTACCACCTCTTCCTGAATATGGAGGAAAAGTACATATGGGGCTAATTCCAGAGGAATTCTTCCAGTTTCTTTATCCTAAAACTGGTGTAACAGGACCCTATGTGCTTGGAACTGTGCTTATCTTGTATTTTCTATCTAAAGAAATATATGTGATTACTCCAGAGACCTTCTCTGGCATATCATTACTAGGATTAATGATCTATGCTATTAAAAAGTATGGAACCTCGTTTGCAGAATTTATTGATAAAATCAATGCGCAAAAAATTGCCCAACTAGAAGAGGTGAAACAGGGTTCTAGCAAACAAATCCAGGAAGCAATTAATACAGAGAAGTCACAGTAGGCACTGGTTCAGAAACGCCACTACCTTTTTGATGTCCAAAGGAATAACATTGCTATGGCCTTGGAGGTTACTTACAGGGACCGGCTGCATAGCGTATACAAGGAGGTAAAAAATCACATGGACTACCATATCTCTGTGCAGAATATGATGCATCAAAAGGAGCAAGAACACATGATAAACTGGGTGGAGGACCGTGTGATGCAGAGCAGCTCTGCACAGCAGGAAAAGGAGACAATTCCCATGTGTATCACAGACCTAAAGATGCTTGCAAAGAAGGCTCAAGCACAGCCAGTTATGTAAATGAATCTTCCAACAGAAATCTCTAAAAAAGTTAACTGAATGGAAATTAGTCTATATGCAAAATCTTTCTGTATTATTATCTGTGGAAATCCGTTTACCTTTCTTAAAAAGGAAAAGTTCAAATTTTATTTAGTGAACTAACTATTGGCCAGTCAAATTTCTCATTCTTATTCTGCCTTTTGAGCTTAGTTATTTGATTGATCACTTTTGAATAAGCAGTTTGCTTTAATTAAAATTTGTTGTAATTTAGGATTATTACCAAGTTACAGTTTAATTTGGTAACTAATTTTACCATCTTCCAATAAAGTGACAATTGAAACAATCTTTCAGGTTTCACAATTCTAATTGGCAAGTTATGGGATACTTAATACTTTTGAATATTGTTCTTAAAATAACTAAAACCAGGTATCAGTGGCTCATCCCTGTTATCTTAGCTATTTCCAACACTGAAATCTAGAAGACCTCAGTTCAAAACTATCAAAAAAGACCACAAGATTCCCATTTCCAATTAATTAGCCTAAATTAGCAAGGAAGTTGAATAACCATGAGTTCACATCTCAGTACCAAAAAATAAATATTATATATTAAATCATGAAAAAATTACAATTAAATCTAACCCACCTCTGTAGTTCCTATGGCCCATTCTATCATATCTTCAGATAGAAACAGTTGATGACCATGTAGCGCATATGGAGAAAACTTTCCTAATTTCACCATAAGTTCAATACCTTCTGGAAAATTCCAAATGTTTACAATGTCATACTCTGCCTCCAATTTCTTTTTCTCTTCCAAAATCACTTGATCTCCAGCAGGATTTTGAAATTGGATATTCTTCAGAAAATAATGTAGCTAAAAAGAGACATCATTTTTTGGCAAAGTATATCCCGGAGTTAGGACAGAAAACCTAATATAAGAAAAGCTTCTGGGGGGTGGGAAGGTGGCTCAGTTTTAGAGTGCTTCCCTTGCATGCATGAGGCCCTGGGTTCGATTCCTCAGCACCACAGAAATGGCAAAAGCTGGAAGTGGTGCTGTGGCTCAAGTGGTAGAGCACTAGCCTTGAGCTGAAGAGCTGAGGGACAGTGCCCAGGCCCAGAGTTCAGGCCCACGGCCCGCAAAAAAAAAAAAAAAAAAAAAAGTGAAAAGAAAAAAGAAAGAAAGAAAAGCTTCTGATTGCCTTTTTTTCTGGTTGAGAATTTAAAAATAACAGAGACACCTAATGAAGTACATCAGAAGACAATATGGAGGAATAAATATGATATTTCTGAATTCACAATGATAGAAAGCCTCTCCTCAAGAGAGCTCAGTTCCATGTAAATGGTGACGTATGAAACATCTTTCAGTTCAGTTTGCCAGAAGCACTAATTTTATGCATGTCTATAGTTTATGCTGGCTATATAATAACTACCTATAATAGAATGAAACTAGATTAACTATGATATATGGATAATTTTTTTCAGCAGGTTATTCTTTGCTAATGTGGAAGGGACTCATAGGGAAAAATGCATTGATAGTTTTGAAAACCTGAGCTATATGTATCTTGAAGCTACTTGTAACTGAAAAAATTGATGGAACACAGAATTAATTTTTTCTTTGTTACTAGCCTGCTTTTCCTGAAGAGCATATTAACACATGTCTAGTGTACCTCACAGGCATTTACACAAGTATATTTTCTAGTGTATTGGAAAAATGCCTGAAATATTTAATTTCATATGCTAAGAAAACCATCTAAGAAGTGACTTTTCTCATGCTATGTGACACCTGAAGCAGAATATGTTACCTGTGCAGGGGAAGTTACTGTCCCCTTTCCATTTCCCATTGTTTGTAGTTTTGTTTGATGAAGAAGCATCTCATGGAGGGCCTGGGCCACAACATACACAGCATTGTATATATGGTAACTTTCTCCAGACATAGTCATGTCAAAAATGTGTTCAGGCAACCAATCCAAGGAGGCTTCATGAGGACAGTTCTCCCATGTTACACAGTCAGACTCTGAATCTGAGCAATTAAAAGACAGAAACCACAGTATCGCTAGGAAAAAGTCTTCTGGGTACTTGGAAGGATTAACTGCTTTGACAAAATCTGAGAAACCTAAAATATCTGGGTGATGGTGTGAAAAAATGAGAGGTACATGGAATGACCCTTGCATGAAATATCTCCTCCTTGTGGTTAAAGCCCAATGTGAGTTCATGATGCAAACTTTTCCTTTTATGAAATATTCCTCAACACACATCATCAAATATAGTATGGATTCATTATCACCATATATGATTAGGACATTTGCTGAAGATTTATTAATCTCAGTATAAAGTGCCATGAATTTTAATGACAGGGTATAGTTTGGTATTGTTATCTCAAAGGCTATGCAAATTCTGTTCTTGACCATCTCTTTTTTCAATTCAGGAACAATCCACAAGCCATTCTCATCTTGAAAAGTTAACAGGCCTATCCAGTTCCAGCTGAAGTGAAGCAGTAAGGAGACCATGGCAGTGGCTATTGATGTGTCTTTTGAGGGCATCTGATAGAGAGCAGGAAATTTTTTATGATCACTCAGGGCATGATCCAAAGGTCCAAAAGTAAGCTAAAAGGAATGAGAATTGGATCCTTCATGAATGTGAAGATTTCTATGCAACACAATATAGGTCATGTAATCAGTTGAAGTAAGTGGAAGGTAGGTTTTTCTTTCAGTATTTCAAAAAATAATTTTTAACATTTTATGACATATCCATTTGCTCATACAGTTCCTCTTGAACTTTGTCATTATTTCCATCAGCTCTTCCCATCTATAACAATCCTGCACATTCCCTGATCTTCTTAGTTCCATTTTTACATATGTACATGGAATATTGCATCGTGTTTTTCCAATCATGTGCTACCTATTTCTCTCCTCCTTTGAACATTCCCTTAACACTTATACCTCTAAGATAATTTACGCTTCGTTTTTCTGGTGTTTATTTTTTATACTGTTAGTTGACTAGGGAGTATTTTTACAGAATAGTATAAACGTTTATTTTATGTATGATTTTCTTTCCTGTCCTGTTTTTACAATATAGAAAGGGATATTTTTAATAGCTCTAGGAAATATAAATTTAATATTTTCTACTTTGGGATGGAAATAGAACTAAAAAAGTATACCCAGCCCTCCCCAAATAGTCTTTTAAAATAGTTGAATTAAATGTGAGTATTAATCTTGTTCAGCAGTTTGATGCAAATGACTAAATACAAAAAGTTGTTTAATAAGTATTACACAGGAAGAAAAGGTTAATATTTTTGTTTCTTGAAAATCAAAAAGCAGTAGCATCTCATTGCACCTTTAAATTTTTACAAGCAAGCCATTCTTAAGCAATGCCATCATACATAATCTACAATGAAATAAGAACTTCATAAGCATTTCTGCACACTGTATATAAATACACTTCACAATGGGGTAATTAGAATTAAAGTATATACAAAATGAATAAAGTTTAGGCTTAGACCAAAAACTTAATACAATCTGTTTAAAAATAACTTGATTACATATTTTATCCTTACACTAATTTACATTTATATATTTTAATTAGACATAATAGAATAAGGTGCTAAGAACATCTGCATTATCTACATTTAAAAAGGATTCTTACATCAATAATGGAATCCTCTTTTGTATTTTTTCTATTGGGTGCATCTTTCATGTTCATGTGAACATACATACACAGTTAATACACACAACTATAGTCCTTGGAGGAAATATAAAATCATATGCTAATAATTACTGAGGATTAAGGAACTAACAAAATGTCTAAATTGCAACATGGTTTTTTTCCTGTCATTAAGTCAAGACTACTATTACAATAAGCTCTTAAATTCATAGATACCTTTAATTACTGAAAATGATTTTCGTTATGTTAGTTATATGAAAACACACAATTTTATCTTAATAACTCACTGTCTTAAAGTAAGCCATATTAAAGATTACTTGTAAAATGAAATCCCATTACAGCTCTGAAAGTTTTGTTAAGTGGCCTATTTACAATACATCAGGTAAGAGACAGGTATTGTCTGAATGTCTCAGTTCTAAAGTCTACAAAAGGAACTGTGAAAAATCCTTCCTTGAATTCATCTCGTTCAACCTCAAAATTCCTGACTTCTCTTTCCAAGCACCATGCTGGGCCTGATCCTTATTATATATGATCCCTTCTGTCCTATCTCAAGGTAATGGTGTGTGCTTCTCTTCACAGCCTTCTCACTTCCACATGACAACTGTTCCAACATGCATTACCTCTGAAAGGAAACCAGACGCCTAGTGCAGGTGAGCTATTCCTCACAGGAGCACATGGCATCCTCTCGAAGTCCTTACTGTTCCTTAATAAGTTATGTGTGGATTTTTTTTAATTTTCCATTTTAAAAGTGTACATGAGGATTACTTCCCTTGTTGATATTTTCAGAATCTATCCTTAAAAGATGATTTTTTTAAAAAGTGCTCTTCTAACACAAAATGTCATTTGAATCTGTTTCATAACAATTTGATATGAAACAAATCTGCATATCTGAATATAGTCTAGATCTGGACCAAAGATGATTGAGTAATACCCATGCTGCTTTGGCTTCTTCTACTGAATAAAGTCATACATACAATACCATACATTATAAACTATATTACAGCAATTTATGTATTTTTTGTCAATAAAATCAGAAGGACAGAATATCTACTTCTTAAGAAACTCAAGCAAATTAAACATCTATAGAATACAATAAAGGGGAAAATTAAGCTAAATTTGATTTAACTATTATTTAAAATGTATTAATTTTCTCATTTAAAATTTCTTCTCTTTCAACATTATTACTTAAGTTTTTTTTAAAACAAGGACTGAATTAAAATACAGTAATTGTTAAACTAGCTTGCAAAAAATGAAGTTTCCTCTACACCTCCCATCCTCATCTCCAGGGCTGGAGTTAGCAATTCATGGAGTCACTCATTTACTCTCCTGCAGAGTTGATGAGACTCATCAGATATCGTCCAGACTCCTCAAGTATCAGCCATTCTGCTGCAGACTTGACTTTCCCTTCTTGTCTGCCTGCTCAGCCTGACTAAGAAGGCAGTTACAGGTGGCTTCAGCTACTTCCTTAGTTACAAATGTAAATGGTCACTTTCCTCCTCCACTGTTTAAAGCTGGCGTTGGCTTAGTAAGCTAATCTGAAAAGACAACTTCGTCTTCATATCCATTTGCGACTGGACCCTTACTTCAGCTGCATCTGCTATGTGCATCAATGTCTTTTGTAGGGGCCTTTCTGCAAAATTCTTACAGCCAATGCACTTGTATCTTGAAGCACACATCATGTTTGCCTCCTAGCATTCACAGTAGTTTTTAAGGGATTCTGACTATTTGCAGTTGCACTCCCTGCTATGCCATCGATCTGAATCTCCTTCCTTTCCTTTTGACCAGGGAGTTTATAAAATGGAATGCATCCCTATGTGTACTATACTTTATAGCTTAATCATGTATATGTGCAATGGATATATGTGTTGTCTATGTTTCATGTTTATATTTTAGAGTTAACTTTCATAAACAAGAGAACATATGTTCCCTTTCTCTTTCTGAGGCTAACTTACTTCATTCAACATCATACCATGATCGTTCGTGTGTGTGTGTGTGTGTGTGTGTGTGTGTGTGTGTGTGTGTGTGTTTTGTGTGCTAAGGCAGGGACATAAACTTAGGAACATATGCACTTACATGCCTTTTTGTCTCAAGGCTAGCACTCTACATTTTGAACCACAAGTTACTTCCTGATTTTTTTGGTTAATTAAATCTCCATATAACTAAGATTACAGTTTTAAGCCACCACCCCCAGCTCAAAGTATGTTTAGAGTTTAAATTCATTTTTCATTTCCTGATTTTTTAAAGAAAGTAATTGATAAGGCTTAAAACTTCTAACAATACATTTGTTTGCTCTACTTTTTTTTCCATTATCTCTGCTGAACTGTGGGACTATATTTCCCATTACCTTGAATTCGTACGCTTTGATATAAAAATTGATAGGTTCATAAATTCACCAAATGAGACATTTTAAAAATATTGCTCCACTCTTCCCATCCTCACCTGTGGAAACTTGTAGAGGTCCAGAAATGTCCCAATTTGTGCAGATGTTAATCCTGATGGTCCTGTCAGTACTGCTATAGACTTACTCTCTCTCATACAGGAGTAGTTTGGAATGTTGTCTTTTCCAAAGAGGCTGATGAAGGGGTTTTTAAGTATTTTCCAACCTTCAAATTCAACATTATAGATATCAAACCCCAGAGTCAAGTTATGTAAAAGATAAGGGTTTTTGTTGATCTCTTCAATCGCAAAAGTCAAGGCCAAAACAAACTGGTAGTTCTTGAAGATAAACCTGGGAAATGAGCATCAAATTTAAGAGGAGTATGTCAAGCCTTATGACTTTGCTGAATAAAATGATTGCTTCTCTTTCAATAGATATTTTAAACTATTACCTTCAATTGGAATGGAATGTCAATGTTGTGTCTTATGCTTTTATAAAGGATTAGATAAGGACATGAATGAGACTAAGAAACTTACTTAAGCTGAAAGAGATTTTGTTTATTCTCCATTACCACATGCACCACAGCAAAAACCTCTTTGCCATTAAATATGAAATAGGCTTTTAGGATACCAAATATTCTATTGCCTTTATCTTGTAGTAATGAGCTCCACCTATGTGAATAACATTATGTTTTGAGTTAGTTTATGTTATGATGATATTACGGGTATAAAAGCTCAAGACATATGATCTGAACTTGAGGTACATGCTGGAAACACGGTATTTAAATGTTGCTTTCCCTGTGGTAGACACTAAGAAGTAGATACTTCAGATATTTTAACTAATTTGTTAATTAAATACCTGCAACATCCAGTTTAAGAAGAATACATTGTAAGGAAAGAGATTGTATATTATTACCTTACAGGGTTCTATGGTGATAAATAAGTTTATATTTTCATTGTTTATTTCTGTCTTGGTAAAGTTCTTCTCAAATGCCATGAGAGGCTTCTCATTTCATTGATGACTTTTAAAATATATTCATCGATATATAACTTAGAGTCCTATTGGTCATTCTCGTATATTTCCACCTAAAGTCATTGCTTAATTTTAGTAGCATATACATAAACATGGAAGTAAATTTATTCCAAGAGTACTGTGTGCATGTATTTAATGTTGCAATGAACCCTTTCACAATATAGTGTGTAATAATTCACAAAATAAAAAATTTTTAAATCCAAAACAATTGCGTTTTTGGTGATGGTATATAAAAATAAAAAATTGGAAGTATCTCAAGTAATTAATGCCCCCTACCTGTAACCCTAACTGATCAGGATGCTGATCTCTACAGATCCTGAGTCAAAGACACCTGGGACAGAAAGCACATTTACACTCTTATCTCTAGTTAACCAACATAAATCCAGAAGTGAAGGTGTGGGCTCAAGTGATAGAGCATCAGCCTTGAGAGAAAAGGCCAATCAAGCATGGGGAAAAAGCAAAACATTATCTGCTCATACCTGTAATTCTAAGGACCTAAATAAATTGGAAAATAACAAAAGAAATGAGAGATATGGAAGAGGATAAAGGATGGGGGACAAGGTATAAAAATGGTCATGAAAAGAGAAAATGACTATAATATGGGCAGATAAGTCAAATATGGGGAATAAGTCAAATATGCTAAGATAGGCACTGATGTTACATGCCTGGAGTCCTAGCTACTCAGGATTCTGAGACCTGAGGATTATGTTTTGAACACATATTGGGCAGTGATGTCTGTGATTGATAATCCCCATTTAACAACCAAAAAGTGCCAGGTGTGGAGCTGTGGCATTTGTGATAGAGCACTAGTCTTTAGCAAAAAATTCTGGGACAGGGTCCACAACCTGGGTTCCCAAAACCAGCACAAAAGAAAAAAAAATGATAAACAAACATACCAGTAAGATAAAAAGATAAAGATATATATCTTATATAGCAGGGAAGACAATAATTTTCATCCCTCCTACCTTGTCTCCCAACTGTGGGAAGCTAGCTACCTCAGGGTACACTTATCATACATGCACTTGAAAAAAAATGAAAATGATAGAGGCAATGGTATTCTGTTTTCCAATAGGTGTGGAATATGCTGATAGAATTTTTTGAAGTTCAGTATAGACATTTTGCTTTTCTTTTCTTTTCTATAGCCATTTATTACTGAGACCATCAGGTACAGACCAAAACCAAGGATAGAATATGCACAAGTAAAACAGTACTCATGATGGGCAGATAAAATTATCTCGTAAGGGATCTTTTATAATGCCTGTTTATGTTTGGATTTTGGAGCATATCTGACAACAAAATAATAACAGTGCCTAGTTTGTAACAGTAACTACTTGTCTACAGTAAAAGAGAGAGTATAAGTTGAGTGTGTGTGTTTGTGTGTGATGTCAGATCCTAGATACTGTCCTTGAGTTTCTCAAAGCCAGCATTCTGCCACTTGACCTACAGATCTCCTTCCAGGTTTAGGTGGTTAATTGGAGATAAAGCTCTCACAATTTTTTTTTATGCCCAGGTTTACTACAAGTCTCTATCCTCAGATACCAGCTTCCTGAGTAGTTAAGATTAGAGTCAAGTGCCACCAGTCTACAATAAGATGTTTTTAATCAATGTCCTCAAAATATAAGTGATAGCAAATAAGTTTTTTCAAACACTGGTCTATTTGGATGGAAATGTGTCAGCTGCCTTTTAGTACAGACCTTGTGCCACTGACAGAGGTTGTTTGCTACAACATGTCTTCCATCCTTGCCAAGGACAGCTGGGATGGAGGAAATGCAGGGATGCTGGAACAAAGTGAAGGGGTCACAGTCCCAGAAAGAAAGGAAACCAAGTCCTCTCCTACTAACAGGCAGAAAATTTCTCCAGAGTAGATGCAAGATAAAAGTAAGCTATTTCTGGTCCAATGAGAATGGGAGGTCAGGGTATAGAAAACACAGAACATTCATTCATCTGTTCACTAGAGTTCCCTCAGCTATTGTCTATCCTGAGAACAAAAAAAAAGCTAATGAAAATAAAAAGATGAGTTACTTACGGCTTGTTTTCTTGTTGCCTGGAAGCATCACTGTTACTGTGATCTGCTCCCATAGTGTAGAGAGGGAAAAACCCAGCAATCATCACATCTCCATCCAGGTGTGCTCGTTGCTTCATAGTAGACAAGCAGCCAGTGCCAGCCCAGGACCAGACAAGCAGCGGAAGCTGGAGAAAAATGAGCGTGAATATTAAAGAGCTCATCCCTGAAGCACCTGCCGAGGTGAAATTCTCTCTGGAAAGGAGTCCCACAGTGTCAGGTATGTATATCCATATGCCGCAGTACAGGCGCTTCGTGTCTTTGTTGGCAGAGCTGCTCCTTTCTTGAACCCTCTCGTGAAACCCCAGGAGGAATGTGTAAATCTTTTCCCTGAGCTCCATGTCTGCGGCCTTGTGTTCAGGGTGAAAACAAGAGTTGGAAAACATGTTTTCGGCTTTCCCTTCCTCTCCCGAGGGACTATGGATTTTCACCAAGGCTGCAGATGGAGCGTCCCCAGCGACAAAGTTGTCTTTGATAGGTGTGGTCCAACATCTGTGTCAAGAAAGTAATGCACGAAAGCCATTTGGGACCATACAAAGGATTGCCTCTGAAGAGCTCAGGCCGACTGGGCCCTGTGATGGCAAGGGGAAGATCTCTGCCAGTGGCAGGCCAAGCAAAGCCATAAGGGCGCCTCACCCGAGGGTCCATTCAGCATCTAGTCATGCCTGCCAAACGCAGCCAGCTGGTTCCAGGAAGTTTCCTTGGAGGCCCCTGCATGTGCATCCAGGCTCCTGGGCGTCCAGGCGGGTGTTCGTGGGGGCATGTGGCTCAGGAGGTGAAGGTGCGGGTACAAGGTCACTGCTAGCACCGTATCCATCTGCACTTTCTGGTTCGGGCCAACTGTTCTCACTGCACGCTGTACACATGCACATGGTGTGTGAGTCTGCGGCCACGTGGCACCATATGCAGTTCTCCCTCACCAGCCCCACAGCGACCCACACCGCCATGGACTCCAAGTGCAACGCAGGCACACCGCACTTTCTTTTAGAGAAAGGCTACACGGGCTGAGTCTACCTGGGTGAAAAGTGCGGGTCCACGGGGCACAGAGGTGGCCAGGCCAGCTCCAGACGGATGCAATAGCAGCGCCAGCAAGAGGCCCAGGTTTGGGTCGATGTCGCCCTGCAGAGAGGGGATCTGGGGCACTTGGATGCGGGCAGTTTGAGCACGAGGCGTCTACAGCGGGGCTGCGGCAGACAGACAGACATACAGAGCCCGGAACAAAGGTGCCACGTGCAGAAGAGACAGGCATCACCAAGGAGAGTGCAGGAAAAGAGCACAGGACAGGCATGGCCTCAGTTCCTTAAATGTCGGCAGGCCACGGGTACCACCCGGTCCCTCACTCAGCACACCATCCTGTCCCATCATTCCACACTCAGCACACAACCCAATACTGCACCCTTTGTGGCCAATGAAAGTGGCTCACCCCTGCCATCCTTCATACTCATGCCAGCCCAGGCAGGGGACTCCATGATTTCTTACCTCCAATTAGCCGGAAAAAAAATGGTGGAAATGGAGTGGCTTCAGTGGTAGAGCTCTACCTTTGAGCAAGAAAAGCTCAGGGAGGACCTAGGAATGTGGCTCAGTGGTAGAGTGCTTTCCTAGCACATGTGAAACTCTGTTTTCGATTCCTCAGTACCACATAAATAAAGCTGGAAGTGGTTCGTGGTAGCGTGCTAGCCTTGACATAGAGAAGCTCAGGTACAGTGCCTAGGCTGTGAGATCAAGCCCCAGGACCACCACAAAAAAGACAGACCTTCCAACAACAACAAAAGCAACAACAAACAAAACTTAGCTTGTGAGCATTTCTTGCTTTAGTTTGTATAATTGGGAAATAGTGTTTTTCCTTGGATTAATGACAAAATTTGTGTGAAAATATACATTGCTCTGGAAGGATGATGTTTGTGTGTAATAATAATGGTGCATATCATTCTTGAAATTTGTCCCAAATCTTGCTGGTAATTTTTTAAATAAAAATATTTGAATCTGAAGGTACGTGTTAAGTTTTTTTTCTTCTTCACTTCATTATAAGTTTTCATCCTGGCTATTGGTCTTGGTTCTTCACCTAGTTTGTGGTGAATCTGTTAATATTTTTTGTATTGAGATTTCTAATCTTTTTCAGATCATAATGCCTGCCTGTTTACCCTGGAGTTTGAGAAGAGATACATGTTATTTTAAAGAATTCAAAGTCACATTAAGTTTAAGAGAGTTAGTATGCATAACAATGATATTTCACAAGAAATCAAACTTTACCAAATCTGTTTGAATTGAAAAAATCCTGTTTTGTTACTTGGCCATAATGAAACACTGAAGAATCAATCAAGTATATTCAAAGACCTTAATGGAACTTACTAGTATAAAGTATCAAATTTACCTTTAAACTTAGAGGAAGGCTTTTAAATTTGATATTCCTGGAAAAGTGTCAAATCAGACACATTTAGAATTAGAGGTCAAATCCTTTTGTTGTTGTTGTTGGAACAAATAAATATAAAAAAGCTTAAAGTCTGTTACATAAAAATGCATATAAAAGGCTGGGAATGTGGTTTATTGGTAGAGTGCATGCATGAAGCATTGGGTTCAATTCCTCAGTACCACATAAACAGAAAAAATCATAAGTGGAGCTATCCTTGAGCAAAAGAAGCTCAGGGACAGCTCCCAGGCCCTGAGTTTAAAGCCCAGAATGGGCAAAACCATGTAAAACTGGTTTAAAGGTTAGTGTCCCACCTTTTTAATGCAGTCCTGGGGTTTGGTCACAGTCCCTAAGATTTTTTTCTTAGGGCTAGAACTCTACCACTTGAGCCACAGTTCCACATTCAGTTGGAGTTTAAACTCTCAGACTGTCCTACTCAAGATGGCTTTGAGCAACAGTCCTCAGGTCTCAGCCCCCTGAGCTGCTAGGGTTATAGCCATGAGCTAGTGGCACCCAGTGAGGTGCCTTAAAAGATCCTAGCCCTTAGTAAAGTTCATTCTGCACCAAATTGTAGTTAGGAAAATGAATGTTAAAGATCTGTTGAATATTTACAACTATTTTTCTGGGAGCTTAAGAAGTAGAAGAGATCACATTTACATGAAGATCGCCAGATGACCTTCATGAAGAGGCTGACGTTCATTTGGTTTAAAGGAGGGAAAGACTTAATGCTTAAAGAGTAGATAATGTACATTCCAGGTGGAGCATGAGGTGGATTTCATATTCATATCATCACTTGGAAGTTTTCTTGCATCAGTGCATTAAAGCATGAATTTGAGGCCACTTTGCTACCCTAAGATATGTATTCAAATGTTTTTGCTTTCATGCAATTGTTCCTAACACATTTATAAGATTATTTCTTTATTACTTTATGTGTCCCTCCCCCACAGTATAAACCCTGCTTTCATTGTATTTGATGTCGGTATAATTTGTGGAGGGGAAGGGAAAAAACAAATCATTAAAGTAGGGATACAGGTGGACCTATTGCAACAATGTCGTTATGTTAAAAACAAACTTTGCAACTTTGGTGTGGAGGGAGGAGGTTTCAGTGGGGTGGGGGGCGGGGGAGGATGGGAAAGGATGAGAAGGGGAAACAAAGGAGGAGACTACAATTCTTGATAAGAAATGTACTCATTATCTTGCCCATGTAATTGTAACTCCTCAGTACAGGATTTTAAGAATAAAAAAATAAAAATAATGTGGTAGCATTTGAGATGGAAATAAGGAACTGGAGTTGATTTCCTGCTAAGAGCCTATTTCCATATAATGTCACATTCACAGGTAGTGGGTGATGACAGTGTCCATATATGATTTTTGGGAACATAACCTATTACAATGTTCCTGACTCTGCCAGCAGCCTCTACCTCCCTGTTGACCTCGCGGTTCCTCTGGGGCTCTATCTCCTTCCTGGGCACCCAGAAGATCACTGCTGGCCCTGACTGCTGACCTGAGCTGACACTGTGAGAATTCAGTGAGAGCTGGTGTAGGGGCAAAGGGTATTCTAGACTGTTAAAGTCCCAGACTGTGTGAGGAAAACTAAGCTGAGAAACGGATCCTTTACAAAAAAAAAAAAACAAAAGAGAGGCCACGAAGCTATTCAGGAGGCTGAGATAAGAGAATCAAAGTTCAAAGCTAGCTGGGGCAGAAAAGTCCCAGGAGACTCTTATCTCCAGTAAATTACTCAAATAAAACAACATAACAAACAAACTAAAAGAAACAAGTGGTGCTGGGGCTCAAATGGTAAAACGTTAGCCTTAAGCACAAAGAGGCTCAGCGACAGCACCCAGGACCCAAAGGACAAAAAAGAAAAGAAGGAGTTCACGCTGGAAATAGAAACTGAATAGCTCAGCACAGACACTCAGTTGTAACCCAAACTTGGTAAAAACTTACAATCTCAGCAGAACAGCTTTTTAATTTAATTTAATTTTTTATTTAATTTTAGCACACTTGGTGTGTGCCACCCTTGGTAAGCATTAGCTGCCATTCATGACAACTTCCTGGTGTCAGAATAGTCTTCAAGCCAAAATGCCAAATCCCAGTGACAGAGACCACAGATGTGTCTATTGCAATTTTCAAACTGCTTGGCAAGAAAAAGAGGTGGAAAATTTACCACCCAGCCATCTGTCCTATCTTGTCCTCATTTCTAGGTCAGAGGAATTTGAATAATTTCAAGAATATTTAAATGGCACTCAAAATTTGGGGAAGGTCATTTCTGATCCTACTCTGCAGCCTAGTTTCTTCTATATTCATGAAACACTGAGAAAGTTGAAAAGCTGTGAGGACTAGCCAACCAGTGCCCAGCAATTTTTGCCTTTTTATACACTTTGCTCTCCATTCTGTATTTAATTTTGTTTTTTCTATACAACAAAATATGGAAAGAATTAATTTAGGCTTCTTCTCCTAAATTATAAACATGTATGAAAGCATAAACAGCATATGTACATGAAAAAATAGAGTGGAGCAAGGCATATGCAGGGGAAGTTCCAATGGTGTAACTCCTTTGAACAATTAACTGTCATTTCAACAAAATAAATACCAGGAAGCCAAAACATGTGTTGCTGGAGAAGGGGTGAGGCTTAAATGGAGGAGGGTAGACAATGGAGAGAGGAAAAGTGGGCAAATACATTCATGTAATTGATGTGCATATGTAAAAACAGGACTAGATGACTTGAGGGAAAGGGTAGGGTGGAGGAGATAGAGCAGAACAATGGAAGAAGGCTTGACATTGATCAAGATGCATTGTACTTATGAACTGGTATGGCTAATTGAAACCCCTTTATAGAACTACTTAAATATATAAAAAAAAAAAAAAAACAAAAAACTAAGGGACTGGGAAAGTGGCTCAGTAGTAGAGTGCTTGAATTGCATGCATGAAGTCCTGGGTTCCATTCCGCAACACCACATAAGTAGAAAAACTCAGAAATGATACTGTGGCTCAAGTGGTAGAGCACTAGCCTTGAACTGAAGAGCTGAGGGACAGCACCCAGGCCCAGAGTTCAGGCCCCATGACAGACAAAAACAATCAAACAAACAAAACCAAAAAAAAATAATATCAAAGAAAGTACACAGCCAACTTGAATCACTTTCTTAAAAAAAATTATTGTCAAGGTGATATATAGAGAGGTTACAGTTACATAAGTAAGATAGTCATTACATTTCTTGTCTAACTTGTTACCCCTTTCATCATTGTTCTCCCTCTTTCCCTCCCTCCCAACACACCCCCTCAAGTTATACAGATCATTTCCAACATATTATCTTGTGAGTATCACTGTTGCATAGATTCCCCCTTTGTCCTTTTTCTCACCATTTCGTCATTCCTCTTCCCTTCCCTAGTTCAGATAAACATATATGCAATATCCAAGGAACCAAAATCAAATGCATTGACAACAGGATATAAACCATAGGGGGAAAACACAAAAGAAAAAGGAAATCATGTAGTGCGTTGAGAACAACAACAAAGAAAAACCTCTGTGTCCATGTATTGGAGTTTATTTCACTTAGCATCATCTTATATGGTCATACAAACATAGATACTGAGCTATTCTGCTCATCTGCTAAGATTAACCTAGATGTATACACCCGTACCAGAATCAATTCCAAATGGACCAAAGACTTCAAGGTAAAAGTAGACATCCTGAAAACATTACAAGAAGGAATTAGGAGAAACTCTAGGGTTCCTTGGCACAGGCCAAAATTTTCTTAGTAGAAACCCAGAAACACAACAAATCAAAGAAAGGTTGGACAAATGGGATTCCATGAAACTTCAGAGCTTCTGCATTGCAAAGGACATAGCTAGCAAGATCAATAGAAAGCCCACCAATTGGGAGAAATTTTCACTAGCCATACAACAGACAGGGCCTCATAACTAAAATATACTTAGAGGGCTAGAAAGGTGGCTCAGTGGTAGAGTGCTTTCCTGACATGCATGAGGCCCTGGGTTCAACTTTTTAGCGCCACATACGCAGAAAAAGCCAGAAGTGGCACTGTGACTCAAGTGGGAGAGCACTTGACTTGAGCTGAAGAGCTCAGGGACAGCAACCAGGCCCAGAGTTCAAGCCGCTCCACCAACCAAAAGACAATTGTATCACAAGGTATGGGGTTGATGGTGTGGCTCAATTGATAGAACTCTAGCTAATAAGTGAAAGTGTCAAGTACTGAGTTAGAGTACTGGTCTCAGAAAGTAAGCAAGCAAGTAAGCAAGAAAGCAAGCAAGAGAGAGAGAAAAAAGAGACAGAAAGAGAGAGAAAGGAAGGCAGGAAGGCAGGAAGGAACGAAGGAAGGAACGAAGGAACGAACAAAGGAACGAATGAAGGAACGAACGAAGGAACGAACGTAGGAACGAAGTGTCATGGGGTTACTGAGAGCTGGAAAAGATCAGTGCAGAAATATAATGTAGAGCTCACAGTAAGCTTTTTATAAATGTAATTCATGGTTATTCCATCCCTGCACCATGAAAATTGCTGAGAATGGTTAAATTAGACTTAGTAAAGTGGTTAAAAAGTGGATGGTAAGGGATTGAAAATGAATGAAAAATGGTGATTTCTAGAAGACAAAGGATGTAGCCACTATCTCAGGAAGTGGAGGGCAAAAAGATGATGAAGAATGCATCATTATATAAAGGGGAGTTGGGGGGTCAAAGAAATGTTTGTTAGTGATGGCTGATTCCTTTTTGGAAAATAAGGTGACACTGACAAGCCTACAACATAAAAAGAGAACAAACAAAAATATAAAATGAGAAGGATCGCTGGTGGCTCATGCCTGTAATCCTAGCCACTCAGGAGACTGAGATCTGAGGGTGTCAGTTTGAAACCAGCCTTGTCAGAAATTTACACTAAACAACCAAAAAAAATAACCTGGGAGTGAAGCTGTGGTTCAAGTAGTAGAGCCTTGAGCAAAAAGCTCAGAGATAGCACCCAGGCCCTGAGTTCAAACCCCAGGACCAGCACCAAAAACAAAACAAAGCAAAAACAAAAACAAAAACAAACACACAAACAAAAACAGAAAAGGATTAAATCAGAGAAAAGTCCTGAAGGAAACAGAATAAATATAACCACACTGATAAATATGTGTATAGCCCATGGCTTATGTCTGTAATCCCAACTATTCAGAAGGTTGCTATCTGAGGATCATGGTTCAAGTCAGCCCAGGCAAGAAAAGTCAGTGATACTCATCTCCAGTAGATCACCAAATTGGTCAGAAGTAGAGCTGTGGCTCACATAGTAGAGTGCAAGCCTTGGGTGAAAAAACTAAAGAAGAGCAGGTGCCCTGGGTTAAAGCCTTGGTATAAGTACAAAAAAATTTTAAGTGAATAAATAAAGTGATCACAGCTATTGAAAGAAATCACCAAATGGGTAGAAACTCCTCCCAGCAGAATAAGAAGAACCTTTGCAGACTGGGATCACCCTGCTCTAGACATTCAGATTTGCACTGCCAGCTATCTGTGCAGGGCCTCCATAGCTCAGGAGACCTCTCCCTGATGCTGTCTTCCTTATTACCTGAAATCACAATCACTCAAGTAGGGCAGACTTTGTTGTTTGTTATGCCAGTCCTGGGTCTTGAACTAAGTGCCTGGACACTCTCTCTGAGATTTTTGGCTCAAGGATAACACTCTACCAATAGAGCTATAGCTCCACTTGTAGTTTTTTTGGTGGTTTGCTAGATATAAGAGTCCCACATAGTTTCTTTCCCTGGTTGGCTTTGATCCACAATCCTCAGATCTCAGCCTCCTGAGCTCTCCATTTCTTTTTCGCCTTATAAAATGTTTTTTAAGTATAGAAAAAAACATTATGGCAAAACTAAGCTTAAGTCCATTCTCCTCCTTCTTTTAACTGACTTCCCTGAACTTGTTTTCCAAAGCTTTGAATAATAGTGATATTGATGATTAAATGTATCACAAGGAATGGGATTGGAGGTGTGGCTCAGTTGGTAGAACAATAGCTAGTAGAACACTGAGTAGCTGAGATCACAGGAGTGAACCACCAGTTCCCAGCTGAGGGTTTTATAGCTTAAGGAAAGACTCTTTGTGGAAGGCCCAGGCTTCAGTGTGATTATAAACCATCAAACTTATACATTATTTTGGGGACATATTTTATTTTCCATGAGCCTAATACCTTTAATTCCAGAACAAGAATAATAGCTTCTACATAATAGAATCAAAGATAATGTATGCCAAGCAATTAGTAGTGGGGAGTTATACAGGAACCAATTTTTATTGGGGGATGTTGAAGTGATTCATTTTCCTATTTGCTTCTTGTGGCACAGGTGTTTTGTGTTGTGTTGTTTTCATAAAACTTTAGAAAATATTAGCACACCCCTAATATAAATCTCTGCTGTGGAATAAATTGCCCCAGGATTCTGAATGAGGCTTGTGCTCACAACACTGTGACCTTCATTTGGGTGCCACAGGCACATGTGGTACAGTGATCTGTGGCTCTCACCTACAAGAAGAGAAAGGGAGGAGCATACCTGATGAGCCTTCCCAGAGAAATGCATGGAACTGGAGGTCTTCATGTGGACTGAAGTAAGTCAGGCTCTCTTCCCTGGATGTGAGACCTAAAAGATCTGTGTAGGGCTGAAAAGGTGGCTAAGTGGTAGAGTGCTTACCTAGTATGCATGAAGCCCTGGTTTCAATTCCTCAGTACTACATAAACAGAAAAAGCCAGAAATGGCACTGTGGTTAAAGTGGTAGAGTGCTAGTCTTGAACAAAAGGAACTCGGTGACATTGCCTGGGCCTTGAATTCAAGCCCTAGGACTGGCAAAAAAAAAGAGATAACTGTGGACATAAACTCATAGAGGATCACTAATATACATATATATATATATATATATATACATACATACATACATACACATATACATATATGTGACTATAACAAACACATATGCACACATATATTTAACATGTTTATAATTGGAAAACTAATCACTTATATATAATATTAATATATAAATATGGCACACACATACATAAGACATTTATAATTGTGGGGACAATTTATATATGTGCATGTATAACAATATAACACATATATATCAATATTATACACATACACATACTTTGTTTGTAATTGTGGGACTGATCATTTATGTCTATGTATATATAAGACTATAACACATGCTCACATATAAACACATATACGTATACGAAGTATGTACATTATATTTATACAATGTGTGTATACATGAATGCTTTTGTGTTTATATGCTTATGTATTTATATATGATGTACATACATGGACACACCTGATATGTATGTATATTTGTGTGACATTCCTGGGGCTTGAACTCAGGTCCTGAGTGATGTCCCTGAGGATCTTTTGTGCTCAAGGCTTGAGCTCTACCACTGGAGCCACATCTCCACTTTTGGCTTTTTTTGGTAGTTTAGTGGAGACAAGAGTCTCACAGACTCCTGCCAGGGTTGGCTTAGTAGAACCAAAATATTTGAATCTCAGCCACCTAACCAGCTAGGGTGGTGGGCCAGAGTCTGCAGTGCCCAGCAAAAGAAAAGACTTTGCATCTGATCTCCTGTACTCATTAGGTTTATATCAATATAATCAACAACAGTAACAGACCACATAAATATCACGTAAGAACACAACTGTGGTTGCTATGGTAAATTTGATAAAGAACTGTGTTTAGTAAAAAAAAAAAATCTGATAAGCTGGCCGCTGTTGACTCATGCCTATCATCTTAGCTACTCAGAAAGCTGAGATCTGTGGAATACGGTTCAAAGTCAGCCCAAGCAAGGAAAGTCTGTGAGACTCTTATCTCCAATAAACCACTAGAAAACCAGAAGTGGCGATGTGGCTCAAGCAGTAGAGAGCTTGCCTTGAGCTGAAGAGCAGAGGGATAGCGCCCAAGCCCAGAGTTCAAACCCCACAACCGAAAAAAAAAAAAAGAAAAATTAATCTGATAAGACCAATCCCCATTGAAAATACTTTTATTGTTACAAAGAAATCAGAATGTGTAAGAATGCAGGTATACAGCTCTGTATCACTCTGCCTTTCCTCAAACCTGGTTTCAAAGGGATCATTTAACATGCAAGTTTTAGGAAAAAGCTAAGCACCATGACTCACATCCTGAATTCAAGCCCCAGTTACAAGTGCAAGAAGGAAAATAAAAAAAGAAAGAAGGAAGAAAAAGAGACAAGAGCCAGTTTGTGGAGCTCACACCTATTGAGGAGGCAAGATCTGAGGGTTGCAGTTCAAAGCCAGCCTAGGCAGGAAAGTCTGTGAGACTCTAATCTCGAAGAAACTACTGAGAAAAAGCCAGAACTGGTTTTGTGACTCAAATAGTAGAGCATAGCTTGACTGAAAGCAGCTCAGGGACAGCGCCCAGGCCCTGAGTTCAAGTCCCAGGATCAGCAAAAAGAAAGAATGAAAGGAAGGTAGGAAGGAAGGAAGGAAGGAAGGAAGGAAGGAAGGAAGGAAGGAAGGAAGGAAGGAAGGAAGGAAGGAAGGAAGGAAGGAAGGAAGGAAAGGAGAAAAGAAGGAAAAAGAATAGGCCCATATTCTTTCCTACTTTTTCCATAATACTTCCCTAACACTTTGCAATATTTCCCAGAAAATGAGGTATTAGGGAAGGGAAAAGTGTAAGAAGGGAATGTGGACATATTCTTTCTTTCTTTTCTTTCTTTTTTTTTTAGGGGGGGGGGGGACTGATACGGGGAGTTGTACTCAGGGACTTACACTCTTACTTGACTTTTTCCACTTAAGGCTCATGCTCTACCATTTAAGCCATACTCCACATCTGGAGTTTTGCTGGTTAATTCATTATTTGGAGATAAGCACCTAACAGACTTTTTTGCCTGGATGAGCTTTAAACTGGGACCCTCAGATCTCAGCTTTCTGGGTAGCTAAGATTACAGGCATGAGTCACCAGTACTTTACTCTACCCTTCTGTGATATAGAAAAAATAGGAAAAAATTAGAACAGAACAGAATAGAATAGAAAAGAATAGAAAAATAGAATATACAACATGACATACAATAATATGATAATATATTATATATTTATAATATATAATAATACGGAATTGAATAGAATATAAACATTAGAATATAATAAGAAAAATAGTAAAAATTTTAATGTGTATATAAGTCAGCTGGAGACTCCATTCTGCATGCCTACAGTAGGCCCTGGGAATTTGCAGATATAACAGATATCTGAATTCTCCAAGTTATGCTAAATATTGACAAACAACCCAATGAGGAGTGGGAGGGGCCAGTAACAGCACCCCACCTTCTAGATCAGCATCAGAAACAATAGCTAAACAAACACCACCCCTTGCCACCTGCCTCCCAGATTCCTGCATCTTCTCACACCACAGTTCCCTGACATTCTGGTGCTAATGATCACCATAATCTACAAGCAGAAGGTCTAACCAATGGAAACATTATCTCTTGTAGAAACATGATGGCCATTGGTCAGTTGTTCAGTCGTGATAACATCATTTGCTGAAGTGACAGAATATACGCAAAGTCTTTATCTGGATGAACTCCCTCCTATGCACTACCCCACATGGTGGGTCTCAACATGGATCCCTGAGAAAAATCATAGGAAATCTTTCTAGAAGATCATTTCCCTGGCTGGCCTATATAAATGGAATAGTTCTTCTCTTCTTCACATATAAAACAACTTAGGTTCACAAATTAATATTTTACTTAACAACTATTTATCATTATTATTATTATTTGCATCTTGATATTAGGGTTTGAACTCAGGGCCTGAGCTCTGTCATTTAGGGTTTTTTTTGTTTTTCTTTTTTTTGTTTTTTGCTCAAGGCAAATGCTCTATCATTTGAGCCACAGCTTCACTGCTGGCCTGTTGGTAGTAAATGGGAGATTAAGAGTCTCAAGGACTTGTCTACCCAGACTGGCTTTGAACTGCAGTCCTCAGATATGAGCCACCTGAGTAGCTAAAACTAGAGGAGTAAACCAACAGAGCCTGGCTCTAAGCAATTATTTTGGAAGGAAAAAGATAATGAAAACATGGGAATCTATATCACATTTACAAGTGCCTGTTTTCTTTTAGAATTATTCACCTCAAAGAATCTAACAAAAGAATTAGATTAGAAGTAGGCACCAGTGATTCATTCTTATAATCCTAGCTATTCAGAAAAGAAATCTGAGGATCCTGGTTTGAAGCCAACCTGGATAGACAAATTTCGAGACTCTTATCTCCAATTAATCAGCAGAAAGCCAGATGTGGAGGCATGGCTCAAGTGGTAGAAAGCCATTCTTGAGGGGGAAAGCCAAGGTAGCACACAAGGCCCTGAGTTCAAACCCCAGTTCTGGAAGAATGGAGATACACAGAAGTATTAGAGCTGGATACCAGTGGTTCCCACCTGTAATTCTAGCTATTCAGGAGGCTGAAATTTGAGGATCAAGGTTTGAAGCCAATCTGTGAGAGCCTTACCTGAAATTAACTACCAAAAAAAAAAAAAATAAACAGAAGTGGAACTGTGGCTAAAGTGGTACAGCTTTAGTCTTAAGCACAAAAGCTCAAATACAGTGCCTGGGCCCTGAGTTCCAGCCTCAGAACTGAAACCAAATGTTAGATGAGGAGGAGAAGGAAGAGGAAGAGGAGGAGAAGAAGGAGGATGAGAGGAGGAGAAGGAGGAAGAAGAAGAAGAAGAAGAAGAAGTAGAGGAGGAGGAGGAGGAGGAGGAGGAGGAGGAGGAGGAGGAGGACGAGGACGAGGACGAGGAGGAGGACGAGGAGGAGGAGGAGGAGGAGGAGGAGGAGGAGGAGGAGGAGGAGGTGGTGGTCCTGGGCCTGGGCACCGTCCCTGAGCCACTTTGTGCTCAAAGCTAGCATTCTACCACTTGTGCCACTTCCATCTTTTTCTGAGTAGTTTATTGGAGGCAAGAGTCTCACAGACTTTCCTGTCTCCTGTCCAACCTGGCTTCGAACTACGATCCTCAGATCTCAGCCTCCTGAGTAGTCAGGATTACCGAAGTGAGCCCCTAGTGCCTGGCAGAATGTCTATTTTTTAATTTGAGATTTCTATTGTGAAAACAGCCATCTTACTTATGCAGTGGAGAAAGGTTAGCTGTACCCAAATTCTTGGAGCTGTGTTCAGAGTTAATTCCTTTCACAGGATGACACTGGGAAAAATTGTGAAGAACATACTATGTTTACTGCAGAGAACCACACACATTTCAGTGTCTATCAAAAGCCTCATTTCCTACTGGACAAGAAGCATCCTGCCTTAAGGCTGAACAAGCATTTGACACATTTCTCCAATGGTTGAGTAATTGACAGCTGTCACTATGGCAATGGCAGTTTCACTGGTGTAGTATCCTTAGAAATAGCTGAATTATGGATTTCGATCGAAGGTTTTGCTCACTGGGTATTTGTATCTATATTTCCCATCTAGGGAACACAATAAGTTGTTTCAGAACAAATTATGTAGGTAGAGTTATGCAGTACCAGATATATTGAGGTTTTATTGTGAATGTGTCAGTCCTGGGGCTTGAACTCGAGGCCTGGGTGCTGTCTCCAAGCTTTTTTTGCTCAGGGCTAGTTCTCTACCACTTGTGCTCCAGTTTCAGCTCTTTTTTTGGTAGTTTATTGGAGATCTGAGTCTCATGGACTTTCCTACCCAGGATGGCTTTGAACTATGATCATGTCTCAGCCTCCTGAGTAGCTAGGCTGACAGGTCTGAGCAATAGTGCCCAGCTGTACCTTTGTTAGAATGACTCTAGAGAGTGTTTTATAAATTCATTCTCTTAGAGTCTCACCCTCTGGGCTCCAGAGTTACTGTACTTTCTTCAGAAATAGAAACCCTGGCTCATGTGTCACAGGTACGCTGAAAGGCACTGCGGCACTGTGGGAACACGTCCACTGTCTCCACTCTTGTTTCATAGCACAACATCCTGGCATTGATCCCGTTCTCTGAGTTCCATTCACGCTGTCACCAGCATCAGACCTGACTTCAACTGCCCAGACAAAAGTAGATAATCTTCACCTGAGCTGGACACATAGAGAGATGAAGAAGTAGAGAACTACCAGCCCAAACACTGCAGCTTTGTCTCTCAAAAACTACTTTTGGCTGAAGGCAACTTCGGGCAGATCAGTCCATCAGCACTAGAACAAACTGATCCACAATTCCTGTCAATCATGCGAAGAGGCACTGTGTTTATTGTGGGTGAGGGAGGGGAGGGGTGTGCAATTACTGGGGCTTGAACTCAAGGCCTGGGGACCGTACTATCTCTTAGTTTTTTTCTGCTCTAGGCTGGTACTGTAGGACTTGAGCCATACTTCCACATCTGGCTTTTTTTTGATAGTTAATTCGAGATAAGAGTTTCATAGACTCTCTTACCTGGGTTGACTTTGAACCAGGATCATCAACTTCCAGGCTCCTCAGTAGCTAGTATTACTGGTATAAGTCACCTATGCCTGTCTAAGAAACACTTTTAAACACAACTATGACCTTAAAGGTGATATACCAGATTAGACATTTGAATAGGAACTAAATACTGGGAAAGAAAGCACTTTAAAAAAATGTGTGTTTGTGTGTGTGTGTGTGTGTGTGTGTGTGTGTGTGTGTGTGTGTGTGTGTGTGCGTGTGTGTGTAGGAGCATTAGGATTTGAACTAAGGGCCTAACATTTCACCTCAGCTTTTACGGCTCAAGGATGGCACTCCACCACCTAAGTTCCATTTCCAGCTTTTTACTGGTTAACTGAAAATTAAAATAAAATCCCATGCAAGGTACCAGTGGCTCACACTTATAATCCATTCTACTCAGGAGACTGAGATTTGAGGATTGTGGTTCAAAGCCAGCCTGGGAAGGAACATCCGTGGGACTCTTATCTCGAAGGAACCACCAGAAAACCAGAATTGGTGTTGTGGCTCAAGTGGTAGAACACTCACCTTGAGCTGAAGAACTCAAGGACAGGGCTTAGGCCCAGAGTTCAAGACCTAGGACCACAAACAACAACAGCAAATTCCCCAGCAGACAGTAAAGGAAGGGGTGACATTGTCCAAAATAAATGTACTCATTACCTGATTTAAGAAACTGTAACCCTCTGTTTATCACTTCTATAATAACAATTTTTAAAATATTTTTTAAAAAGTATCCTCCCGATTTATTTGTGGGCTGCGTTTGAACCTCAGAACTCCACAGTTGTTAGGAGCCACTGGAGTTCAGCTCAGCACTTCTTTTGATAAGTGGCAAATTCTGATAAATAATCAGTTTCAAACAATAATAATTGTAGTGCTATAACTTGTGTAGAATATAGCTACTGAAATAAAACCTATACTTGGAAATTAATTAACCTCACTACTCTCCTTCATCAAAAGAGTTTGCTTTCTTCCCCATTAGTTATTTAAATTGAATTGTAAGATCGTGGTGCTGCCAGTGAGTGAAATGTGGGTAAAGCAGTGAGAAAGGTTTCCAGCCTGGCTTCTAAAATGCCCTCCACATGGCTAGACACTGGTGGCTCACTCCTATTATCCCAGCTATTCTGGATGCTGAGATCTGATGCCATGGTTCAAAGCCAACTCAGTCACGAAAGTTGATTATCATCAATTAACAGGCAAAAATCCAGAAGTGGAGCTGTAGCCAAGTGGTAGAGCACCAGCACTAAGTGCAAAAAGCTAAAAGACTGGATCCAGGCCCTGAGTTCAAGCCCCAATACAAGCACCAAAATAAAGTTATCATTTTCTTTCTTACCTAAATGCAGACAGACTATAAAGAAAAGAAAAGAATCTAACAAAATAAAAAAATAATACTAAGGGGAATTTTCTGGTACATTAAACTAATGAAAGACAAAACCACTGGTGGCTTACCCTGACAGCTGTTTAGGAGGCTGAGATCTAATGATGGTGGTTCAAAGCCAGGCTGGACAGGAAAATCCATTAGACTCTTACCGCCAATTAATCCCTATAAACTGGTAGTGGAGCTGGACTCAAAGTGGTAGAGTGCTAGACTTTAGCAAAAAAAAGGTCAGGGACCATGTCTAGGCCCTGAGTTCAAGATGGACAAAAATTTATGAAGGAAAAAACAACACTGAGCAAATATGACGTTTGCTAAAAATTTGTATTTGCTATGTATATATTTATATGTATCTATTCATATATTTATGTTTATATGACCTGGGGGAATATATTCATCACATATTAACAGAGTGATATTAAAATAATCAGGCCAGGTGCTGATGTTCCATACCTGTAATGTTAGATACTCAGGAGGCTGAGTTGAGATCTGTGGATTGCAGTTTTAAAACATCATTTTCCTGAAAAGGATCCTGCAGAGTAATGTTCTGACTTTTTCCTGTACGGATAAAATAATACTAGTTACAGTACTATACTATCTTCTTTATCATTTTCTTTTTTTAATATATGTTTTTATTATAAAGATACTGTACAGAGGGGTTACAGTTACATGAGCAAGGTAATGAGTCTATTTCCTATTGAGCATTGCAATACCTCCATTATATTTCCCCTACCATCTCTTTCCTACCCACTTCCAAAACTCCTCCCTCCCCTCTTCCACCCCCAATTCTGTAAAGTTGTAAAGTTCGTTCTCAACATATGGTCTTGTACAGCTCATTGTTACAATAAGCCCTCATTCTTCCTGCTTCTGCTTTGATAGTGGCTGGGATTGCAGAGTTGTGTCACCACACCCAGCTTCTTCTCAGCATTTTTTTTTTTAGTTAATAATTTTTTTTTTTTATTGTGAAAATGCTGTACAGAGGGGTTACAATTACATGGGCAAGATAATTAGTACATTTTTATCAAGCTTTGTAGCCTCCTCCTTTGATTCCCCTTCCCATCCCTTCCCATCCTCCTCCTGCACCCCAACCGAATCCTCCCTGCCCCTCCACCACCAAAGATGTAAAGTTCGTTTTGGACATAACGACTTGTACTTCTCATTGTTGCAATGGGTCCACCTGTACCTTATTTAAACGCCTTGTTTTTCCCTTTCCCCTCCACAAATTATACTGAAATCAAATACAGTGAAAGCATGGGTTATACTGAGGTGGAGGGACATAGAAAGCAACAAAGAAATAATCATAAATGTGTTAGAAACAATCGCATGAAAGAAAAAAATACATTTGAATACATATCTTAGGGTTCACTTCCCTAACATCAACTTATCTGATCGTTTCTGCATCACTCAGAGATATACTAGATGTTGCAAATAAGGGAAACCATGGGACCTATGTTTCTTTGGGCTTGGCTTACTTCACTTAACATAATTTTTTCCAAGCCTTTCCATTTCATAATAAATGGGGCCATGTCATTCTTGCTGATGGAGGCATAGAATTCCATTGTGTATATATACAACATTTTCTTGATCCTTTCATCTACTGAGGGGCATCTGGGTTGGTTGGATATCTTAGCTATAGTAAATAATGCTGCAATAATCATAGTTGTGCTGGTAGCTTTAGTGTGGTCATGTTTGTAAACATCTGGGTAAATGCCCAAAAGTGGGATTGCTGGGTCATAGGGGAGCTCTATGTGGAGTCAACCACTTTCCAAAGTGGTTGAACAAGTTCACAATCTCACCAACAATGCAGTAAGGTTCCCTTCTGTCCACATGGCACCCAGCATCTGTTGTTATAAGAAGTCTTGATTTTTGCCATTATAACTGGGGTGAGGTGGTATCTCAATGTTGTTTTGATTTTCATTTCTTTTATGGCTAGGGAGGTTTAGCATTTCTTAATGTGTCTATTGGCCATCCTTCTTTCCTCTTCAGAGAAGTTTCTCTTTAAGTCTTTCGTCCACTTATTTATTGGACAGTTGTTTCTTTGAGATTTGTTGTTGGGGGATTTAATTTTTTGAGTTCCAAGTATATTTTAGATATGAGACCCTTGTCCGTTTTATGGCTAGTGAAGATCTTCTCTCAATCAATGGGCATTCTATTGATCTTGCAAGCTATGTCCTTTGCCATGCAGAAGTTCTGCAATTTTATGCAATCCCATTTGTCCAACCTTTCTTTGATTTGTTGTGTTTGCAGGTCTCTATTAAGAAAATTTCGGCCTGAGACAAGGAGACCTAGGGTTTCTCTTTTTCCATCCTGTAATGTTTTCACAGTGTCTGATTTGACTCTGAGGTCTTTGATCCATTTGGAGTCGATTCTGGTGCAGGGTGATATATAAGGATCTAGCTTTAGCTTTCTACAAGTAGTTAACCAATTTTGGCAGCACCATTTACTGAAGAGGCTGTCTTTCTTCCATTCTATTATTTTAGCTCCCTTATTGAAGATTAGATGGATATATGTCTGTAGGTTCATTTCTGGGATTTCAATTCTATTCCATTGGTCCTGAGGTCTTTTCTTGTGCCAGTACCAAGCAGTTTTGATTACTATGGCTTTATAGTAGAATTTGAAATTTGGTATTGATATTCCTACAGCAGTGTACTTTCCGTTGAGCAGCATTTTTCCTATTCGGGGTCTTTTATTGTTCCATATGAATTTTTGGATTGCCTCTTCTATTACCTTGAAGAATGAGGTTGGAATATTGAGAGGTATCACATTGAATTTGTAGATAGCCTTGGGAAGTATTGTCATTTTCACGATGTTGATCTTTCCAATCCAGGAGCACGGGAGTTTTTGTCATTTTCGAAGTTCTGTTTGATATCCTTTTTCAAGTTTTTAATGTTTTCATCATAGAGGTTCTTCACTTCTTTGGTTTAGTTAATTCCTAGCTATTTTATTTTTTATGGGGCTATTATGAATGGAGTTGCATTCCTAATTTCAGCCACACTATTCTCATTATTGGCATACAGAAAAGCCATTAATTTTGGGGGGTTAATTTTATACCCTGCTACTTTACCAAAGTTTTAAATCAACTTGAATAATGTGGGAGTGGAGTCTATGGGATTCTTTAAATACAAGATAATGTCATCTGCAAAGAGGGAGAATTTTACTTCTTCTTTCCCTATTTGGATCCACTTTATGTTTGCATCTTGTCTTATTGCTGTAGATAGGCATTCTAATACTAGATTGAAGAGAAGTGGAGAGACTGGACATCCTTGTCTTTTTCCTGAGTTAAGAGGAAATGGCTTTAGTTTTTCACTTTTAAGTATAATGCTGGCTGTAATTTTGTCATATACAGCCTTTATTGTATTGAGGAATGTTCCATGGATTCCTACTTTTTCCAAAACCTTCATCATAAAGGGGTGTTTGATATTGTCAAATGCTTTTTCTGCATCTATTGAGATAAACATGTGGTTCTTATCCTTGCTCCTGTTGATGTGATATATTATATTACTTGATTTGTGTATATTGAATCAGCTTTACATCCCTGAAATGAATCCTGTTTGATCGTGGTGTATGATTTTTTGGATGAATTGCTGAAGTCGATTGGCCAAAATTTTGTTGAGAAGTTTTGCATCAATGTTCATCAAAGAAATGGGTCTATAGTTCTCTTTCTTTGATGAGTCCCTGCCTGGTTTGGGGATGAGGGTTATGATGGCTTCATAGAATGCGTTCGGTAGTGAACTTTCTCTTTCAATTTCATTGAAGAGTTGGAAGAGTATTGGTGGGAGCTTTGCTTTGAAGGCCTTGTAGAATTCTTCTGTAAAACCAGTTGGTCCTGGACTTTTCTTAGATATGAGGTCTTTTATTGCTGTTTGTATTTCAATGCTTGATATGGGCCGGTTAAGATGGTTTAACTCATCTTGGTTTAGTTTTGGCATATCAATATTTGCTAGGAAAAGGTTCATTTCTGCCAGGTTCTCAAACTTATTAGCATAAAGTTTTGAGAAGTATTCCCTTATAATGTTCTGAATCTTGGTTGTTTCTGTGGTGATGTTTCCATTCTCATCTCTGAGTTATTTCATGTGCTTGTGTTCTCTTCTTTTTCTGATAAGATTTGCTAAGGGTCTGTCAATTTTGTTAATTTTTTTGAAGATCCAACTCTTTGTTTTGTTGATTCTTTGTATAGTTGTTGTTTTGGATTCTAATTCATTTAATTCTTATTTAATTTTAATTATTTCTTTCCGTCTACTGGATTTTGGTTTATATTGCTGCTTTTTTTAAGGAGGTTCAGATGTCTCATTAAATTGTTGGTTTCAGATTTCTCCAATTTGTTGATGTAGGAACTCAGAGCTACAAACTTGCTCCTGAGTACTGCCTTTGCTGTGTCCTAGAGGAGCTGGTGATTTGTGTGCTCATTTTTGTTGAATATCATGAACATTTGATTTTCCTTTCTAATTTCTTCCATAACCCACTCGTGATTCAGCAATGTGTTGTTCAGTCTCCATATGTTACCGGATTTTCTTTGGTGGCTTTTCGTGTTGAGTTCTAATTTTATTCCCTTGTGGTATGAGAGAATCCAAGGTATAACTTCAATGTTTCTGAATATGGACAAGTTTGCTTTGTGGCCTAAAATGTTGTCTATTTTAGAAAATGTTCCATGGGCTGCTGAGAAAAAAGTGTATTCTGATGCTGCTGGGTGAAATATTCGGTAATGTCTGTTAATTCTAGGTGATATATGCAGTTGTTTGGATTTGTGGTTTCTCTGTTGAGTTTTTGCTGAGTTGATCTATTTAGTGGGGAGAGTGGTGTGTTAAAATCCCCAACAATTAATGTCTTTGGATCTATGTGGGATTTGAGGGAAAGTAGTGTTTCTTGGATAAATTTGGGTGCTCCATTGTTTGGCGAATAGATATTTAGAATTGCAATATCCTCCTGAAGGAGAGATCCCTCAATTAGTATGTAGCGACATTATTTATCCCTTCTCACGAATTTTAATTTGAAGTCTATTTTATCTGATATTAGGATTGCAAGTACCACCTGTTTATGGGGGCTGTTTACTTGGTAGATTTTGTTACAGCCTTTAACATTGAAAATGAGTTTGTTTTTATGAGCAAGATGTGACTGCTGAAGGCAGCAGATAGAAGGATCTTGCTTTTTAATGCAACTAGACAGTCTATATTGCTTAATTGGAGAGTTAAGTCCGTTAATATTGAAAGATAGGACTGAGAGGTTTTTGGGAGTTCCTGCCATTTAATCCACCTTCTTGGGGGCTGAAGCTACTGTGTTCCTCCTATGGTTCTTAGAGTCTCATTTTGCGTGCAGTTTCTTGTCCTTTATTGTGGTCTTGTTGGTTTCCTATGTGCAGGATATCTTTAAGAAACTTTTGTATGTCTGGTTTAGTGGAGATATATTCTTTCAATTTTTCTTTGCTATGGAAGGTTTTTATTTGGCCTTCAGTTATGAAGGAGAGTTTAGCTGGGTGCAGTATTCATGGTTGATAGTTGTTTTTCTTTTGGGCATGGCATACATCATTCCAGGCTCCTCTTGCTTTGATTGTCTCTCCTGAGAAATCTGAGGTGATTCTAGTTAATTTCCCTTTATAGGTGATTAATCTTTTCTGCTTGACAGCTTTAAGGATCTTTTCCTTGGTCTGAATTGATCCTGTGTGGATTATAATGTGATGGTGAGATGTCCTATTCTGGTCTGGTCTATATGGGTTTATAAAATCTTCTTGTATCTGAATGGGCCTATCTTTTTGCATGTTTGGAACTTCTCTGCTAGGATCCTGTAAAACAAATTTCCTATACCATTAACTTCTGTTTCTAGGTGCTCCTCTATACACATTATCCTCAGATTAGGCCTTCTGATGGTGTCTCCCAAGTGTTGTATAATTCTGTCATGTTTCTTGGACTTGTCTTGGATGGTTGTATGTCTTTCTCTATATTAGCTAGGCTGTCTTCAATCTCGTAGATTCGATCTTCTACATGGTCTAACCTGCTGTCAAGACTTTCTACTTTGTTTTTTATTTCTTTTCCTTCTAATTGACCAACTTTGATGGCTTCCAATTATTTGTTAAAGCCTTGTTTTAGATCTTGTATGAACTTCTTTACTTCCTTAATTTGGTGTTCAGTGTTTATTCTCAAATCACTTAGTTGATTGGTTATGGTTTCCTTCAACTCCCATTCCTTCTGTTGTGTTCCATTCAGCATTCCCTTTGTGGTCTCCCTGACTTCCTTCAGCTCTTTATTAATGGATTCCATGCATACCTTTAGTGATCTTTGTGTATTCTCATCCTGTTCTCTCAATTCCTGTATTACTCTTTGCTTAGCTTCTTCAAGTTCATGCCATTCCTGTAGTTCTCTTTGAGTGTTCTTAGCCTGCTCATGTCATTCCTGCCTATCTCTTTGAGTGTTCTCAAGCTGCTCACGCAAATCTTGTATCAGTTTTTGAGTAGCTTCCTCACGCTCATGATATTCCTGTACAAACCTTTGGTATGCCTCCTTTCTCTCCCTATCACGCTCATACAGAGTCCTTTGTATGTTTTCAATCTTTTCATTTACCATGTTTGCCAGCAGTGTTTGTAGAGTTATTTGGGAACTCTCCTCTGGATTATTCATTGTCTGTTCTCTCCCCTGATTATCATGAGTGGGAGTTGAGATACCCGAACTTGCCATTTTTCTTGTGCTTTTCAGGCTTGTTGTGCCCATTTTGGATGAATGTAACACCATTTTTGTGCTATAACACTATCTTAAGGCAAGCATCAACCAAAGTCTGTATTTTTACAGTCAATAGTCTGCAGATACAATCTAGTTCACCAAATATATCTATTTAACATCAAACAACTATATATTAATGGGCTACGAACCGCAAAGAAGAATTTGGCAAACCAGAAATTATTAGGTTTAGGGAGAGATGTGGGTAAAAATAGAAATAGAGAGATGTGGGAAGGCACAGGGACAGTTAATTTAACTAAGTCCTAATCACAAAGCAGGAAATAGGTTGGATAGGATGAAAGTAGAGAGAGAGAAAAAAAAGAAGAAAGAGAAAGGGAAAAAAAGAGACCAGAAAAAATAGAAGAGTAAAATTAAAAATTAAACATAGCAAAGCTTAAAAATTATACAGATTTGAAAACGAAATATTCAGAGAAGAACGTGGATATAATGAGAAAAGGGGAGGGATATAAAGGAAATGTGAAAAACTAAGAGGTTTTGAATTGAGTAATAAATTTCTGTATTAAGTGTGTACACAATATGGGATAAGGTCTATGAATCAACTATGGGTATATCTGAGGATGTGCAGAACAGCAATTAAGTCACATAAAGAAGAACGAAAGATAAGAAAAGGTGAAAAGAATAGAAAGAAAAAAAAGATCAGAAGTTCAGTAGAGCTAAACAAAAAACCAAAAAAAAATTTTTTAAAGAGAAAAAAAGAAAGAAAAACGCACACACACATATACTCCTAAAATAAAAATTATAAGAAGAAGAAAAAAAAGTAACTAGAAAACAATTTTTTCAAAAAAGATTAAAATTAAAAAAGTTTTAGAAAAAAAATTTATAAAAGGTACAAAAAAATTTCTTTGATTTTTTTTTTTTTTTTTGGGAGGGGTGAGAAAATCCTGTATCTCCCTTGTGTCCATAACCAGCCTCTTGTTGGAGTTTCTGGTCTGCTTGTGGTGTTTGATTTTCCTGTTGCTTGGTTGGTTTCTTAAGTCAGTTTGTTTGAGCAGGCAGAAAAATCCTCTCCTTTACCCAGGATTTTGTGATCTCCCTCCCAAGCTAGTTCAATGGGAGGGAGATCTGCTTTGAGTATCACAAAAGAGGGAGATGGCTGTTTCCTCAAGTTTGGAGATGCTGTGATGAGGCTAGGTTCTGGGTAAAGTTGAGGCCTTTCAGCAAACAGTAGCTTTTCCCTGAGGGGCTAGCTGTGAGAAACTCACAGAGCCCAGCCTGGAGCCACTGTCAGGGTTTCTGTTTAGTGAATTTCAATTGATTGTCGAAGTTGCCAAAGGGAGGGGCAGCCTCTGTCTCTGATTACCCAGTGAAGAAAGCCACTCCTGGGGCTGGCACCCAAGCTGGCTGACTTTTCCCTGTGTGGATCTGAGTCTGGCAGGGCAGGTTTGGTTCTTGTGACCTGCTAAATGATTCTAGTTTTCTTCCAAGGCCTGAGTTGGAGCTAGCTCAGCCGAGCTTTGTCAGTATCAAAGATGGAGATCTCTGGTAGTGGGGGGAGGGGTGGCCTTCCCTCCTCTGCTCCCTGAGAAGGAGTGAGGACGTTAGGCTTCTGCTCATGCCAATTCTTGGTTCCAGGGTCGTCTCTGGTCTGAGAACTGCAGGATGAAGATGTCTGCTCCTTGTCAGTTCTTGCTGGTGTTGAATAGAATCCACTTGCCTGCAGCGTCTGGCTCCTTCATCCTGGACTCTCTGTGTTGCAGGTCTTCTTTATCCTTTTCATAAGACTATATCCATGATATAAATAAACAAATACATTTGGGTACTGCCAAATTTATTTGGTGGGTTTAATAGGGCTACCACCATGCATCAGATCTTTCTCACTAGCTCAGATTTATAGGAAGATGTCCATAAATTTAAATGAGTTTTCATTTTAATCACTTATGTATTATTTAAACATTTAGGTGAGAGAAAATGATTCTCCATACCAAGAATTTCCTTTAGTGGTATGTGCCATATATATAACTGAGCATTTTAAATGATACCATCTTTCATCTTGGGGAGTTATTCTCAAGAAAAATAAGAAGACAGGGGACTTAGCTCAATAGTGAAGTACTTCCCTAGCCAGCTCAAGGTTCTGGGTACTTCTGGAAGAATTGCAGAAAAACACAAACAAGAGTAAAACACACACGCACACACACACACACACACACACACACATAAAAAAAACTTTAAAGCTGCGATATTTACAGTAAGCTCTAAATTGTCTGTAGGAAGAAATGTAGTGTAAATATTAAATTTTGATTTTTTTTAGAGTCCTGGGACTTGAACTCAAGGTCTGGGCTCTGTCCCTGAGGTTATGTGGCTCAAGAGGAGGACTCTACCACTTGAGCCACAGCACTACTTCTGCCTTTATCAGCTTATGTGGTACTGAGGAATTGAACCGAGGGCTTCATGCATGCTAGGCAAGCACTCTATCACTGAGCCACATTCCTAGCTCTGAATCATAATTTTGAGTGACCAATGGCACAGGAAATTTTCACTATATAATATTAAATTTCAAAAATAGGGTACTGGGGATGGGAAGCATGGCTCTATTGGTAGAGCTCTAGCCAATGAGTGACAGCAGCAGATACTGAGTTCAAGTCACTATCTCAGATCTAGAAAAAAAAGGAAAAAAGAAATCTGGTATACAGAATTGTTTATGTGGAGCATCGTTAGTTTTGTTTAAAACATTTCTACACATGCCTAAAGAGGGAAAAACATAGACCAAAATGCCATTGATTGTTATATTGGAGGGTTAGATTTATGGTGATTTGTATGTTCTTTATTTTTCTATTTTCCAAATTCGCTTTAATAATAAGCACTTACTGGTAGAAATAGACGTACAAATAAACTATTTAAAAATAAAAATTAGAAAAACAAACAGCCCAAATCCAAAAATTCATATGGAACAATTAAAGACTCCGAATAGCAAAAACGCTCCTCAATGGAAAGAACACTGCTGGAGGAATATCAATACCAAATTTGAAAATCTACTATAAAGTCATAGTGATCAAAACTTGTACTGGCATAAGAACAGACCTCAGGACCAATGGAATAGAATTGAAAACGCAGAAATGAACCTACAGACCTATAGCCATCAAATCATCGATAAGGGAGCTAAAATAATAGAATGGAAGAAAGACAGCCTCTTCAGTAAATGGTGCTGCCAAAATTGGTTAACTACTTGTAAAAAACTAAAGCTAGATCCTTATATATCACCCTGCACCAGAATCAACTCCAAATGGATCAAAGACCTCAGAGTCAAATCAGACACTCTGAAAACATTACAGGATGGAATAAGAGAAACCCTAGGTCTCCTTGGCTCAGCCGAAATTTTCTTAATAGAGACCTGGAAACACAACAAATCAAAGAAAGTTTGGACAAATGGGATTGCATGAAGTTGAAGAGCTTCTGCATAGCAAAGGACATAGGTAGCAAGACCAATAGAAAGCCCATGGATTTTGAGAAGATTTTCACTAGCCATGAAAGGGACAAGGGTCTCATATCTAAAATATACTTGGAACTAAAAAAATTAAATCCCCCAACAACAAATCCTCAAAGAAACAACTGCCCAATAAATAAGTGGGCTAAAGATTAAAGAGAAACTTCTCTGAAGAAGAAAGAAGGATGGCCAATGGACACATGAAGAAATGCTCAACCTCCCTAGTCATAAAAGAAATGCAAATCAAAACAGCATTGAGATACCACCTCACCCCAGTTAGAATGGCAAAAATCAAGAACTCTAACAACAACAGATGCTGGAGAGGATGTGGACAGAAGGGAACCTTACTGCATTGTTGGTGGGAGTGTAAACTTGTTCAACCACTTTGGAAAGTAGCATGGAGTTTGCTCAAAAGACTTCACATAGAGCTCCCCTATGACCCAGCAATCCCACTTTTGGGCATTTTCCCAAATCTTTACAAACAAGACCACACTAAAGCTACCAGCACAACTATGTTTATTGCAGCCTTATTTACCATAGCTAAGATATGGAACCAACCCAGATGCCCCTCAGTAGATAAATGGATCAAGAAAATGTGGTATATATACAAAATGGAATTCTATGCCTCCATCACAAAGAATTATATTGCTCCATTTTTTTAAGAAATGGAAAGGCTTTGAAAAAATTATATTAAGTGAACTAAGCCAAGCCCAAAGAAACATAGGTCCCATGGTTTCCCTTAATTGCAATATCTACTATATGTAGCAGTCAATCCGAAAAGGTCAGATAATATGATGTTAGGAAAATGAACCCTTAGATATGTATTTAAATGTTTTTTTCTTTCATGCATTTGTTTCTAACGCATTTATAAGATGATTTCTTTGTTTCTCCGTATGTCCCTCCCCCACAGTATAACCCCTGCTTTCACTATATTTGATGTCGGTATAATTTGTGGCGGAGATGGGGAAAAACAAGTCGTTTAAGGATACAGGTGGACCCGTTGCAACAATGAGAATTACAAATTGTCATGTCGAAAACGAACTTTACAACTTTGGTGCGGGGGAGGGGGGTGTTGGTGGGGGGGGCGGAGGGAGGCTGGGAAGGGATGTGAAGGGTAAACAAAGGAGGAGGCTGCAATGCTTGATAAGAAATGTACTCATTATCTTGCCCATGCAATTGTATCCCCTCTGTACAGTATGTTCACAAAAAATAAAATAAAAAAAAAAAGAACAAGATACAGCCCAGGTATATGAATCCATGAGATTCTTATCTCCAGTTAAGCAGCCAAAAAGCTAGCTAGAAGTTGAGCAGTGGCTCAAATGCCTGCCTTGAGTGAAGAAGCTAATGGACAGCACCCAGGCCCTAAGTTCAAGCAACAGTACTGGCACATACACACTAAAGTCCTTCATGTGTAAAGTCAAAATCCATTCTGTACTTAGGTTACATGCTTTCCGGTTTCTTGATTCTCCACAGTGACATGGGTGAATTAAAGAATAAGTACATTAAAGATTAGGAGTGAAGGGTGGATAAGGTAACGACAGTTTTCCACCTTTGTTTCAGCATATGGTCTTGACCTGGGTGTTATGGCAAAACTTATTTAATTATTCTCCTGCTCATGAGTCAAAGATGAGGCTAACTCTTAGGTCCTCTTTCGCTTAAATTCTGATTCCTTTGTTTTAGTAAAATGTAAGTGATTTTTGTCAAAAATATCACTAAAATACAGCAATTCTTTATATAGCTGTGTATTTTGTAAAAATCTGTAAATTTTTGTGTATCCTGTAATGACAGTCCCTGTATTAATTGCCTTTGTTGAGCAACATTAAATGACAAGTTGATCCAGTAGATTATCTAATGACATCTCTAAAATACATCCAAGGTAGTCACTATTCCTAACAGGAAGAGAAGAAAGTTGAAGCTGTAGATCACAGTGAATCTCAGCCACTCGAAAATCACTTGAGGACATTTTGGTGACTACACATTCAATGTGGGAATCTCAAATGCCAGTATCTTTTCTTTTCTTGGAAAAAAAATGTTTCATGTGTATATATCAGGTTGCATTATATGGCTGTCAGATAAACACTGTTTAATGGAAAGGTAAATGGACAGAAGACAGAAACACAAGTTAGACCTTTTAGAATATTAGACCCGGTGACACCCATGAGACAAGCAATAACCGGAAGTTTGGACTTTCCTTTATGATTTCATTCATAAAAAAATCAACAGAAATGTCAATAGAGACTCCAAAAAGAGAAAGGAGAAATCAAATGTGTAGAAAGGGCTTTCAATACTTATCACTTACTAAGCAAAATAAAGAAAGAAAAAAAAGAATTGCCTAAAAATTAACTGGAAAACAAAAAGAACCAGCAAGGCATTGGTTATGAACACAGATGTCATCCCAGCCACTCAGAAGGCTGATATCTAATGATCTCAGTTGAAACCAGCCCAAGCAGGAAAGCCCATGAGACTCTGATCTCCAATGACCCAACAAAATGCCAGGGGAGAGATCAGGCTCAAGTGATAGAATGCCAGATTAGAGTGAACAAAGCCAAGAGCTTGAGCAAAGAAAGCTAACTAACAGTACTCAGGCCTTTGGTTCAAGCCCCAGTACTAGGACACACACACACACACACACACACACACACACACACAAACACAAAGTCAGCAAAAAGGTTGAATGGGGAGCCTCAAAAAATCAATCACACAAAACATACTCACAGTCTTATTAGGAATCAAGGAAGGCCAAGGGCCAGTGGCCCACATCTGTCATCCTAGCTACTCAGGAAACTGAGATCTGAGGACCACAGTTCAAAGCTAGCCCATGCAGGATAGTGCATGATTCTCTTAATACCAATTAACTACCATTATTTTAAAGCCAGAAAAGGAGCTGTAGTTCCAACTGAGCAAAGAAAAGCTCAGAGTCAGTGCTCAGTCCCTGAGTTCAAGCCCCAGGACTAGCACACACACACACACACACACACACACACACACACACACACACACACACACACACACATACAAATCAAGGTGATGAAAATTCCTAGTGAGCTTTCTTGTGACATAATGCTGACAGGCTAAACATTACAACCCTCACAAAAATCTGGAGCAGCTCAGCATGTTTATAAGGCTGATGGAATGGTAAGCAACTGGCATTTTCTAGAAATGGTTTTACTATTAAGTATGTACCACAAAGATCATTTTGTCTGTTTGTCCAAGAAGAAAAATGGTTCATATTAACACTATGTGTAATAAGAACAACAAGAGAAGATTAAAACGGGACACAATTTTTGAACATGAACCAACAGATAGCAGTAAATGGATGAGGAGATGATTGTCTTCCTATGGGATGAAATATTATACACTAGTAAATAAAGGAAATACAGCTACAAGAAACCATATGAATGGATATGGAACTAAAGGCAGAACAAAAAACAAACTGTTCCAGAAAAACACAGGGAAGGAGATACTCTTTTTAAAGTTCTTTGATGTTCAAGGTTGAATAATAACTCAAGGGAAAAACTAACACCAAGTTTCCAGGGTCAGGGTAGGAATGAAGGGACAAGGGTATGATTTAGAGGAATCTCACAAAATATTAAAATTGAACTTTGTATTATTTTTCCTTAAAGTTGGTCAACATTGAATAATTATTGTTCTTATGTGTGTTTCATTGTAACCATGGTAAAACACACACAACAAAAAATGAGCCATTTTAAACTTTTTTTTGTTATTTTAAATTCTTTTTTAAAATTTTATTTTAGAGGCTGGGAAATTAGCTCAGTGTTAGAGTGCTTGCCTTGCATGCCTGAGGCCCTAGGTTCAATTTCTCAGCACCACATAAGCAAAAAGAAAAAAGCCAGAAGTGGCGTTGTGGCTCAAGTGGAAGAGCCGTAGCCTTGAGCTGAAGAGCTGAGAGACAGCGCCCAGGCCCAGAGTTCAGGCCCCACGACTGGACTCCTCAAAAATTATTTTATTGTAAAGATGCTGTACAGAGCATTACAGTTACATGAATAAGGTTATGAGTACATTCCTTGTCGAACATTGTTACCCACTCCTTTGTTTTTCTCCACTATCCCTTCCCTCCCTCAACTCTCCCAGTCCCCACCCCAAAGGTGTAAAGATTATTTCCTACACAAAGTGTCTTGTGAGTATCATTGTTGCAATGGGTCATCCTGTGTCTTTGTTTCAGCATTTTGTATTCCCCTTCTCCTCCTCAAATTAGATAAATGTATATACAAGATGCAGGGTACCAAAATCAAATGCAGTGACAACAGGGGGATATACATAGGGGAAAGAACATAAAAAACAAAAAAACACAAAGTACATTAAAAGTAACAATGACAAAGAAAAAATTCTTTTGTCCATATCTTGTGGTTCATTTTGTTTAGCATCATCTTTTTTTAGGGGGAGGTCCAGTCGTGGGGCCTGAACTCTGGGCCTGGGCGCTGTCCCTCAGCTCTTCAGCTCAAGGCTAGCACTCTACCACTTGAGGCACAGCGCCACTTCCTGTTTGTTTTTCTTATGTGGTGCTCAGGAATTGAACCCAGGGCCTCAGGCATGCAAGGCAAGTGCTCTACCACTGAATCACCTTCCCAGCCATGTTTAGCATCATCTTATATGCTCATATGTATATAGCTTTTGAGCTTTTCTGCTCATCTGATAAGATGATCCTAATTATTAAAAATAAGGGAAACCATGGGACCTATATTTCCTTGGGCCTGGCTTACTTCACTTAATATGTTTTGGTTTTTTTTTTTCCCAAGACTTTCCATTTCCAAACAAATGGCGCGGTGTCATTCTTTCTGATGGAGGCATAAAATTCCATTGTGCATATATGCCACATTTTCTTGATTCATTCATCTATAAGGGGCATCTGGGTTGGTTCCATATCTTAGCTCTGGTGGGTAATACGGTGATAGACATAGGTGTGCTGGTAGCTTTAGTGTAGCCTTGTTTGTGATCATTTGGATAAACGTTTTTTTGTTTTTTTTTTTTTAATGTGCTGGTACTGTGTACTTGAACTCAGAAACTGGTACTCTCCCTTAGCCTTTTCACCTGAAGGCTGATGCTTTACCACTTAAGCCACAGCTGCACTTCTGTTCTTTTGCTGGTTAATTGGACATAAGAGTCTCAGATTTGTCTTCTCGGGCTGCTTTTGAACTGGGACACTTAGACAATAGCCTCTTGAGTAGCTGGGATTACAGGTTTGAGCCACCAGTGCTTGGAATAAAGACTTTTTAAATATTCATTCAGTGACAGTGAAAAGATTCACATTTTTATGTAATTATCACAGTAATGTTTGATTCAAGTAGTTCTATCAGGTGATGTGTGTCACTTTTCATAACACTAGTGAATCTTGCCCTTATTCATAATTTTAAGAGAAGCTCTTACTTTTACTAAGTTATATAATAAGAAATTTCTCACGGTTTTTTGTTGGTGTTGTTGCTGAAGTGCACTGCTAACCTTTGGAGAAAGGTTAAGTTGTTTAATTCCCTGATATAATTAAAAAGCAGTGCCATATTTCCATAACATAGCAGAGTTTAACTCCGGATGAGTTTTAAAAGGTCTGGTCAGATTTTTTCCATTGATTACAAAACTCATTTTAAGTCCAAGAGTTTTTTTATGACACTCATTAGATTTCATCTCTCTAATTATTTTCAAAGCCCAATAGATTTGAAAATAGCTGATTCATTTCCATTGGGGCACCTTCCTAGCTCCTCAGGAGGCTGATATCCAAGGGTCACAATTCAAAGCCAGCCTGAGCAGAAAAATCTATGAGACTCTTATCTCCAATGAACCATAAAAACCCAGGAAAGTAGGGGTATGGATTTTGTGGTAGAGCACCAGCCTTGAGTGAAAAAAAAATTATAAAGGACAATAGCCAAGCTCTGAATTCAAGCTCTAGTACCTAGATAGATAGACAAACAGAAAGAGAGATAGACAGACAAACAGATATGTTTGGGGCTATTTTTCTATGAAACTGTGATATTCAATAAATGTAAGAAACTCCAGTCAAGTAGAATATGACATCCATAAATGCCATCCATATGCTGTAACAGAAACCACAATTCTTTTCTTTTTTCCTCCTTTCTTTCTTTCTTTCTTTCTTTCTTTCTTTCTTTCTTTCTTTCTTTCTTTCTTTCTTTCTTTCTTTCTTTCTTTCTTTCTTCCTTTCTTCCTTCCTTCCTTTCTTCCTTCCTTTCTTCCTTCCTTCCTTCCTTCCTTCCTTCCTTCCTTTCTTCCTTTCTTTCTTTCTTTCTTTCTTTCTTTCTTTCTTTCTTTCTTTCTTTCTTTCTTTCTTTCTTTCTTTCTTTCTTTCTTTCTTTCTTTCTTTCTTTCTTTCTTTCTTTCTTTCCTTTTTGCCAGTCCTGGGGCTTGAACTCGGGGCCTGGGCACTGTCCCTGAGCCTCTTTTGCTCAAGGCTAGCACTCTACCATTGAGCCACAGTGCCACTTCTGGTGCTTTCTGTGTATGTGGTAGTGAGGAATCGAACCCAAGACTTCATGCATGCAAGGAGAGCACCCTACCACGAAGCCACACAGCTAGCCCCACAGTTAATTAACAGAAGAAAATTATGGTCGTTTCCCCTCATTTTCAAAAGTGCTTTCCAAGCCTTTCCTTGGAAGCATGTAGACACACATAACACTTAACCCTTATGTACCAAGTTCCTCATGTACAAATATGACAAAGTTTAATGTGTAAATTAGATACAGTGAGTGATTCTTCATAATAGCTGATGATAAAAACAATGGGAAATAATGAATTTATGAATTGTGCAATTTGTGAATTGTGCAGTATATGAATTGTGTCTTTCTGGAATTTTCTACTTAATATCTTTATATTATGGTTGGCCACACATAATGAGGGAAGTAAGTGCACCTAAGGGCCTCCTATATGAATAATGCACATCCATATCGTTGTTAAAATTTAAAGTAAATCAGCTCCTGTTGGTGCCTTACCTGCACTCCTTGGCTTCTTGGTGGGCTGGAACCTCTGCTTGAAACCAGGACTTGTACCCCTCACCTGAGAATTTTTCAAGAACTTAAGACCAATCTGGCTATGACCCTAGCAGAACCTAAATACCAGGGGTGAGCAGCCCTCAACCACAGACTTTCAGATTCCAAATGTTCAGCCTCCTTGTCTCTGTGGAAGGGTAGTTCTGAAGAAGGAGATTGTACCCGATCCCACAGAACTAGCTTCAGTCAGTCAACATGCCAGTTGGCTTTGTAATGTAATGTATGTGTGTGTGTGAGTGTGTGTGTGTGTGTTTGTGTGTGTGTGTCTGTGTGTGTGCGCATGTGCACATGCTTTGAGGCTAACTATGGCTTGAATTCAAGCCCTCATACTCTTGCTTAGTTTTATTTCTGCTCAAGGCATGCACTCTACCACTTGAGCCACACATCCTCTTTGGTCTTGTTAGTGGTTTATTGGAAATAAGATTTTCATGGAGTTTCCTGCCTGGGCTATATTTGAACCATGATCCTCACATCTTAGGCTCCTGAGTAGCAAGAATGACAGGCATGAGTTCCTGGCACTAGCAATAATGTGCTTTTTATCAGCTGCTTATCCTTGGTACACAAGGGGTTAAGTGCTATGCATGGCTTCAGACATGGAAAAGGCCTGAGGAGGGAGAAGTTCCATATTCTTATTTTGCTTGCATCTTGTTGCTGTTCACAGTATTTTCCCAAATACACTGACATTCAAATCTTATCTGAGGGTCTGCTTCTGAGGGCACCTAAATCAACAAGAGCCACGTGATTCAGAATTCAGGTAGCATTTTTACAGATATACTAAATAAAAGCAAATGCCAAGATGACGAGAAGTTTGATTGATATCTGTGTTTTTATAAACTCTTAGAAAATTGACATCTGCCAATTACATGATTTTGGTCCTTGAAGCAAAATGTGTTTTATATACACTAATTAAGACTGTCACCAAGAGAGTTTAGATCTGTCAAAACAGGTACAAGACCAAAGAATGGAAAATAGGATGGGGAACTTATATGAGGGAAGTGTCAGTTGTCATCTTAGCTATTTACACCCAGTTGTTTTACAGTAATTTTGTTTTAATAAATAGAAAGGGTGTACAGTTCAGAATAATGGCAAAAATGTATTTTATAGTAAATACATAGACCGGAACATACTCAGTTATCATTATTATTAGATATTATGTGCTGTACCCAATTATATTGCTACAACTTTGTACAACAAGCAGCGCAACAGGTTTGTTTACTGCAACATCACCACAGACACATGAGGAGAACATTCCATTCCATTATAATGGCTATGATGTCACTAGCCAATAGAAAACTCTTGGCCCCCATGCCACTCCTGCCATATTATACTCTCACGGGACCACCATTATATATGTGGTCTGTTACTAATCTAAAAGTCTTTATACCACACATGATTGTATTTATATTTGGATGTAGAGACCATCCTAGAATCTTATCCCCAACAAAGTACTCAGAAAGCCAGAAGTAGCTGTGTGGCTCAAGTGGTAGAGCACAAATCTTGAGCCAAAGAAGCTCAGGGACAGCACTGAGGCCCAGAGTTCAAGCCCCAGGACCGGCATAAATAATAAATAAATAAATAAATAATAACAAGGAAGCAAATCAAAGAAAATAAACACAAGTTCAAGACATGACTCAAGTGGAAGAATACCTGTCTACCAAGTTCAAGGCCCTGGATTCAAACACCAGAACTGCAGAGAGACAGAGAGAGTTCTTTTCTTTATTTCAAAAAACAGGCAATCTCAATGTCAGCCATTTGTGCAAATAGTAAAGACATCAACTGATTTTTTTTTTGGAACCGACTATAATGAATGGAAAGAAACAAACCCTTTCCGTTTTGATGGAGAAAATCTATTCTCATTCTGCTTTCTACAAACCATGGAGGAAAAAAAAAAAAAAAACATTTATCTAGCAATTCATCTAATTGTGTACCTAAGGAAACTTGGTTTGTTTGGGTCTCTTTCAAAGTTCTTTTTCTTTTTGTAAATAAGTAGTACTGATTTGCCTCTGCTTCTTATGTTTAAGGTATGAGATCAGATATTTAAGCAAAAGGAAAAAACAAAATTCTTAGAAAGCAATTACTGGTAACATACAGGAAAAATCCAAAGAGGTCACATTAAGGAGAAGTGAGTGAAAAGGAAGAAAGGTATTGATGAAAGGAATGGTGCACTATATATCAAGAGCAAGACACTTAAATGACAATTAGGAAATCCAACAACTTTGCGTGTCCTGCATTGAGAAGCACATCAGACACAAGACTCCTCCTCCACTGGAGAAGAAATCCGGAGAAGGGTATATTACCTCTCCTCTGTTCCATTTCCTCTCTTACTCACTTTTTTTGTCTTTTTTTTTTTTTTTTTTTTTTTTTTGGTGTTGGTTCTGAGAATTGAACTCCAGGCCTGAGCTTTTTACCTAGCTCTTTACCATTTGAGCCACAGCTACGCATCCTGTTTGTTTTTTGCTGGTTCTTTGGAGATAAGAGTCACATGGATTTTCCTGCCTAGGCTGGCTTCAAAACTTGATTCTCAGATCTCAGCCTCCTGAATAGCTGGATTACAAGCATGAGCCACCAGTACCTGGTTTCATATTTTCTCTTTTTTCCACCTTCCTTTCTTGACCAAATTCACTTTATCTGATGAACTGAAACCATTATATTCTTGAGTCTGCTAGATTATATTAATCCTAGTTTATTCTGAAGATTCCATTTATTTATTTATTCATTCATTTACATTTTTTTGTATGCCCTGGGTCTTGTACTCAGAGCCTGTGGGTGCTGTCCTTGAGCTCTTTTCTTCAAGGGTAGCACTCTACCAACTTTGAGCCACAGGTCCACTTCCAGTTTCCTGGTGGTTCATTGAAGTTAAGAGTATCAATTAACCACCTGAAATGGAGCAGTGGCTCAAGTGGTAGAACACTAGCCTTGAGCAAAATAAAGCTCAGGTACAGTGCCCAGGCCCTGAGTTCACCCCCAGGACTCACAAAAAATAAAAACAGAAAACCGGGCGCTGGTGGCTCACGCCTGTAATCCTAGCTACTCAGGAGGCTGAGATCTGAGGATCGCGGTTCAAAGCCAGCCCGGGCAGGAGAGACCGTGAGACTCCTATCTCCAATAAACCACTAGAAAACCGGAAATGGTGCTGTAGCTCAAGGGGTAGAGCACTCGCCTTGAGCTGAAGAGCTGAGGGACAGCGCCCAGGCCCAGAGTTCAGGCCCCACGGCCGACAAAAAAATAAAATAAAATAAAATAAAAAATAAAAACAGAAATAAAGAAGAAATGGCACATGAAGCCAGTCATTTTTCTATTCCAAATTAAGTCATTGAAGGTCAGCAGATCCTTCACTGTTCCAGCTCTATAGGAGGACGAGAATGCCCAGATGTCTGTCTCTTCAGTACACTTATTTCCTAGCCTTTGAGTCTATACCCAGGAGGGGACATGTTGGATAATACAGGCATTCTGATTTTTAGAGGAATCAACGTAGTTTTTCCTTTAATGGCTGATGTATTTCATGGTTCACACCAATAGTGTCTAAGTATCTGTCCATATCTTTCCAATACTTGTCATATTTAGTCTGTTTTGATATGAAGTAATATGGTGGTTTTGATGTGTATTTCTCTGATCAGTATGATGAATGATTTTCTTAGAGGTGGAATGGGGAGATGCATGCCTGTAATTTCAGATACTCAGGATTTGGAGGTAGAAGGATCATGGTACCAGGCTAAACAGGACAGAATGTCAAGATCGTATTTGGAAAAGCAAACTAAAAGCAAAATAGGACTGAGGAAGAGCATAAGTGGTAGTTGCATTTGCTTACAAGGATTAAAAGCTCTGAGTTTGACACCAGATAGATAGACAGACAGACAGACAGACAGACAGACAGACAGACAGACCGACAGATAGACAGATAGATAGACAGATAGATAGATAGATAGATAGATAGATAGATAGATAGATAGATAGATAGATAGATAGATAGATAGATAGATAGATAGATAGATAGATAGATAGATAGATAAAAATGAGTGGTTTTTGGTTGTTGTTTTGGTTTGATTTTTGTTTTGGTGACAGTCTTTGAGCTTGAACTCAGGACCTAGGTACCATCCCTAAGCATTTTTCTTCAAGGCTGGCAATTTACACTTGAACCACAGCTCCACTTCCAGCATTTTGCTGACTAATTGCAGATAAGTCACCTGGATTTGCCTGCCTGTGATTGGTGTGCAAATGTAAACTTCAGATCTCACCTTCCTGAGTAGCTAGAATTATACACATGAGTCTCCAGTGCCTGCTAGGTTGTATTTTCACTCTTCATTTTTTTCACCCGACAATTATATTGGTGTCTTCTCTCTTCTTTTAGGCCCATTAATAATTTCTTTTTATATTTGGGTATTCAATTTCTGATATTAAATTCCTATATCCTTGAGTTTTTATTTCCTCTCAATGATTGAGCCCTTCATCACTGTGTAAGGATCTTCTTTGTCTCATTTAATTTTTTAAATTTAAGGCCTATTTTTTCTTGTTCCTTTTCTTCTTTTTGTAAGTCATGGGGCTTGAACTCAGGGCCTGGGCATTGTCCTTGAGCTTTTCTGCTCAAGGCTAGCACTCTACCACTTTAAGCCACAGCTTCATTTCTGGTTTTCTGGTGGAGATAATTGGAGATAAGAATTTTCTAGCTTTTCCTGCCTAGGCTGGTTTTGAACTGAAATCCTCAGACCACAGACATCTATGTAGCTAGGATTATAGTCATGAGCTGCCAGCCCTGACTTGCAAAGTTTCTTATAAGCAACATAGGGTCCAACCTTGTATTTTGTTTTAATCCATTCAGTCACTCTATTTCTTTTGATAGGGAATATAAGAAATGAAAAAGCTGGAACTGGTTCTACAGTTCAAGTGGTAGAGCACCAGCCCTGAGCAAATCTTGGGAGAGCAGCCAGAACCTGAATTCTAGCCCCAGTGCTAGAACAAAGTTAAACAACGGGAAGTATCAGTTTTGATTCCAACAACAAATCTCTGGAAACATACTCCATGCATCCCCATGGTTTGAATTTTAGATATCTCATTTCAAGTTTTTTAAATTGTCTCTCGACATATAAATGCTACAATTAACCTAATTGTCTTTTATTCTTCATACTAAAGATAAGCGTAGCTTATATCGCATGATAGACCATTCTAGTGAATTTTATGACTTCCAACCGCTTCTTAATATTCATTCATGTCTCTCTCTGGCAGTTTAATAAGCTAATTTGAGCATTTCTGGTAAGAACAGAGACCCTACTGGACTTCAGGCAAAAGGCTGAGAAATGATCAAAACCCAAATTTCTTACAGAGTAGGTCTAGTGGAGATATAGTCTCAGCTTTTGTTTAGAAAGTGCTTTTATTTATTGGCTGCTATCAGTTCTTCAGGGGCCTTCATTGCTACCTCTCTCAAATATTAAAATGGTAAGGTTATGTGCTAATTAGCTTCTGCCCTCTCCACCACCTCCCTGCCTCCTCCCAGCTAAGAAGCAGGGCCTCCAACAGGTTTCATTGTTCTGTGTTCACAGTTGCAAATCATATTTGGACACAATTCCGTCTTTTGAACTCTGTCCTCAGAATCCCTGTTCCCAAGCCCAGCTAGCCCTCAAGTCTATTCTTCTTCTGTTCCATCCCATGTCCATCATCAGCTCTCACGGGGGTCTCTGTGCTGGTCTCTTGTATACTCACCATGTGTTTATTACACATGTACTCATCCTCTTTTCTTTCCCATTCTCCTCTCCTCCTACTGAGTTGTCTCGGTATTATAGCCAAAGGAGGGCAAATCAGCAACCCAGAAAGACACCTGCATGTCCATGGAACTTTTTGTTGTTGTTATTTTTGTTTTTTTGCAGGTCCTGGACCTTGAACTCAGGGCCTGGGCACTGTCCTTGAGTTTCTTTGGCTTAAGGCTGACGCTACCACTTGAACGACGCTGACACTTCCAGCTTTTTCCTAGTAGTTTATTGGAGATGAGGATCTCATAGTGTTTCCTGCCCCAGGCTGGCTTTGAACCATGATCCTCAGATCTCAGCCTCCTGAGTAGCTAGGATTACAAGCGTGAGCCATCAGCCACAAATTTTGTTTTGTTTTGCTTTTCTTTTACTACTCTTCCAAAACCAGTTCTTTCCATTCATTTTTCTTCTTTCTCCTCCAAATGTATAATTTTATTACACTGCTTTCAAGCTCACCAATTCCTTCTTCTGTTTGACATATTCTGTCATTGGTGCCTTCTATCCTGTTTTTAATTTTGCTGAGGAGAATTACTAAAGAATTTCTGCTTGATTGTCTTAACTTGCTTTCATCTCATTGTGAAATGTCTATGTTAGGCTGTAACTGCTCTGTTTCTTCCAAGCTGGTTGATTTTGCTTAAAACAGATGTTTTGAATTTGCTGAGCCTTCTCCCTTATGGCCAGTTTCTGGGATACGATGTTGAGTTTTAGGTGAGGTCATGGTTTCCTGAATTAGGTACATAATTTATCAAGAGAATTAGGTATTTATTACATTCTTTTCTTCTGAATATAGCATTTGTGTCTATCTCTCTGGAAATTCTACACAAATAAATTAGTTTCTCTGCATCTATCATCACTTTTACTATTTTGGCATTTTACAATACCCAGGTCCAGATTTTCTAGGAGTCAATATTGTTGTATTGTCACTCTTTGAGTACTCCAAGCAATCTAAGCCCATGTTCCTCACAGATACACTGTTGGTGTATTTCAGAAAGAATCAGAAGAGAGTGTCTAGAAAGAGTAAGTTATCTGGATGAGCTTCTCTGTGGAGCCTAGTTCTAGATGCTTCATCCAGTTACTTGACAGACTCTGTGGGGGACTCTGAGCAACACTTGGAAGAGTCACTAGGGCTGGGCCCAGACCTTAGCTCCTATGTCACACTACCAACAGAACAAGCTGTTTCTACTGAAGTCAAAGCACGCCAAAGCCAGTAGAATACTGGCTCCCCAGAGTAGCAAGTGCCTATTGCTGAAGTGAACTCATAGTCCAGGACCTTTGTAGCCACAGGCAGTGTCAATTGCAATAAAAGTCATATTAACTGGGTGTTTTCACCTTCCTGTGACATTAGACCTTTTTCACAGGCTTTACTTAGAGGCCGGCCCAAGAACAAGGGCTGTTAGGTCTTAACACAGTGTTAGATTTCACAAGCTCAACACTGTGTTCCAGGACTAAGTCTTGTGCTTAAGCTGGGTGTTAGTGGCTCACACCTGTCATCCCAGCTACTCAGAAGGCAGATTTTCCTGACCGGGCTGGCTTTGAACCGTGATCCTCAGATCTCAGACTCCTGAGTATCTAGAATTACATGCGTGAGATTAAATGTTTTGAGAATGACAACATTTTTATATCACAGAACCAAGTTTTACTGAAGTACCAGTTTTCTAAGCACTAAGGATCTTCTCAATTAATGTTTTTTTTTTTTTTCTGAATTACATTTGACCTCTAAGTCAAGTTTTCCTGGCCTTGGTAAACCAATTGTGGATCTACCCTTCCAAGAACTATTTTTCTAGCCCACTTATGCTGGACTGAAATCTTTCATTAATCTTTAGGGGAGGGTATTAAAAATAATCTTATGACACTTTGTGATCTTGTTCACTCATATGGACTGGTCATTTGTAAATTGAAAATTTGAATTACAGTACTTTCTCTCATATTTTGTTATCTCATCCTTCATTTTAAGTTGCCTTGAATTTCACTATTGCTTACTGCTAATTCCTGTTTCTCAAGGAATTGTGCCTCTGAAATATTATAGGAAATGATAAATTGACATGGCTTTACAATTACATTCTATTGGCATGTTGCCTGGGCCTGGTTGACAAGTCTTGACCCTGTTATCTGATGATGTGGGTAACTAGGACATGGGATCCTAGTACCCATACATCTTGCAGAAGAATAATATCTTTTGGACATATCAGAAAAATTTGGGGATAATCAATAGGAATGCTTCAGAAATATGGAGGAAAAACAGTTTGGAACCAGCGAGTTAAAACAATAAACAGAGCAGCAGAGTAAAATCCCTTACTTTTTATATTCTAGTATGTATTCTAAACCCAATTATTTATCTTCCAATTCTATTTATTGGAATAAATAATTATCAATTTATTTGTCAAATTATCAATTAATTCTAATAAGTTTCACTGTGTGAAAGATAAAATCAACACATATAAATATAAAATATATAACTATATATGAATATAAATATAAAATATATAACTATATATAATATAATAAAAAGGGCACATGTTTTGCATTGTTCTGTTGTGGTTAGGGTATCAAAGACAACTCTGTTTTAAAGTATTATTGCATTATCTCTCCCTCAGTGTTAGGTAGAGTTACACCTAAAACTTTACCATTTGTAGATTTACAGCCTGGAGGCAAGAGGAAACTCTGTGATTAAAACATTTCCAATTTAAGGCCTAATAATGAGGAGAAAGATATGGACTTCTCCTGGAGCTATGGAAATATTTGGTGATAGAAAGGCAGTAGTGTAAGTTCCTGCCTGGATGGAAGGTAGACAGGCCAGACATTAGGTAATCATGCATATGAACAATTTTTATCTACTTTTGAAATGGTAGGTATAATAAACAAATATGTTTTGATAAAATAACTCCTAGTCAGAAAAGTTATGTCCGGACTGTTCATCTCTCTATGATCCCTTGTAATTAAGATTAGTTTTGTTCCAGTAAGACAAACTATGTTGTCAGGGTAGGATATTCTGGTTTGTCTGTTCCAACATGGAAGAAAGATGAAGGGTCAGGTAGACATTTGTGCCGTTAAGACCTCATTTGGGAAAATTTAAGCTGCAGAAGTTTAGAAGTAGCTCTTAAGCAAGGCTTACTTTGAATCCATTAGCTCCACAAAGCTAACTCAGTTGCTTAAATAAGTACTTGAAAAAGCCATCACCTTAGGACCTAGCTATAAGTGCTTAAAGTATGATCAAATTTAAAATGAAAATGACTTAAAATTGTCATTGACAAAAAATGCAAATGTGAGCAATCGACTGAACAATATAATATTTTTTTCACTATACAAATTATTTTAGGGAAATAAAATCAATAGTATTGTTAGGAACAATAAGGTTTCCTGGTTACGAATAGGAAGCCAAGGATATAAGCCTGTATAAAGATTGCATCATTAACTACTTAAATTTAGAGGATACTACATGATTCAGCAGCACGTATACCCAAATTACAACAATAAAGAGATTAAAATGGCACTTGCAGAAGGATAATATGAAAATTTGTGAAGTATTCCATATTTTTCATTCTTCAGATGCAAGAAATGGACAACAGTTATTAAAAAGTTGATTACAAATTACAAGTATAACAATATATGCAAGTGTTAGAATTAAACTTTAATTTGACATCAGCGTATTAAATCTTCACCTTAGAAAGGCCTTTACATAGAATAACCTTTAGAAAACTTTTGAAATTGGTTAACATTGTCATTTTATCACAAAGAAATATACTACTATAAGGACCTAGAAAAAAAGTAATCTTAAATTTTCTATATGGAATGCAATCTGATAGGACATATTTATTAATGAATATATGTTATAAAACAATGTTGAATTCAAAGTATACCTAGGAGAGAATGAAATAGATTATGGATATTATGCAAACACAGAATATACAATATTTTAAAATATACTTTTTTCAGACAAGAACCAGAAATACCTTTAGTTTCTGTACTACTCATTTCAACAGATAAGATCAAATTATTTCTGATTAAAAAATCATAAACTCTGCAGAAATCATTATAAATATACACAAACACTCAAATATATTTTGACATCAAAGTCAGGCAATTCACTTGGAAAAATTCCACGGAATTTTTACAGTAAAACATTGCTGTTATTTGGATTGTAAAAATATTTTGTATGGACACAAAGAATGGACTGGCATTTTGAAGTTTAAGAAACTTAACTGATATCTTAGCTATGCTAAATAATGCTGCAATAAACATAGTTGTTCTGGTAACTTTAGTATGGTCTTGTTTGATGCCCCTCAGTAGATGAATGGATTGGAAAAAATAATTCTATGGAATGGAATTCTATATCTCCATGAGAAAGAATGACATTGCCCCATTTGTTAAGAAATAGAAAGACTTGGAAAAATTTATATTAAGTGAAGTAAACCAGGCCCAAGGAAACATAAGTCCCATGGTTTCCCTTATTTGCAATAACTAATATATGTCTGAGACAAGCAGAAACGCTCAGATAAGTTGATGTTAGGTGAAATGAACCCCAAGATAAGGATTCAAATGTTTTTTTTTTCTTTCTTGTGATTGTTTCTAACATATTTATAAGATGATTTCTTTGTTGCTTTGTATGTCCCTCCCCCACCGTATAACCCCTGCTTTTATTGTATTTGATGTTGGTATGATTTGTGGAGGGGATGGGAAAAATTGTTTAAATAGGGATACAGGTTGAAGCACTGCAACAATGAGATGTACAAGAAGTCATGTTGAAAAATGAACTTTACAACTTTTGCTGGGTGGGAGGGGTTGTAGGGGGAGGGGAGTGGGGGGGAGATGGGAAGGAATGGGAAGGGGAAATAAAGGAGGAGGCAACAATGCTTGATAAGAAATGTACTCATTACCTTGCCCATGTAATTGTAACCCCACTCTATGGTTTTTCACAATAAAAAAATAAAATTCAGAGAAAAAAGGAAAAAAAAAAACAACTTAACCAAACCATTAGGACTTAAGAGAACAATTTGTACAGCCTTCCACAACTCCAAAGAGATAGTGATACATATTTATCCTTTTGGTAATATCAAAGGCAGTTTCTTCGAAGTTGTTCTTCAGACCTGGTTTGATATAATGGTTCAACAGAAGTCGATCCAGTGTATCATTGCTATCTCTATTCCCAGAAGCAAGATGCAAGGGAGTCAAGAGGCCTTTAGTTTGGCATTGGTATCTGCATCATGATGAAGTAAGAAAGATGCCACACTGTTTATTATTCCACGAATAAGCACTGTACAGGGGTGTCCAGCCACTCACACTTATTGCATGAATATCTGCTGCTTGAGCCACCAACTCATGGACAATATCTAACTATCCACTGTAGGCTTCCCGATGAAGAGGGGTATATTCATCGTCATCCTTAGTATTCACATGAGTGGCCTTTATGGAAAGTAGTCTCCAGACTCTGGTAAGCCGATTATTTTCAGCAGCCCAAAGAAGAAATTTGCTTGGATCTACTCAAATTTTTTTCTTGCAATTGTCACTTTTTCATTTTGGTCCTTATCTTCATCAGAATTGCCTAACTAGAAACTTTCAGTGCCAGTGGGAATAATGTGTCCATGTATTTCCCCAATAGTTCACATTGTTTGAACTTGTGAGAAAAATACAGTGAATTTTCTGCATCTGCATTTTTTTCATGATGATTTATTTTCTCTTTTTCCATTTTTATTATTCTAAGTAATTCTAACTGGAAAGTAAGGAATTGATGGAGAGCAGAGGAAAGATATACCTCCTTATTCAAAGATACAGACTGAAAATGAGGATCAGTGTAGTCTTCATGTGCAGCTTCTTCTAGGAATGAGAAAATAGAAGGTGGCTCAGTGGTAGAGTGGTTGCCTTGCATGTATGAGGCCCTGGGTTCAATTCCTCAGCACACATAAGCAGAAAAATCCGGAAATGGGGCTGACGCTTAAGTAATAGAGTGCTAGCCTTCAGCTGAAGAGCTGAGGGACAGTGCCCAGGCCCAGTGTTCAGGCCCCATGACTGACAAAAAAATTAACAAAGGAATAATGCTTTCTATATACATGATTTGGGAAATGGCAGAGCAGAAAGTGAAATGATACAACCAAAAATATAAAAGCAAAATAAATTAGGATAATTGTGGGGCAGTCATATTATCTATGAGAACCATGAAAGAGTGAGGAAGTGAGAGACAGAGACATATGCAATGATTTAGCTAGCCACAAAATCCATGCCTCTGATCAATTTATAGTGCAAACAGAATTTTATTTTTTAAAAGATAGAAATAGAATTTATGTATTTACTTGAAATTAATAAATATATTTTTAGTAGCCTACATAAAGAGACATAGATTTGACCAAATTACAGACAAGAATCTAAATCATTGATAATTCTAGTAACAGATCTGACTGAAATCAGCAGCTAGAAAAGGCAGGCCGATTATATCTGTGAGAAAACTTGGTGGAAAATGGTGTCAAGAATTACTTACTGGTGACTCACTTCTACTATAAGCATGATTCTGAACTACTGCTTGCTGATTCTCAACTATTGCTTTGATCATTATATTCTCCAAGAAGAAAAAGTGAGATTTAATTGATAGCGAAGGACTACTCATACATTTAGACTTCTCATTAAGCACCTTCACTCATCAAAATCACTTGAAGACGACAGACAGGCCTACTTTTTTAGATGAAAACAAAGTGTCTTCAAATAACAAGGAATTTAAGTAGTCATGCAAAGGACTTCTATTTTACTGCATTATACATTTTTTTTCTAATGATGGGTAACAATAAATAATGGATCCATTAGAAGTCTCTTAAAGCTCATATGTTCAATTGTTAGTTCTCTTATACTATATCATGGCATTTTTTGTGTATGGTCTTAAGAAGAAATTTAAATTACTAACTTGAATTTCTGAGAGGACAATGTCATCACTGTACATCTTTGTTCTATACTCAGTTTTAAATTACTATATAAGTATGTGCATTAGATAAATATAGAGGAAAAAGTAGAAGCCACACTGGTGGCTCATGTCATTAATCCTAGCTAATTAGAAAGATGAAATCTGAGGATGTGATTTGAAACCAGACCAAGCAAAAAAAAGTTTTGAAACTAACCAGCAAAAGCTAGAAATGGAGCTGTATTCTAACCAGTAAAATGCTAGCCTTGAGAAAACAAAAAGAATAAAAAACTAAATACTGAGATAGAGCCAGACCCTGACTTTAAGCCCTATTATTACTACCAAACAAACAAATGAATTAATTAGTTAATTAATTAATTAAAATGCATTAAGTGGTCACATGTGGAGAGGCAGGTAAAATGTAACACCCGTGGTGACTGGAGTATGTATCTTTTTGTAAAAAGGCAAATTATCATTTGTACTTATCACTAAAATTTTATTTGAAATTTTTTGTATAATAAACCCTGAATTTAGCATGCATTTATAGGTGTGTGTACATGTGTGCATGTGTGTATGTTTATATGTTTGCGTGTTCTGTTGCAATGTTGCTTGCCAATGTGGACAGGGTGAGGCTGAAAAGAGCTAACTGTGTTGCAATTGTTTTATTTATCAGTGTTCTGTTATGTCATTTCAGTGGAACCACCATCTGTATATTTTATTTGTCAAATAATATCTTCATAATCAAAGCATTTACAGCATTAAGTTAGATAAAAGACTGCTTTCAGCTCTTATTATATGTTAGGTAAGAAGATACAGACCTAATTAGGTAGTAAGTTATTGCTGTAAGAAGACTGTAAGTACAAAACATGTATTTTCCCTCTTAAATTGGTTATACTTTTAAGATATACTCATGGAGTGAGTTTGACCAACAAACATAAAGGTATAACATAACTCTCTGGTTATTCCTGTGAAACACAAGGTGGATAAACTCTTTCCAGATTTCTGTTGAAAAAAATCTTTCTTTGTAAGATCATATCTATTCTCACTAAGAGATAATCTCATATTTATTACATTTGAATATCCCATTATATTGACTGAAAATCGGTATTGTGATTATGCTTGTTAGATATTTCTTTCAAAAACAAATAAACACGGGGCTGGGAAGGTGGCTCAGTGGTAGAGCGCTTGCCTTGCATGCCTGAGGCCCTGGGTTTGATTCCTCAGTACCACATAAGCAAAAAGAAAGAAGCCGGAAGTGGCTCTGTGGCTAAAGTGGTAGAGTGCTAGCCTTGAGCTGAAGAGCTGAGGGACAGCACCTAGGCCGTGTTCAGGACCCACGACGGAACCCCTCCCCCCAAAAAAGCCTGTGTCATCTCCAGATTGTGGATATATTTGAAGTTGTTTTGTACAATCAAAGTGATCTTCACTAATGGCTCTTTTGTAGGAGTAACTACAGCAACTTTACAAATAAGGCTTTTCGAATATCTTTTCTAATATAAGTAACATCCCAGAGCAAGCCTTTCTGAATTTCTGAAAAGACTTTGAATATTTTATTATTATTTCAGTTCATTGACTATAGAGCTTTCACTGTATTTGATGTCGGAATAAATTGTGGATGGGAAGGGGAAAAACAAATCGTTTAAATAGGGATACAGTTGGACCTATTGCAACAATGAGATGTACAAGTCATTATGTCAAAAACAAACTTTACAACTTTCTTGCGGGGGGCAGGGGGGGGGCGGAAGATGAGAAGGGATGGGAAGGGGAAACAAAGGAGGAGGCTAAAATGATTGATAAGAAATGAACTCATTATCTTGCCCATGTAATTGTAACTCCTCTGTACAGTATTTTCACAATAAAAATAAAAATAGAAAATAAAATAAAACAGACATTTCTGAAATAAATATTGTTAAGATCTGAAAATGTAAGTGGGTATATAGGCTTTTTATGCATCATTTTATAAAAAGCCAGTTTTTATGAAACTAAATGAAATAGAATAAAAGAATGTAAGTGAATGGGTAAGCTAATTATTTATATAACTATGTTTTCTATTAACACAGTTTACTGAATGTAGATGATGAACTTAAATTATTTCCTTGGTGTCTCTGTACTTCAGTTAATTTTTGAATCTTTATAGTTATGACTGAATTTGTAATAAATAAAGGTCTTTTAAAAAGATTAAGATTAATCTTGTGTTTTGTGTCCTACTCCCAAGAAAATGACTTATTTTCAATTGTTAATAGTTTATAATTGAAACTTCAGTATCATAAGAAATTTTTTTAAAAATGCAGTAATATTTATGTCTTTTTAAACCAATTGTATTCACAAGTTGAAGACTCTTTAATTCATGCTTAAGTCTTGGTGTCTGTGATTTTTAACCTCTTGTTCCTAACAATGATAGGTCTAACTGCATTTTTGGGTATATGAAAGGAAAAATATTTATCTGGGGTGAAGTTGACATTTTATCAGTCTTGCTTTAATAGCATTTTAAAGTAGTACATTTTTCTCAAAATGTTTTATATAAAAAGCACTCAAAATATTTCTCATGGTAAACAACTTAGGTGAGCTACAATGTGGAAATCACTGGTCCATAAGACCTACAGTCTGTTTCCATCAGGAATTGTGGAGGTCATTTTTTCAGTAAGATTGTTTGAAACAGAGATGGGGTCCCCAGGCAGTGCAGTGTTGAGTCATGGGATAGAATATGGTTTCTACTATTTTGAGCCAGAAATCAAGAATGTTATAATTTAGCAGTTTCTTTCACCAGGGAGGTATAAATGATTATGAACTTGGAGTTTTCATATTACAGTTACCTATTTTCTAACAAAGATAAAGCGAAATATTATTACAGGGTACACAATAATTCTGGGAAATTTTCCTAGAATTAGCAGATTAAGTACTGGTGTTTTAGTCATAAAATAGAATGAAGTTATTTGATACAGTGGGAGATGGGTCTCATGCTAACAATTACCATGTGTGCAAAGTTGTACTAGTAATTCCAACTCTGAATATGTGAATATCATCATCTGACAATTAAAAAGGGAAGTAGTTCCACTTTATGAGATTATTGTGAGGATTAAATTAGATACCATAGGTAAAGTACTTGGAAAAACAATCAATCAGAATTTGATACATTCTTCCTGTGACTTTATCATGTGATGAATTCTAACATTTTTACTGTGATTTTTATATTTTGTATCTTTATAATGTGCAGTTTGATGTATTAATATTCATTGTGTTGGTCACTTTTCTGTCATGAGGGAAAAACCTGCAAAGAAAATTTCTGAGAAGGAAACTATTATATTGACTCATGGTTTGAGAGAATGCAGTTTAAGATCAGATGTCTCCATTGTTTTTAATTATATTTTCATTATCTTAAATAGCTGTACAAAGGAATTTTCATTCAACAAATCAGTTTATAAGTACAGTTGGTCTTTACTTACCTTTCCCACACCCTTCCAAAACTCACCCTACTTTAATTTTTTCTGGTTTAATACTATCTGCATTGTATATTATGCCCTCACTCTCTTCCTCCAAGTCTCTTTATACCTTCCCTTTGACTTCCCCTCACATCTTCCTAACGATAGTGTCCTGGTATTCATTTTGATGGATTAAAAGTTCAATTTTATAAGAAATTACACCTTTGAAATACTCCTCTGAAAATAGCATGAATTGGTTAATACTGTTGTGTAAACTTGCATAAAGTGTTACCTATTAGATCTATCCATTTCTTTGCAAATAATGCAATGGTCTTCATAATGGATGGGTGCAATCCAATTGTGTATATATGCCACACTTTCTCCAACCATCCCTTCCCCAAAGGGCATCTGGACTGTTTCCATAAGTTGGAGATGGTGAATAGTGCAGCAGTGAACATGGTTGTGAAAGTGATTTTACTGTATCCTTTTGGAAGAATTCACCACTATCTTTCTGGGAGCAATATTCTTGTCAATTTTTCAGAATAAGCACATCCATCCCTTCATCCCATCACAACGTTTTTCAAGTCCTCAAAAACACACTATCCAGTACAGGTCTCAATAAGCTAAAACCACACTGTGCCCACATTCCTTCAATACATTTTTTCATAATTGTACATATAATTTATTGAGAAGCTTCTGTACTTCCCTAATGTGGGAATGAGGGACATGGCATTATAGTAAAAGTAAGAAAAATGCAATTTAATTAGCTATTATCTTATTTAAAATCTTTTTCAGCTCTAACTCATAGCCTCACTTACTATTATTTTAATCTTTAATGGATTATTTCATCTACCTCCTAAATTATAACTGGTGAGTTAAACACAAAAGCAAAAAGTGTGGTTTGATTTTGACACTCATATTTGAGGATCCACAATATGGGCAAATAGATAGATTGGAATTAATAGCCATTATCCATATTGTTAAAGTAAAGATGGTTTTCCCAAACTGATTATCTCAATTCATATTCCCTTCAACAACAAGAAACATGTGACAATTCCTTTGTTTTGCTCCTTATTAACTTTGTTTCCAATTTATTTTATAACGAAGGAACATTTTTCATAAATCTACTGTATATACAAAAATATGTTAAAATATTTCTATCTGTATGCATTGATATATACATACACACATATATTACACAGGTTATAATGATAATTTATAACTTCTGTAATTATACAATTTACTAAATTATTTAAAAAATCAATAGCTTATGCCTGGTATCTTGGTTACTTGGGAGGCTGAGATTAAGGATCATGGTTTGAAGCCATCCTGGGCAAGAAAGTCCATGAGCGTCTTATCTCTAAACAACCAACAGGAAATCAGAATTGGAACTGTGACTCAAAGTAGTAGAGTGATAGCCTTGAGAGAAAAAGCTCAGGAACATCACCCAGGCTCTTAGTTCAAAAACTACAATCAACCCCCAAAAATCTAATTTACACCTGTGTAAATAGAATATTTCGATCACACATATGCATATCCATGCTCATTTGCAAGTTAACTCTGTTATGTCTGGAGTACCACATTGTTGGGAGCTGACAGTAAAGCTCAAAAAGTCATCTTGACCTCTGTGGTTGCTTGAAGGCATGTACAAGGAACTGGCTTACTTGACAAACAGCAGGTGACCGGTATTCTTTTACTTCCTGCCACTTTGAGGGCACCACCTGGTCCTCCCAGTTGGTCGAGCCCTGCACTTGCTTCAGCTGCTCCAGCTGCTGGTTCTGCCTTTGCAGGTGCTGCTTTAGGGCCTCCTTTTCAGAGCTTTGCCCCTCATTGGAGGCTATGTGCTGCTCACAGGTGGCTCTGAGCTCCTGCAGCTGGGCCAGGGACTGCTACTGCCAATCCTGCAGTTCCCAAGCCACTTGGCTCTCTCTCTCAGCCACCTCTTTCCATTCCTTTATGTTCTCCTCTGAACAGTCCAGCTGTTCCCGCAGATGTTTCTTGACCTGCTGCTTTGAGCCCAGGATGCTGGCGAGCTCCTCCTTCTCACTGTGGAGAGCGTCTTGCATCAGGGCCAGCAGTGCTTCCGGCTGTGTGTCGCACATACATGTGCATCTTGGGGTCTTGGGGATCTCCTGCTGATCCTTGGCCTTCTCTTCCAGTCTCGGCAGTTGCTCCTGCTGCTCCACGTTCTGGAGATGAAGCCTCTGGTTTTCCTGGATCCGGATGTGAAGTTGTTCCTCCAGGTTTTTAAAGTCCATCTGCATGTGGTAGGCCTGGGCCTGTAGCTGCAGCTCGGTCTGAGATTGTCCCACTGGGGACCGTGTCTCTGCAAGCATCCTTCTCAGTTACCCCAGCTCATTCTCTAGGTACCTGCCTTGCCCCTTACATTCTCCTCTGTCAGTTGGTTCACCTGCTCGGTCAGCCACTGGGCGTCCTCCTTCTGCACTGACCTCTCAATGCTCAAGTCCTCTGTGAAGGTGTCTTGTTCCAGATTCGCTGTGGTCACTTGCCAGAACAGGTTGTCCAGTCATCTCTTCAGTACCCCACACCCCACCAGAACTTGATGGAACTTGCAGATTCTCTTCTTCATGTTGCTCCTCTGTGTCCAGAGCACATCCAGCTTCTCCAGCAACTCTGTGTTCACTTCCTCCAGGTCATCAAAACTTTTGGTCTTTTCCTTGAGCTGAAGGGTAACATCATTCAGCTGTTCAAAGAACATTTCAGTCTCCTTCTCTGCATTAGTGACCACAGAAGCCACAATCTCCACGTGCCACTTTGTGGCCTATAGGCAGTTGGTGAGAGCTTCTTGCTCCATTTCTCTGTCATTGGCTGTCTGCCACACGTGGGCTGGTGCAAACTGTAAATTGATTTCTGCCAAAACTGACCTCTGTATGGGTGGCTTGTGGTTCTCTAGCTCTGTTTTCGGTGCTTCGTGCACATGGGCTACCTTCTCCCTCTTTTTCTCCAGTCGATCTTGCAGGTCTGTCTTGCAAGTCTGTCTTTTCCTGCTTCAGTGGTTGGATCTTGGCACAGAGCACCTGGTTTCTTATTTGCTGCAGTCCCGGGCGGGTACTATGTGTCAGTAGCACCTCTGCAGATCCGTGGTAGTATGGGGACTCTTTAAAATCTGGACCCTGGTGGCTGTGACTATGTCCAAAGGCATGGGAGGCCCACACTCAGCATCACATTTGGCCAGAAGCTCCGTTGAATCACGCTCCCTAGTGGTGATTCTCTTAGAGATCCCTCCCTTTTTCATGTTCTTGGTTTTCTTGAATGTTGAAGGTCTGTCAGGAGGTTTCTTCGGCTGGTGTTCTGGCAGTAGTTTCTTGCCCGCAGCTCTCTCAAGTAGTCTTGTTGTTTCAGACATCTGAGCACTGGTACGGGAAAGATGGGATGGCCACGTTCCCAGGCTCTGGGAAATCATCTATTCTCCCTCTCACTGACTAGGACGTCAATTCCCCTACTCTACTGCAAAGTCGCCTCAAGAATCTTGCTCACCACTCATCCACCTCTACCTTCCTCAACTGCTGGTAGTGTTGTCAACCAACAGAGGGAATCCTGGTGCTACAAGGCATCATGGATAGTGGGCATGGCCATCATTCTTGTATCCCATTTGTCAGAAAGAACCATGAAAAAATGAAGGTGTGGCCAGAATCCTGTGATGCAGGCAGCATGGGCGGAGTCAAATGACAGCGGCTCCCCCAGCCCCTTTCCCAGGGAATTCTGTCCAATTCACTTGGGGACAAGATGGTAACCTGCTTTAGCTGGATGGCTGCACAGATTGTTGTGTATGTCTGTTTGTTGCTAGTCCCGGACCTTGAACTCAGGATCTGGGCAGTCAGTGAGCTGTTTTGCTCAAGACTAGCCCTCTACTACAGGAGCCACATGGCTATGTTTCTGACTTTGTTGGCACTGAAGTTGGACAGGGGTCTTAACACTTTCCTGCCTAGGTGACTTTGACCATAGTCCTCTTTCACAGCCTTGTAAGTATCATGGAGGACTGCTGAGAACCACTGGTGTCTGCCTAATCATTGGTCTTGCTGATGTTCGGGCACAGACCAATGAGTTCCCTATCCTCGTGTTGAAGTGGTGGGAGCTGGAGCCCACAGTTGGAATTCTTGTCCTGCCACCTCCAAATGGCAGAAGATCCTAAGAAACTCATTCCTATCCATATGAATACCTATCCGTATGAATACCAATGGAATGTGAAGTATGTCATGATTGAATGGGAAGTTCTTGAATGATTCTAGGATAAAATTATACACAATTATATTATATGACAGTGATAGATTTTGATTAATACTTTATTAAACAAATGCATTCCTTAAATGGAAGCATAATGAAATACCTAACAATTGGTGTCACATAATATAGAGATGCCATTTTTTCTGCCAAGACTGGGATTGGAACTCATGGTCTGGGTTATTCTATTGCACTGTGTGGGAAGGAGAAGCTCATCTCTTTGAAGTGAAGAAATTCAAGTCTGTTCTTTAGGCCTGATTTCGATCCTCAGCACTAGAAACCATCCTATTCATGTACATTTTAAATATATGATTTATATTTCATACATAGGTAGACTCTATATTGCATTCAGTGTATTTATTCATTTTATTTTTTGTTTTATTCATTTATTGACCATTTATTTTATTGACTATTATGGCACATAGAACATTGATTACATTGATTACATAGGATTATATGTCTGCATATATATTCCACTTTATACCTGACACCCAAGACTTTCACAGAAAAGGAAAACATGTGTCACCATCAGCTTCTTACTCCATGATTCATTGTTTGGGAGTGCAGGACCAAATTCATGAATGGGTGAGGGTCAGTATGCCATCCTGGGTCAAATTGAACTGACAGGCAGTTCCTAGGACCTGAGATTGAGTCCCAGGGCTTGACAAAACAAGAACAGATTGACACACAGATGGTAGCATGCTAATAAGTATATATCTTTATAGAGTGCCAGAGATGCCTATCTATCATTCTGTTTTATAAACTACATTCCTACAAATTCTGGGGTATTTAATATGTCTCCATGTAATTAATGTTATTGTTTTCATCTTTAATAAAACGTTACTTGAATCAATGCCATGAAATTATTGTGTCCCTGTAAGATATAGTATTCTTTTAATGCCTCATAAGACCTATAGCCTACTTAAAACATGATGTTTAATTTTATATGAGTATCATTCACGAGTAATACATTGAACTCTGACATTGATAACATTACATCATTATTCCTATGGATGGGACCTAGTCTCTTTATATATCCCGCCATCTTGAAGTGGAATGTCTGGGATTTGAAATCTAGGCCTATGTTTCTGTGTGGGACTATGGCTTCCCCAATAACCCGCAATTAAAAAAAAAATTATTTAGCTCCCTGGTTTGCAATTCATGCCATTTTTTCTTCCATGCCTGGGGTTTGAACTCAAAGTCTGGATAAATATGTGGGAGAAGGGGAATCTGACCATGTTTGAAGACGAGAAAGTCAAGCCTGTTCTCTAGGCCTGAATTCAAGCCTCACTCCTGGAAAACATACACCTTATATACATTTTAAAGTTAGGATTTATACTTTCATACAGATATTCAGTCCATATCGTTTTTGGTATGGTTATTCATTTTATTTATTGTTTTATTCATTTACTTACCATTTATTTATTGACTCTGATGACACCTTTACCATTTATTACATTATTTACATCCTATCACACGGCATCCAGATTTGTAGATATGATATCCATCATGCCTGACACTCAGGACTCTCCCAGAAAAGGAAAACATGTGTCATACTCAGCTTCTTACTCCAAGATAAATTTTTGGCAGTGCTGGGATCTGAACTCAGGGCCTAGCAAGCCCAATTCAAGAATGGGTGAGGGTGAGCACAGTAGCCTTTAGCCAATGAAGCTGTCAGGGGGTTCCCAGGTGCTGAAATCCAGCCCCAGGTTTGGCCAAAACAGTGATACATGGATAGGCAGATGGTGGTATACAAATAAATATATATTGGTAAAGAGTGCCAGAGCTGTTTATGATTGAATGACACCTACTACATCCTTACCAACTCTTAGGCATTTATTATACCACCGTTGAAGGTATATTATTCATTCCATGCTTAATATACTATTACTTATAATCAATAAGAGTTTCTAGGATTATTGCATCCAATTTTAGACTATATCGATGCACAAACTACTATTTCAATTGGTATTCCTATGCATAGGAACGACTCTCTTGTGATCTCCTGCCAATAGTAGGTGTCAGGACTGGGATGTGAAACCCAGGCCAAAGTTGACAGGTTGGCCAATGGCTTCCCTGATAGCCCGCCAGCCTTTAGCAATGGCAGGTCATGTCCACTTTGCAGCCTTGTCATTCAGACCCACGGTGTAAAGAAAAAAATGTAAACCCCCCAGCCCTCTGAAGCATGCCACTTTCTGAATTATCCTACTTTTTTTTTTTCTTCCTGCAAACCCTCAAGGCCTAGGATCCCAGGACTGGCTATGGATCCAGAGAGTGCACCCAAGCCTAGGGTGATGGAAGCTGAGTCAGAGAAGCCACGACCTGAGTTCAAGCCCTATGGTTGGGAAAATAAAGCATAAATTGAAAAATAATTAATTATTTAACTAAATTAAAAAGAAATAAAGCTCTCTGGTTTGGAATTTCTGCCAGTTTTCTTCCCTAGCCTGAGATTTGAAATCAGGGTCTTGGAAAATCTGTAGCAATGTGAGGGAAGGTGCAGAGTTGCCACTACTTGAGTTCAAACCCCATGCCAAGCCAAAACTTGAAAAAAAATTAAGTCACTGAGCTCAGCAGGATGAGTATTTGTAGAGATGGGAGGGAAGTGATGGTAGGAGGAAAACAAAGGAGGAGGCAACAATACTCAATAGGAAATGAACTCATTACCTTGCTCATGTAACTGTGATCCCTTTGTAGAACATTTTTTTTGGGGGGGGTCCTGTCGCGGGGCCTGAACTCTGGTCCTGGGCACTGTCTCTCAGCTCTTTAGCTCAAGGCTAGCACTCTACCACTTGAGCCACAGTGCCACTTCTCGCTTTTTTTTGTTTATGTGGTGCTGAGGAATCGAACTCAGGGCCTCAGGAATACAAGGCAAGCACTCTACCACTGAGCCACCTTCCCAGCCCCTCTGTACAACATTTTTGCAATAAAAAACGTACACAAAAAGAAAAAAATATAGTGCTCAGAGAAGCACTTTGGGGTAAGGTAAGGCTGTCTGAAAAGCTGTAAAAAATTCTACACTGCTTTTTTTTTAATGCTCTGTATGGAACTGAATGAACATAACAGCTTTCATTAAAAAAAAAAATTAAGCCACTGTCTTGCAACTGGAGACAGTATTTCAGCAATTGCTGTGATCTGATATCACCATTCAGGTAACTCTTTTGCACCATGGGTGAAGGCGAAGCTCACTTTACTTGCGAAAAACAAATTCAGGTTAGAGTTCCCAGGGCCCAAATGAATGCCCTGCAATCGAAAAAAAAATATTTTTATACATGTGTAATATATGATACATACTTACATATGTATGTTTATTACATATTATGATTTTTATCATTAATTTTGTATTTTATTTTTTATTTGATTCATTTATTTATTGTTTATTGTATTTAGCATTATTTTCATTTGCTTTTTTGTGGGGGTCCAATCGTGGGGCCTGAACTCTGGGCCTGGGCGCTGTCCCTCAGCTCATCAGCTGAAGGCTAGCACTCTACCACTTGATCCAAAGCGCCGCTTCTGGCTTTTTTTCTTTTTGCTTATGTGGTGCTGAAGAATCGAACACAAGGCCTCATGCATGTAAGGCAAGCGTGCTACCACTGAGCCACTTTCCTAGTCCCTGTATTTAGTATTATTATACATATAATATTTAGCACATGTTTTACATCTATTATAAAACATACAATAATTTAGGGCATTGACTCATTTTCATTTATACTTTATTAAGTGTTGAAACATGATACATAATTAAATGGAAGCATTTGTCACAGTCTTCACATGTTTAGAGTCTCTCTCACAGATGAGCTTTGTCTTCTTTATCTTTGGACACCTTCCTGTAGAGATTTCTTTAAATGATTTATACTCAGAAGCCTTTTCTTGAGGATAGGCAAGTTGAGGGATAAAATTGTAAGGGTAGGGATAGAAAGGTGACTTAGTGGTAAGGAGCTCGCTCAGCATGCATGAATGTCATGGTTTGAATGCTCAGTGCCACATACTCAGAAAAACCCAGAAGCTGTGGAGTGGCTCGAGTGGTAGGGCTCTATTCTTGAGAAAAAGAATCTCAGAGACAGTACCCAGGACCTAAGATCAAGCCCCTGGACTATCAAAAATAATAGGCCAGATGCTGGTGGCTCACACCTGGAAAACTAGCTTCTCAGGAGACTGAGAGCTGAAGACCACAGTTCAAAGACAGGCTAGGCAAGGAAAGCCTGTTAGACTCTTATCTCCAATGAACCACCAGAAGACACTGTGTCTAAAGCGGTACTGTTTGCCTTGAGCTGAAGGTCTCAGGGACAGTGCCCAGGCTTGAGTTTGAGACATACAACTGGAAAAAAATGAGGGTTAATCAAAGTACTTTTCCTATTTGCTAATTGAGAGAACATTCTCTGGAAAATGAACTCTGCTGTACACCAGAATTAGAGTCAGATCTCAAGGTTCAAGTTTAGTAGATCCATATGCCCAGGCTCTCAGACTCTAGCATTATAACCTTGTGTGCTACAACGTTCTGAAAGGTCCAATGTTGAAAGGGTTAATATGCTCCCCAAGCCCTTTGTGATAAGCAGTTGACTTGTACTGACAATGTCATTACAGTTCTGAACCTAGCAGAGAATCAATAGCTCATGCCTGTCACCCTGGTTTAGGAGGCTGAGGTCTCAGGATCACAGGGTAAAACCAGACAGAGTAGGAAAGTCTATGACACTCTGACTTCCACTTCTGAAAGGTCAGATATACAAGAGTTTCCTGGGTTTCCCTTGGTGATGAGAAGTTACTTGCACTCTAAAAGTTCTTAGAGTTCTCAAGGTATAGAAGCAGGAAAGAAACATTATTGACCCATCCTGGGTTCAAATGAAGTTCTCAGGATCCAAGCCCCAGCCTTGTTAGCAGGAAGAACTCCATTATAACACTGTATTTGAAGGACAGAATATAGTTGCAAAAGCCAGGCTAGGTAAAGAGTCCAAGGCCTGCATGATTTGGAGGCAGAATTTACACACTCAACAGGGTAGTCAGCTGCAAAACCACTTCATTCATTCCAGGCAGAGCCAACAATTGGGGGGGAATCTTCAAACATTTGTTAGAGTTACACCAGGGTCAGGCTTTTCTCAGCCTCTTCAATGACTAATTAACCTTCCTTCCTAAGGTGAAGGGAGCCATATGCTGTCTTTAGGTTATGAACAGAGAGCCAGTTTAGTGTGTGTGTGTGGCGGGGAGGGGGGGGGGGGAGAGGAGGGGAGGAACATAGTTGAAAAACCTGATCTCTGGTCTTAAGGGGTGGGTTTTTCACTCTTCATCTGTCAGAGTTGAAGGCCCTTCTTCTACCTCGGCGATTCCATTCTCTTTCCTTCATTCTGCACATCATTAATGTCAATCCCCAGTCCAAGGAGAGGCAGGGTCGTTTCTGTTCTCTCTCCAAGCACCTTAGTTAGAACCTGGCTCTTCCCTCTTGGCTCTGGGGCCCTCAGCTGCCTGAGAAGTGGGACAGAGACAGTCTTCGTGCTCTGTGGTTATGTGAATATTATGCTGGTATCCTGGCACAATGCAGAAGACCTCATGACTGCTAATTTTTCCCTTCTTCCCTCCTGACATCCAAGATCATATTCATCTATCATCTTTGTAACTCTCTATCTGGCTGTCTATCTATCTGGCTGTCTATCTATCTAGGTGTCTATCTATCTGGCTATCTATCTATCTATCTATCTATCTATCTATCTATCTATCTATCTATCTATCTATGTATCTATCTATCTATCTATGTATCTATGTATCTATCTATCTATCTATCTATCTATCTATCTATCTATCTGTCTGTCTGTCTGTCTGTCTGTCTGTCTGTCTGTCTGTCTGTCTGTCTGTCTGTCTGTCTGTCTATCTACCTACCCACCTACCTACCTACCTACCTACCTACCTACCTACCTACCTACCTACCTACCTCTTTGTCAGTTTTTCAGCTGAACTCAAGGCCTGGACACTGTCTCTAGCACTCTACTACTTGAGCCACAGCATCAATTCTGGCTTTTTCTGTGTATGTGCTAATGAGAAATCAAACCCAGGGCTTCTTGCATGCTAGGCAAACACTGTCTTACTAATCCACATTCCCAGCCCCCTCATATTTTTCTTAATGTTAGTTTTTACATAAGTAGGCTGCCATTTTTCATCCCCAAGTTAATTTTTCTGAATACCGGTTACTTCTAAGAAACCTGATCTTCTCTTCCCCTGCCTGATTTGTGATTTTTCCTGCGTTGGCCTCATATTAAAATGTAAATAAACCCTGCTGAGAGCCTAAGTGTGTATCATATAAGGACACAGGCCTGGAACTGTGGAAGAGAAAAGCAATGGGCCTGAAATGAAGATAATGTTATAGTAGTATGTGCAATGGGCTTCTCTGAAAAATAAATAAGTAGATAAAAGTAGAAGCATTGCATATGGTCTGTTTGCATTCAGGGAGGTAATTCACACATAAGTAGATAAGGCACTGATACATAACTTGGCCTTCTCTCTTTGAATTTTTTTTGTGGTCATCCCAGGGCTTAAACTCAGGGCCCAATGCCATCCTGAGATGTTTTACTCAAGGCTGGGGCTCTACCACTGCCACAGCTCCACTTCCAGCCATCTGGTCAATAATTGGACATAAGCACCTCCCAGGCTTTCCTGCTTGCTCTGGCCAGTATCTCCTGCTTGGCTTTCTCTCTCAAAGCTAGAGCCCTACCCTCTGGGCCACTGCTCCACTTCTGGTTTTCTGGTGATTTATTGGAGAATAGAGGCTCACAGACTTCCTGCTCAGGCTGGCTTTGGATGGCGATCTCCTAAAGAGGAGCAACTTTCCTCAGGGATTCGTCAAGGAACTGCTCCACACAAACTTTTAGTCTAAATCTTGAGAGGTACTAGAGAAAAACAGAAACAGGAAGATGCTTCTATTGTGTTGTAGATAATCAAGGTTGGAGACACAAAACATTCATAATTATTAGGTCATTTTATAGGCAAAAGGAGCACTGCAGACTGCATGAGGATCGCTCCAGCTTTTGATCCACTCATCCTGAGAATAAATTTACTGCATGGCATGTCCTGTGGACATTTACTCCCAAATCCTGGGAAACTTATTTCTCACTTTTGGCTGTAAACCTGTGACCAGAGGAGAATATGAGGAGAGAAATCGTTCTCAGAGAGAGCAGCTATAAAGAACATTAGGTAGTTTACTTATAAATTCGAACCATTTAAATGACCATGTTAAAAAGTCAGATTGTCCAGAATAAAAAAAGAAGAAAGACAGAAAGAAAAGGAGGTGCCAGTGGCTGCTGACTGTAATTCCAGCTCTGAGGAGGCTGAGGTGTAGAGAACCTTAGTTTGAATCCAGCCAGTGTTGGAAAGTCCATGACACTGTTATTTCTAAGAGATCACAGAAAAGCCCAGATGTGGGGCTGTGACAGAAGGTTAATGCAATACCGTTGAGCAAAAGCAGCTCAGGGCCAATGCCTAGGCTCATATTCCAACCCCAGGACCTACCCCTGCAAAAAGGGCCTGTACTTCCATGTTTTTGTGTATGTATGGATGTATTCCTTTAGGTGAAGCTCCGTAGTAGTTATGATGATCAGAACCAAACTAGGAAATTTGTTTTTAGTACAATGATTTTATAGCACAGAGAGTGCTTTCAAAACGGTGCATGTTCGAGGACTCCCTCTATTCCCAGTGTAGCCTGAGGGTTTCTCGCCACCCCATGATGCAGGAAGAAGTCTCACTCATTGTCTGAACAGGCAAACAAAGGCCTCACTCCTCTACAGCTGTGTAATAAACAATTCCATCTGGGCCAATTAGTGAGGATGAGTGTGGGCAGTCTCTGAAGGTCAGGAGAAAAAGGCCTCTTTGTCCCCCAAGCTATCTCTCTCACCAGTGCTCTGCTTTGACAGGAAGCCTTCATTTGTGCCACCACCCTTGGCATGCCAAGTTTCCTGCACTTATCCTGCCTTTGTGAGACTATATTCCGGTGTTCAGATACAGTGCTCAATATAATTCAGAAGTCCTTCTGGCAGACAACTAGGGCACTGAACCTAATGAAATGTTTAATTGCAGGCGATGATGGGCCTATGATGCCTCTCCTAGGTTTCTGGAAGCTTGGGAAATCCAAGCACATGCCAGATATCACAAAGCTTCCTGTCATCTAGGGCTGATGAAGCTCATCAGGTTTTGAAACCTTTGACCTCTCCTAGTTGGGTCCTGGTTGGTTAGGTTTTGGGTTGAACACAGGGCCTGGATGCTGAACATGAGCTCATTGCAGAAGCCCAGTGCTTTACTATGCTGTGTCACAGCTTCACTTCTGGTGTGTGTGTGGGTGGGTGTGTCCCTGTGCGTGCATTCATACACCAGTCCTGGAGCTTGAACTCAGCACTGTACGTAGTTTTTCTTGTACAAGGATAGCTCTCTCCCACTTGAACCACAGAGCCACTTCAGGCTTTTTTCTAGTGAGGTGGTCTGGAGAAATCAAGCCCATGGTTTCATATATGCAAAGCACTCTACCTCTAAGGCACATTCCCAGCCCTCTACTTCGGTTGGTTAGTTTGTTTCTGCTTTGTTGTTGTTGGTTGTAGGAGTTGATTTCTGGACCTGGGTGCTGTCCCTGAGCTCTTCAGCTCAAGTCTGGTGCTCTACCACTTGAGCCACAGAGCCACTTCAGGTTTTCTGGTGGTCCAATGGAGCTAAGTGTCTCAAGGACTTTCCTGCCCAGGCTAGCTTTGAACCATGATCCTCAGATCTCATTCTCCTGAGTAGCTAGTATGACAGGCATGAGCCAAAAGTCCCAAGCTTCCACTTCAGGTTTCTTAGTTTTAACTTGGAGATAATAGTGTCATAGGACCTTTTGTGTCTGGGATAGTTTGGAACCCAGATCCTCAGATTAAGCTTCCTAAGAAGGCAGCTATTGACCCCTAGGTCCTGGCACTCTTCTGCAAGGGGGTCTGTGGCTCTGCATGGTGAAATGGTAGCCATGCTCCCAAGAGGTAAGGGTCAGCACCTAGGCCTTGAGTTCAAGGTTCATGACTGAGCCAAAGCAGAACAAAACAATTGTCTGCAGGAGAAAACTCACTAGTCTTCAGTAATACATAATTTGTCCCTGCCATGGAGACATATCTGAGCCTCAAAATTCTTGTCTGCATAATCAGTGTGTAGCTCTTACAAGGACCCAATGAAGGAATGCATCCTGAGAAGGACAGAGCACATAGCACTCTTCGCATGACTCAGCACACAACATCCTGTGAAAAACTCAGAACACAGCACCCAATGCAGGACTCAGCACACTGCACCCTGTGAAAGACTCTGCACATAGCTCCCTGTGCAAGACTCAGCACAGAGCACCCTATGAAGGACTTAGCACATAGCTCTCTTCCACAATCTGTCATTAGAATTAGGGTGCTTTCTTCAGTATCACCACTCTTTGAGGAACATTTCACAAACCACACAAGTTCACATCTGGTGTAGTGGGGTGTTTTTTTTGGGGGGGTTTACCCATGGGGCTTGAACTGAAAGCATGGGGATACTGTTCTAATAATATTTGCTCAAGGCTAGAGTTCTACCACTTGGAGCCACATTTCGAAGAGTCTCACAGACTTCTTTCCAGGACTTGGTTTTAAAGCCCGTAGCAGCTAGGTTGATGGGGGTAAGGCAGCCACTTCTGGTTCCGTGCAGCTGAGTTGCAGTGGTTTACACCTGGCTAAGTCAGGTTAGGTGGCAGCTGTTAGTACTAGACTCCTAGCTTGCTCTGTGTGGAGGTATTTGAAGTCCTGTCCTTCTATAAATGCAGTTAGAACATTCTGTCTTTTTTTTTTTGCGGTAGTCCTGGGGCTTGAGTAAGGGCTTAGACACTGTCCCTAAGCGTTTGTGCTCCAGGGTAGCACTCAATTGATTGAAAGACAGCAGAACTTCCAGGTTTTCTGTTTATGTGGCACTGAGGAATCCAACCTAGGGCTTTGTGCTTACTAGGCACGTACTCAACTACCAAGCCCCAGGAGTGAACAAGGTATAAATAAATAGAGATGCCTGTATATAAATATTATATTCACAAAAGAGAGATGTCTGTATATTATTAAATTATAGATGATATTACAACCAATTATTAGGTATTAAATTATGTCTCCATTTAATAATATGTCTCCATTGAACAATTAATAAAGCATTAATGAATGATTACTCAATATCTTGCTATTGTTTATCATATATATATACATACATCCATACATATAGTTACATGTTTTATAGAATGAGACAGATGTCTGTATATAACTAAATTTTATATGCATCCTGTGTTACTACCAATTATTAGTTATTTTATTATGTCTCCATGCAATTTTTATTCCGTTAATGCTTAATAAAATATTAATTAAGCTTAAATCTCATCCTATAAATATTACATCTGATTTTATCTTAGAATGATTCATTACTAATTCAATCTGTTTATCATTTATTGTGACAATTATTCCACCAATGACATTTATTACCTTTATCACATCCTATTACATAGCATATAGATTTGCATCCTACCTATCACCGAGTACTTTCAAAGAAAAAAAAAACATGTGTCACACTTGGCTTCTCACTCCAAGATAACATTTTTGGCAGTGCTGGGATCTAAACTCAGGGCCTAGAAGCCTCATTTCTTGAATGGGTGACTGCCAGTACAGCAGCCTCTAGCCAATTCAGCTGCTAGGCGGTTGCCAGGACCTGAGATTGAGTTTTGTATGTTGACCCCATATTGCACTTAGTATTGTTATTCATTTTATTTTTTGTTTTATTCATTTATTAACCATTTATTTTATTGACCATTGCTACACAGAGAATATTTATTACATTTAGTACATAGCATATAGATTTGCCTATGTGTGAAACTTCACACCTGACACCCAGGACATTCACAGGAAAGGAAAATATGTGTCACCATGGGCATCTTACTCCAGGATTCAATTTTTATGAGTGCTGGCATCTGAACTCACAGCCTACAAGGCAAAATTCATGAATGGGTGAGTGTCAGCACGCTAGCCTCTGGCATATGGAGCTGACAATCAGATCCCAGTACCTGAGATCCAGTCCCAGGGGTAGACAAAACAAGAACAGATTGACATGCATATGGTAGTACACAAATAAAGATAGATTTTTTATAGAGTGCCAGAGATGTCTATACATTATTCAGTTATATAGGCTACATTCCTATCAATTCTTGGGTATTTATTATGCCTCAATGTAATTATTATTGTTTTCATCCTTAATGAATTATTAATTAAATCAACCACTGTCCCAAAACTATTGCATCCATGTAAATTAATAGTATTCTTTGAATGTGTCAAAAAATATTCATTAAATCCATTGGCCTCCTAAAATCACTCTCTAATTTTATACTAGTATCATTCAGGAACAACTAATTCAACCTTGATATTCATAACCTTCCATCATATTCCTATGAATAGCAACGAGACTCTTAGGATCTCCCTCCATTGGTAGGGGTGAGGACCAGGCTTCAAACACAGGGCCTATGTTGCTGTGTTGGCCTATGGCTTCCCTGGTAGCCCGCCAGTCTTCAGCAATGCCAGGTTACAAACTCTTTTCAGCCATGTCATTCAGACCCAGTATGGTCACCTTGAAAAGAAGACAAATGTAAAACTGGCAGCCATCTTCAAGTTGCTGGGTTTTTTTTCTGTGTCGTTTTATCTATTTTTTTTTTTTTCGTGTCAGCCTTTGAGGCCCAGGAACCCAGGTTTGGCTGTGGCTCCAGTTGCTTCAACCAAGCCTAGAGTGATCAAAGCTGAGACAGATTTGCCATGCCCTGAGTTCAAGCCCTTTACTTGACAAAATAAAAATACATACATACATACACACATATATACATACATACATACATACACATACATACATACATATATACATCCATGCATGCATGCATATATGCATACGTATATACATACATTAAAATATTTTAAAAAATTATGAGGCTCCTTGGCTTGGAATTCATGCCATTTTTTTCCGCTGGGACTGGAGTTTGAACTCAGGATCAGGGTAAATCTGCAGCACTGTTGGGGAAGGGAAAGCTCACCATGCTAGAAGACAAGAAAGTCACACCTGTTCCCAGGGACTCAATTCAAGCCCTAGCACTTGAAAAAATAGTATTTGTAATTTTAAAAACATGATTTATATTTACATACACATGTTTACTGCATATTGCAGTTAGTGTAGTTATTCATTTTATTTTGGGTTTTATTTATTTCTTATTTATTTTAGAGAGTATGATTACATGTATAACATTTTTTACATCCTATTAAATAGACATAGATTTGTCTATGTATCATAAATCATCCTGAGACCCAGGAATTTCACTGATAAGGGAAACAAGTGGCACAATTGGCTTCTTCCACCAGGATTAAGTTTTTGGCAGTTTTGTGATTTGAACTCCAGGCCTAGAAAGCCCACTTCATGAATAGGTCAATGTTAGCACACCAGTCTGATGCAAGTGATGTTGTTGGGCAAATTTGAGGACCTCAGAATAAGCCCTAGGAGTAGCCAATATATAAACAGTTAGATGTGTAGATTGCGATGTGTGTGTGTATTTACATATGTATATGCATCTATAAATTAATTTATAGAAAGAGACAGACATTTATGTAGATTCTAGTGTATAACTCTATATAAAGAGTGATGTCTATATCTTATTTTTATAAATTCTATTACTATAAATTGTTTGGTGTAAAATTATGCCTTCATGAATTAATCATGGAAAGAGACTTAATAAATTATTAAATAAATTAATCAATGACCTGTATTTCTTCCGTACAATCTTATACTAGAATGACTAGCTAATTAGTAATTCAATTACTACATTACAAACATTCTATTATTGTTCCTATAGATAGGAACGAGCTCTCTAGCATCTTCAGCTGTGTGTAGGTGGCAGTCCCAGGATCGAACTGAGGGCCTAGGTGTCTGGGTTTGGCTCAGGCTTCACTGACAGCCCACCAGCCTTCAGCCATGCAAGGTCACATACAATATTCAAGCCGAGTCATTGAGACCCAGGATGGTCAAAGTGCAAAGGAAACAAAGGTAAAACTGTTGTGTAAAACTAGCAGGTTTTTCCTCCTCCATCTTTGTTGGTTTGGTTTTTTTTGCCAGAGCTGGGAGTTGAACTCGGGTCCTAGGATCCCTGGATCATTTGTGGATGTAAAAGCTGCACCTAAGCCTAGAGTAATCAAGGCTGAGGCACAGTTATGATGTCCTGAGTTCAAGGCCCATGCCTGCCCACCAAAAAACTAAAGGTTCTGGCCAAGAATTTGGACCATTTTATCTGCCGTACCTGGGATTTGAACTCAGATAGTGGGTAAATCTATTGTGCTCTGGGTGAAGTGGAAGCTAACCTCCTGGAAGAAAAAAAAAAATAGGAGCATTTCCTAGGGCCTGAATTCTAGCCCCAGAACTGGCAAAAGTAATATTTATATACTTGTATATTATATATCACATATATGTATTTGCATAGATATTACATATTATACATAGGACATGATATGTCCACAGAAAGGAAAACAGGTCAACATTGGCTTCTTATTCCACCTATTGCCTTTGGCACGTCTGGGATTTGAACTCAGGGCCTGGAATACCCAATTCATCAAGGGGTCAGTGTAAGCACAGCAGCCTCAAACAAATTCACTTCCAGTTAGTTCCCAGGACCTGAGTTCTAGCCCCAGGAGTGGCCAATATATAAGTGGATAGATGTGTAAATTGCTGCAAATACATATATATATACAGAGAGAGAGAGAGAGAGAGAGAGAGAGAGAGAGAGTGAGAGAGATGTACATTTTTATTCCACAGTATATTTAAACATAAATATATTTATAGAATGTAGGATGTATATATATTATTAAAATACATGTAATATATTACTAATAATTATTAGCTATTAAATCATGCCTCCATTTAATGATGAATCATAGATTAAAGCACAATAAAGTGCTTCCTTGTGTAAAATGAGCTCAGGAACAATGTCTAGGCTCATAGTTCAAGCCTCAGGACATGCAACAAAAAAAGAGAGCCAGTAACTCCATGTTTCTGTGTATGTATGCATGTATTTCTATCGGTAAACATTCAGAGTCATTATGAAGAATGGCACCCAACCAAAAAATCTCCTTTGAATAGAATGATGCCATACCACAGAGAATGCTTTTAAGGCAGTGCATGTTCCTGGTCAAAAAAAGTAAGACCCTGGCTTGGAATTTGCCCCTTTTTTCTGGCAGGCCTGGGATTTGAACTCAGGACGTGGGTAACTCTGTGTCACTGTGGGGGAGGGGAAGCTCACCATTGTTGAAGACAAGAATTTCAGACCAGTTTCCAGGGCCTGAATTCAAGTCCCCGAATGGAAAAAATAATATTAATACATGAGATCAGTTTACATACATGGATTTATTCCATATGACATTTATTACTCTTATTTATTTTTTTATTTATTTTATTTAGTATTATTACATATATAACATTTATTTCATTTATTACATCTTATCACATGGATTTATTTGCATATGGATTATACATCATACTAAGACCCAGACTTTCACAGAAAAGGGAAAAAATGGGTCACAATTGGTTTCTGACTCCACAAATAAAATTTTGGACATGCTGCGATTTGAACTCACAGCCCACAATACCCAATTTATGAATGGATCAGGTGTAGAATAAAAGCCTTTGGCAAACAGAACTGCCATCCAGTTCTGAGGAACTGTGATCAAGCAATAGTAATAGTGGATAGATAGATCGATAGACAGATCAATAAATAGATAGATAGATGTGTAGTTTGTTATATATATGAGAGAGACAATATGAGAATAATAAATTATATATATTATGAATTATTAGTTATTAAATTATGCCTCAATTTAATGAAGTATCATGGTTGAGTACTTATTAAACCATTAATGTAAAAGTAGTCAGCATTCCTTAATTGGGAGAATCATACCATGGTGCTAGAATGGAAGACATAATCTAATACTTTTTGCGTGGCATTCTATAAGGGAATCATGAACTAACTGCAAATTTAATTGTTACTTTTATAACACTCCATTAAGCATTCACATGAATAGTGAAGATTTTCTCATGATCTACCACCATTTGTAGGTGGCAGTCCTGGCATTCGAACTCCAGGCCTGGGTAGTTTACTGCGAAATGCAAACCATTAGAATGACATATTGTCACGATGAAAGAAAAGAATGAGAAGAATAGAAACCCAGGTGTCAGTGGATCCTGCTTGTAATCCTAGCTCTTCAGGAGGCTAAGAGGTAGAGAAAGCCAGTTTGAATTCAGCCAGGACAGGAAAGTCCACAGCACTCTTATTTCTGAGGGATCACAGGAAGAAAAAATTCCCATGAATGGGGCTATGGCTCAGGCAGAGTGCTACCCTTGAGCAAAAGGAACTCAGCGACAGTGCCTAGGCTCATCGTACAACCCCTGGACCTGTCAAAAAAATAAAGCAAGTAACAGCATGTCTCCCTATGTATGTATGCATGTATTTCTATCGTTGAAGGTCCAGAGTCCCTATAATGAAAGGCATCCAGCTATGAAATTTGCTTTGAATAGGATGATTTCATAGCACAGCCAGTGCTTTCAAGACAGTGCCTGTCCTGGGGCTCCCGTCACTGTTTCCAATGTAGCCTGAGGTTTTCTCCACACCAGGGACTGCTGGAGGAAGTCTGACTCATTGTTGGAACAGGCAAACAAAAGGCCTCACTCCTGTACAGCTGTGTAACAAAAAACTCATTCTAGGCCAATTACTGAGGAGGAGTGTGAGTGAGATCTGAAGACCAGGAGGGAAAAAAAGCTATCTATCTCCCCAATGCTCTGTTTTGACAGGAAGCCTTCATTTGTGCCACCTCCAGTGGCAGGCCAAGTTCCCTGCACTTATCCTTTCTTTGTTAGACTATGTTCCATTGTTGAAATAACCTGCTACAATTAATTCAAGGGTCCTTCTGGCAGACAACTAGGGAGCTGAACTTAATAAATGATTCATTATTGTCAATGGTGCCTCCCTAGGTTTCCAGAAGCTTGCTGAATCTAAGCACATGGGTAATTTCACAGTGCTTCCTGTCATCTAGGGCTGGTGAAGCTCATCATGTTTTGAAACTTTTGACTTCTCCTAGTTGGGCCTTGGGTGGGTAGGTTTCAGGGTTGAACACAGGACCTGGGTGCTGACCATGAGCTCAGAGCAGAAGCTCAGTGCTTTACCATTTGGTGTTACAGCTTCACTTCTGGTATCTGTGTGTGTGTGAGAGAGAGAGAGAGAGAGAGTGCACGCACGTGCACGATCACGCCTATGCACGTGCGTGCGCAAGCATGTATGTGTGTTCATAAACTTGTCCTGGAGCTTGAACTCACGACCTGAGCACTGTACATGAGTTTCTCCTGTACAAGAATAGAACTCTACCACTTGAGCCACAGAGCCACTTCAGGCTCTTTTCTAGTGATGTGGTACTAAGCAATCAAACCCAGGGATTCAGACATGCAAAGCACTCTGCCCCTAAGACACATTCCCAGCACTCCACTTCAGGTTTCTTTCTTTCTGTTCTTCAAAGTTGGAGGAATTGAATTCTAGGCCTGGGTGCTGTCCTTGAGCTTTTCGTTTAAAGCCAATCACTCTACAACTTGAGCTACAGCTCCCCTTGAGGTTTTTGGTGGGTCACTGGAGAGAAGCATCTCAAGGAATTTCCTGTCCAGGCTGGCTTTGGACCGTGATGCTCAGCTCTCAGACTCCTGAGTACCTAGAATGACAGGCGTGAGTCAGCAGTGCCAATCTTCCACTTCAAGTTTCTAAGTAGTGAATAGGAGATAAAAGTCTCATGGGACCTTTTGTGTCTGGGATAATTTTGAATCCAGATCATCAGATCTCAGCTTCCTAAGTAGGCAGGATGACAGACCTTAGCTACTACATGCCTACACCATAACACTGTGTTGCAAGGGGGTGCTTGGCTCCATGTGGTAGGGTGCTACCCATGATCCCAACAGGTAAATATCAGTGGCTAGTCCCTGAGATCAGGGTTCATGACTGAGAAACATAAACCAAAACAATTGTTTGCAGGTGACAACTCACTAGATTTCAGGACATACATAATTTTAGCCCTGAAATGGGGATATATCTGAGTCACAAGTTTCTCATCTGCACAATCATCTTACTTGTGGACCTCTTACAAGAACCAGATGAAAAAATGCACCCCTTGAAGTACTCAGCACACACCTAATGAAGGACTCATCACATAGCTGTATCCCACACACTGTCATTAGAATTAGAGTGCTTTCATCAGCATCACCATTCTCTTAGAAACACATCACAAACAGTCCAAATTCAGATTATAGAGGGATGAGGTTTTTTTTTTTGAGGGGGGAGTCAGCCACCGGAATTATACTGAAAGGTTGGGGATACTGTCCTATGATCTTTTGCTCAAGGCTAGAACTCTACCACTTTGTGCTACAGCTCAGAATTTCGCCAACTTCATTCCAGGGCCAGCTTTTAAACCCACCAGTGTCAGATCTCAGCCCCCGAGTATCTTGGATGACAGGGGTGAGTGAGCTAGCAGTATCTGGTTTTGTGGAGGTGAGTGGCAGCAGTTCACCTCTGGCTAAGTCATGTTAGATGGTCCCTATCAGCACCAGACTCCCATCTTTATCTGTGATGAGGTATTTGTAGTGCTATCATCATATAGTTGTAGTCAGTACATTCTATCTTTTCTTTTTTGGGTGCCAGTTCTGGGTCTTGAGTAAGGGTGTAGACACAGTCCCTAAGCGTTTCAGCTGAAAGTTAGTACTCGGCTGCTTGAGCAACAGCACAACTTCTGGATTTTTCTATGCACATGGTAGTGAGGAATCGAACCCAGGTTTTTGTATGTACTCGGTGAGCACTCTACCACTGAGCCCCAGTATTGGCAAGGGTATAAACAGATAAATGTGTAGATTGGTAGATAGATAGATAGATAGATACATAGATAGATAGATACATAGATACATAGATACATAGATACATAGATACATAGATACATAGATAGATAGAGACAGAGAGAGATGTGGATGTATATAACGAGAGATGTCTGTATATTATGAAATTGCATATACCATATTACTACCAATTATTGACAATTAAATTCTTCCTTCCTTTTTTAGGTATCATGATTGAATACATAATAAATTATTAAGTGAAAATTAGTCAATGTAGTATAATTGTTGTGTAATTTTATAATATAATCATACACTAACTACTAATGTAACGTTACTTTTACAAAATTCCATTCATACAGATGTATATTAGAAAACGTTGCTTAGAATCTCTCACCAATCATTAGTGGCAGTCCCGAGATTCGACCTCCAGGCCTAAGTTGCCCATTTCGGCTTGGCTTCCCTAATGGCCCATCAAACATCAGCAATTTAAGGTCATGTAATCTTTCTGGACACTGTCATTTAGACCCAGGATGGTCACAATACAAAGGAAAAAATAGTAAAACCACCTGCTTGAACTTCTTAGTTTTACCCTTCTCCTTTTTATTTATTTATTTATTTTTTGCCAGCCCTGAGATTTGTACTTGAGACCTAGGATCCCAGGAGGATCGGCTGTGGCAGAGATGCCAAGACCTGAGTTTAAGCCCAGTGCTTGGCTCAAAACAAAATAATAATAATAATAATAATAATAATAATAATTATTATTATTATTATTATTATTATTATAAGGCCCTTGTGCAAACAAGCTAAAGGTTACCACCTAGGCTCTGAGTTCAAGCCCTGGTACACACACACACACACACACACACACACACACACACACACACACACACACACACACACACACACCATAAGCATGCAAAATCAGAAATTTCTACACTGCAATCTTTGGTTATTCTCTACCTTTTCCCCAGTAAGCCTGGTGGCTGTTGGCCTAGGAGTTCAATGCATCCAACACCACCTGACATCTATAACTTTGGGGAAGAGAATGGCTAGAACGTCAGCCTTCCCTCTTCCCAGCCCTTGATTGTGTCGTGGTCTATCCAGGCCCTTTGAGGGCCCTTTTACAGACTCACCAAGATGCTTTTAAAGGCATCACATGCTGGGCACTGATGGCTCACGCATGTCATCCTAGCTACTCAGGAAGCTGAGATCAAGCTTCCAAACCAGCCTATGCAGGAAAGTGTGTGAGATGCTTATCCTAGATGAAAAGAAGATGTAGCCCTGAAAAAGAGCTCAGAGACAGCACTCATAGACAACAACAACATGGATAGGCATTGCATGTTGGCTTTGGAATTGGCATGGGCCAAATATAATTGGAATTTTCAAATGCACCAAGATAATCCAGTACCTCCTTTAGTCCTGTGCTCCTCCATCTTGTCACACCCCCTGGCCTTGGCTGTGCTTTGGGTCAGGATGGCCCTGGCTGGACAGGAGGGCTCCAAGGAGGAAGATCCCAGAGCAATCACCCCACATCCTTCCACCCTGCTCACCCTGCTGCTTCTGCTCTTTGCCATAGACCTTCTTCCTGGAATCCATCTGGAGGTCATCACTTGGTGAGTGGTGGGTGTAGCCTACCTCGGAGCAGTCAGAGGTGGAAGTTGGTCTGGGACTAGGAGCTTCCACCTGGGTGTGGGCTGAGGCCAGGGCTGACATTTACTTCATCCTGAGCCTTGCAGGTGTGGGGAGACAATGTTGACTCCACATGGAGTCAGGTAAGATCAGAATCTGGAGGTCCATTTGTGTGTGGGATGCTGTGGGGCTCAGGGGGCCAATGTTCTTGGATACTCCTCTCTCGGGACTCCCTTTTCCTCTCTCATCCCTCAGTGGTAAAAGAGAAACTTTAAGTAAGGGTGTCAAAGAGGGGTAGGGAAGTATTTCTGTGTGTACCAGACTTGTGCTTCATATTCATCCTAGCTCCTACTTCCTATTTATCTGAGGAATGGCCATATGGCTTTGGGGGCAGGAGATCATCCTAGCTGAGAATGTAGCTCAGTGATAGAGTGGTCACCTAGCATGCCTGAAGCCCTGGGTTCGATTCCACACAGAAAAGCTGGAAAGGGAGTTGGGGCTCAACTTTTAGAGCATGCCTTGATCAAAAAGAGCTCAGAGACAGTGACCACACCCTGAATTCAAGCCCCATGACTGGAAGAACAAATATTCGTGGAGGCTTTTTTTTCCCTTTGAAAACAATTTATTCTTTGTGATAAGCATAACATGGGCCTTTTCCTTGGCCACCAATGGGCCATTAGATATCCCTTGAATTTGGGCCTCCTACCAGTAGTCTCTACTCCCATTCCTCAGTTTACCCTTCCTATCACCAGGCAGATGTAGTCCTAGAGAAGGCCACCAGGCCACCTTGTTTGGTAGCCCGAGCATGCCAGCTGTGGGCAACTCTGGATGTGGGGCATTTGTGGCAGGACGTGCTCTGGGGTGGGAGTCCTCTATGGAATGGGGAACACCAATCTCTCCTCTAACAGTTTCCACACAATCTTAAAGTTGTAATTCCTCAAAACCTTTCTGCTTCTCCCTCATTTTGCCCACCCAGGAGCCTGAGACCTTTGAAGCAGCAACAGTGGTTGGGGACTCAGCATGTACCGGCACCTGGAGCCCCCTGTAAGGAGCGACAGCAGCTCCTGCAGCTCTCTCCTCTTCATCTTCTCCTGGGACAGCTGGCACATGAACTCAGCTTTCTCCCAACACAGCTGATCCAAGACCAACATCTGTCCTTTACACATCAGGAGGGACTCCTAGACGGTGTGGATATGTGCCAACAGCTGGGTGCATCGATGGTGGAGTTTATCCACTTGACTCTGGAAGTCCACCTTCATCAGGCAGGTCGTGGACAAAGCAGATTTTCTTCTCGTGGCCCGTGTGTCCCACTTCCCATCATCACACATGCTGTGGTGGCAGCTTATGGGGTAGGGGACCTATGGCTCCATCTCTATCTGGCACAGAGCTGTGGAGTGGGCCAAGTGTCTGCAGCAGGACTGCTGCTCCTGCTGCAGGAGTTTCCTCCAGGGATCTCAGCCTGGGAGAGTGCTTACAGAGCCACATCCCTCTCAGTTTGGGGGACGTCTCCATTCTCTGCAATGGGCACATCAGGGAGAGTCGCTTCCTCAACTTTTGCTTCTCCATGGATCACAGCTTCCCCTACCCCAGGGAAAGAAAGAAAACTAAGCTGGGCCTGCAGGCGCTCCTCCTGTGGTCTGGCCACTTCCAGGCACTTGAGACTGTCCTGCCACTTTGGGGTCACCGCCTGGCCCCCCCAGTTTGTAGGGCCCTGCACTTGCTTCATCTGCTCCAGCAGCTGGGTCTGCCTCTGCAGGTGCTGCTGCAGGGCCTACTTCTTGGAGCTCAGCCACTCATTGGAGGCAATGTGCTGCTCAAAGGTGGCTCTGATCACCTACAGCTGGGACAGGGTCTGCTCCTGCCGCTCCTGAAGCTCCCGAGCTACTTGTCTCTCTCTCGAAGCCATCTCTTTCCATTCCTCTATCTTCTCCTCTGATCAGTCCAGCTATTTCCACAAATGTTTCTTCACCTGCTGCTCTGAGTCCAGGATGCTGGTGAACTGCTCCTCCTTCTCACCACTCACCCTGTGGAGAGCGTCCCACAGCAGGGCCACCTATTCCTCCTGCTGTGGGTCACACACACATGGGCATTGTGGGGTCTCAGGGATCTCCTGCCAATCCTCGACCTTCTCCTCCAGTCTCCACAGCTGTTCCCACTGCTTCGCATTCTGGAGATGGAGCCTCTGGTTTTCCTGGACCTGGTATGAAGTTGTTCCTCCAGGTTTGTCAACTCCATCTGCGTGCAGTAGGCCTGGACCTGCAGCTGCCACTCGGCCTGAGATGGTCCCGTGTGGGGCCGTGACTCTGCGAGCTTCATTCACCCAGCTCGTTCTCTAGGTCCAGCACCTGCCTCACTCCTCACTCCTTCTCCTCTGTCAGTTGGTTCACCTGCTTGGTCAGCCACCAGGCCTCCTCCTTCTACGGGGACCTCTCAATGCTCAGGTCCTTCACGACAGTTTCTGTCCATCCAGCTCAGGTTGTCCAGTAGTCTATTCAGTACCTCACACCCCGCCAGTGCTTGTTGGAACATGCAGATTCTGTTCGTCCTCCTCTATGTCCAGAGCAGTTCCAGCTTCTCCTGCAACTCTATATTCACTTGCTCCAGTTTATAGAAGCTTCTGGTCTTTTCCTCGAGTTGAAGTGTTAACATCATTCAGCTGTTCGAACAACATTTTGGTCTCCTGTAAGCAGTGACCCGAGAAGCCACCAGCTCCAGCTCCACCACTCACCACTCTGTGGCCTGCAGGTGGCTAGTGAGAGTTTTGTGCTCCATTTCTCTGTCATCAGCGCATACTTCACTTGGACGGGTGCAGATTGTAAATTGCTTTCTGCTGAAACCAACCTCTGTATGGTTGCCTTGTGGATCTCTAGCTCTGTTTTCATTTCTTTGTGCACTTGGGCAATCTTCTCCCTGTCTTTCTCCCATCGATCTTGCAGGTCTGTCTTTTCCTGCTTCAATGGTTGGATCTTGGCACAAAGCGCCTGGTTTCTTCTTTTGTTCTGTTCCGGGGGGGGGGGGGCGTCATGTGTCTGTAGCACCTCTGCAGATCCTTGGTGATATCTTGACCCTTGACACTCTGACCCCTGGTGGCTGTGACTGTGTCCAAAGGCAGGAGAGTCCCGCAGTCAGCATCACCTTTGGCCAGACCCTCCGTTGAATCATGGTCCCCAGTGGTGTTTGTCTTGTGGATCCCTCCTTTTTATCTGTTCTTTGTTTTCTTGAATGTTGAAGGTCTGTCAGGAGGATTCTTCTGCTGGAGTTCTGGCTTCCCAAATAGCCCGCCAGCCTTCAGCAATGCAAGGTGAAGTACCCTTTGGAGCCGTGTCATTCAGACGCAGATAGTCATCGTGCCAAATGTAACAGGCCATCCTGCCACTTTTTTTCTGACCCAGATGGTCATGGTGCAAAACGTAAAAACACCATCCCACTACTTCTTTTCAGCATCCCCCCCGCCCCCTGCAAGGCCTGGAGGTCTAGGATCCCAGGATCAGCTGTGGTTCCAGTGGCTGCACCCCAGCTTAAGGTGATGGAAGCTGAGGCAGAGTTGCAATGGCCTGAGTTCAAGACCTTGCTTGGCCAAAATAATAAAAAATTTATATATATGTATATATATCCCTGAGTTGCGATTGGTGGTGTTTCTTCTTCCAGGCTTTGGATTTGAACTCAGGGTCTGGGTAACCCTGCAGCACTGTGGACAAAGGAGAAGCTCGCCATGATTGAAGACAAGAAAGTCAGGCCTAGTCCCTAGGCCTGAATTCAAGCCCCAGCCCTGGGAAACATACTATTTATGTACATTGTAAAGATAGGATTTGTACTTAGCTATAGATGTTCAGTCCATATCCTGTTCGTTGTGGTTATATATATTGTATTTCTGTTTTATTCATTTATTTACCATTTATTTTCTTGACTGTGTTAACATGTATTCCATTTATTATAATGATGACATCCTATCACATAGTATCTAGATTGTAGACATGTTCTCCATCATGTCTGATACCCAGTACTCTCAGAGAAATAGAAAATAGGTGTCACACTCAGCTTCTTACTCCAAGATCCAATTGTTGGCAGTGCTGGGATCTGAACTCAGGGCCTAGCAGACCCAATTCATGAATGGGTGTGTCAAAACGGCAAGGAATCTGACAGGCAGTTCCCAGACCCTGATATTGAGTCGCAGGGGTGGACAAAATATCCATACATGGATAGGCAGGTGGTAGTATACCAATAAATATGTATTTGTATAGAGTGCCAGAGACATCTACCTAGGATTCAATAACATCAACTACGTTCCTACGAACTCTTAGGTAGTTATTCTGCCACCATTGAAGGACCAAGTTTCTTTTCATGCTTAATAAATTATTCATTAAGATCAATCAGTATCCTAGGATCATTGTGTCTAATTTTAGACTAGACCGATGCACGCAGAAACTTCTCATTCAATCATGAGTTTGCTCACATTCCATCGTTATTCCCATGCATAGGAACGAGTCTCTTGGGAAATCCCCCCACTGGTAGGTGTCAGGACCAGGACTTGAACTCAGGGCCTACATTGCTGCATGGGTCTATGGCTTCCCCGATAGCCCACTAGCCTTCACCAATGCAAGGTGAAGTACCCTTTCTGGCATATCATTGAGACCCAGGATGGTCAACGTGGAAAGGAATAAAATGTAAAAAATCTGTCCTGTGGATTTTTTCTGTGTGTGTGTGTGTGGGGGGGGGTGTTTCCTGCAAGACTTCAGGGCCTAGAATCCCAGGATTGGCTATGGACCCATGGAAGCTCCTACCCTGACGTGATTGAAGCTGAGGCAGAGTTACCACGAACTGAGTTCAAATCCCTTCCTTGGCAAAAAAAATTAAAATAACGATAATATTAATAAAGTACCCTGGCTCAGAACTCGCACCATTTATTGCCACAACAGGGATTCCAACTCAGGTTTGGGTAAATCAATAGCACCGTGGGGGAAAGGGAAACTCACCATCCTTGAAGACTATAATATCACGCCAAGTCACAGGGCCTGAATTGAAGCCCCAGCAGTAGCAAAAATAATATACCTACCTATTTTATACATAGTATCTCTATTTACATACATGTGTGGAATGTATCATGCATTCAGTGTAGTTATTCTTTTTATTGTGTGTCTTAGTTACTGATGCATTTTGTGTTTTATTTAGTATGACAGACATAACTGTGCAACACAGATGACAACCTATTCCCATCGCTATAGAGTTGCTTATATAGCATTCTCCATCCTCCCTGAGACCCTGGACATTCACAGGACAGGAAAACAGGTGGATCGATGGGCTTCTCACATCAGGATTCTTCTTTTGCCAGTATTGGGATTTGAACACAGAGCCTAGCAGGCCCAATTGGTGAAAGTGTCTAGGTGAGGATACTGGCCTGTGAGCAACTAAGGAGCTAGGCCGTTCCCAGGCCCTGACATCGAAGCCGAGGGAGGGCCAGAATAGTCCTAAATTCATAATTTAAACATGGGATCTATATTGAAATACCTGTGCAGACAACACCTTACATTTGGTGCACTTCTTAATTTGTGTCTAATTCATGGAGGTATTGTGTATTTTACTAAGTATGGTGACAGGTATAACTGTGCTGACATGGATGACAACCTGTTCACATGGTTATAGGGTTGCCTGTGCATTCATTCTCCATGCTAGCTGAGACCCATGACTTTCAAAGGAGAGGAAAACGTGCAACGACTGGATTCTGATATCAGGATGAAACTTTTGTCAGTGCTGGGATTTGAACTCAGGTCTGGGTAACTCTGTTGCACTGTGGGGGGAGGGGAAGCTCACCATCCTTGAAGACTAGAATATCAGTCCTGGTCCAGGGCCTGATTTGAAGGCCCAGAACTGGACGAAATTAGAAGTCCATCTCTTTTAAACATAGGATCTCTATTTACATACAAGTGTGGTATGCATTTTGCATTCAGTGTAGTTATTCTTTTTATTTTGTGTCTTTTTCAAGGAAGTATTGTGTATTTTATTGAGTATAGGATGACATATATAGCTGTGCTGACGTGGATGACAACCTATTGCCATGGGTGTAGAGTTGCCTATGTTTTCTTGATTCTTGCTGAGACCCAAAACTTGCACAGTACAGGATGAACCTTTAGGTAGTGCTGGGATTTGTACTCGGTGTCTAGCAGGCACAACAGCCAAATGGGTCCACATGAGGGCACCAGCTTGTGAGCCACTAAGGAGCTAGGCCATACCCAGGACCTGAGATCAAGCCCCGGGGTGGGGGTGGGGCACAATATTCATCCATTCATAAGCTGAAACTAATATGCTAATAAAACCTATTTAGATAGAGTAGGAGATGTGGCGAGCTGTGTTGGAATCCTATCAACTATGTGAGTACCGATTCTTGGATCTTTCCAATGCCTCCAATTCCTGAATGTGATTCTTATTGTCACACTTCATGAACTCTTAATTAAAAATAATCGTTGTGCCATATGTCTTGCCTATCATTTCCTATGAAAATCATGCATGAATTAAACTCCTCCCTAGGCATAAATTCAAGCACCTCAAAATATTTATAGACATGTCGAATATATGATTTATACTTACACCTATATATTCAGTCTATATCATGTTTGTTGGATTGATTCATTATATTTTATTATTGATTTATTTAGTTAGCATTTATTTTACGGACTGTGAGTGCACCTATAATATTTATTACATTTATTCCTATCTATTCCATAGCATGTAGCTTTGCAGACATATTAAGAACTTGCACAAAAAAGGAAAACAGGTGTCACACTTGAAATCTTACACCAGGAAGAAATTTTTGGCAATGATGGGACCTGATCTGAAGGCCTGAGAGGCCCAATTCATGAATTGGTGAGTGTCAACACGGCGGCCTCTTGCCCATTCAGTTGCCAAGTGGATCCCAGGACCTGGGATCAAGTCCCAGGTTTGGCCCAAATAGCATACCTTTCTAGGACCATGGTGGTATATAAATAAATAAAAATTTAGATATTAAGGTACTGCCAGAGGTGTCTATCTTGTATTCAATGACATGTACTACGTTTCTACCAATTCTCATGTATTTAGTGTGGACTCCATTTAATCAATAGTATACTTTTAATACATAATAAAGTATGAATTAAAATCAGTCCATGTCCTGTGATTATTGGCTCTAATTTTATGCTAGACTCATTGAGGGATCACTCATCCAACCATGACATTGATCGCATTCTGCTGGTGTTCCTATGGACAGGCAAGCAATAGTTTCTTAGTCTCTCCAGTCCCTTGTAAGTGGCATGACTGGGATTCAAACCCAGGGACTAGTGTGCAGGTTGGCTTATGGCTTCGCTGACAACCTTCCAACCTTCAGCAATTCCAGGTGACCTACAGGTTGCAGCCATGTCATTCAGATCCAGGATGGTCACCGTGCAAGGAAGGAAAACAGAAACTGCTGACTGTCCACAGTTTGTGGACAGGTTTGGTGCTGTTTTCATTTGGTGCTCCTGTCAGTCCCCAAGGTAGGACCCCAGGATGGGCTGTGGGTCCAGAGGCTGCACCATTTCAGCCTAGGGTTATGGAAACTGAGGCAGAGTTGTCATGACCTGAGTTCAAGTCCCTTTCTTAGCAAAACATTAATTAATTAATTAATTAATTAACAACACTATTGAAGCTCCCTGTCTTGGATTACGTGCCATTTTGTTGTCTGCCAGGCTAGGGATGTCACCTTGGGATCTGGGTAACTCTGATGCACTGCAGGGGGGAAGGGGGAGGAAAGGCATGCAATTTCAGGCCTGTTCCCTAGACCTAATTCAAGCCACAGCCCCAGAGAACATAACATTTACAGACATTTTTATTATATCATTTATACTTACATCCATATATTCAGTGTTTGTTGGAATGATTCATTATATTTTGTTATTGATTTATTTATTTATCACTTATTTTATGGACTGTGAGTGTACCTATAACATTTATTACATTCATTCAAATATATTCCATAGCATGTAGCTTTGCAGATATATTATATACATCATACCTGACACACAACACTTGCACAGAAAAGGAAAACAGGTATCACACTTGGAATCTTACTCCAGGAAGACATTTTTAGCAATGCTGGGACCTGAACTGAGGGCCTAGAAGGCCCAATTCATGAATGGGTGTGTGTCAGCACGGCAGCCTCTAGCACATTCAAGTGCCAGGTGGATCCTAGGACCTGGGATCGAGACACAGGTTTGGCCAAAATAGCAATACCTTTCTATCAGACAGTGGTATACAAATAAATACATACATAGATATCCAGTGATATCTATCTAGTATTCACGAACATATACTACCTTCCTAGTGATTCTCAGGTATTTAGTGAGAACTCCATTTAATCAACAGTATTCTTTTAGGGGATGGGAAAGTGACTAATTTGGATAGTGCTTGTCTTGCATGCAAGATCCGCAGGTTCGATTCCTCAGCACAAAATGATCAGAAAAAGAGGGGAATGAATCTGTGTCTCAAATGGTACAGCGCTAGCCCTGAGCTGAAAAGCTGAGGGACAACACCCAGGCCCAGAGTTGAGGCCCTATGACCGACAACACACACACACACACACACACACACACACACACACACACAAAGTATTCTTTTAATGGATAATGAACTATAAATTAAAATCAATCCATACCTTGTAAATACTGGGTTTAATTTTTTTTTGTTTATGCCATTTTGTGTGTGTGTGTGTGTGTGTGTGTGTGTGTGTGTGTGTGTGAAAATACCGTACAGAGGGGTTACAATTAGATGGGCAAGATAACGAGTACATTTCTTATCAAACATTGTTGCCTTCTCCTTTGTTTCCCCTTCCCATACCTTCTTATACCTCCCACTACCCCTACCCGATCTTCTCCCCCGCCCCAACCAAATTGTATAGTTCATTTTTTGACATAACGACTTGTATATCTCATTGTTGCAATGGGTCCACTGTATCCCTATTTAAATGATTTGTTTTTTTCTCCTTCCCTTCCACAAATTATACCAACATCAAATACAGTGAAAGATGGGGTTATACCTTAGGGAAGGGACATACAAAGCAACAAAGAAATCATCTTATAAATATGTTAGAAACAATCGCATAAAAAAATTTGAATACTTATCTTGGGGTTCATTTCCCTTAACATCAACTTATTTTTATGATAGACTGATCGACAAACTACTCATCCAATCATGACATTGATTACATTCCTCTGGTGTTCCTATGGACAGGCAATAGTTTCTTAGGCTCTGCAGCCCTTTGTAAGTGGCATGAACAGGATTCGAACTCTGGGCCTTGGTGTCCAGCTTGGACTATGGCTTCGCTGACAGCCCACTGACAGCAATACCAGTTTACCTATAGGTTGGAACTGTGTCATTTGGACCCGGGATGGTCACCATGAAAGGAAGGAAAAACGAAAAACCACCAACCTCTGGCAATTCGTGGCTATTTTTCAGTGCCATTTCCATTTTCTTTTCCTGTTAGCCCCTGAGGCTTAGGATACCAGGATGGGCGGTGGGTCCAGAGGCTGCACCAACCCAGCCTAGGGTGATGGAAGCTGAGACAGAGTTGCGAAGAGCTAAGTTCAAGCCCTGTGCTTGGCAAAATAAATAAATAAAATAATTAAATTAAATTAAACAAAATAATAACATTTATAAAAAATAAAATAAAATAAATTTAAAAATTTAAAAATATTAAATATAGTAATGGAGCTCCCTGGCTTGGAATTTTCGCCGTTTCTTTTCTGCCAGGCCTTGTGTTTGAACTCAGAGTCTGGGAAACTCTAATAAACTGTGGGGGATGGGGAAACTCACCCTCTTTTAATACAAGCATTTCAGACCTGTTCCCTAGGCCTGAATTCAATCCCCTTAAGTAATATTCATCCACATTTGAAATAATGACTAATATCTACATACTTATGTTTACTGCATATTGCTTTGAGTGTATTTATTTATTTTTATATTATTCATTCATTAGATTTATTGACTATTATTACACTTTTAACATGTATCAAACTGATTACATCTTATAAGAACTATACAAATTTGCATATGTATTATATATCTTACTTCAGACACAGGATATTCACAGAAATTCTATAGTAGATGATCCCATGCTTAGAAAAACAGAAACAATAAACCAACCAAAGTCTAATTTATCCCTAGGCACCCCAGTGGCTCACATTTGTATTCCTAGCTACTCAGGAGGCTGAGAATTGGAAGTTGAAATTTCAAAGCCAATGAAGGCAGAAAAGCCTGAGAGAAAGCATCTCCAATTAACTGGCAAAAAACAAGCTACAGGTATGGCTGAAGTGGCAGAAAATCAGCTATGAAAAACCAAGCCAAGAAAGAGCAAGCTGAGTTCAACTGTGGAGAGAGAGGGTTAGGGGAATAAAAGGGAGAGTAATCCTCTAAAAACAGAGAACAAATAACAGTACACAAATCCCACCTAAATTATGGTACCAACCAAACTAAAGAATAAAAATGAAGCTTGTGCAGTTGTATAACTTTTCATGAGCACATATGCTCTTAGGCACACTTCAAAGCCATGCTTTTAATAATATATATTAATAATGCATATATATATATATATATAAAACTTTAAATAAACTAAGAAACCAGCCAATGAATAAATACTTCTGCATTAGTGCCTTAACCATGGCATTATAAATTATTTATACTAAAAGTGTGTTCCAAGTTTCTTTTCTTTCTTTGTTTCTTTTTTTTGTGGGTCCGGTCGTGGGGCCTGAACTCTGGGCCTGGGCACTGTCCTTCAGGTCTTCAGCTCAAGGCTAGCACTCTACCACTTGAGCCACAGCGCCACTTCTGGCTTTTTTCTTATGTGGTGCTGAGGAATCGAACCCAGGGCCTCGAGCATGCAAGGTAAGTGCTCTACCACTGAGCCAACTTCCCAGCCCCCAAGTTTCTTTTCTCAGAATCAATCTTTTAAGAAGTTTGTTCATGTGCCTGGCACCGGTGGTTCACGCCTATAATCCTAGCTACTCTGGAGGCTGAGATCTGAGTTTGGCGCTTCCAAGTCAGCCCAGGCAGGAAAGTTCCTGAGACTCTTATCTCCAATAAACCACTAGTAAACCAGAACTAGCACTGTGACTCAAGCAGTATATAGCTCACCTTGAGCTGAAGAGCACAGAGATAACCCCTGAGTTCAAGCCCCATGACCAAAATAAAAGAAGTTTTTTCATGCAGATTATAAAATTCTAATATTCTGAGCTTTAGGAAACTTTTCTGCCAGAGTCTTATTCTCTTCAGGCAAGCACTCCACTACTGAGATACATCCCAGTCCCAATGATTTTGTTTTTCATTTTACAATCCAATTTATTCCCAAAATGCTTACAAGTACCTACTATGCTCACAGAAGTGAGTTTTTATTCAGAAACCTAACCTTTTGTGCTATGAGGACTCCCCTAGTGTATTTCATCATAAGCACTGAGGAAAACTAGTACGACAAAAATGCCGAGTTTATAATTATAGAAATAACTCTAAATAGAAATAAATGCAAATCCCTTTGTGACATCACAGTGCCATTCATTAACCTGTTGTGACATCACAAACCTATCCTGTCCATTGTGACCTCATCATCAATGTGACATCACAAGCCATTGTGATATCACATTGCTATTGTGACATTACAATCATCTTGAGACCTTCCAAACCCATTATGACATCTTTACCGCCATTGAAAAAAACACATGGCCTTTTTGACATCACAGTCCCTTTGTGTATCCATATCCTCATTGTGAAATGTCAATTGAGATCAGATATGCCATTGTAATATCACAAAGCATTTACAATATAATCATTGGTGTGACATCACATTATTATTTCACACATTATCATCACATTATCATTTCACAACATCAGCTCATTGTGACATCACAAATCTGTAATGACATCATACCACTATGACATCACATTGTCATTGTGACATCATATATACATTATGAAATGCTATTATGATTTTATTATATTTCAACTGTCATGTGTTCTCATATTAACAACACATTTTGACTTCATAACCATTGTGACATCACAATCCCTTTGTGACATAACATTGCCAATGTGATATCTCTAAACAACTGTGACAACTCAAACATGTCCTGTCCTCATAAGTTTTGTGACATGTTGCCACTGTATGTTAGGCCCATGAGAGCTCACTATTTTTGACCTCATTATTTCAGGTATGACAAGAAATATTAGAAATATACTGTGACATCATGAATATTGTGACATCACACTGCTAGATATAATGACCGTTGTATCACATTGTCACATCACAAATCTCTTCTGACTTCATCACGTTTGTGCCAACAAATGCCTTTGGAATCCTCACAATCCCATTCTAAACTTATATACTCACTGTGAGTTAATGACAATTGAGGTCTGGAATGCCATTGTCACGTCAGCAATCTACTGCGACATCACAAAGCTATTTTAAATTCATCACTATTATGGCATCACCAACCAATTGTGACATAACCCTCTTAGGACATTATAATTTGACATCATATTGCAATTGTAATATAACTGTACCATCATGCTTTCATAAAGCTATCATAATAGGTTTTAGAAAATTCATGGCCTTTGGGACATAAAACTCATTTGACCTCATCACCACTGTGACATCACAAACCCATTTTGACATCACATTGCTGTTGTGCCTTCACAATCACATTGTGAAATCACAAAGTATTGTGAACTCAGTACCTTTACAAAAAACACATGACCTCTGTGGCCTTACAGACTCTTTGTGTACCCATATCCTCATAGTGAACTAATGCAAATTGTGATCACACATAGCATTGTATCATCACAAATACTTTGAGCAATAATTATGACTGTGAAATCACATTATCATCATGACACCATTGTGATGTCACCAAACTCCAAGACACCATGCCAGTTTTTCTTTTTTTTTCTTCTGTGTGTCATTTATTGTAAGTATAGTGGACAGAGGGATTGCAGTTACATGAGCCAGGTAATGAGTACATATCCCATCAAACATTGCTGCCTTGACATCATATTGTCATTTTGATGTCATAGACCCATTGTGAATGCTTATTCTTTGATTTCATTCTATTTTAAATGTGCCATGTGGAAACCATTGTGAACTCATAACCTTTGTGACATCAAATCTCTTTGTCACAGCATAAAGCTCTTTCTATGAACGTGTATCATTGTGAACTTGTAGCAATTGAAATTTGAAATAAAATGTGATATTACAAACTAGTTTTGACATCACTAACCCATTTTTATAGCATTAACATTTTGACAACTGAAACCTGTTAGGAATTTTAGCACTTTTGACAAAAAACATGGCCTTTGTGTCATTACAGTTCATTTGTGTATGTCATTGTGATTTAATTCTCATATCCTCACTATAAACTAATGGCAATTAAGATCTGACATACCATTTTGACATCACAAACCCTTTGTGACATCATCATCAGTGTGATATCAGACTGTCGTTATGACACCATCAGCTCAAGGTGACATCACCCAGTTACAGTGACATTATAGCATTATGACATCGCATTGCCATTTTGCTGTCATAGACACATTGTGAATGCATATCCTGTGATTTCATTCTATTTCAAATGTGGCATATCAGTTGATATCAGAAACACATTGTGACCTCATAACCATTGTAACATCATAAACCCTGTGTGATGTCATAACCAGTGTGACATCACATTTTTGTTATGCCATATATAGCTTATGGTGACATCACAAAATGACAGTGACATTATAGCATTTGACATTATGTCATTGTGACATCATAGTCACATTATGAATGCCTAATCTGTGATTTCATTGTATTTGAAATGTGGCATATGGGTTGATATCAGAATCTCATTGTGATGTCATAACCATTGTCACATCAAAATCCCTTTGTGACATCAATTTGGCAATTTGACATCACAATGGCAATGTGATGCTACTAAGGCATCTTAATAAAACACTGGTCATGAACTCACAATGGGTTTCTGATATCAACGGACATGCCACATTAGACATAGAATCAAATAAAATAATAGGCAAACACAACGTGTCTATGACATCAGAATGACAATGTGATGTTACAATGCTATGATTTCATTGTAGTTTTACATGTCAAAATGAGCTGATGGTGTCATAATGACAACATATGTCACAATTATGATGATGTCAAAAGATTTGTTATGTTTCAATGGAATGTCTGATATCAGTTGTCATGAGTTCCCCATGAGGATATGGATACAAAAAAGTTCTGTGATGTCACAGAGGTCACGTGTGTTCAAAGGTGGTAAGAGGTCATAATAGGTTTGTGATGGTGCAATGTGATCCATAATGTCACAATGGAAATGAGATGTCCCATTGGGTTTTTGATGTCAAAGTGGTGATGAGGTCACAATGGTTTTGTGATGTCACAGTTTGTTTGTAATATCAGAATGATATATGCAATTTCAATTACTCATAATTCAATGTGAGGATACCAGGTGATAGAAGCTTCCTAGTATGAGGTAATAGCATGTGAAAACCCAATAGGACAGTGATTTCATAATGACAATGTGATGTCTCACCATCATGTTATACTAATGTTTTGAGGTCACAATTGGTGATGAGATACTGATGAAGATTCACAATACATTTGAGATGCCCCAAGGGGTTGGCGATGTCACAATGGCATGTGGGATCTCAATTGTCACTAACTCACCATGCGTATATGAGTTTGGGAAGGGATTCTGATGTCACCAAAGTATATGTAGTCAAAAAGGTGAAAAACTAACAGGTCTGAGATGTCCAAAGTGACACAATGGTTATGATGTCCAGCAGTGTGATATCATGATGTTACACTGGATTTTAGATATCTCATGTCATATCTGAAATATGAGGTCAAACACAGATTTTCACCACGAAAGGGCCTAACATATCACAATGGCATGTCACAAAAGTTATGAGGAAAGGAGAGGTATTTGATGTCACAGTGGGTTAATGATATAATAAAGGCAATGTGCTGTGACAAAGAGATTTGATGTCACAAAGGTTATGAGTTCACAATGGTTTCCACATGGCACATTTGAAATAGAATGAAATCAAAGAATAGGCATTCAAAATGGATCTATGACATCAAAATGACAATATGATGTCAAGGCAGCAATGTTTGATGGGTATGTACTCATTACCTTCCTCGTGTAACTGCAATTCCTCTATCCACTATACTTACAATAAATAATACACAGAAGAAAAAAAAAAGAAAAAATGGTATGGTGTCTTGGAGTTTGGTGACATCACAATGGTGTCATGATGATAATGTGATTTCACAGTCATAATTATTGCTCAAAGTATTTGTGATGATACAATGCTATGTGTAAACACAATTTGCATTAGTTCACTATGAGGATATGGATACACAAAGAGTCTGTAAGGCCACAGAGGTCATGTGTTTTTTTTAAGGTGCTAAGAGTGATTTCACAATGTGATTGTGAAGGCACAATAGCAATGTGATGTCACAATGGGTTTGTGATGTCACAGTGGTGATGAGGTCAAATGAGTTGGTGACGTCACTATGAGTTTGTAATATCACAATGACATGTCCAATTTCAATTTCTACTAGTTCACAGTGAGTATACAATTTCGAAGAAAGAATTTTAACCTCCAAAGACAATGAACTTTTCATCATAACTTGTGTGATATGCTGCCATTAGGATATTTTAGGCCTTTAGTAAGCTTATAATGTTTTCAAACTCATAATAATTCAGGCATAACATATGATATTAAAAATTGACTCTGACATCATGAACATTGTGACATCACATTGATAGATATCTAGACCATGGTGTCACATTGTGAACTCACAAATCTGTTAGGACTTCATCACATTTATGCCAATACATGAATTTGGAGACAACACAGTCCCTTTGTGAACTCATATCTTCATTGTGAATTAATGACATTTGAGATCCGGCATGGCATGGTGACATTTCCAACCAATTGTGGCAGCACAAACTTATTATAGTAGAAACACATTGTGTTCTAATAGCCATTGTGGTAGCACAATCCCTTTGTGACCCCAAATTTTCATAGTAAAATCATTAACCCATTGTGAAATTGCAATCCTCTCATACCCAATCCAGCAATGAAATGTGATACCCGAATTCAGTGTGACATTTAGATAATGATGACATCACACTGATAGATGTTATGAACATTTTGTCACATTCTGACAACACACACTTGTCAGGACTTCCTTACTTTTGTGACAACACATGGATTTGGAGACATCAAAGTCCCTTTGTGAGCTCATATACTCATTGTGAGTTAATGACAATTGAGATCACAGATGTCATTTCGATATCACCAACCTATTGTGACATCACACACCTCTTGTAAATTCACCACCAATGTGGCCTCACCAATAGTGATATCAAAACATTATTAAGTCATCATATTGCAACATCACATTGCCATTGTGATATTACTGTTCCATTGTTTTTTCAAAAATCTAATATGTCTTCATAGCATTTTAGAGAATTCATGGCCTTTTATACTTCACTCTTCTTCTGTGACCTCATATCCTCATTGAGAAATAGTAGCAACTGAAATTGGACATGTGATTTTGAGGTGTGACTTCCCAAAACTATTTGATTTCCACACCAATGTGACATCACAGTGAGCTTTCATTGCCATTTGACATCACCATCACATTGTGACATCCCAAATCTATTAGGACCTCTTAGCACCTTTGAAAAAACACATGGCCTTTGTGACATCACAATCCCTTTGTGTAACTATACCCTCATTATGAACTGATAATTGATGTCAGACATGCCATTGTAACATAACGAACCCTTTGTGACATCACCAGTGTGACATAACATTCTCATTATGAAAGCAACAACTATTTTTGACATCACAAAACTACAATGAAAAGATAGCATTATGAAATCACATCTTCATTGTGATTTTATGGACAGATTGTGAATGCCTGTTTTTAATCTTTTTAGTGTGTGTGGGGGGGTCGTTAAGTTTGAAATCTGAGCTTGGGTGCTGTCCTTGCTCTTTAGCTCTAGGCGAGCACTCTATCCCTTGAGCCACAGCACCACTTCTGGTTTTCTAGTGGTTTTATTGAATATAACAGTATCATGGACTTTCCTGCCTGAGCTTACTTTGAACTGTTATCCTCAGATCAAAGCCTCCTGAGTAGCTAGGATTACAGGTGTGAGCCCCTGGCGCCAAAATTTTTCATTTTATTTCAAGTTTGACATGCGTGTTGATATCAGAAATAAATGTGACCTAATAACAATTGTAACATCATAAATCAGCAGGGACAGCAAATTGTCATTCTGACAACATCAGTTTATTTTAACATCACTAAACAATAATGGTATTATAGCATTATAAATCGCAGTGACATTGTTACATTACAGATGTAACAGTGTGAAGGACTATTCTAAGAATTCATTCTATTCCAGAAACCCATTTTGACCATATAACCATTGTGTTATCACAGTCCTTTGTGACATCGCATTGGCATTGTGATATCATTAACCTGCTGTGCCATCACAAACCAGTCCTGTCCTTATAAGTTTTGTGACATGCTGCCATTGTCATATATTAGGCCCTTTGTGAGGTCATAATCTGTTTTCAATCTCATATTTCTGGTATGACATGTGATATCAGAAATCCCCTGTGACAGCATACTGCCAGATGTCATGACCATTGTGTCACATTTTGACATCACAAAACTGTTAGAATGGCATCACATTTGTGACAACACATGCTTTTGGAGACATTACAGTCCCTTTTAGAACATATATATTCATTGCCAGTTAATGACAATTGAGATCCGCCATGCCAATCTGACATCATAAACCCATGGTGACATCACAAACTTATTGTGACTTCATCACGAGAATGGCATCAACAACTAATTGTGGTATCAAAGCATTATTTTGACATGATATTGTGATATTGCCATTCTGATATCACTGTCCCATTTTGTTTTTACAAACCTATTATGGCACATCACATCTTAGAAAATTCATGGCCTTTGAGACTTCAAGCTTTTTCTGTGAACTCGTGTACTTATGACCTCTAAGGCAAGGAGAAAAACCATCGAGTAACATTTAATATAATAAACCATTTTACACTACAAAGGGGACTGTGATTACCTTATCCTGGACTTGATACCAAGGTCCAAGAGCACCCTTGATCACCAAACCTCAGGATCTCTAATGGGCACCCTTTTTTATTTGGTCTGCAAACCAACAGCCAAATAATTATCATCTCCAAAGCTCCAAAACTCAATGGGCAAGGCTTTTTACTTTTCCATTCCTCTCTCCTTCACTACAGACCTGTCCTTCCTTCCAGGTCTTTCCCTTCTTTCCTTCCACCACTTCCTTCTTCTCTTCAAGCCACTCCACTCTCCACAGGCCTGCCCTACTCTGCCCCAGTGACCACTTGCCAACCTTCTGCTCTCCCTCTACTTCCTCTTTTCTCACCTTCCTGCTGTTTTACCACTTTCTTCCATCCGGGTAGCTCCCATTTTTATCTCCCCTTCCAGTGCTCTGAAAATGCAACTTATATATATAGGTTGTACCCCTCCTCACTCCAACGGGTCTCCTCCCTAGCAGTTTTCAACCATCACTTCCCAAACTGCCCAATGCTCAATCACTTCCTGACAGCTCACCATGTGAAGTTTGATACCACTACCTTTGCCAGCATTCCCCGCACTCTCCAGGGGGCCAGGCAAATAATTTAAAATGATAATCAGCTCCCACAGATAATTCTTGCCCCACTGGTTATTACAGTATCCTCATAGTGAATAAGAAGAAATTGAAATTGTATATGTCATTGTTATATTACAAACTTGATGAGACATCACTAACCTATTGTGACCTCATCACCGCGGTGACATCACAAACTCATTGTGTTATCATATTGCCATTGTGCTACCATGATCACATTGTGACATCCCAAACCTATTATGACCTCAAAAGCTTTGAGAAAAGCATGACCTTTGTGACATCACAGGTCTTTGTGTACCCATATCATTTTGAGCTAATAATTGAGATCAGACGCCAATTTATCATCACAAAACTATGACATCATAAATAGTGTAACATCACATTGTCATTTTGACAACATCAGCCCATCGTGACATCATAAAACAACAATGACATCATAGCATTATGACATCACAATATCATTGTGATATCACAGATACCTTGGAATGCTTATTCTGTAATTTCATTCTATTTCAAATGTGGCAGGTGAGTTGATGTCAGAAATACATTGTGACCACATAACCATTATGACATCACAATGCCTTGATGACACCATATTGGCATTATGATATCTCTAACCAACTGTGACATCACAAAACTGTCCTATCCTCATACATTTTTTGACATGCTGTGATATCTTTGGCCTCTTTGAGTTCATAAATTGTTTAACTCATAATACTTCAGGTATGACATGTGATATCAGAAGTCCACTGTGACATCATGACCACTGTGACATCACACTGCCAGAGGTCATGACCACTGAGTCACGTTGTGACATCACAAACCTGTTACAACTCATTAAACGTGCCAACATGTTCCTTTGGATACATCATTAACCCTTGTGAACTTATATATTCATTGTCAATTAGAGATCTGTCATGAGATTGTGACATCACCATCCCATTGTGAAATCACAAACCTATGTGACCTCCTCGCCTGTATGGAACCACCAACTATTTGTGACTTCAAAAAAACACTACCTCATGTAATGGTAACATCATATTGCCAATGGGATTTTCACCATTGTATTTTCACCAACCTATTATTTCCTTTTATTTTACAAATTTCATGGCCTTTCTGACTTCTAGCTCCTTATTTGAACTCGTATCTTCATTGTGATCTAGTAGAATGAAATTGGACATGTAATGGTAATATTACAAATTCATTGTGACATCACATTACCACAGTGATATCACAATCACCTTGTGACATCCCAAAACTGTTGCGACCTCTTAGCCCCTTTGGAAAAGATGTTTGTGACATCACAGTCCCTTTGGGTAACCATATCCTCATTGTGAACAAAGGACAACTGACATCAGGCATGCCAGTGTACCATTACAAACGTTTTGTGACATTATCTCCAGAGTGAGATCACGTTGTAATGATACCAACAGCCCATTGTGACATCCCAAAATGACAATGACATCGTAGCATTATGACATCACATTTTCATTTTGAGGTCATAGAGACAATGTGATTGCCTATTCTGTGATTTCATTCTATCTCAAATGTGGCATGTAGGTTGATTTCAGAAACCTATTGTGACCACATCACCATTGTGATATTACAATCCCTTTGTGAACTCATATTGACATTGTGATATTATTAATGCAATGTAACATCTCAAACCTGTCTTGTCCTTATAAATTTTGTAACAAGCAACTACCTTGACCTGGGCTGGAGGCCCAGAGTTAAATGTAGCCTCGACCATGAACCCTCAGACCTCCCAAGATCAACCCAGCCATTAGTTAGCTGGTCTGCAACAACTAGCCCCCAAAATAATGAACTCCAAAGCTCTACTCTTCAAAGGACAAGGCTTTTTCCTTTCACTTCATACTCTTTCTCTCCACACCTGTCCTACCTTTCAGATCTTTTCGTTTTTTTCCTTCAACCATTCCCTTCTTTTCTTCAGGCTGCTCTACTCTTGACAGACCTCCCTTGCCCTGTCCAGGTAGAAAGTTGCCGTCCTTCACCACTTGCTCTCCCTCAATTTCTTCTTCTCCCAGGTCTTTACCCACCTGCAGTCTCATCACTTCTTTCCTTCCAGGACTTTCCCCTTTGTCTCCTCTTCTGTTGCTCTGAACATGCAGCCTACATATAGGCTGTACCATTCCCCCACTGGAAAATAGTTCCTGCCTAACAGTTTTCAATCATCATTTCCCAATGTCCATGCCCAATCAGTTCTTGGCAGCTCACCATGTGGGGCTTGACAACCTATTGCCTTCAGCAGCATGTTCTTCCCCCTCCAGTAGCATGCAGTCCCCTCTCTGGTGGTCCAGACCAGGAGGCCATGGTGACTATCTGTTCCCATGGATTATAGGGGCACTGTTGGTTATTACAGTGTCATCATGGTGAACTAGTAGCAATTGAAATTGGACAAATGATTGTGATATTACAAACTTGTGACATACCTAACCCATTGTGATCTCATCACCACTGTGACATCACAAGCCCATTGTGACATCACATTGCTGTTTTGACACCAGGGTCACATTGTGACATCCCAAATCTATTATGACCTCTTATAACCTTTGAAAAAATACATAGCTTTGTGACATCACAGTCCCTTTGTGTACCCAAATCCCCACTGTGAAATATTAACAATTGAGAATCATACATGACATTTTAACATCAAAAACAGTTTGAGAGATCATCACAATTGTTACATCACATTGAAGTTTTGACACCATCTGCTCATTGTGAAATCACAAAACTAAAATGACATGATAGAATTACAACTTCACATTGTCATTGTGACATCATAGACACATTATGAATGCCTTTTCTGATTTCATTCTAATTCAGATGTGACCTGTAGATTGATACCATTAACAAATCGTGAACTCCTAACCATTGTGACATCACAATCCCTTTGTACATCACGTTGCCATTGTGATATCACTAACCCACTGTGACATCACAAACCCATCCTGTCATCATAACTTTTGTGACATGCTGCAATTCTGATACCTTAGGCTTTTTTGTCTTCATAATCTGTTGTCGACCTCATTAGATTTCACATATGACATTTGATATCACAAATTCTCAGTGACATCATGATCATGGTGATATCACACTGCCAGATGTCATAACCATTGTGCCAAATTCTGATATCACAAACCTTTTTGGATTTCAATATATTTTTGACAAAACACTTTCGGAGAAACCACAGTCCCTTTGTGAACTCATATACTCATTGTAAGTTAAAGACAATTAAGAACCATCATGTCATTGTGACATACCCAACACATTGTGACATCACCAATCTTTTGTGATTTCATCACCAATGTGCATCATCAACTAATTGTGACATAAAAGCAATATTTTGACATAATGTAGTGAGTTGATATTGCCAAGGTGATACCACTATCCCATTGTGTATTCACAAGCCTAATATGACCTCATAACATTTTTAAAAATTCATGTCCATTAGGACTTCAAGTTCCTTCTGTGAACTTTATGCACATTGTGAAATACTAACAATTGAAATTGGACATGTGATTGAGATATTACAAAATCATCATGACATCAAAAACCCACTGTGACCTCAGCACAACTGTGTATTATAAAGCTATCATGACCCCTAAGTACCTTTGAAAACACGCATGGCATTTGTAACATCACAGTCCCTGTGTACCCATATCCTCATTGTGAACACATGACAATTGAATTCATCTATGCCATTGTAACATCACAAACCCTTTGTGACCCCGTCACTAGTGTGATCACACATATTCATTATGACATCATTACCTCCTTGCAACAACATCAACTTACAATGATCTCATAGCATTATGGTATTATATTGTAATTGTGATGTTATAGACACATTGTAAATGCCTATTCTCTTATTTCATTCTATTTCAAATGTGGCATCTGAGTTGATATCAGAAAACCATTGTGATTTCAAAAATATATGGCATCAAAATAACTTTGTGACATCACAGTGCCATGGAGATATCACTAACACACTGTGACATCACAAACCTACCCTCTCCTCATAAGTCTTGAGACGTGCTACAATTGAGATGTTTTAAGCCCTTTATGAGCTTGTAATCTGCTTTCAACCTTATATTTCAGTTACGATATCAGAAATCCACTGTGACATCATGATCATTATGACATTATATGACAGACATCATGAACATTGTGTCACACTGTGATATCACAATCCTCCTAGGATTTCACACACTTGTGACAACACCTGCTTTTGGAGAAACCACAGTCCGTTTGTGAACTCATATTCTCTGTGATTTCATGACAAAGGGAATCTTTTATGCCAATTGGATATCACCAACCAATTGTGACATCATAAACCTACGGTGACCCCTTACCTGTAGGGCATCAGAAACTAAATATGACATCAAAACCTTTTGTGATGTCACAATGTGACACGATGATCATGACATCTGTCAGTGTGTTATCACAATGGTCATGATGTCAGTGGATTTCAGGTATCTCATGTCATACATGAAATAGGTTGAAAATAAATTTTGAGGGCAAAAGGTTTAAGATATCACAATGTGAGCATGTCACAAAACTTATGAGGACAGGAAAGGTTTCTGATATCACATTGTCTTAGTGATATCACAATGGCACTGTGATGTCACAAAGTGATTATGATGTCAAAATGGTTATGTAGGCACAAAAGTGTGTTTCTAATATCAACTCTCATGCCACATCTGAAATGCAATGAAATCACAGAATAGGCATTCACAATGTGTCTATGATGTTACAATGAGAATTGTTGTCATAATGCGCTATGTCATTGTTTGGTGATGTCACAATATGAGCTGATGTTCTCATAATGAAAAAGGGATGTCACACTGTTAAGGATGTCACAAACACTTTTTGATGTTATAGTGGTATGTCTGATATCAATTGTCATTACTTAACAAGGGTATGGGTACACAAAGGGATTGTGATGTTGAAAAGGGCATGTGCATTTTCAAAGGAGTGAAGAGGTCATAATAGATTTGAGATGTCACAATGGAATCATGATGTCACAATGACAATGTTGTCACATGGCTTTGTGTTGTCGTGCTGCTGCTGATGGCAAAATGGGTTTGTGATGTCACAACGAGTTTGTAATATCACAATCAAATTTCCAATTTCAATTGCTACTAGTTCACAAGGAACACACTGTAATAATCAGCAGGGCCCCGATAATATATAGGGTCTGATAATCAGCATGGCCCCATCTTCTGGAAAGCTGGAGAGGAAAACTATGCCACCAAAGAAAGTGGGGCATTCTGTGGGAGGGGCTGGTGCATTAATCTCCACGTGTTCAGCTGATAAGAAGTGATTGGGCTGTGGGCAGTTTGAGATGTGACAGTTGAAAACTGTTAGGCAGTTAGAGTGGAGAAGGGTACAGAATTTATATAGGCTGCTTGTTCAGAGCTTTAGAAGAGGAGAGAAAAGGGGAAAAGTCCTGGAAGGAAAAAAATGGTATGATAGCAAAAGGGGAAAGACCTGGGAGGAGAGGATGTTGTGGGAGGGCAGTAGGTGAAGGATGGCAACTGACGACCCAGGCAAAGCAGTTCAGGCCTGTGGAGAGTGGAGAGGCCTTAAGATAAGAAGGAACTGGTAGAAGAGAAAAAGGGAACGATTCGGAAGAAGTATAGGACTGTGAAGGATAGACAAAGGGTAGGGTGAAAAAAAGCTTGCCCTTCGATGTTTGGAGCTTTGGATATCATAATTTTGGGGGTTGATGGTTTGGAGAATATTTATTATATTAAATGTGCCTCGATGGATTCTCTTGAACTATAGAGGTCCTAATTTTTGGAGACCCCATTGACATAATCCATTCGGATGGCATCAGGCCTTGGCCCCAGGGAAAAATCCCCATAGGTGAGAGTGTCAGCACTCAGGGTTGAGAATCTACCTCAAGTGTTTGTCTCCAGAGGACCAACATGGCCAAAAGCCATTTAGGTACATCTAGGGACACATCTGGGCAAGCTTGCCAGCCTGTTTTGAGGACCCCCGGTGGAGGCCATCTGCGGTTTCCTTGGGAAGCCTCTGGGAACTCTTTGAGAAGCCTTGTAGGGCTTCCTTGGGAAGCCATCTGGAACCTCCTTGAGAGGTCATGTAGGGCTTAAAAGGGAAGCCATCTAGAACCTCATCAAGAGTACATCTGTGACTTCCTTGAGAAGCCATCTGAGACCAACCCTGGTAGTCATCTGCGGCCTTCTCCAGGGGCCATCATCTAGCACACCTCCTGAGGTCGTCTGGAGCATCCTTGAGTGGTCATTTTGGGTTACCTTGATGAGAAATCTTTGACCGTCTTGAGACATCATCTGGGACTTCCTTGAGACGCCATATAGGACCTTCTTTGGAGGTCATCTGTGGCTTTCTCAAGAGGGATATCTGGAACCTCCTCTGGAGTTCATATGTGGCCTCCGTGAGTGGCCATCTGGGAGGTACTCAAGAGGTAATCTCACCCTCATTGAGAGGACATCTGGGATCTCCTTTGGAGGTCATCTAACACTTTCTTGGGAAGCCATCTGTAACCTCCATGAGAGGTCTTTTAGGGCCTCCTTGGAAGGACATATGTGACATCCTCCAAAGACCATCTATAGCCTCCTCAAGAGGCAATCTGGGACCTTCTCTCTGTCATCTGGGACCTCCTGTAGAGGTCAACATTGAAAGGTGTTGGGAATGTGGGTTAAGTGACTGTGGCTATTGGTCTCTGTGTGTATGCTGATAGTTCTGTGTTCTGTATGAACATCTGTTGACTCCTTTTCTCAGGCTGGGAGAACAAGGCCTAAAGTTTTCATATGCAAAAAAATATTCTCCCCCAGGTTTACAGATCCCTCAGAGGAAGATGCACTGACGTACTGACTCTCCTATTCTTTGCCATCAGCACATCTAATGTTAAGTCCTCCCATACCAAAAGTGGTTACTAGTACCAGTCTGAGGTGGTACAATGTGGTATGTTACCCTTATTACCTTTGAGACAGTAACATGGGGGAGATGGTGGGCAAGCTCCCTTTCTAATATATGTTCCTTTTACAACTAGTGACCTGTATAACTTGAAACAGCAAAATCCATCCTTTTCAGAAAATGGAGACTCATTATTTCATTAGAGACAGTAATTTTCACACACAAGCACATCTGGGATGAGTGTCAGCAAATTTTACAGGTGCTTTTCACCTGGTAAAAAGGGAGTGAATCCTGTTTGGTGACTTGAAGATGGTCCTTGGACCAGACAGTAGCACCACTATTGAACCAGCAAGTCTTTCCACATACTTACCCAAGCTGAAACTAACAAAAATTGAGGCATGGGGGTGCTTACTTATTATTGCCAGGTTCTGTTAGCAGGGATACCGCAGTGGCTAAAAAGCTAAGTCATCAATCTAAGGTGGGTGAGATGGTACAGTTCCCCAGTGAGTACCCTAGTGCTTTTCTGAAACTTCTCCCAGAAGCCTATAGGACCTATAGGCCTATAGATCTTGAAGCCCTGCAGAATCAAAGAGCACTAAATATGGCCTTTGTTACCCAGTCAGCCTCAGATATTAGAAGAAAGCTTCAAAAGTTAGAAGGTTTTGAGGGAAACGTGTATTCTAAGTTGGAAGTGGTTGCCCAGAGGGTGTTTGTTAACAGAGATACCCTGGAAAAAATGTCTAAGAAGGGGGTTTGCGTTTTGGTAGAAGCACCAGAATAGGGATCAAGAAACTCTTGGCAAAGACAGTAGAATTCATTTGCAAATGGCAATAGGAAACCACTAGGACTACATCAGTGTGCTTATTGCAAACAAAATGGACACTGGGAAAAGGAATATCCAAGGAGGAGAAAGATAGAAAATGACAGGTTAAGTAATCACATTAACCACCTGAAAAATGTGTTCATATCTCTGAGAAACATGCAAAGGAGCTTGGGGCTCTGAATTCCAACTATGTTCAATTAAAAAAGCAGCCCACTGAACTTAAGAAATGTGGCAAAGAAAAAATTCACACCTTTCTATCTCAAAATATAGTCTTATAAAAGACTGAATCTCCAATATGTGCCAGTCAAAACCAACCAAGACATTAAAAGCACATAGAAGACCACATTGGAGAAAACAGAGAGAATTATTTGACGTGAAAAAGATTTGAAGATATGAATTAGGAACTTGTGAGAGTCAAAAATGAGAAGAATATCCTCAAAAGGAAACTAGAAAACACACAAAATCAAATGAAATTCAAGTACATTAGCCTGGGTGAGCATGAGGTAAATTAGGGGACCACAGAGGCCAACAGCAGCAGAGGACAGCAATGCTGCCATCCTTGCTAACAACAAGTGAGGCCAAAAAGAGATCCTGATGCTGTATTAAGAAATCATGGCCATGAAAAAGGAGCTGGACCTGCTATAAGAATGTATTAGGCTGAAGTATATGTTGATTATAAGCTTTGAAGACAGTCACCAGAAATTCAAAGCAACAGAGAAAGAAGGAAAGGGTTTTTAGAAGAGAAGACTGGGAAGTGCTGTGTCATAGAAAATGAGGCCAAGAAAAGTGAACAGGAAAATATGAGGTTCAAGAAAGAGATTGCTACTATTCAGAAAAAGTTAAAGGGTCACATGCTCTGATAGAGAATGCCGGGGAAAGGGAAAGAGCATTAGGAAGAAAAACAGAAGAGCTAAACAAACAGTTGGAAGATCTGTCACAAAAATACACTGAAGTGGAAAACTAGAAAAAATAAAAGGCCAAAAAGACTGCTGAGATTTTCACCATAAATATAATGCAGAAGGATCATGTTCCAATGGAACAGGTGGAGGTGGGAAAAAATACCTCTCAAAAGCACCATTGTGAACATAAGGGAGGAGCAGAAGGGCAAGCAAAGGTGTGAGAAGGAGAAGCAACTGGCCTGTCAAAGGAACTCTCCTGTGACCCTGCCAAAACACTAACAGGTTAAGGAGCACATTGAGAAGGAGAGTGGGATCATGAAAGCAAGTTTGAGAGAAAAGGAGGAGAATAAAATGGAAGACATCTCCAAGGTTCAGAGTACTATACAGGAGGTAAAGAAACTAGAGACCCTAAGATACAGGGAAATATCTGAGCTGAGCAGGTAGCTTGGGTGACCACTCTAAAACATGTGGTGTCTCTAGAGTTACTGGTCATTAAGGTTAAAGGAAGAAGCAAAAACAGTGGTAATAAGTGTGCAAATGTTGACACTGAACTTGTCAAAAAAGCATACAGGCTCAAGCTTTCTCAGTTTACCTTTAGATATTTTCACCCAGGTAAATTGCCCGAGGCCACTGCCTAAAACTGTTCTGAAAACCATGTGGGCCTCAGCCTGACAATTCTTTGTAATGCATGTAGGTAATTTCCAACAGGTAAATACTGAAAAGCTGGAATCTATGGAAAGAATTCATATAAGAGGAACCTCAGATGGTGAATTTGGTAAAGTGGACTTCACACAAGTAAAGCATGGAAAGTATGGGTATTGGTATCTGTTAGAATTAGAGGACATTTTTTCAGGCTGAGCTGAGGTGTGTAATAATTCTTTGATTTGGCTTACATTAGCATTGGGGTCCAAAGATGCCCCTGTACTCATTGTCCAAGTTCTAAATTATTAACTAATGCCCTAGGATTAAATTGGAAGTTACAATCCATTTATAGACCTCAGAGTTCAAGGCACTAGAAAGAATTAATATGACCTTAAAGGAAACTTTAACTAAATTAAATACAGAGACTGGCCATGGGTAGGTAAGCCTCCTACACTTTGCTCTCCGAGCAAGATGTAGCCTCTATGTTAAAGGATTTAATCCCTTTGAAATACTTTAGTATTGACCACCCCCTTTGGTTCCTAAACTTGGGAAGGTTAGATAAACAGAAATGTCTATCTACAGTCTGCAGGCATTACAACATATTTTTTATGTACATATCCTTTGGTAATCAAGGTCCACCAGACGCCTATGAAAATCTCCACCTGAAAGGGAGGAGCCAAGATGGTGATGGAACAGCAGGGAAAGACCACAGCTCTCTCCAACCAAATACAGAGTTTGGATTTCAATGCTCTGTTTTTCCAAGTGATGCATAAAAAAGGCAATTACTCAGAGAGATACAGGAAGTGAAAAAAGAAAAGGGAAAAACCTACAGACAGTAAAGTGGGAAGACACTTCACCCACCCATTGTTGGCGATGGGGCTCCGCACTAAGCAGCTTAAGTAGTGGGGCTTCAAGTGCCAGGCTGCTTAAGTGGCGAGGCTCTGTACCCTCCGAGGACCACACTCTCACAAGCATTCCAAGGCTCCCAGAAGACTCCCAAGAGGTGGTGTCAACCTAGAGAATACAAATAGAAATCTCAGGAGGCAGAACCAGCCCGAAAACTCCCCTCACCCTCCCTGGCATGACACATTTTCCTAGCTTGTACAAGCAGCCCAATCCAGTCAGGAGAGGCAACAGCTGTCAGCAGTGGCGAACGACTCTAGACTGGCAACATGGCACCTCTGGCCTACTGGTATAAACAGCCTAGCCTAACCTGCAGAAGCAGCAGGAGCTGGCAGTGGTGGCAAACCACCTAGATTCCGTGCACAATGCCTCTTGGCACTAGCCCACAGGAACAGCCCATACCAGCCCAGGGCAGCAGCAGTGAATGGGGTGGGGACAGCTGCAGTGAACAACTCCAGACCAGTGGTGGTTTGTGCCTCTCCATACAGGCCCACATAAGCATCCTTGTGTAGACAGAGGGAGCACCAGTGGTTAACACCTGATTCGTGGTGGGGTGCCTGGCTTGTATAAGTGGCCCAGCTGATCCTGGGGCAGTGGCAGAAGCTGGGGCAGTGGGAGCAGCTGTGGAAGCAGCAGCGGCATTGACAGCAGCAGTGAACAACTCCGGACCCATAGTGGGGTGCAGAGCTTCTCTAGACTGGTTTGCATAAGCAGCCCAGCCCAGCCCATCGTGGCAAAGGGGATGAACAACCCCAGACTTGAGGCAGGGTGTGGTCCTGAACAACCCCAGAAAAGCTTCATGAACTTTCCTGCCTGGACTGGGTTTGAAACTGAATACACAGATCTGAGCCTCCTGAGTAGTTAGAATTACAGGCATTCAAACCATCAGGGTCTTATTCTTGCCAACCCCCTAACATTTTCTCAAATAGATCATTTCTTGGTCCATACAAGGAATTTAAACAAATACAAGAGGATCGACATAATACCCTGTATTCTATCTGACCATAGTGGAATCAAACTAGTTTTCAATTATAAGGCATAAAGTAGAAAAACTTAAACACATGGAAATTAAACAGCACTCAATTGAACAATACATGGGTCACAGAAGAAATTAAAGAAGAAATTAAAAACTTCCTACAATTCAAAGAAAATGAAGAATCATCACAAAGAAATCTATTTGACAAAGTGAAAGCAGTCCTGAGGAGCAAATTTATTGCTCTCAGTGCACACATCAAGAAAACAAAGACCTGGCTGGGAAAGTGGCTCAGTGGTAGAACACTTGCCTTGCATGCATGAGGCCCTGGATTCGATTACTTAGCACCACATAAGCCAAAAGAAAAAATCTGGAAGTAGCGCTGTGGTTCAAGTGGTAGAGCGGTAGCCTTGAGCTGAAGAGCTGAGGGACAGCACCCAGGCCCAGAGTTCAGGCCCCACGCCTGGACTCCTCTCCCCCCCCCCAAAAAAAAAAGAAAAAAAAAGCAAAGACCAAGTAAACAATCTTATGATGCAATTAAAACTGCTAGAGAAACAAGAAAAATTTGAACCTAAAGTTGCTAGACAGAAAGAGATAACCGAAATAAGACTTGAAATTAATGAGGTAGAAACTAAGAAAATTATAAATAAAATTAATAAAACAAAAAGCTCTTTTTAAAAAATAGTCAATAAAAAATAGTCCCTCAATAGTGAGGGACCACTGGGCAAGAGTAACTAACAAAGTAAGAGAGGAGGTCCAAATCAATAATATCAGAGATAGCACAGGGAAATTAAAAAAGACATCCAAACAATCACAAAGAAGTAATTCCAGACTCTACTCACAAAGGAAGGAAAACCTAGCAGAGAGGGATGAATTTCTACAGAAATACAAATTTCTATTCCCCCCTTTCCTTTTCAGCCATGCTTCTCTACCATGTATGGTTGGGGCAGCAGTTCGGTAAACAAACATCTTTTCCTGCCTGAATAGCATGTGGTGTTCTCTTCATTGGCTACCTAAAGAAACCTACCTATTTAATATACCTTACATATGGTGCCATGATTCGGATGGGATTTTTGAGTAGGAAATGTTAGAATTTCCTAACCACCACTTTTCTGCGAACCAAACTACCTTGAGACTTTTCACCAATACCGTTGCTGGCCTTCACATCCATGTCCACATCACTTCTCCAGTCTGATGAGTGAAACTACTCTCTGCGTATCTCTGTTGGTCAATCTCTGTGCAGATGTGGTGCCATGCCAGAGAGCTCTTATGGCTTTTAGCTGAAAGGCTGGTCACCTCCAAAGCTGAGGATGCTTGGTTTGGGGGGCTTGGCCATTTCTCTCTAGAGGGCTCTGGGGGAAGTCAGAACTCCGCTTCTGCCTGGTCAGCTCTCCTTCATTCACCCGACTGACTCTCCTAAACATTTACTGGGGTGCTGTGAGTCATGCCCGAGCCGTGAAACCCCTCTGAAATGCTTCCTGTGCTCCCTGGATAGCGTGAGCACCTATTGTTTTAATGGTGTTATCAGATTTAGACAATTTTTGCCTCTGCAAAGGTACATGGTCAGAAGTCTGTTTATTTTCAGGCTCTCTTTGATCTCTGCTATTCATGTCCAAATTTCTATATCTCTCCCTTGCTTTTCTACAACTTTTTGTATTGTATCCTGAAGAATGCCACATGGGCATGGTCCTGGGGAACCCCTCTAGGTTCCCTCTCAAAGGCTTGTGAAACTAGGCTTGATTTTTTGTTCTGGCTTTCTTTGCATTTTTTCAGATATTCTCCATCTTGAGTTCGCCATCTTGGCCACATGGTGGGTAAAGGTTTTGGCCCCATCCAACACTTACCCTTCCAACATGAATACTACTCCTCCATCCATCTATTCTAATGTGCCTTGCTAACAAGTTACTCTTTTCACAGATCCTGGTAACTGAGGCCCAACTATCTGAGGTGCTTTGTTAGCAAAGATGTCTAAACAATGTTGTCAAAAAATTTAGGTTTTGCATTTTGCCTTTTCTGTTTTGTGTTGTTTTCTAGTATTGACTACATGATTCTCAAATATTGTGCATATCTATGCTAAGAGTCTCACATCTAATGAGTTTTATCATTGCAGAATATTTAGCCAGTTCTTGATAAGGACCAGGTAAGCTCTACTTATACTATTTGATCTCCTTGTTGCATAAATTGGAAATAACAAAGGGCTTTTGTGGCAAAGATTGCAGTTCAAAGCCAGCCCGGGCTAAAAAATCCCTCAGACTCCATTTCCCAACTAACCTGCAAACAGACAGGCAGGAAGCATTTTCTCAAGCCTCTTATCTCTAACCAGCAAACACTGCAAGTGGTACTCTAACTCAAAGTTGTAGATTGCTAGCCTTGAGCAGAAGTGCTCAGGGACAGTGCTCAGGCCTTGAGTTCAAACCTCCTTGAATATCAACTGGGACAAACCATCCCAGCCATAAGCACCTAGGCTCAGCCAGTCTGGGCAACAAGGAAAAATGGAAAGGAGTAAGAGGAGATGATATCACATCAGCCACTTTGTGCCTGCCTTTTCAAAATTAACCAGAACCGAGAGGTCAATAGAAGTAAGAAGTCTGCCCATGTAATGTCCATACCTGTCTAACTTTCAACTGGAAAGGAATTTATATTCTTGCTATTGTCACTAACTTATTCTCTACCTAGTAACCAGATGTTAGAAATAGCTAGCGACATTTTTATCAACATTTTCAGCCCCAATTCCTTCCTCTTGCCATTTATGTTCTCTCTAGTATTCTTTTCAGTCCCTCAATGCCTGAGTCTTCTCCAGACTTCATCCAAGAGACTTACCTCCTCTAGACTTCATTTAAGCACTCAATGCCCAAGTGACAGCTGTTTCCTGCTGCCTTCTCCTAGAGGGGACCATATGTCAGCCTTTTCCCTCTACTGTTGACACCCGTTAAAACAGGAAGTAGCCAGAGAGAAACTTCACCCTTTTTCATAATTATCAAAAGGCTGGAATATAAGGTCTAACAGGGTGACCTTCCTCCCCCTTGGCTAAGTTTGAGCCTAGGATCTGTTACATAGGTAACTGGTAGACCTGGAAGCAGTCACCTTCCTCTCCTGCTAGGTCACATCCTGGGACACCTATAGTAACATGCCTCCATCTGATCTTAGGAGGGTACCAGACCCTGAGATCACATCTAGATCCAGTGTGGCCACAACTTTCCCCCACCTGGCCACACCTCTTCCTGTCCCTGGCCTAGATAAGTCCTGGATTAGAGGTGGGTCAACCCTCTTTTTTTTCAGCCATGCTTTTCCAACATGCATGGTGGAGGCATCAGTTTGGTAAATAAATGCTTTTCCTGCCTGAAAAAAAAAATAAAGTTGCCCAAACAGAACCAAGAAAAATAAATCAATTAAACATGTCAATAACCTACAATGAGATAATAGAAGTAATCAGAAGTCTTCCGAAAAGAAAAGCCCAGGACCTGATGGATTCACTACAGAATTCTATAAGGCCTTTAAAGAGGAACTAATACCCATACTCCTCAAGCTCTTCAGAGAAATAGAAACATAGGGAGTAATCCCAAACTCATTCTATGAAGCCAATATCACCTTCACACCCAAACCAGGCAAAGACCCAACAAAAAAGAACTACACACCAATCTCTTTGATTAAGACAGATGCAAAGCTCCTCAATAAAATTTCAGCCAACAGAATCCAGAAACATAACAAAAAAAATCATACATTATAACCAAGTAGGCTTCATCCCAGAGAGGCAGGGATGGTTTAACATATGGAAGTCTATAAATGTAATCCATCACATCAACAGATCCAAGGTCAAGAACCACATGATTACCAACATTGATGCAGAGAAGTTTTTGATAAAATTCAGCACTCATCCATGTTAAAAGATCTGGAAAAAATAGGAATAGATGGCACATTTGATAAGACAATGAAAGCCTTACATGGCAGATCAAAGGCCAATATTATACTTAATGGGGAAAAACTACAACCAATTCCCCTAAAAACGGCAACAAGAAAAGGATGCTCACTCTCTCCAATCCTCTTCAATATAGTTCTGGAATACTTAGCCAGAGCAATAAGGCAAAAAAAAGACATTGAAGGGATCCACACAGGAGAGGAAGAAGATAAACTATCTCTTTTTGCAGATTGCATTATTTTATAAATTAACGATCCTTAAAGCTCCAGCCCCAAACTCTTAGAGCTTATAAACAAATTTGGCAATGTAACAGGATACAAAATTAACCCACAAAAATCAGTCTCCTTTCTGCACACTAACAATGTACAAGCAGAAATGGAATTCAAGGAAGCAACCCCATTCATAATAAAAATAAGTATCTAGGAATTAAACTAACCAAAGATGTAAAGGGTCTATTTCATGAAAACTATAAAAGCCTAAAAAAAGGAATCATAGAGGATACCAGGAAATGGAAAGACTTTCCATGTTCCTGGATAGGCAGAATTAATATGGTGAAAATGGCCACACTGCCAAAATTAATAAACACATTCAATGCATTCCCTTAAAATTCCAGTGACCTACTTTTCTGAAACAGAGAAATTAGTCCAAAAATTCATATGGAACAACAAAAGACCTAGCATAGCCAAAACAATTTTAGACAAAAGAAAGAATGCAGAAGGGACCATGATACAGGACTTCAAGCTATAATATAGAGACATAATAACAAAGACAGCTTGGTACTGGCACAAAAAGAGACCCCAAAATCAATGAGACATGTTAGAGGGCCCAGAAATATAGCCACATATGGACAGTCAGTTGATATTTGACAAAGGAGCCAAAGACATACAGTGGAAGTAGTATAACCTCTTCAACTACCGGTGTTGGGAAAACTGGCTACATGCACAAAACTAAAAGTGGATCCTAGCCTATCACAATGCACTAACATCAACTCAACATGGATTAAAGACCTTAACATCAAGCCTGAAATTCTGAAACTACTGCAGGACTGAGTATGAGAGACACTTGAAATTATAGGCACAGGCAGGAACTTCCAGAACAGATGCCCAGGGTCATACCAAATTTGAGAATGACTCGATGGGACTAACTTAAAATGAAAAGCTTCTGCACAGATAAAAAATAGCAACCAAACTAGAAAGAAAGCCAAATAATTGGGAAAATATTTACCAGAACTATATCAGACAAGGGTCTAATATCCATTACATATGGTGAACTCAAGAAACTAAACCTTCACAAATCTAACAAACCAATCTTGAAATGCTCAAAGGAGCTAAAGAGAATTCTCAGAAGAAGAGATAAAAAAAGCAAAGAAACACATGAGGAAATGTTCATAATCCCTGGCTAGAAGGAAATGCAAATAAAAACAACTCTGAGATACCACCTTACTCCAGTCAGAATGGCCCACATCCTAAATTCAGCCAATGACAAATGCTGGAAGGACTGCAAAGAAAGAGAAACATTACTGCATTGCTGGTGGGAATGTATATTAATACAACTAGTTTGGAAAGCAGTCTGGAGGTACCTCCGAAAGCTAAATATCGACCTCTCCTATGAACTGGCCATACAAATCCTAGGCATCTACTCTGAACAACAGGAACCAATATACAAAGACACACACACACCTGTATGATTATTGCAGCACTGTTCACAATAGCCAAGATTTGGAAATAACCCAGAGGAGCCATAATTGATAAATGTTTCCAAAAATTGTGGTACCTATATACAACAGAATACTATGCAGACTTTAGAAAGGACAAAATGATGGCATTTGCAGGGAAATTGGTGGAACTAGACCAAATTATTTGAGTGAGGTAAGTCAAGAACAAAGAGACAAATGGCACAGGATCTACCTGATTCATGGATACTAAAGCCAAAATGCAAGAAGGTATGACAAAGTCAACAGGACTCGAGAAACAAAGGACATCCACACATTTTGTTGTATCACCATTAATGACTCCATGTACTTGACCATGTAGATGGTAGAAATATGCATGCAATGGAGGGAAGCCAAGAGTAGGAAGGAAAATAATAAGTGGGAAAAGAAACAACATAAAACAAAGGGGCACATCAGCTGCACTGGACATAGAAGAAAAATAACTAAGCAACCCAAACACAGTGATGGGAAGGGAGTAATGAGTGGGAAAGAGGGATAGTGGGAATAGCCTACACTGAGCATAAGGAAAAAAATGTAAACATCATCTGAGGTGGGAAATCAGACCATTTGGAGTAAGTCTTTCCATAGACTTACCCAAGCTGAGACTAACAAAAATCGAGGCATGGAGGTGCTTACCTATTATTGCCAGGTTCGGTTAGTAGGAATACCACAGTTGCTAGAAACCAAGTCATCAATCTAAGTTGAGTGAGATTGGACAGCTCCCCAGTGAGTACCCTAATGCTTTTCTGCATCTTCTCCCAGAAGCCTATAGGACCTATAGGCCTATAGATTTTGAAGCCCTGGAGAATCAAAGAGCCATAAATAAGGCCTTTGTTACCCAGTCAGCCCCAGATATTAGAAGAAAGCTTCAAAAGTTAGAAGGTTTTGAGGGAAGTGGTTGCCCAGTAGGTGTTTAATAACAGAGATACCCTGGGAAAAAAAGTGTCTAAGAAAGGGGGTTGAGTTTTGGTAGGAACACCAAAATAGGGATCAAGAAACCCTTGGCAAAGACAGTAGAATTCATTTGCAAATAGCAGTAGGGAACCTCTAGGACTATATCAGTGTACTTATTGCAAGCAAATTGGATATTCGGAAAAGGAATGTCCAAGGAGGAGAAAGATAGAAAATGACAGATTAAGTAATCACATTAACCACCTGCAAAATATGTTCATATCTTTGGAGTAACACGTAAAGGAGCTTGGGGCTCTGAATTCCAACTGTGTTCAATTTAAAAAGCACTCTCGAAGTTAAGAAGAAATGTGGCAAAGAAAAACTTCACACACTTCTATCTCAAAACACAGACTTATAAAAGACTGAATCTCCAAGATGTGTCAGTCAAAACCCACCAAGAGGTTAAAAGCACATAGAAGAGCACACTGGAGAAAAGAGAGAGAATTATTTGACATGAAGAAAAGATTTGAAGATATAAATCAGGAACTTGTGAGAGTCAAAAATGAGAAGAAAATTTTCAAAAGGAACCTAGAAAACATAAGCAAATGAAATTCAAGTACATTAGCCTGGGTGAGCATGAGGCAAGTTAGGGGACCACAGGCCAGAGGCCGACAGAAGCACAAGACAGCAATGCTGCTGTCCTTACTAACCACAAGTGAAGCCAAAAAGAGATCCTGATGCGGCATTAAGGAATCGTGGCTATTAAAAAGGAGCTGCACCTGATATAGGAATGTATTAGGCTGACGTACATGTCGATTATAAGCTTTGAAGAGTGTCACCAGAAATTCAAAGCAATAGAGAAAGAAGGAATGAGTAGTTAGCAGATAAGATGGGGAAGTGCTGTGTCATGGAAAATAAGGCCAAGAAAAGTGAACAGGAAAATATCAGGCTCAAGAGATTGTTACTCTTCAAAAAGAGTTAAAGGACCACATGCTCTGATAGAGAATGTCGGGAAAGGAAAAGAGCATTAGGAAGAAAAACAGAAGAGCTAAACAAACAGTTGAAATATCTGTCATAAACATACACTGAAGTGGAAAACTAGAAAGAGAAACTACTAGAGTAAAAGCCCGAAAAGACTGCTGAGATCTTCATTATAAATGTAATGCAGAAGCATCATGTCCCAATGGAACAGGTGGAGGTGGGAAAAATTACCTCTCAATAGCACCATTGTGAACTTAAGGGAGGAGCTGAAGAGCAAGCAAAGGGATTGTGAGAAGGAGCAGCAATTGGCCAGTCAAAGGAACTCTCGTATGAACCTGCCAAAACACTTGCAGGTAAAGGAGCATATTTAGAAGGAGAGTGGGATCATGAAAGCAAGTTTGAGAGAAAAGGAGGAGAATAAAAGGGAAGAAGTCTCCAAGGTTCAGAGTAGTATGCAGGAGTTAAAGAAACTAGAGACCTAAGATACAGGGAAACATCTGAGCTGATCAGGTAACTTGGGAGATCACTCTAAAACCAGTGGTGTACCTAGAGCTACTAGTCACTAAGATTAAAGGATGAAGCAAAAACAGGGGTAGTAAGTGGGCAAATGTTGACACCGAACTTGTGAAAAATACATGCACTTGTGAAAAGTGCATGTAGATATTTGCACCCAGGTAAATTGCCCGAGGCAACTGCTTAAAACTGTTCTGAAAACCAGTGGGGTCTCAGGCTGACAATCCTTTGTAATGTGTGTAGGTAATTTCCAACAGGTACATATGGAAAAAATTCATATGTGAGGAACCTCAGATGGTGAATTTGGTAAAGTGGACTTCACAGAGGTAAAGCCTGGAAAGTATGGGTATTGGTATCTGTTAGTAATATTGGACTCTTTTTCAGTCTGAGTTGAGGCATGTAATGATTGGTTGATTTGGCTTACCCTTAGCTGTGGGGTCCAAATATGGCCTTGCACTCATGGTTCAAGGTATCAATTATTAACAAACACCATAGAAATAAAATGGACAGCTGCAGTGAACAACTCCAGATCCGTGGCAGTTTGTGCCTCTGCATACTGGCCGCATAAACGGCCCAACCTAGCCTGAGGCAGCAGCACTGCTTAACACCTGACTCATGGTGAGGTGCGGCGCCTCTCCATACCGGCTTGCATAAGCAACCCAGCCCAGCACATGGTGGCAAAGGGGATGAACAACCCCAGACTTGAGGCAGGGTATGGTGCTGACCAACCCCAGAAAAGCCCGATGAACTTTCCTGCCTAGGCTGGCATTGAAACTGAATACACAGATCTGAGCCTCCTGAGTAGCTAGAATTACATTCATTCACAGCAGCAGGGTCTTATTCTTGCCAACCCCCTAACTTTTTCTCAAATAGATCATTTCTTAGTTCATACAAGGAACTTAAGCAAATGCAAGAGGTTCGACATAATACCCTGTATTCTAACTGACCATAGTGGAATCAAACTAGTTCTCAATAACAAGGCATAAAGAAGAAAAATTTAAGCACATGGAAATTAAACAGCACTCAATTGAACAATACATGGGTCACAGAAGAAATTAAAAACTTCCTACAATTCAATGAAAATGATGACACATCACAAATAAACTTAAGGGACACAGCGAAAGCCTTCCTCAGGGGCAAATTTATTGCTCTCAGTGCGCACATCAAGAAAATATAGACCAAGTAAATAATGCAACTAAAACTGCTAGAGAACAAAAAAAAAATTGAACCTATGTTTGCTAGACAGAAAGAGATAACCGAAATAAGAGCTGAAATTAATGAGGTTGAGACTAAGAAAGTTATAAATAAAATTAATTTTTAAAAAAGCTGCTTTTAAGAAAATGTCAATAAAACTGAGGGACCACTGGCAAGAGTAATTAACAAAAAAAGAGGAGACCCAAATCAACAATATCAGATATACCACAGGAAACTTACAACAAACATCCAAGACATACAATCATAAAGAAATAATTCCAGACTCTACCCACAAAGGAAGGAAAATCTAGCAGAGATGGATGACTTTCTACCGAAATACAAATTGCTATCTCCTCCCTTTCCATTTCAGCCATGCTTCTCCACCATGTATTGTGGGAGCAGCAGTTCGGTAAATACACTTCTTTTCCTGCCTGAATAGTGTGTGGTGTTCTCTTCATTGACTACAGAATGAAACCTACTTATTTAATATAACTTACATATGGTGCGGTGATTCAGATGGGGTTTTTGAGTTGGAAATGTTAGAATTTCCTAATCACCCTTTTCTGAGAACCAAACTGCCTTGAGACACCATGCGAGATTTTTCACCAATACTATTGCTGGCCTTCACATCCACGTGGACACCACTTCTCTACTCTGGTGAGTGAAACTACTCTCCATGGCTCTCTGTTCAGATGTGGCACAACGCCAGAGAGCTTCTATGGCCTTTAGCCGAAGGCTGGTCACCTCCAAAACGCAGGATGCTTGGTTTTGGGTGGTTGGGCATTTCTCTCTATAGGGCTCTGGGGGAGGTCAGGGCGCTGCTCCTGCCTGATCAGCTCTCTTTCACTTACCAGACTGACTATCGTACACATTGAATTGGGTGCTGCATGTTATGCTCGAGCTATGAAACCCCTCTGAAATGCCTCCTGGGCTCCCTGGGTAGCATTGCACTTAATATTTTTATGCTGTTATCAGATTTAGACAATTTTTGCCTTTGTAATGGTACATGGTCAAAAGTCTATTTACTATCAGACTCTGTTTGCTCTCTGCTATTCATGTCCAACTTTTTATAGCTCTCCCATTCTTTTCTACAACTATTTGAATTGTGCCTGGAAGAGTGCGACATGGGCTGGGTCCCGGAGATCCCCTCTAGTTTCCCTCTAAAAGGCTAGCTAAACTAGACTTGATTATTTGTTCAGGCTTTCTTTGCATTTTTTCAGGAATTTGCCATCTTGAGTTCACCATCTTGGCCACATGGTGGGTTATGGGTTTGGCCCCATCCAATCCTTACCCTTCCAGAAAGCATACTCCTCCATCCATCTATTCTAATGTACCTTGATAAAAAGTTGCTCTTTTTAACTGAGGCGCAACCATATGATGTGCTTAGTTAGCAATGATGTCTAAATAATGTTGTCCAAAATTTTATGTTTTAAGTTTGGCCTATTTTGTTTTGTGTTGTGTAGTCTAGTAATGACTGCGTGATTCTAAAATATTGGGCATACCTGTGCTAAGATTCTCACATCTAACGAGTTTTGTCATTGCAGAATATTTGATCAATTCTTGATAAGGACCAGGTAAGCTCTACTTATTCTATTTGATCTACTTGTTGCTTTAATTGGAAATAACAAAGGGCTTTTGTGGCAAAGATTGCAGTTCAAAGCCAGACCGGGCTTAAAAATCCTTCAGACTCCTTCTCCCAACTAACCTGCAAAGAGCCAGCCTGGAAGCATGGTTTGAGTTTCTTATCTCTAACCAGCAAACACTGCAAGTGTTACTATAACTCAAAATGGTAGAGTGCTAGCCTTGAGCAGAAGTGCTCAGGGACAGTGCCCAGGCCCTGAGTTCAAACTTCCTTGAATAGCAACTGAAACAAACCATCCCAACAATGAACACATAGACTCAGTCAGTCTGGGGAACAAGGGAACATGGAGAGGAGTAAGAGGAAATGATATCACAACAGCCATTTTGTGCCTTCACTTTCAAAACTAACCAGAGCAGGAAGGTCAAGATAAGTAAGAAGACTGCCCAACTAATGTCCATACCTGTCTAACTTTCAACTGGACAGGAATTAATATGCTTGCCTTTGTCACGACTTCTTCTCTACCTAGTCACCAGATGTCAGAAGTATCTAGGGACATTTCTATCAACATTTTCAGCCCCAAGTCCTTCCTCTTGCCATTTATTTGCTCTCTAGTATTTTTTTCATTCCCTCAATGACTCATGAGACTTCTCCAGACTCCATTCAAGAGACTTGCCTCTTCTAGACTTCATCTAAGGACTCATTGCCCAAGTGACAGCTGTTGCCTGGTACCTTCTCCCAGAAGGGACCACATCTCACCATTTTACCTCTACTGTCAACGCCCTTTGCAAACAGGAAGTAGCCATAGAAAATATTCGCCCTTTTTCATAATTATCAAAAGGCTGGAATGAAGGTATGGACAGGTAAATCTCCCTCCATCTTAGCTAAATTTACGCCCAGTGTCTGAAAGCAGTCACCTTCATCTCCTGGTAGGTCACATCTTGGGCCACCTCTGGTCACATGCCTCCCATCTGACCTTAGGAGGGTCCCAGACAATGAGGTCACATCCAGATCCACAGTGGCCACACCTTTACCCCATCTGGCCACACCTCTTCCTGTCCCTGTCCTAGATAACTCCTGGCCCAAGGGTGGGACATGCTGGTCCACCATGCATGGTGTGGGCAGCACTTCAGTAAATAAATTTTTCCTGCCTGAAAAAAAAAATTCAAATTGCCCAAACAGAATCAAGAAGAAATAAATCAATTAAACATGTCAATAACCTTCAATGAAATAATAGAATTAATCAGAAATCTTCCAACAGGAAAAGCTCAGGACCTGGTGAATTCACTACAGAATTCTATAAGGCCTTTAAAGAGGAACTAATACAAATGCTCCTCAACCTCTTCAGAGACATAGAAACAGAGGGAGTAATCCTAAACTCATTATATGAAGCTAATATCACATTCATCCCCAAACCAGGCAAAGATCCAACAAAAATTAAAACTACACACCAATCCCTTTGATTAAGACAGATGCAAAGCTCCTCAATAAAATTGAAGCCAACAGAATTCAGAAACATAGCAAAAAAATCATACACTATGACCAAGTAGGCTTCATCTCAGAGATGCAAGGATGGTTTAACATATGGAAGTCAATAAATGTAATCCATCACATCAACAGATCCAAGGTCAAGAACCACATGATTATCAACATTGATGCAGAGAAGTTTTTGATAAAATTCAACACTCATCCATGTTAAAAGCTCTGGAAAAAATAGGAATAGAAGGAACATTTCATAAGACAATAAAAGCCTTACATGGCAGATCAATGGCCAGTATTATACATAATGAGGAAAACTACAACCAATTCCCTGAAAAACAGGAACAAGGCAAGGATGCCTTCTCTCTCCACTCCTCTTCAATATAGTTTTGGAATTCTTAGCCAGAGCAATAAGGCAAGAAAAAGACATTGAAGTGATCCACATAGGAGAGGAAGAATATAAACTCTCTCTTTTTGCAGATGGCATTATTTTATAAATTAACGATCCCTAAAGCCCCATCCCCAAACTCTTAGAGCTTATAAACCAAATTGGAAAAGTAGAAGGATACAAAATTAACCCACAAAAATCAGACACCTTTCTGTACACCAACAATGTACAAGCAGAAAGGGAAATCTAGGAAACAACACCATTCACAATACCTCAAAAAAAAAAAGGACCTAGAAATTAACCTAACCAAAGATGTAAAGGGTCTTCATGAAAACTACAAAAGCCTAAAAAAAGGAATCATAGAGATTACCAGGAAATGGGAAGACTTCCCAGATTCCTGGATAGGCAGAATTAATATGGTGAAAATGGCCACACTGCCAAAATAAGTAAACATATTCAATGCAATTCCCATTAAAATTCCAATGACCTACTTTACTGAAATAGAGAAAATGGTACAAAAATTCATATGGAACAACAAAAGACCTAGCATAGCCAAAACAATTTTAGGCAAAAGAAAGAATGCAGGAGGGACCATGATACAGGACTTCAAGCTCTACTATAGAGCCATAATAACAAAGACAGCTTGGTACTGGAAAAAAAAGAGACCTGAAAATCAATGAGTCAGGTTAGAGGACCGAGAAAAATAGTCGCATATGTACAGTTGATATTTGACAAAGGAGGAAAAAACATACAATGGATTAATCATAACCCCTTCAACTACTGATATTGGGAAAACTGGCCACATGCACAAAACTAAAAGTTTACCCTAGCCTATCTCAATGGACTAACATAACTCAAAATGGATTTAAGACCTTAGCATCAAGCATGAAACTCTGAAACTACTGCAGGACCGAGTATAAGAGATACTTGAACTTATAGGCACAGGGAGGAACTTCCATAACAGATGCCCAGGGTCACAACAAATTGGAGAATGACTCAATAAATGGAACTGCCTTAAAATAAAAGTTTCTACACAGATAAAATATAGCAACCAAACTAGGAAGAAAGCCACAAAATTGGGAAAAAAATATTTACCAGCAATATATCAGACAAGGGTCTAATATCCATTATATATGGTGAACTCAAGAAACTAAACCTTCACAAACAAAAAAATTTTGAAATGGTCAAGGGAGCTAAAGGGAGACTTCTCAGAAGAAGAGATAAAAACGGCAAAGAAACACATGAGGAAATGTTCATAACCCTTGGTTGTAAAGGAAATACAAATAAAAACAACTCTGAGATACTACCTTACTCCAGTCAGAATGGCCCACATCCTAAATTCAGCCAATGACAAATGCTGAAAGAGATACAAGGAAAGAAACATTACTGCATTGCTAGTGGGAATGTATCCTAATACAACCACTTTGGAAAGCAGTCTGAAGGTACCTCAGAAAGCTAAATATCGACCAGTCCTATGAACTGGCCATACCACTCCTAGGCATCTACTCTTAGCAACAGGAACCAATATAAAAAGACACACACACACACACACACACACACCTGTATGATTATTGCAGCACTGTTCACAATAGCCAAGATTTGGAAAAAACCAAGATGAGCCCCAATTGATAAGTGGATCCAAAAATTGTGGTACCTATATACAATGGAATATACGTAGCCATTAGAAAGGACAAAATGATGGCATTTGCAGGGAAATGGATGGAACTAGACCTCACTAGAGTGAGGTAAGCCAAGAACAAAGAGACAAATGCCACAGGGTCTACCTGATACGCAGATCCTAAAGCCAAAATGCAAGAAGGTATGACAAAGTAAACAGGATTCGAGAAACAAAGGACAGCCACTCATTTTGTTGTATCACAATTATTGACTCCATGTTCTTGAACATGTAGATGGTAGAAATATGCATGAATTGGAGGGAATTCCGGAGGAGGAACAGAATAAAAGGGAAACGGAACAACATACAACAAAGGGGCCCATCAGTTGCACTGGACATAGAAGAAAAATAACTAAGCAACCCAAACAGAGTGATGGGAAGGGAGGAATAAGAAGCAAAGAGGGAAAGAGGGAATAGCTTACACTAATCAAAAGGAAAAAATGTAAACATCATCAGAGGTGGGAAAATAATTTGGATTGTCAAAGCTCATACAATTAACAAACTAAACCATGATAACAATAATTTGCCTTGTCAAAGTTAAAAAGTGTTTGTGACTTTAACTAAGTATCACAATTCCACAATACTGTGAAATATGTGAAATATATGTAATCACCTATCTCAATTTTTCCAAAAATTGTGAGAAGGGAAGGGTTATGAGGGATTAGTGACAATCTTGTCAGACGCCTTGTATTCATGTACTGTTTTGAAGGATGGGAGCTTCTTTGTACAAGTACTTAAAGATAATAATAATAATAAGTGTTTAAAAATAAATAAACATTAGGATGACAATTCAAATATAAAATAAGAAATTAAATCCAGTTGGAAGGAAAATTTATTTAGGGAGAGTAATGTATTTTATTCTATAGCAAGTCTCATTTCAACATTAAATTCAAAAGCTAGACCTCAAGTAAGTGAAATAAACTACGAAATTGAGTTGAAAAAAGAAAATAAAAGAAACTCCACCCACTATTCCTTGCCTGGACAGCTGGTGTGGGTAAAAATGCATCATGTTCCTGATTTGAAACCGAAGTGGCAAGGACCTTACTTGGTCATGCTAACTTCACTGTTGTCTATTATATTAGCACAAAAAAAGCATTAGATCCATCAGTCTCTAATGAAATAGGCAGTGTATCCATATATAGAGAAGGCTACAAGATGGACTGTGCAGACACTCAGACGGTCCCTTAAGGATAAGACTTACTAAGTGTTAATTAGTAATAACTAGTGTGTTTCTATAATTTACTTGTTTACAATTAAATTTAAATTTTAAGCATGTTCATTGGGTGGAGAGATGGGAATTTTTAGGATTTGGTAAGAAGGAATCAAGGATTTGATTGGACATGAAAACCACTGGGGGAATGTATAAAGCAGCAAAGCCCTAATAATCAGCACGACCCACTAATCAATGTGGCCCCATGTCCTGGCTCACAGCAGTGCATGGGTCATGCCACCAAAGAGGACAGGGCATCCTGCTGGAGGGGTTAGGATTTCATCCTCAAATGAGCTGTGAAGAAGTTATTGAGGAATGCGCAGTTCATGAAGTGATGGTTGAAAACTGTTAGGCAGGAGACCCACTGGAGTGATGGAGGGGTTCAACCTATATATAGGCTGCATGATCAGAGCAATGGAATTGGAGAAAATCAAGTGAAGATCTGGAAGGAAGGAAGTGGTGAGATTGCAGGAGGGGAAAGACCTGGGAGAAGAGGAATTTGAGGGAGTGCAGGAGGGGAAGGATGCCAATTGGCCACCAGGCCAGAGAAGTGTAAGCCTGTAGGTAGTGGAGACGCCTCATGAGAAGAAGGAACTGATGGAAGGGGAAAAGGGAAATGAAGGAAATGTCTATAAAGAAGGAGGGAGTAAGAGAAAAGGAAAAAGCCTTGCCTATTGAAGTATGGAGCTTTGGAGATGATAATTTGGGGGATTGGTGGTTTGCACAGTAATTAACTATGTGCAGGGCTGCCCATTGGATGTCTGAGATTTGGTGGTTGGGGCTGGCTTGTCACTGAGTGCACAGCCCAGGACAAGGTAAATGCAGGCCCATTTCTATCATAAATAAAGTTATCCACAATGTGCCTCATTAGATTTTCTTGTGTTTTATGCAACATATGTATACGAGTTTACAAGTTAATAGTGTCAAAGGCCACGAATTTTGTAAAATGTTATAGGTCATAACAGGTTTGCAAAACCCAATGGGACAGTAATATCACAATGGCAATATGATGTCACAATATCAAATCATAATAATATTTTGATGTCCTAATTAGTTGGTGGTGCCATAATGGTGATGAGGTCACAATAGATGTATGTGTCACAATGGATTGATGATCTCACAATGACATGCTAAACTTCAATTTTCCTTAACTACAAATAATAATATAAATTCAGAATGGGATTTTGAGATCTACAAAGTCATGCATTGGCCTAAATATTATGAACTCCCAACAAGTATGTAATGTCACAATGTGACAAAATGTTCATGATATCTGACAGATTGATGACATAATTTTCGTGATATCAGAGTGCGTTTCTAATATCATATGTCATACCTGAAATAAGTAAAAAACAGATTATGATTTCAAAAAGGGCTATGTATCACAAGAGCATCATGTCAATGTTATGAGGAGAGGACCGGTTAATGATGTCACACTGGTGATTCTGCCTCGAAGGGTTTGTAATATTACAATGGTATAACTGTTCTCAATCGTTAGACCACAATGATTATATGGGTAAACAACTGAACTTTTTTGTCACAAAGGCCAAATGCTGTTTCAAAGGTGCTAAGAGGTCATAACTGATTAAAACGTCACATTGTGATGGTGATGTCACAATGGCAATGTGATGATGCAATAGGTTTGTGATATCACTGTTGTAATGAGGCCACCCATACAATAGTGATGTCATTATGAGTTAATAATATTACAATCACATGTCTTATTTCAATTGCTACTAGTTTACAATGATAAGAATTCAAAGAAGGAGCTAGAAGTCCTAAAAGCCATGAATTTTCTAACATGAGATGTCATAATATGTTTGTGAAAACAGAATGGTAGTATAATATCACAATGTCAATGTGATGTCACAATATCAGGTCATAATAAAGTGTTAAGGGAGTACTGAGTAAGATGGCAGAGGAAAAGCTGGAAGCTAAACAAACTCTCTCATTGAAAGCAGTTTTAGTGTTCCAGTGAACAGTCCTAGGGTAGAGAATCATACCAAATGTGCCATCACAGTACAGAGATTGTGGCCAGAGAGGGAAAATCCAGGCAAGGAGACAGATCTGAGAACTTGCTAGTAGCCGTGGCTACAATGGATGCAGCTTTGGCCATAGCCATCATCCCTACAACAGAGAGAGCCCAGGCCAAAGGTGCCAGACACAGAAGATGCGTGGATTCTCAACACCAGCAAGAACTGAGAAGGAGCACATATCTTCATCCTGCAGATTGTAGACCAGAGAGTGCCCAGGAACCAAGATTCTGACATGGGTAGAACACTGAAATCCTCACTCCTTCTCAGGGAGCAGAGGTGGGAATGCCACCCCTCTCCCCTACCACCACTAGAGATCTCCAACTTTGATACTGACAAAGGTCCGGCTGAGCAGCTAGCTCCAACTCAGGCCTTGGAAGAAAACAAAAGAGTGATTTTGCAAGTCACAGGAACTCAATTCCACCCAGGGGAAAATCACCCCGCCCAGGCAGAGAGAGCTCTGCCCTCAGAGAAGTGACTTTCTTCACTGTGTAAACAGAGCCAGACTCTGCCCCTCCCAACAGAAGCCTAGACAAACAATTGAAATTCAGTAAACATAAATCCTGAGAATGGCTCAAAGCTGGATTCTGTGTCTCAGGAGATAGCCCCTTAGGGAAAAGCTACTGTTTGCTGAAAGGCCTTAACCCTACCCAGAACCTAGCCTCATCACAGCATCTCCAAATTAGAGGAAATGGCCATTTCCCTCTTTTGGGATACTCAAAGAAGAGCTCCCTCCCATTGAACTACCTGTGAGGAGGATCACAATATCTTGCCTAACACAGAGCATTTTCTGCCTGCCCAAACAAACTGACTTAAGAAACCAATCAAGCCATAGGAAAACCAAACACCACAAACAGACCAGAGACTCGATCAAGAGACTGGTTATGGACACAGGGGAGATAAAGGTTCTTCCCATTCCCTGCCCCCCCCCCCAAAAAAAAACCCTCAAAACACCAAAGAACTCTTTCATGAATTTTTTAAATTTTAATTTTTAAGTGTTTTCTGTTAATATTTCTTCTCAAAATTTTTATTTTTGGTGTATTGCGTGTGTGTGTTTTACCTCTTTTGACCTTTTGGTCCTTTTTTATTGTTTTCATATTTTCTATTTCTTTTTTGCATGACTTAATTGCTGTTCAGCTCATCCCCAGATATATACCTGTTGTCAATTATTACACCTTATACCTCATTTTGTACATAATTAATCCAGAAATTTATTACTCAATTCAGAACCTTTTAGGCTTAAATTCTTTACGAGCATTCTTATCTCTTTATACCTACATAATTTTCTAGTAACCAATTAAAAAATATTTTTTAGTTTTTCATGTCTCTTTTCTATCCTCCCCTCTTCTCATCCTATTCTTTCTTCTCTCAATATCATTTTTTTAAACTTACATAAATTGTAAGTGTTTCACTTCTTCTTAAATTTAAATTTTTGTTTTTCGATTTTTTTCTTTAAAATATCTGTCCTAGGGCTGGGAAGGTGGCTCAGTGGTAGAGTGCATGCCTTGCATGCCAGAGACCCTGGGTTCAATTCCTCAGCACCACATAAGCAAAAAGAAAAAAGCCGGAAGTGGCGCTGTGGCTCAAGTGGTAGAGCGCTAGCCTTGAGCTGAATAGCTGAGGGACAGCGCTCAGGCCCCATGACCGGACCCCCCCCCCAAAAAAAAATCTCTCCTATCATTCTGCCCAATCCATTTCCCTCTCAGAGATTAGGACTTGGTTAAATTACTCTCCTTTAATCTATCCATATCCCTCTAGTCTTATTTTTCCCCACATTTCTACTTAAAGCTAATAATTTCTGCTTTGCCGAATCCTTCTTTCCTGTTCGTAACCCATTAATCCATGGTTGTTTGATGTTGAATAGATTGTATCTGTTGAACTATATTGTATTTGAAGCCATTTGATTGTGTGCAAACAAAAGTTAATACAGAAATCTTGTGAGCATTAGGAAGCTACTTAAAGATTAAAACAGGAATTGCATAAGCAGGTTGAGAATAGTCAAAGAGAAATACAGGGATAACATGAGAAGGCTGAAAACAGTCATAGAGAATTACAGGAATTGTGTGAAAGTGAGGAAAGTTATCAAAGTGCAATACAGGAATTGAGAGAGTGGGATGAGAATAGACTATCAATACAGGCATTCATGGAATTCATAAACAGACAGCTGAAACAATTCCGAGAGACCACAAAGGGAATGATGAATGCAGCCCAACAGAAGGAATGGGAGTCCAAGGAAAACATAACCAACCGAGTGATTTGAGAAAAGACACTGAACACCAAATTAAGGAAGTAAAGTTGAAACAATATTTAAAACAAATCTCCAACAAAGAATTTGAAGCCATCAAAGCCAATCATTTAGAATGAAAAGAAATTTTAAAAAAACGTAGAAAGACTTGACAGTAGGTTAGACCATGCAGAAGATCGAATCTCAGGGATTGAAGACAGCCTGGATATTATAGAGAAAGAACATACAATTATCCAAGACAAATCCTAGAAATATGATCTATTTAATATTTGGAAGACACCATCAGAAGGCAAATGTGAGGATACTGGGTGTAGAGGAGCACCTAGAGACCGAAGTTAATGGTCTAGGAAATTTAACAGAATCTTAGCAGATAACTTACCAAACATGCAAAAATATAGGCCTATTCTGATACAAGAAGCTATTAGAAACCCATAGTGACCAGACCAGAGCAGGACATCCGACCATCACATTGTAATCTGCACAGGATCAATTCAGACCAAGGAAAGGATCCTTAAAGCTGTTAAGGAGAACAGATCAATCGTCTCTAAAGGGAAAACAAGTAGAATAACCTCAGATTTCTCAGCAGAGATGAATAAAGCAAGAGCCTGGCATGATGTATGCCATACCCTAAAGAGAAATATGTATCAGCCAAGAATACTGTTCTCAGCTAAACCCTCCTTCATAACTGAAGGTCAAATAAAAACAGTCCATTGCAAAGAAAAATTGAAACAATATATCTCCACCAAACCAGCTCTACAAAAGATACTTAAAGATTTCCTACATATAGAAAACCAACAAGACAAGAGGAAAGGGCGAGAAACTGAATCCAAGGGAATAAAATTAGAACTTAACACCAAAAGCCACAAAAGAAGTCCTGTAACACATGGAAGTTGAACAACACACTGTTGAATCACAAATGGGTCATGGAAGAGATTAGAAAGGAAATACAAATGTTCATGATACTCAAGAAAAATGAGCACACAAATTACCAGATCCTCTGGGACACAGCAAAGGCAGTGCACAGAGGAAATTTATAGCTCTGAGTTCCTATATCAATAAATTAGAGAGATCTGAAACCACCAATTTAATAAGACATCTGAACCACCCTAAAAAAGAGCAGCAAGATAAACCCCAATTCAGTACATGGAAAGAAATAATTAAAATTAAGTCAGAATTAAATGAATTAGAATCCAAAAACACCATATAAAGAATCAACAAAACAAAGAATTGGTTCTTTGAAAAATTTAACAAAATTGATAGACCCTTAGCAATTCTTACCAGACAAACAAAAGTCACCCAAATAAACTCAAAGATGAGAATGGAAACATCACCACAGAAACAACAAAGATTCAGAACATTATAAGGGAATACTTCTCAAACCATTATGCTAATAAGTTTGAGAACTTGGCAGAAATGGACATTTTCCTAGCTAATATCAACTTGCAGAAACTCAACCAAGATTAGATAAATCAAGTAACATGACCATTTCAAGCATAGAAATAGAAAGAACAATAGGAAACCTCCCATCTAAGAAAAGCCCAGGACTAGATGGATTTACAAAGGAATTCTACAAGGCTTTCAAAGCAGAGCTCACATGAATACTCCAAAAATTCTTCAATGAAATTGACAGAGAATGTTCACTACATAATTCTTTCTATGAAGCCATCATAATCCTCATCCCAAAGCCAGGCAGGGACTCATCAAAGAAAGAGAACTATAAACCTATTTCTTTGATGAACATTGATGTAAAACACCTCAACAAAATTTTGGCCAATCGACTTCAACGTTTCATCCAAATAATCATACTCAACGATCAATCAGTATTTCTTTCAGTGATACAAAGCTGGTTCAATATCTGCAAACAATTAATGTAACTCATCACTTCAACAAGAGCAAGGATAAGAATCACATGGTTATCTCAATAGATGCAGAAATAGCATTTGACAAGATCCAACACCCCTTTATAATGAAGGCTCTGGAAAAACTATGAATCCAGGGAACATTCTCAATACAATAAAGGATGTATTTGATAAACCTACAGCCAGCATAATACTTAATGGTGAAAAACTAAAGCCATTTCCTCTTATCTCAGAAAGGAGACAAGGATGTCCACTCTGTCCCTTTCTCTTCAATCTAGTGTTAGAATGACTACATACAGCAATAAGAAAACATGCAAATAAAAAATGGATCCAAATAGGGAAAGATGAAGTAAAATTCTCCCTCTTTGAGATGACATGATCTTGTATTTAAAGAATCCCACGGACCCACTCAGAAATTACTCATGCTGATTCAAAACTTTGGCAAATTAGCAGGGTATAAAATTAACTCTCAAAAATCAATGGCTTTTCTGTATGCCAACAATGAGAAAAGCGTGGCTGAAATTAGGAAAGCAACTCCATTCATAATACCACACAAAAAATGAAATACCTAGGAATTAACGTAATCAAAGAAGTGAAGGATCTTTATGATGAAATCTTTAAAAACCTGAAAAAGAAAATCAAAACAGAACTTAGAAAGTGGCAAAAACTCCGATGCTTCTGGGTTAGGAAGATCAACATCATAAAAATGGTAATACTTCCCAAGGCTATCTACAAATTCAATATGATACCTATCAATATTCTAAACTCATTCTTCAAGAAAATAGAAGAGGCAATCCAAAAATACATATGGAACAATAAAAGACCCCAAATAGCAAAAACAATCCTCAACAGAAAGAACAGTGTTGAAGAAATATCAATACCAAATTTCAAACTTTACTACAAAACCATAGTAATCAAAACAGTTTGGTATTTGCACAAAAACAGACCTCAGGACCAATGGAATAGAACTGAAAACCCAGAAAATGAACACACATACCTATAGCCACCTAATCTTCGAGAACGGAACTAAAAAAATAGAATGGAAGAAAGACAGCCTCTTCAGTAAATGGTGTTGGCAAAGTTGGTTAAGCAATTGTAGAAAACTAAAGCAAGACCCTTATATATCACTCTGCACCCGAATCAATTCCAAATGGGTCAAAGACCTCAGAGTCAAAGCAAACACCCTAAAAACATTACAGGACAAAATAGGAGATACTCTAGGTATACTTGGAACAGGATTCAATTTTCTTAATAGAGACCCATAAACACAACAAATCAAAGAAAGGTTGGACAAATGGGATTGCATGAAATTGCAGAGCTTCTGCATGGCAAAGAACAAAGCTCGCAAGATCAATAGAAAGCCCATGGATTAGGAGAAGATCTTCACTAGCCATAAAAGGGACAAGGGTCTCATATCTAAAATATACCTGCAAGTCAAAAAATTACAACCCTCAACAACAAAACCTCAAAGAAACAACTGCCCAATAAATAAGTGGGGAAAGACTTACAGGGAATCTTCTCCGAAGAGGAAAGTAGGATCACCAATAGACACATGAAGAAGTGCTCAACCTCCGTAGCCATAAAAGAAATGCAAATCTAAACAACACTGAAATACAACATCACTCCAGTTAGAATGGCTATAATCAAGAACTCTAATAACAACAGATGCTGGATGGGATGATTGTGAGATTCTAAACTTGTTCAACCACTTTGGAAAGCAGTATGGAGGTTCCTCAAAAGACTCTACATAGAGCTCCCTGATGACCCCGCAATCCCACTTTTGGGCATTTACCGAAGTGATCACAAACAAGAACATACTAAAGCTACCAGCACAACTATGTTCATTAGAGCATTATTTACCATAGCTAAGATATGGAACTAACCCAGATGCCCCCCAGTAGAAGAATGGATCAAGAAAATGTGTTATATATACACAATGGAATTCTATGCCTCCATCAGAAAGAATGACATTGCCCCATTTGTTAGGAAATGGAAACAGTTGGAAAAAAATAAATTAAGTGAAGTAAGCCAGGCCCAAAGAAGTATAGGTCCCATTGTTTCCCTTATTTGCAATAACGAATTTATTTCTGAGACAAGCAGAAACGGCCACATATGTTGATATCAGGCGAAATGAACCCCACAGTAAGGACTCAAATTGTTTTTCTTTCTGGTTATTTTTTCTAGAATATCTATAAGACGATTTCTCTGTTGCTTTGTATGTTCCTACTCCACGGTACCACCCCTGTTTTTAGTATATGTGATTTTGGTATAATTTGGGGAGGGGAAGGGAAAAACAAATTGGGATACAGGGAGACCCATTGCAACAATGACATATACAAGACGTTATGCTGAAAACTGAACTTTATAACTTTGGCGTGGGGTGGAGGGGGTACAGAGGGGGAGATGGGAAGGGATGGGAAGGGGAAACAAAGGAAGAGTCAACATTGATTGATAAGAAATGTACTCATTACCTTACTCATGTAATTGTAAACCCTCTGGATGTATTTCTACAATAAAAATCATGAAATAATAAAGTAAAAATGCATGTCAATTTATTTGTCAATCGTGGGGCTTGTACTCTGAGCCTTGGCACTGTCCTTCAGCTCTTCAGCTCAAGGATACTACTATACAACTTGAAGTGATGTTTCTAGTTTTCAAGAGTTATATTGGAGATAAGAATCTCACAGAATTTTCTCCCCAGGCTGGCTTTGAACCACTATCCTCAGATCTCAGACTTTAGGGTACCTAGGATTACAGGGATGAGCCAACAAACCCCAGATCCAAGACAATTTTTTAAAAAGCAAGCTTATTGAAACTTCTGGCTTTTTCCAAGAAACAATCTTACTTTTTCAGTATTAGTTTGTAACTATGAGTTAATTTTAGATGTAACTGTGAATTTTTCAATAGAATCAAATATGTTTTACTATTACTAAGTATCTCACAAAAATCCACTGTAATTGACTTTCCCCAAAGTCATTTATTACATACTATATTACTCACTATTATTGTTAGAGTCTATATTACATATAGTGTGAAGTGAACCATTATATATAAATTAGCAGATGCTATTTTAGCATTATAAATTCACATCTGTCATTTTAAACGAAGGAAAGAAGATTTTCGAGTTAAAATGAAATATGAATGTGTAGTGGGTCCCAATTGAACCAAAAATTCTGAGTTCATACAGACAAAATTATTTTCTTTCCACTAAAGACTTTGAAGTAATACTATTAGAAATAGTGAGGTAAGAGGAGGAAGAATTAAAATTATGTCAAACAATGTCTCTGTTATTCTGCTAACCTCTCCTCTTTGATGACCTGCCAATTCCCAGTTATCACAAAGCTTCAAGTGTGTCTCTTAGAATTCTATTTGGAAAAGTTCTCAATTACTGATTCTTTTTGTACTTTCTGTTGTATGAAACAAAATTGAAATAAAATGCACACATATGTTTAAGTCACCACAACTGGAAAAACAAACCAACAAAGTAGAACTCCCCCAGCAACAAAAACATGTTGTGTCCAGTTTTTTTTTAAAGCACAAATAACTCAAATACATGTTAACTTGGAGTAGAGCCAAAAAGATAACTGTGTCTCATAAATACGGTTTTGTTAATTTGTAATTAAATTCATCTAGATGAACCTAATACAGCAAATCCTTGAATGGATAAAATTGTTTAAAACAAATGTGACTGTATGTGGAGTGAGATCTGCACATATTTAAAAGAATATGATAACAAAATCATGACATACTTAAAAAATTCAGAAATGCAATGAATAAGTCCAATAATATCTATATTGAAAACTAATTCCTACTGATTTGACTAGAAAAGAATATGCAACTAATACAATCTGAGCAGTGTACATGAGTCTACATAATTTTAAACTCCTCCAAATTACACTTTGTAGAAGACTGAATGTGGGTTATCTAAAGGAAAACTTCAACACATGATATGAAAGAATTAAAAATCTCATGAAAAAAGAGAAGTAGTTATTGGAAAATACTAGTTTAATACATGGTGGTCAAAATCTTTCTAGTACTGAAAAAAATGCACACCTATTTAGTTAGATGCAGAAAAAGACCCAAGTTACTCAAGCTGATTTGAAACTTTGCCAAAGTAGCAGGATACATCTGTAAGAGTACTATGGGTGTTTACTGTGGCAAGGAATTCATTTCCTCTTTGATCTGACAAATAAATATATGAAAGAACATAACTTCTCCAACTAAATATCAAGACCTAACTAAACATATAACCAGAAAAGTCATCATGTAAACCGTATTTCAACTGGGGTAAAATTGAGATACCACTTCACCCCAGTTAGAATGGCTATAATGAAGAACTCTAGTAACAACAGATTCTGGACGGGATGTGGACAGAAGGGAAACTTACTGCATTGTTGGTGGGAGTGTAAACTTGTTCAACCACTTTGGAAAGCAGTATGGATGGTCCTTAAAAGACTCCACATAGAGCTTCCCTATAACCCAGCAATCCCAATTTTGGGCATTTACCCAAATATTCACAAACAAGACCACACTAAAGCTACCAGCACGACTATGTTCATTGCAGCCTTATTTACCATAGCTAGGATATGGAACCAACTGAGACGACTCTCAGTAGATTAATGGATGAAGAAAATGTGGTGTATATACACAATGGAATTCTATGCCTCCATCAGAAAAATGACATTGCCCCATTTGTTAGGAAATGGAAAAATTGGAGAAAAGGATATTAAGTGAAGTAAGCCAGGCCCAAAGAAACCTAAGTCCTATAGTTTGCCTTATTTGCAATACCAAGTATATATTTGAGTCAAGCAGAAAAGGTCAGATAAGTTGATATTCAGGAAATGAATCCTAAGATATCTATTTAAATTTTTTTCTTTCATGTGATTGTTTCTAACACATTTATAAGATGATTTCTCTGTTGCTTTGTATGTCCATCCCCCACGGTATAACCCCTGCTTTCACTGTATTTGATGGTATAATTTGTGGACGAGAAGGGAAAAATCAAATTGTTTAAATAGGGATACAGGTGGACCCATTTCAACAATGAGATGTTCAAGTCGTTATGTCGAAAATGAACTTTACAACTTTGGTGGGGGGGGGGGGAGAAGGTGCGGGAGGAGGATGGGAAGGGATGGTAAGGGGAAACAAAGGAGGAGGCTACAAGGTTTGATAAGAAATGTACTTATTATCTTGCCCATGTAATTGTAACCTCTCGGTATAGTATTTTCACAATAAAAAAAGAAAAATCAGTCATACTGATTCTGTATTTATTGTAAATGTTGATTTTTTCATAAATTATTTCCTTTAGCTTGCTTTTTTTTAAAGACATTGTGTTAAATGATGTATATCTTGGTAACTAATTTTGGATGCCTCCTTAAATTTTGTTCTGAGTGTAATGTCTCACTTCAGTTCCTAACCCATGAAAGGATGTTGATTACAAAAAAATTCTAATAGCCACTGTTTATAATACACAAAATCTCATAAGCATGACACCAATAAGCATTGGTTAACATTTGGATATCAGGGTCTCATGACTGATGAGGCCTATCTGCATGAGTATCATTGTACCTAGATTCCTTCACCGAAATTTAGCCACTGTTGAAAAATGTTCATATCTTTGTCACCCATCAGAGATTAAATCTGAATATAAAGCCTAAGGAAAATGATAAAGAAAGAATTTACCTTTTCTGGTTATAAAGTAACAAAATGCATCATAGAGTAACTCACTGGTTTAAAGTCAACATATTTCTACAAAACATTGTAAGTATTTCCTTACAATAAATATCATTCTCATGAAGGGAATGGGGAATGTGAGAAGAGGATTATCCAAGCATTGCCTTCAAATATACGTAATTTGGATTTGCCTCTACAATTCGCTATAAGCATTTCTGATTAAAAAATGTTTGAATAATTGATTTTTTGGTCAGATATAATATATCCTAGTTTCATATACTAAACTGCATTCAGAAAATGGTATATACCGATTAACTAAAGAAAGTCCTGGAAGAAAAAATGGCATCTCTTTACAATGTGATGCCCAATTCTTACGTATTTCATTCTGCCTCCATTTAATGAATGTGATTGTTTAAATCCTGCATAAGGTATTAATTAAAATAGATTAGGGTCCTATAATATAATTGTGTATGATTTTATCCTAGAATGATTCAAGTACTGCCAATTCAATCACGACAAACATCACATTCCACTGGTATTCATTTGGAAAGGAATGAGTTTCTTAGGATCTCCTGCCATTTGAAGGTGGCAGGATCAGGATTCCAACTGTGGGCTCTAGCTCCCACCACTTAAACCTGAAGATAGGGAACTCATCTGTCTGTCTAAGAACATCAGCAAGATTAGGCAGGCACAAGTGTATCTCAGCATTCCTCCTTGATACTTACAAGGCTGTGATAGGAGGATCATGGTCAAAGTCACGCTAGACAGAAAAGTCCTTGAGCCCCCTTTCCTACTTCAGTGCCAACAAGCCAGAAGTAGGGCCGTATGGCTCCAGTTGTAGAGGGCTAAACTTCAGCAAAAGCAGCTCATTGACTGTGCCCAGATCCTGAGTTCAAGATCTGGAACTGGCAAAAAATAGACATACAGAACAATCTGTGCAGCCATCCAGCTAAAGCAGGTCACTCTCAGCAGCCTTTATTTACATTTTATAATGAGGCCAATGCAGGAACAAGTACAAACCAGGCAGGGAAAAATAAGATGAGGTTTCTTAGAAGTAACCGATATTCAGAAAATTAAACTTTGGAACATAAAATGGTAGCATAATTATGTAAAAACTACCATTAAAAAAAACATGAGGGGGCTTGGAATGTGGATTACTGAGAGAGTTCTTGCCTAGCATACAAGAAGCCCTGGGTTCGATTCCTCAATAGCACATACTCAGAAAAAGCCAGAATTGGTTCTGTGGCTCAAGTAGTAGAGAGCTCCATAGAGTGCCCAGGCCTTGTGTTCAACCCAAGAACTGGCAAATTGATAGCTAGGTAGGTAGGTACGTAGGTAGGTAGGTAGATACATAGATACATAGAAACATAGATACATGGATACATAGAAAGATGATAGATGAATCTGGTTTTGGATGCCAGGAGGAAAGAAGGGCATTTGTAACTGTTTTCTACCTTTAAATACAGTGTTACCCTGGAGTTCTTCCTGCTAACAAGGCTAGGGCTCAGATCCTGAGAACTTCATGTGAACCCAGGATGGGTCAATAATGTTTCTTTCCTGCTTCTATAACTGGAGAACTCTAAGAACATTTAGAGTGCTACTAACTTATCACCAAGGGAAACACAGGAAACTCTTGAACTTCTGACATTTCAGCAGTGGATGTCCGAGTGTCATAGACTTTCCTGCCCTGCCTGGCTTCACCGTGTGATCGTGAGACCTCAGCCTCCTGAGCTAGGATGACAGGTGTGAGGTACTGGTGCTCTGCTAGGTTCAGAACTGTAATGACATTGACAATATTAGTCAACTGCTTATCACAAAGGGCTTGGGGAGCATATTAAGCCTTTCAACAATGGATCTTTCAGAACCCTGTAGGACACAATGTTGTAATGGTAGAGTCTGAGAGGCTGGGCACATGGATGTGCTACACTTGAACGTGGAGCTCTGACTCCAATTCTGGTGTACATCAGCATTCATTTCCAGAGAATGTTCTCCTAATCAGCAAATAGGAAAAGTAATTTGATTGACCATCACTTTTTTCCTGTTGTGTGTCTCGAACTCAAACCTTTGCACTGTCCCTGAGCCCTTCAGCTCAAGGTGAACACGGTACCACTTGAGTCATAGTGCCACATGTGGTCTTTTTGTGGTTCATTGGAGATAAGATTCTAACAGGCTTTCCTTGCCTAGGCTGTATTTGAACTGTGGTCTTTAGATCTCAGCCTCCTGAGAAGCTAGGTTTCCAGTTAGGAGCCACCGGCATCTGGCCTATTGTTTCTCACAGTCCTGGGGTTTGTTCTAAGGGTCTGGGTACTGTCTCTGAGCTTCTTTATCTCAAGGCTAGCGCTCTACCACTTGAACCACTCCACAGCTTCTAGGTTTTTCTGAGTATGTGGCACTGAGGATTCAAACCCTGGCATTCATGCATGCTGAGCAAACTCTATACCACTAAGCCACATTCCCAGCCCCACCCTTAAAATTCTATCCCGCAACTTATCTATCCTCAAGAAAAGGCTTCTGAGTATAAATCATCTAAAGAAATCCATTAGGAATTTGTCAAAAGATAAATAAGTCAAATCTCACATTTGGTACAGACTCTAAACATGTGATGACTGTTGACTAATGCCTCCATTTAATTATGTATCATGTTTCAACACTTAATAAAGTATTAATGAAAAATGAGTCAATGACCTAATTTATTTTGTAAAATTTTCTAATAGATGTACAAAATATAATAAATATTATGTGTATAATAATACTAAATACAATATACTATAAAATGCATAAAATTAAATAAATACAAAATCAATAAAAATCATAATATATAATAAACATACATATGTAAATATATCATATATTTCACATATATAGAAATATTTTTTTCCATTGCAGTTCCTTCATTCAGAACTCTAGCCGGAATTTCTTTTCCTCCAGGACAGTGAGCTTTGCGTTCACCCATGGTGCAAAAGAGTTACCTGGAATGTGAGATCAAATACCAGCAATGATGGAAATACTGCCCCCAGTTCCAAGACAGTGAATTAATTTCTTAAAATCAAACAGTTATGCTTATTCAGTTCCATACTGAACACTAAAAAAAAAGCAGTGTAGAATTTTGTACATCTATTCAGACATTTTTCCCTAAACCCCAAAATGCTTCTCTGAGCATGACTTTTTTCATTTTTTAATTGTAAAAAATATTATACAGATGGGTTCCAGTTAAATGAGCAAGGTAATGAGTATATTTCCTATTGAACATTGTTGCCTCCTCCTTTGTTTTCCCCATACCATCCCTTCCCTCCCATCTCCACATCTACTCCCCCTGCCGATCTCAGTGACTTTTTTTTTTTATTTTTGGCTTTGCACAGGGTTTGATCTCAAGTAGTGGCAACTCTGCACTTTCCCTCACATTGCGACACATTTACCAAGACCCTGAGTTCAAATCCCAGGCTAGGAAAGAAAACTGGCAGAAATTCCCAACCAGGGAGCTTTATTTTTTATTTTAGTTAAATGATTAATTAATTTTTTAATTTATTCTTTATTTTGCCAACACGGGGTTTCAACTCAGGTCCTGCAACTCTGCCTCAGCTTCGATCGCCCTAGGCTGGGGTACAACCTCTGGACCCATAGCCGATCATGGGCTTGCACGAAGAAAAAAAAAAGTAGGATACGACAAAGAGTGGCGAGCTGCAGAGGGCTGGAGGCTTACATTTTTTTCTTTACACGGTGACCATCCTGGGTCTGAAGGACACAGCTGCAATTGGACCTGATCAGCCATTGCTGAAGGCTGGTGGGCTATCAGGGAAGCCATAGGCCTACCTGTCAACATAGGCCCTGGATTCAAATCCAGGTCCTGACACATACCAATGGCAGGAGATCACAAGAGACTCATTCCTGTGCATAGGAATACCTATTGAAAGAGTACTTCATGCTTCAGTCTAGTCTAAAATTGGATGCAATCATCCTATCATGCGGATTGATGTTAATTAATAGTTTATTGAACATGAAAAGAATAATATTACTTCAATGGTGGTATAATAAACGCCTGAGAGTTGGTAGGAACATAGTAGGTTTCATTCGATCATAGGCAGACAGATCTGGTGCTCCTTTCCAATATGTATTTATTTGTATACCACCATCTGCCTATCCATGTATCACTGTTTTGGCCAAAACTGGGGCTGGATCTCAGCACTTGGCAACCACCTGACAGCTTCATTGGTTAGAGGCTGCTCACACTCATCCATTCATGAATTAGGCCTGCTAGGCCCTGACTTCAGATCCCAGCATTGCCAAAAATTTATCTTGGAGTAAGAAGCCGAGTATGACACATGTTTTCCTTTTCTGGGAGAGTCCTGAGTGTCAGGCATGATGGATATCATATCTACAATTCTGGATGCTGTGTGATAGGATGTAAACAATGTAATAAATGGTAGCGGTGTCATCAGAGTCAATAACATAAATAGTAAATAAACTAATAAAACCAGAAATAAAATGAATAACTACACCAAACACAATATGGACTGAATATCTGCATGGAAGTATAAATCCTATGTTTAAAATGTATATAAAGAGTATGTTTTCTCAGCCTGAAACTTGAATTCAGGCCTAGGGAACAGGCCTGACTTTCTTGTCTTCAAGCATGGTGAGATTTCCTTCTCTCACAGTGCTGCATGTTTACCCAGAACTTGAGTTCAAATACCAGGCCAAGCAGAAAAAAAAATGGCACGAATTGCAAACCAGGGGGCTAATTTATTTTAATGGCGGGTTATTGGGAAAGCCATTGTCCTTCATGACAACATAGGTTGTGAGCCGTGGAGAAGCAAAAGTTGAGGAGGTGACACCTCCACAAATTGAGCATCGCAGAGGATGGAGATATGCCCCAGATCTAGAGGGATGTGGCTCTGGGAGCACTTTCAGAGGCTGAGATCCACAGGGGAAACTCCCGTTGCAGAAGTGGTGACCCTTTTGCAGGTGCCCGGACCACCCAGCAGCTCAGTGGCAGACAGAGCTGGAGCCATAGGCCTCCTGCCCCATGAGCTGCCATCAGAGCAGGCATGGGGATAGCAAGTGGGACATGGGGGCATCCGAGAACAAAATCTGCTTCATCCATGACCTGCATGATGACGTGGACTTTCATAGTAAAGCGGATGAGCACCACCATCGATGCAGCCAGCTGTTGGCACACATCTGCACTGTCTTGGAGTCCCTCATGGCATGTAAAGAGCAGATGTTCATACTGGATGAACTGTGTCAAGAGAAAGCCAAGAGCGTGTGCTGGCTCTCCCAGGAGAAGATGGAGAAAAGAGAGCTGGGGGAGCTGCTGTCCCTTTTTGCAGGGGAAGGATCAGATAGAGGGCTACAGATGCCGGCACAGGATGAGCCCCCACCACCACAGTGGCTTCATAAGCCTCAGGCTCTGGGGTGGGCAAAATGAGGGAGGAGCAGAAAGGTTTTGAAGAATTGCAACTTCTAGACTGCCTGGAAACTGCCAAAGGAGAGGTCTGGGTTCCCAACCCTGTAGATGACTCCCCTATGGAGCACATCCTGCAACAGATGCCCCACATCCAGAGCTGCCTACAGCTGGCGGGCTTGGTCAAGGAGCGCTCCCTTTCTTTTTTCTGTAGACTGATGTGGATGATGACTCTCTATGTGACATACTGATTCTCAAAAGCCACGGCAGCCACGAGAAATAGGTGGCCAGGTGGCCTTCTCTCAGGCCTCCATCTGCCTGGTGATGGGAAAGGTAAACTGCAGGTCAGGTAGGGCAGAGACTGCCAGGAAGTGGCACAAATTCAAGGGACATCTAATAGCCCGTTGGTGGCCAGGGAAGAGACCCATGTTATGCTTATCTCAAACAATAAATTGTTTTCAAATGGAAGAAAAGCCTCCAACAAAGATTTGTTCTTCCAGTCCTGGGGCTTGAACTCAGGGCCTGACCACTGTCCCTGAGCTCTTTTTGGTTAAGGCTGGCACTCTACCAGTTGAGTGTTTTTTGACGGCTCATCAAAGATAAGAGTCTCACACACTTTCCTGCCCAGGCTGACTTGGCACCATGATCCTCCAGATCTCAGCTTCCTGAATATCTAGGATGACAGGTATGAGCCCCCAGTGCCCAGCTTGTGATGACTTTTGAAGGCATCTTGTCGAGTCTGTAAAAGGAGTCTCAAAGGGCCTGGATAGACCATGACCCAATCAAGGAGCTGGGATGGGGGAAGGCTGACCTTCTAGCCATTCTGTTCCCCAAAATTAAAGATGCCAGGTGGTTTTGTATGCATCAAACACCTAGGCTAACAGCCACCAGGCTTAGAGGGGAATAGGTAGAGAATACCGGAAGATTGCAGTGTAGAAATCTCTGATTTGGCATGTGTGTGGTGTTTGTGTGTGTGTGTGTGTGTGTGTGTGTGTGTGTGTGTGTGTGTGTGTGTGTGTGTGTGTGTGTGAACTCAGGGCCTAGGCTCTATCCCTGAGTTTTCTTGGTCAAGCCTAGTGCTCTGCCACTTGAGCCAAAGTCCCACTTGGTTTTCGATGGTTAATTGTAGGTAAGAGTCTCAAGGACTTTCCTGTCCAGGGTGGCTTGGAAGCATGAAGGGGCCCCAGGTAAACAAGTGTAAACACAACTCACAGGTACAATGCCTATGGTGGGTGACTCCTGCCCCCTGCTGGCCAGACACGGAACATGAGAAGCTGTGCCATCGTCCTCTAGAGTTCAATTGGGGGAAGTGACCAGGACCAAGCTTACTTTTGCTCACGCTGGGTGCTGATGCCAGAACAGGTCTGTTCCACCCGAGGCCAAGAGAGCTCCAGGAGGCCCTGCTCCCAGGGGCACAAGGAAGGGAAAGGTCAGCTCCAGGCCGAACTAAGAGCATTTGCCCACAGACACCCAACATGGCCATTCTGATCACCATAAGACCTGTCAAAGAACAACCCCCAAAAAACAAAATTGGAGCTGTGGGTCAAAGTGCTAGATCTCTAGCATTGAACCAAAGAGCTTAATGTCATATTTGCACTTTTTTATTGGTCGTGGGGCTTGGGCTCTGATCCTGGGCAATGTCCCTCAGCTCTTCAGCTCAAGTTGAGCACTCTATCACTTTAGCTACAGCAGCACTTCCCAGTTTCTGGTGGTTAACTGAAGATAAGCGTCTCATGGACTTTGCTAACCAGGCTGGCTTTGAACTACAATCCTCTTGTCTCAACCTCCTGAGTAGCTAGGATTACAGGCATGAACCACCAGCATCCGGTTCATATTTGCATTTATGTGCACTAAATGACACTATGTAGACAAAGAATGGAAGGAAATTTGAATCCAATGATGTGACATTGCAGCTTTTCAGAAAAATTGAGGTAGCAATAAATATGACATTTTCCATGTTGTTACATTAATGACTCATGAGTTATGAGACTCTTACATTAGCATCCTCTGCTGTCTGCGAATGTGGACTTAGTATCAATAATTGTTAATAGAGAAATAGAGAAAGACAGATTTTTAGAAAGCAAAGAAGATCTGGTATGAAAAAACAACTTAGAAATAGATACAACTTATCCCACCGAGATTAAGAACTAGCCTAAGACATTTTGAATGCTAAAGGCAATGAAGATTAAGCGTAGTTGATAACTAGTTCTTCAATAACCAAAACTGGTTCCCTAGAATAGTTTCTGATATAATTATTTATTATCATTTATTTCTTACATCTGGAGTTATTCCTTCACTTCTGTCAAAACTATTAATTAGCCTGTGCCTTTTTGGTGCCATAACTGAACAAAAAGTTTTCCAAATCTCACTTAGACTATACTTCTCATTGTTATTAGCAGTGATCACTCAGAAGCCTGTTATCTTTGAATTTCCAGGATTAATCCTCACCTGATATCAAAGCACATTCTTGAAATAAATTGCCGTGACCTATTAACAAACCTTTTTTTTTTTTTGTTTTCAACACAGTATTCTAATATAGGTAAAGTACATGAATTAAGGAAGATTGTTAGACATAGATGGAAGGAGCAATTATATATTCCAAGTACATTTTCTTTATTTGTTATTTACTAGCTAAATGACTTTTTTTTGCCAGTCCTGGGGCTTGAACTCAAGGCCATGTAACTGTTCCGGAGATTTTTCTTCTTTTTGCTTAAGGCTAGCACTCTACAACTTGTGGCACAGCAACACTTCTTTTTCTGTTTATGTGCTACTGAGGAATTGAACCCAGGGTTTTGTACATGATAAGCAATCTCTGTGCCATGAAGCCACATTCTCATAGACCAAAGTGACTTTCTTAAGATGGCATTACTTTTTCATTCCATTATTTTAATTTAGACTAGATGGTAGAAAAAGAAGTGAAAACCAGTACTAAGTCCAGTAAAGTTGACATTCCTATCACAACACTAAGGAAGTACAGTGTTAAGAACTGCTGGACTCATAACGTGGTTGCATGTAACATTATTATGGAAAAAAAAACCACATTTAACAGTCATCTCCGACATCCAAAACATTCTGCTTCACTTTCACGGTCAAGAGCCAAACGATTTGTTTTTCCCCTTCCCCTCCACAAATTATACCGACATCAAATACAGTGAAAGCAGGGTTATACTGTGGGCCAAGGACATACAAAACAACAATGAAATACTCTTATAAATGTGTTAGAAAAAATCGCATGAAAGTAAAAAAAAAAAAAAAAAAAACATTTGAATACATATCTTAGGGTTCATTTCCCTAACGTCAACTTATCTGAACTTTTCTGCTTGACTCAGACATATACTAGTTGTTGCAAATAAGGGAAACCATGGGACCTATGTTTCTTTGGGCCTGGCTTATTTCACTTAATATATTTTTTTTCCAATGCTTTCCATTTCCTAACAAGTGCCATTCTTTCTGATAGAAGCATAGAATTCCATTGTGTACATATACCACATTTTCTTGATGTTAGGGGAATGAACCCCAAGATAAGTATTTAAATGTTTTTTTTTCCTTTCATGCAATTGTTTCTAACATATTTATAAAATGATTTCTATGTTGCTATGTATGTCGCTCCCCCACAGCATAACCTCTGTTTTCACTGTATTTGATGTTGGTATAATTTGTGGAGGGGAAGAGCAAAAACAAATCTTTTAATTAGGGATACAGCTGGACCCTTTGCAACAATCAGATGTGCAAGTCGTTATGTCGAAAACGAACTTTACCACTTTGGTGCGGGGCGGGGGCAAGGATTGGGTGGGGGGGCAGGGTGAGAATGGGAAGGGATGGGAAGGGGAAACAAAGGAGGAGGCTACAATGCTTGATAAGAAACGTACTCATTATCTTGCCCATGTAATTGTAATCCCTCTGTACAGTATTTTCACAATAAAAAAAATAAAAAAGAGCCAAATATCTCAACCTTTTTTTGATTGAGTGTGCTTCCAAGGAAGGAAGAAGGAGGATGTGGAAGGTGATGGTGGGAAAATATGTATATTGGCTCCCTGTCCACATTTTTAAAAAGTGTTACTGATGAATTTGCACATAGATATAATTGACTATGCTATCTGCACAAGATGCAGATAAATGAAGATATTTCTTCTGGTGGATAGTCACATATATTAACAAAATACAGTTCTGGAAACAAAAGAGACTAGGTAAGAAAGTATAAATTATTATTCCTAGCAAAACAAAAATGTAGTATTGAAATGATTACTCCAGCTTTCTTTGACATTTTATGCTGTCTCAGTATCAAAATGTTCTCTAATTCTAGTAATATTCAAGCATAAAAGACATAATTCGAAGATATCAGTAGTTTTAGAAACAAAGGTACCTAATACCTCCCTTCCTGCAGAGATATGTGATGGCAAGTATGATTGATTGTATTATAGTTCTCTTCTTTTTCTTCTTTATCTCAAGTGTTGCATACCTTGGCATATTATTCTGTCCTGCACCAGCTTTCTGTAGGTGAGATTTACCTCTACTCTGCAATGTCAAGATGGGTCATGTGACTTACTTAAGCTTACAAAAATGAACCAGAAGTGGTCAAAGATTATTTCTAGGGGAAGACTTTATCTCACTGTCTCTGTATAAGAACTAACTTCTTTTCCCTTAGCTATAAAAATAGCATATTTCCAGAGGGAATCGTCTTTCAACTTATATACTGGGAGAATATAGCATGTGAAATTGAGGCAAAACTCAAACACAGCAAGAATTAAGCTAATATTAGAATATGATATTAAGATATTAGTTTCTTACCATTCTTGCATACCTTTATGATAGTTGACTACAGCACACGAGAATTTAACAAATACTAAACAAGTACTAAACAAATAGATAACACTTCCTGTTTGATGCTATTACATTTTTAATAAATAAGCATTATCTATGTGATCACTTGTGGGGCTAACTTTTTTATAGATGTGTTTAATCATTCTAGACCACTGTATCTAATATCCACAATCATTATCCAGACCTTGTGATTGAGATAAGGAAGAACAAAATACCTAGATTTCTCCTTCTCTTTTGGTCTTCTCCTTTTTCTAGTGTGAATTCTCATCTTTTCTCCAAATTCTCCTATTAATAAAGGAAGAATGACACATTTTGGATATCAAGCAAAAGCTTCAAAGCCAGAATTTAATTCTTTCAGAAATAGATGAAGTAAATCTGAGTGGCAAGAGGAAGAATAAAAACATGACTATTTTAACTTTTTGGCTACCATCATAGAGTCTGAACATGACTCTAAATAACTAATACACCATTTGCCTTGGCTAACTTTTAAAAAATATAGTTTTTTAAATAAATAGTAATTTTAAAAATTAAAAAGAATATTTCTAAAATAAATAGTAATTTGTTGTTTGCTTTTGGGAGGTATGAAATAAGACTGCATTAACATTGTGTGAGTTGAGAGGCTAAATTTTATCAGAATCTAAACATAATGAAAAATCGATGATTTTAAGGTAAATAGCTTTTAGATAAATTTTTAAGGTGACACACACAGAGACATCTTTTTCCTTCTTTTCCTCTCCATACTGATTCAACTTCAACAAGCAGTTCATGTAATTCAAATAACTGTGTTTCTTTCAGAACTAGATTAGACCCAAAAATGTTAGAAGAAGAGAACCAGTATTGGATGGTGCATTCTTTAAAAATAGCAGTCAAATAAATATTAACCATAATTCCAAAATAATAACAATCAAATTCTCTTGAAAAGAGATTTTAAGCAAAGTGTATAAAAAGTGATATTACTGAACTGCTTCAGAAGCTGCTCTTTAGCATTTAAGATTTCTTATACATGACAATGTTTTAATCAGGATTAATGCTTTCAGGAACTAATATTTTTCTAGTTATATTTCATTGAAGAATTTTGTTGTTCAAAATTAGTGAAAGGATAACAGGTTATAGCAGAAAGTATGTTTATACACTCATTGTGGTAGACAGTAAAATACCTTCCCAAAATATCCATAGTCCCCATATATCTAATCCCTCAAATGTAGATTTACATTTTTATATATAATTTTGTAAAACAATCACCTTTCATTACTCAGGGATCACAAATTTTAATAATTATCAGATGGGGAATGTATACTCAAATGAGTACTTAAAAGTCCCAGCTGAAAGCAGGGGATTATACTGTGGGGGAGGGACATACAAAGCAACAAAGAAATAATCTTATAAATGCGTTAGAAACAAATGCATGAAAGAAAAAAAAACATTTAAATAAAAGAAAAAAACATTTAAATAAATATCTAAGGGTTTATTTTCCTAACATCACATTATCTGACCTTTTCTGCTTGACTCATACAAGTACTAGATATTGCAAATAAGGGAAACTATGGGACCTATGTTTCTTTGGGATTGGCTTACTTCACTTAATATAATTTTTTCCAAGCCCACTCAGGTGGGAAGAACAGGAAGCAGATATTCCCAGTCAGCTGGCTGCATCCTAGGGGGACAAGCACAAATGGCTGCCACTTCGGAGTGTTTGCAACCACTGCAGAGCTCTGCAGGGACAATTGTGCAGGAATGCAAACTGGGTAACATTGCCAAACTTCAGTTGTGTCGAAGAAACCACTGAGGATTTACAAGGAGATATGAACCCGGAACACCTGGCAACTTGCCGGCTGCCAGAATCTGGAATTCTTCCTAAGAAGACTTGAAATTAGTGAAATGCTGTTCTGTTGCAATAACTCAGAACCTGATTCTTCATTTTCCCGGCAGAGGTCATTCGGCTGAACACAACTGTGGACTGCTTAGAGCATGATCTATCCAGTGCCATCCATAGCAATGGATGGAGAGTGGTCGCGTCCCAAACAACTGAGGTCTGATTCTCAAAACTTTAACAGAGTGCCGTAAGTAGAGGTTCAAATTACTCCTCAGGTTGAGTAGAGTGCAGCCGTCAAAGCTGTAATCAGCACTCAGGTGAGAAAAACGGGAAGCAGATATTCCAAGACAGCTGGCAGTATCCTACTAGGACAAGCATATCTGGCTGCCACGTCTGAATGTTTGCAACCAAGGCAGAGCTCTGCAGGTGAAATTGTGCAGCAATGCAAACTGCGTAACCTTGCCAAACTTCATGGTTGTAGAAGAAACCACGGAGGATTTACAAGGAGATGTTTACCCAGAACACCTGGAGGCCTGTCAGCAGCAAGATTCTGGAATTCTTCCTAAGAAGCCTTGAAAGTAGTGAAATGCTCTTATGTAGCAATAACGCAGAATCTCATTCTGAGTGTTCCCGGCAGAGGTCATTCGGCTGAACACAACCGGGGACTAATTAGAGCCTGATATATCCAGTGCCGTCTATAGTAATGGATGCACAGTGGTTGTGTCCCAAACAGCTGAGTTCTGCCTCTCAAAACTTCAACACAGTGTCATAAGTAGAGGTTCAACTTACTCCTCAGGGTGAAGAGAGTGTAGTCGTAAAAGCTCTAATCAGTAATACTCAGATGGGAAGAACGGGAAGCAGATATTCCCAGTCAGCTGGCTGCATCCTAGGGGAACAAGCACGAATGGCTGCCTCTTCTGAGTGCTTGCAACCATGGCAGAGCTCTTATAAGATACTACATTAGAACATAAAGGAAAAGAAAACCACTCAGATTCTGAAGTTTGTGGAAAGCAGAAAGGAAGTAAATGCCTTTTCCACTAGAATCATCTGAAAAATATTTTAGCTCTGTAGATGGCTTGATTTTATTCTAGTGAGACTTCTTTTGATTTCTGTCCTTTAGAACTGTAAAATGATATATATGCATTATTCAAGCCAATTAACTTGTAGAAATTTTTTATAGCAGATTTGGTTTAGTAAATTAAATCAACTGCAGCCTTTTCCTGATGCAACTACAGGGACACCTCATATCCTAGTTTCTGAGAATAAGAAAAAGTTGCCACTGGCTTTGTACACATATATTATGTATATACTACTAAGGGCCTTGCATTAATGAAGTCTCAAAATTCTAAATAATATCTAAGTACCAAAATTATGTAGAAGACTAGGGTACAAATATGGAAATGAAATCTGTCTCCTAATATTATAAAGAAAATTTATGTCATTTTGAGTTATAGTTTGTAAAGTAATACAAAATATGGTAAGACAGAAACAGAAACTCAATTTCCTATTCTTCCCAACTTTCCAACAGAAATTAGAGAATCCAGTGAAGATATACACTCCCACGATTGCATAGGATGTTATAGGATCACAAGATGGTGAAAAAGAGGATAACAAAAATGGGTCCCCTGGAACAATGTGAAACAAAATCTATACCTACAGATTGTGATATAGCTAGAAAATAGTTTCCACTATGCTAAGTCTTTGATATTTTATCTTTGTTTTCACAGCAACTTTCCTCTCTTAGGAAATGACTCTTTATTAATACTCAAGGGTTTGCAGTTATAACCCAGCAACTAATAAAGCTTCTAAATATAAACAAGCATGATTCTAAGAGTAACCAAGGCTACTTGTGTTGCTATAGCTGATAAATAAGAATGATCTTGGGGAATAGTCAAATAATCTTGAATTTTTCATACCTTTCCTCTTCTCCAACATGAGAAGCCCTTGTCAAGATATGTAAAACATTAATAAAGGATTTTTATATTTTTTATTATTCACACTAAATCAAATACAGTTTTCCTCTTTGCAAGCCTGACTTTGAAAGAGTCAGAACCTCATAATTATTTTATAGTAAAACGTTATTGCTTTGGCTTAGTTGCTTTCCTGCTTTTGGGTGTTGCTCTCTATTATTTTGGCAACAATATAGAAAAACAATATAAATCCATTATGCTTATGTTTGATTGTTCATTCAAGCCTTTTTCAAAGAAAATTTTCTTTTCTCTTCTTCATTGCTAATTAAGGTTTAATTATTGCTCTTTAAATGATAATATAAAACATGATACTTTAACGTATATTCTCATTGAAACCGGTGAAGACAGGAGTGTATGCGATTGCTTTTTTGATTGTTTTCAAGTATTTTACTTGGCTATTTTCATTATTGCCTTTGTTCCGGTCTTCTAATCAAGAACACAGTGTTACACAAAAAGATCTTCCTAAGATATAAGATCTTAGACAGATAAAAAAGATGTATAATTACAGATTTTCATCTCTTAAGAGACTGAAAAGCTCAGAAGACATTTTGCTATTAGTGGTAAGGTTAAGATGACTTGAATGTTTTGGTTCTTAAACTAAGTGAAACGCATGAAAAATATTACACTTGTTCCAAACAATGATTATGGCTTATACTTTTCTGCTCTAATGAAATGAAGCCTCTTACAAGATTTGAGGGCATATCAATTTTAGGATAGAAGGGTTAATGTTTGAAAGCCTAGGGAAATTAATAAAATAGCACTGCCTATCTCTTATCAGTTAATTATACTTATGGCATATAAGTGTATAAACATACAAATATGAATTGAGTAAGAAATGTGTGATTTACACAATTGATTCAACACTGCTCTACATTTATATAAACTACTATATCTAGTGAGGATTTAAATTTTTTAGAATATATTTTAATATTTATGTCAAAATATGTTTATTTTTAACTGTTTGTAGTTTTTGTCGGTCATGGAGTTTGAAATCTGGGCCTGGACACTGTCCCTGAGCTCTTCAGCTCAAAACTAGTGCTCTGTGACTTGAGCCACTGCCAGTTTTCTGGTGGCTCATTGGAGATAAGAGTCTCATGGACTTTCTTGCCTAGGCTGGCTTTGAACAATGATTCTCAGCTCTCAGCCTCCTTAGTAGCTAGGATTACAATATGAGCCGCTAGCACCTAGCTACATAATTAGTTTGTACATATTTATGAAGTATTGAGTGGTAATCCCATTCATTAATATGTTGTGTAATGATCAAGCTACATCATATCCATTAATTTCTACAGGTAACATTTCTTTTTAGTGAGAATGCTCAAAACCTTATCTTCTGGCTCTGATGAAATATCTACTCTTAACTATAATCATTTTACATCTTGTAGTATACAAATAGTAGATTTACTTATAGTCATGAAAGTCTGCTAATTAAGGTTATATAAAATATGATTTGTAAAGTGAAAGAAATTCATGGTTCCATTACTTGTTTCAAGAAAACAATTATGCCTTTTTTTCCAATTATATTTCTTTGGGAATGTGTAATATTCATTGATTTAACTTAAAATTGATAACAGTTACATTATATCAAGTTGATTCAAACTTGTACTTGAAAATTGGACACTTAACACAAATATGCTTCCACTTTCTTCTAACACATAATTAAAATAACGGTAAATTAAAGCTTGGTGTTAGCAGCTCATGTGTAGAATCCTAGAAACTCAGGAGGCTAAGTCCTAAAGATTTAGGTTAAATGTCAGTCTAAACAGACAAGAAGCAGAAGGTGAAGATGCTACTCAAGGAATAGATTGTCATGAGCCATGAATGAAAACATACAAGCGATGCCGGGTGCTGGTGGCTCACGCCTGTAATCCTAGCTACTCAGGAGGCTGAGATCTGAGGATCGCGGTTCAAAGCTAGCCCGGGCAGGAAAGACCTTGAGACTCCTATCTCCAATAAACCACCAGAAAACCGGAAGTGGCGCTGCAGCTCAAGTGGTAGAGCGCTCGCCTTGAGCTGAAGAGCTGAGGGACAGCACCCAGGCCCAGAATTCAAGCTCCAGGACCGACAAAAAAAAAAAAAAAAAGAAAAAATACAAGGGAGACAATAAACATTGAGTTCAAGCCCTATAAATGGCATATACACACAAGACAACTACAGAAAAGTACTATGAACATCAATAATGAAGACAAAATAGAAAAGATCATGAGAAATGTTGTGAAAACATCTGGAAGACAGAAATCATTTGACAGAATTTTGATTCATGACAGGGAAAAGTCGCAGTCTCATTTGTACAATCTCATTGTAGTCATTTGCAATGAAACCTGGCAATTGGGTAACATTTGAAAGAGCAGATTGGATTACCTGACGTAGCAGACATTGCCTGTGACTATGCACCATCCCACTCTGCAAAAATCTAAAATCGTGCTTGTTAATTTAAAAAGAATCTCATGTTAGAGACTGTTTGGTTCACACAGACTGGGGTCCTTATTTTGAGGCTTCAGTCCAGTGCTTTTTTTAAATAACCACTTCTGTTTTACACCTCTTCCTTTGTGCAGCTTTACATTACCGAGCTGGCACTAAGCCAAGTCTTTGAACTACACCCTCCCCCCCCCCCCCCCCCCCGCCTTAATCCCGCCCTTTCTCCAGCTACAACACATTCTACATTCTATCTGTGTTTTAGCATTAGTTGTTTTATTACTAATCCCCACCAGAAAACCCTTGCATTCATGTAAAACCAGAATAAATAACCTACTTAGAAAATGGAGTAAGGGCTTAGCTTGGCTGAGGCTCTCATCTATAGGTTTGCTCCCTAATAAAAATGTGCTACACTATCTCTTTTTTCTTCTTGGCTTTGAGTCTGACAAATGATTGGTTTGGTTTGATGTAATCCGATTTATCCAAACTTACTTTGGAAGTTGTGACCTGTGCCAAGGAGCCCTCGGGTTTCCTCTAATTCTTCCTTTAACATTCTTAAGGTATCTAGACTTACATTGTGGTCTGTGATCCATTTGGAATCAATTCTGGTGCAGGGGGATATATAAGGATCTAACTTCAGTTTTCTGAGTACAGCCAATTCTACCAGCAAAATTTTTTGAGGAGGCTGTCTTTCATCCATCCTGTGTTTCTGGCTCCCTTATTAAAGATTATGTGCCTATAGGAGTGGATTCATTACGGGTTTTCAATTCTCTTGTATTGATGGAATTCTGTGCTTCCATTGGAAAGAATGGCATTACATTATTCCTGAGGAAATGGAAAGACTGGAAAAAAATGACATTAAGTGAAATAAGCCAGATCCAATTAAATATATGGTGCATGGTTTTCCTTATTTCTAATAACTTGATATGCCCATAAATCTGCAAGTTAATCCAATAGATAGTAAAAGACAAATAATTGCACTTGGACATGATTAACTAACAGCCCTCTAAGCATTCACATGGCAAGATGAAGGGAAGCTTTTCTTAGGAGATGATCACAATGGTTCAATACCTATGTGCATATGACGAGATAAATGTTGCTTATTGCAATGAACTTTAAGAATCAATCATACATGTGAATTACATGTATATGAATATAATTTTAAAATATGTCATAAAACAACCGACTTCTCTGTAAACTCAACATCAAGATTCTACGTATAGAAGATAAAATTGAGGAAAGTTTTCAACACATAAACTACAATATATAGGGGAAAACGTGGGAGAGAAAAGATAAGATGAAAATAGAATAGCTAACTATTGAAGAATTCATAAACAATTTCCAAAACTATACAAGAGAGCTGGAGTACTGCTCAGTTGTAGAACTAGACTAATATATACAAAGCCATGGTTTCAATCTCCAAGAATAATAAGTTAATAAATAGTAGTAATACAATAATTATTTGAAATAAATGCTTTCATATTAGAGAGGCCTGAATCCTCAAACAGTAAACAAAATACTCTCAATTGTTTTACCTAATGACATGAAACTACAAGAATGAAGAGGAAATAGTTTCCATTTCTATCCTTTCCTTTCTGTTTTATTCTTTTTTTTTTCCTTTGGCAATACTGGTGCTTGAAGTGTCTAAGGCTCTAACCACTTTAGATTATTTTTCAGGCCAAATCTCCATGAGCGATGATATCTACCTATGGCTTCCACAAATGTGAGATAACAGGGAATTTATACTATATCTAGCTTATTTTTTTGTAATTTCACATTTTGGGAACAAGACATAGAATTATAAGGTTCTTTACAGGGGAAAAAGTAAATTTTATATCATGCAGTTTTGGTTGAAACGTCCTTTGGTATTCTTACATCATTTATTAAATTGACAATACGGCCAATTATAGGTCAATTTCCTTGAGGAACAGGGTGAATTCTGCTGTCTTTTCACAGCAAACAAGAGTGGTGAATTTTTTGCCTCTTACTGAAGTATATCTAATATTTTAAAGTAGATTTGTCCTAATATAATATTAATTTAATCAATCATTTCATTAGGGCTATGTTGGTCAGATTTTTTTCCAGTAAATTTTATCCCTTATAATAAATGAGAGCATGCTGTGTCACTCTCCTATTAATATGAAAAAATACTTTATAAAATTAACTTAAAAGAAGGAAAGCTTTATCTTGACTTCTGCTTTTATACATTTCAAATTATGTTTCTTATCATCATTGCTTTGGTTTGGTGGTGGCACATTACCCCTCAGGAGCATGTGATGGAGTATGTGTATTCATGGAAGCCAGGAAGTAAAGAAGAGGAGGAATAGAAGTGGGGAAAGGGAGAAAGAGGAGGAGGGGATGAGGGAATGGGTGAAGGAGACATAGAAGAAAAAGAAGGAAGAAGAATAAAGGACTTTGACCTTAGCATCTTCTTTGATCACTCGTTCTCAGTGACCAAATCTCTATGACTATGCCCACTTGAAAGAGTTCACCTCTTTATGGCAACATAGTGAAAGCTAATTATTAATCCCAATCCTTTATGATTTCAGATTTAATTTCTAGAGTGGTGCATAATATTTCTATACAATTGTGATAACTTCAACAGAATATTTAGGGACACCTAAATATTTACTTGAATTAAGCAAAGAAGCTATTTGGCATATAGGTGGTTTGGTTATACCATTGCTGGAGAGATGAATGAAATATTTTAAGTGCAAATACCTTTTATTTAACAGATAAAGAAGCTTCAAGAGATTTCATTTTTGACCTTCAAAAATGACTATTTCATCTAACTCATAATGACTCAAATTTTTAATAATTTTATGGCATTTCAATCAAGTATTTGTCATCTATAGTGAGGTTCTTTCTTGCCAGTTGAAGGAAAAGTGAATATTATCACGATCATTTATTTCTTAGTTATTCTATAGAGAGCAGGTATATTATATATTTCCTGCCATTCAAAAATAAGTTATATTCGTCTATTGGAATAATTGGATAAGTGATGGAATATTTTGCTTTAGTTATCTCATACTGAGATTCATTCAATTTCTAAAAATAACTGTTGACATAAAATACACGAAATTCAGTGTTTCTCTTAAATTACTTGTTACTCAAACCTCAGAATTACATGACCAATAACTGATATTTTTATATACTCAAAAATTTTATGTATCTACATTTTTATGTCAAATATAGTTTAGGTTTAAAAGAAGAGAAAATCATGTGACCACAGTAGATAGTATTTAATTCAATGTAAAATTGCTTCATTCAGCATGACAGAGCCTATTGCTTTTAGCTGACATGAGAAATTTGATTAACCATCCCTTTTTTGCTTTTAAATAATAGAATATTTCAATTTGTCCAAAGGTTCTGTCATTTCAAACTTTGAGTGTATATTTTTTTCATAAAAAACTATTTTTCACATTGCATGTTCAGGTTTAATAACTAAATAAATATCTAAATGTTAATTTGATAATTTGAGCCCCTAGAATTCAAATAATATGAAATTTAATTTATTCTTAGATATGTTAAATCTGTGCTGAATATGGGTGTCTCAAGCTTGTAATCCTCGCTAAACAGTACGCTGGGGTTCAAAGCGACACACATCACAACACACAGACATATATCACACATAAATCACACACGCATCACAACACACACACACACACACACACACACACACACACACACACACACACACACACACATACACACACACATAGACAGAGCCAAAAATGGAATTGTGACTCAAATGATAGAGCAAAATCTTTGAGGGGAAAAAAACATAAGGGATAGGTCTTGAGTTCAAATCACAAAAAACACACACAATATTATATCAAAATTCTTATTTTAGTTTGAAGAAATAAACTATATCATGAAAAGTAATATTTGTTATATATCTTGCAACGTTTGTGAAGTTGTTTGTAGTATAATTTTTCTTAAGATAAACACAGGTATTAAAAGTTATATTAAACTAGTTAATATATATAATTACTCATAACACCTTGGAGTACAACAGTTGGTATTTTTTCCATTATCATAAGAAACATTCTGAGTAAAAGAAAGAAGGGAAGATTGGAAGAAAGAAAGAAAGAAAGAAAGAGAGGTAGGGATGGAGGAAAGGAGAGTGGAAGCAAAGAAGGAAGGAAGGAAGGAAGGAAGGATGAAAGGAAGGAAGGAAGGGAAAAAGGAAGGAAGGAACCAAGGAAAGAAGGGAGGGAGGGAGGGAGAAAGGAACGGACAAAATAATTTCATTTATAAAATCTGTTATTAGCCCAACAAAAACTTCATGTAATTAACCCGTTAGTAAATTCAAGTTTGCAATTTTCACTTCTTCCCATGTTTTCCATGCATGAATGAAACCAACAAATGAAACATCATAAATAACCAAGTGAATCTGTTTACATCTGTAGTTATATGTATGCGAATCTTTTTCTCATTTTCTATACATTGCAAACAATTTACACTTAGTTATAAATATTCTAAAAATTGATGTAACCAAAGGATATTAATATATTATATAATGTGAATACTGTATTTTAATGCTATTAATATTAGTCTTCATGTTATATTAATTATAAAAATTTTATTATATATTTTATCAGAGAAATTAGAATCCTCAGATTTTGGTGTCTGTGGGAGGCCTAATAGTAGAAAGTAATTACAATCAAAGGAGATCTTTATTTGTTGGCTCAAATGATATTTCTGAAAGCAATTAACGCATGGGAGATTGTTCAAATATATCAGAAGGACCTTAGAAAGGCTGTACTACGTTTACATAGCTACCAATGATGTAGTTCAAGAGACATTAAACTATCATACTTCACTCTGCCATCACTGTAATTATTCCCATTGTAAGAAGAATCATTCACATAAGTCACATGATATAAGCTTGTCCTTAAGTTATTATCTTCTATGAAAAAATATCCAAATGATACACTACACTGAGTAAAAGCAAAAGTTGCAAAGTGTATTGGATGATGTAATTCCTTTCAGTTACACATGTTGAAATTCTATTCCCCTTTCTGGTGACATTAGAATCAACCTTTCAGAGATGACACTACAATAATCATCCTGATAAAAGGAGCCCAATATAATTACTCTGCCATGTGGATGTCCACCAAATAGATTAAGATGAACCAGAAAGTAGAATCCCATAAGACAAGGAATTGCCTTGAACAACCATTTTTATAATCATTGTTCAAGCTTCTAGGATATGGGCATATGCTTCTGATGGTTTTATGCCACATACTTTGAAGAATTCTCTTATAAAAGCCCAATGGCTGACAAAAAGCACAGAAGTTTGAGTTAAATATCAAAAATTCTGATAAAAATGATTCATAAAAGTCCTTCACTTCTTTGGTTAAGTTAATTCCTAGGTATTTTATTTTTTGTGGGGCTATTACAAATGGAATTGTTTTCCTAATTTCAGCCACACTTTTCTCATTGTTGCCATACAGAAAAACCATTGATTTTGGGGGGTTAATTTTATACCCTGCTACTTTGCCAAAGTTTTGAATCAGCTGGAGTAATTTGGGAGTGGAGTATATGGGATTTTTTAAATACAAGATCATGTCATCTGCAAAGAGGGAGAGTTTAATTTCTTCTTTCCCTATTTGGATCTCCTTTATGACTGCATCTTGTCTTATTGCTGTAGTTAGGCATTCTAATACTAGATTAAAGAGAAGTGGAGAGAGTGGACATCCTTGTCTTGTTCCTGAGTAAAGAGGAAATGGCTTTAGTTTTTCACCATTAAGTATAATGCTGGCTATTGGTTTGTCATATACAGCCTTTATTGTATTGAGGAACGTTCCATGGATTCCTAATTTTTCCAAAACCTTCATCATAAAGGGGTGTTGGATGTTTTTCTGCATCTATTGAGATAACCATGTGGTTCTTATCCTTGCTCCTGTTGATGTGATGAATTATATTAATTGATTTGCATATATTGAACCAGCTTTGCATCCTTGAAATGAATCCTGTTTGATCGTGGTGTATGATTTTTTGGATGAATTGTTGAAGTCAATTGGCCAAAATTTTGTTGAATCTTTTATGATGAAAACTTTAAAAACTTGAAAAAGTATATCAAAACAGATCTTAGAAAATGGCAAAACTCCAATGATCCTGGATTGGAAAGATCAACATCGTGAAAATGGAAATACTTCCCAAGGCTATCTAAAAATTCAATGCAATACCTATCAAAATTCCAACCTCATTCTTCAAGGAAATAGAAGAGGCTATCCAAAAATTCATATGGAACAATAAAAGACCCCGAATAGCAAAAACGCTCCTCAACGGAAAAACACTGCTGGAGGAATATCAATACCAAATTTCAAACTCTACTGTAAAGCCATAGTAATCAAAAGAGCTTGGTACTGGCACAAGAACCGACATCAGGACCAATGGAATATAACTGAAAACCCAGAAATGAGCCTACAGACCTATAGCCATCTAATTTTCGATAAGGGAGCTAAAAAAATAGAATGGAAGAAAGACAGCCTCTACAGTAAGTGGTGCTGGCAAAACTGGTTAACTACTTGTAGAAAACTAAATCTAGGTCCTGATATATCACCCTGCACCAGAATCAACTCCAAATGAATCAAAGACCTCGGAGTCAAAGCAGACACTATGAAAACATTACAGGATGGAATAAGAGCAACCCTAGGTCTCCTTGGCGCTGGCCTAAATTTTCTTAATAGAGATCCAGAAACACAACAAATCAAAGAAAGTTTGGAAAAATGGGATTGCATGAAGTTGCAGAGCTTCTGCATGGCAAAGGACATAGCTAGCAAGATCAATAGAAAGCCCATGGATTGGGAGAAGATCTTCACTAGCCATACAACAGACAAGGTTCTCATATCTAAAATATAGTTGGAACTCAAAAAATTAAATCCCCCAACAACAAATCCTCAAAGAAACAACTGCCGAATAAATAACTCTGAAGAAGAAAGAAGCGTGGCCAATAGACACATGAAGAAATGCTCAACCTCCCTAGCCATAAAAGAAATGCAAATCAAAACAACATTAATATACCACCTCACCCCAGTTAGAATGGCAAAAATCAAGAACTCTAATAACAACAGACGCTGTAGGGGATGTGGACAGAAGGGAACCTTACTGCATTGTTGGTGGTGGGAGTGTAAATTTGTTCAACCACTTTGGAAAGTAGTATGGAAGTTCCTCAAAAGGTTCCACATAGAGCTCCCCTATTTCCCAGCAAACCCACACTTGGGCATTTACCCAGATGTCTACAAACAAGACCACAAAAAAGCTACCAGCACGACTATGTTTATTGCAGCACTATTTACCATAGCTAAGATATGGAACCAACCCAGATGCCCCTCAGTAGAGGAACGGATCAAGAAAATTTGGTATATATATACAACGGAATTCTATGCCTCCAACAGAAAGAATAACATTGCCCCATGTGTTAGGAAATGGAAAGACTTGGAAAAAATTATATTAAGTGAAGTAAGCCAAGCCCAAAGAAACATAGGTCCCATGTTTTCCCTTATTTGCAATATCTAGTATATGTCTGAATAAAGCAGAAAAGTTCAGATAAGTTGATGTTAGGGAAATGAACAATAAGATATGTATTCCAATGATTTTTTTTCTTTCATGCGATTGTTTCTAACGCATTCATAAGATTATTTCTTTGTAGCTTTGTATGTCCCTCTCCCACAGTATAACCCCTGCTTTCACTGTATTTGATGTCGGTATAATTTGTGGAAGGGAAGGGGGAAAAAAAGTCGTTTAAATAAGGATACAGGTGTTGCAACAATGAGAAGTACAAGTTGTTATGTAGAAAACAATCTTTACAACTTTGTTGGGGGGGCGGGGAGGATTGGGTGGGGGGACGGGGGAGGATGGGAAGGAATGAGAAGAGGAAACAAAGGAGGAGGCTACAATGCTTGATAAGATATGTACTCATTATCTTAACCATGTAATTGTAACCCCTCTGTAGAGTATTTTCACAATAAAAAATAAATAAAAATTTAAAAAGATTCATAATGTTTTATTATTTGAAATTTATTCTCCAAGTCTCCAGGTTATAAATATTTTTAAATGGGAATTGAATTGAGGTTCAACTCTAATCAACGATCATAATTAATTTTTCAAATATTTTTATTATCTTTAAGTAGTTGTACAAAGTAGTTGCCATTCACTGAAGCAGTTTATCATAATTTATTTTTCAAACATATTTATTATCTTTAAGTAATTGTACAAAGGAGTTGCCATTCACTGAAGCAGTTTATGGATACAGTGCATCTTGATCAATTTCACCCCTTTAAACATTCTCATCGACCCCTCCCAATCAAAAACTATCCTTATGTATCTCAATATTATGTTATCATATTACTTGCCGTTTAACAAAGCAGTTTATGTGTACAATGCACCTGGAATTGTGTTATCACTTCAACATCTTCACTCTCATTTAACACTACGCCTTCCTTTGTATATTTCAATTCTGGGAAGTATACAATGGATTCTTGCCTGTATTCTATCCTTTTCACCTTCAATTTTTTACCCCTCTCACATTGGCCCTCCGCTGTCCTCTCTTGCAGTACACATTTATTGGAAATTATTTTGTTGGGTTTTGATTAATCTTTTAAGAAACTTAGGGTATTTTCACTCTCCATGTACTCTGACACTTCAGATAATTCATTTGTACCTTCTTGCATACCATCCAGTGTGTTTACATTTAAATTAATAGGCACCTTGTACCTACCACAAATGAGGAAAATCATGCAACCTAAGTTTTTCTGGGTCTGCTTTATTTCACTAAATATGATTATTTCTAAGTGTTTCATTAAAAATGGTGCTATATTATTCTTTCTTATGGATGAACAGAATTCCATTATGTAGGTATATATATATATATATATATATATATATATATGTATGCATATATATGTGTATATATACATATGTGTGTATGTATGTATGTATGTATGTATGTATGTATACACATATATATACAAACATACTTGTGATTAAGGATCAATAAAATTATATATATGACTTATATGTATATATTATATATATATAATTCTCTTGATCTCTTTTTACAATGAGAGTCATCTGAGCTGATTCCATATGTTGGATACAGAAAATAATGTAACATAAACATGTTTGTTCTGATAGCTTCAGTGTGGCCTTGTTTCTGCTCTATTGGATAAATGCTCATAAGTGGAATTGCTGGATCATAGGTAGCTCTCTATTCTGTTCTGTTGGTAATTTCCATAATGTTTTCCAAAGTGATTGAACACGATTACATTCCCACCAACAGTGTAATAGAGTTTTCTTCGGGCCACAACCCTATCAGTATCTGTTATTGTTCGTTTTCTCATGACATTGTAACAGGGGTGAGATGAATCTCAGTTTTGTTTGGATTTGCATTTCTTTTATGGAGAGAGATGTGTATATTTGTCATTCTTAATTCTTCTAAGAAGTTATCTTTAAATCTTTATCCCATATATTAATTGGGTTCTTGTTTATTTGAGGGTTTATTTTTGTTGGGTTTAAATTATTGATCTCTAAATATGGGTTAGTTATGAAAACCCTTGTCTGATGCTTAGCTAGTAAAAATCTTCTTCCATTCTGTTCTCTTTCTATATATCCTGCTGACTTTTCTTTTGCTATGAAGAAACAACTTCAGTATGATGCAATTCTATTGATCCAGAAAAAATAATATTACACCATTCATAAGGAAATGGAAAGACTTTGAACAAACTTATAGAACGAAACCTTAGAAAACAAATCATAGAAAGAAAGACAGACTCAAAGAAATATAGGTTGCCTAATTTCCCTCATTTGTTGTATTAGAATGTGCCTATAATTCTACAAGTAAACACATTTGGATGGTAAAAGAGAAAACATTACACATGTACATCATAAATTATAAAGGATTCTAAATATTTATACATTAAGCTTAAAGGAGGATGCCCTTTGGAGATTATCACAAATTCTCAATAGCTATATGAATATTATCATATAAAATAATGTTCATCAAAATGACCTTCAAGAAATGATAATGAGAGTTCTTTTATTGTTTTGCTTTTTCCTTCTGTCTTCTGAAGCTGATTTTTTTTTTGTACCTTTGGTCTTATATGTAAGTTTGAAAAGTGCAAGGGGGAACAGAAATGGTGGGATAAAGGGTGAACAAATGCATCAGTGCTACTCAATAGACACTACATTAAAACTGAAGTATATAACTTGGGGGCAGGGAGGTTGAAAGGGAAAAACTGGGAGAATATGAGGGAAGAGGTGACACAGTTCAAAAAGAAATGTGCTCATTATCTGACTTATTTACTTATAACCCTTCTGTACATCATTATTACAAACTAAAACCGAACCACATTAAAAGCCAGAGTAGCTATGCTTATATTAGATAAAATAAGCTTTAAATTAAAAGTGGTATGAAAGTAAAAAGAGACAAAGAAGGACCTTAAATATTGATAAAGAAAAGTCCCCATCAGGGGGATATAAGAATTTTGGGCTAGGAAGGTGGCTCAGTGGTAGAGCGCTTACCTTGCATGCATGAGGCCCTGGGTTTGATTCCTCAGCACCACATAAGAAGAAAAAAAACCGGAAGTGGCACTGTGGCTCAAGTGGTAGAGCACTCACTTTGAGATGAAGAGCTGAGGGATGGTGCCTAGGCCCAGAGTTCAGGACCCATGACCGGACCCAAAACAACAACAACAACAAAAGTATTCTAAATATCCATGCCCTGAATCCTAGAGCTCCTAAATTTATCCACAAATAGCACTTATCCTAAAATCATGCATACATGCAAACAGATTGTTGGTTGATTGAACACATCATTCTTACCTCTGGACAGACCATCCAGGTAAAAACTTAGCAAAAAAACTTCAGAGATAAATAACTGCATTGACAAGCTATAACTAACAGATATCTACAGATTATTTAACCTAGCAGCATCACAATATATATTCCTCTCAGCAACCCATGGAACATTCTCCAAAATAGATCATATCTTAGATCACAAGGAAAATCTGTGAAAATTCAAAAATAAAAATTAAATTCTCCTTGTATCCTGTCAGACCACAATGGGACCAAATTAGATCTCGACATCAAAAGGCATCACAGAAAATTCTGAAACTCACAGAGACTGAATAACACATTGCTAAATCATCAGCAAGTCACTGATGGGATATGGAGGGAAGTTCCAACGTTTATGGAATTCAGTGAAAGTGAACACACAAAATACTGCCTCCTCTGGGACACAACAACACAGGCAATAATCAGAGGAAAATTTATAGCTTTGAGTATGTGCCTCAACAAACTAGAACAATCTTGAATCAACACTAATGATGCACCACTAGGTCTTTGAAAAACAGGAACAAGCCAAACCAAAAACTGTTAGACAGAAATAATACAAATTGCAGTTCTTTTAGATATTTCAAATGGCTTAGGAGTAACATAAACAATAATTCCAGGTTTTCAGAAAATTTAATTTACAATCAGCAAACAAATCAGATTCAACTCCATAGCATAAGCTTTAGGAAAAATGAAATAAGGAATACGGTATGAACTTTGTAATTTTCTATTAGAAATTAGAGCAAAATGCCAGAAAAAGACTCTGCAAAAAATAAACAGAAGTTTTTGATAAGATATTAAATATTATGTAGGGAAAAGTAATTTTACCTACATTTCCGATTATATGATAGCTTATTTTGTTTGCTAATCAAAAAAACTCAAAAAGATTTTTAAATATGATATGAAAAATGCATCATCATGAATGAATGAAATCAGGGAGTAGATGGCTCAAGAGCTGGGTGGTTTGTTAAATATTCTCATTATTTTGAATGATCTGGTGTTTTCGTATGTGTGGAATTATGAATGTATTTTATGTCTGGGCAGGAAAGTTTGATTATTAGAACATTGTCTGAAATCCAATGTAAGGAACCTAATCAGAGTGATAAATGTGTGTGTGTGTGTGTGTGTGTGTGTGTGTCTGTCTGTGTGTGTGCCTGCAAGTCTGTGTTTAGAAGGAAGAATCTTATTAGGCTCAGGGTATATATTTAATTCTATTAGGTATACTACATTAATGACAGTAGATAAAAGTAATTAACATTTTGGGCCATATGTTTGTGTTCATATGATTGCATGAACAAACTAAAAAGTTATGTTTGGGGTATGAGATTTGTTAAAGGTCAGCTGAAATTATAAACATTTGGAATCATCAGAAAGATATCAATGGCAATCTTTTCAGTGTAGATCAATTTTAGACAACACTTGCAAGAATATGTAATCCTATATGGAAATGCAATATTTATTGATTTTTCCGTAGCCACGGTATTCTATAAATTTGTAGCAAAATGAGTTAAATTATGGAAACATAAATGTAATGTGATTGTTTATTGCATACAGTTTTATACTTTAGTTTCATTGTCAAAATATCTTTATTTCAACTGTATAGGAAGGAAAACCCTAAATATTACAGTTTGTGACATATTTCACATTGGGAAGCTTTGTCTGTATCAATAAGTTTATTTCTTTTTGTTCTGCTTTCCTATTCATAACTCTGTTTCTCATACTATTCTTCTAAGGTCTTTTTCTTTCTTCCCATTTAGGCTTCAACATACCTCATGCTCTGTTTGTTTGATAACATTAGTCAGTCTACCATTTGAACCATGTCTCCAGCCCAGAAATTTTTGTAGTTAATTGGTGATAGAACCTTATGAACTTTACTATCAGCCTGAAAACCATTATCCGTCAAGTCTCATCCTTCTTAATCACTAGGTTATAGAGATGAGTCATGGACCCCAAGAATCAATGACTTTTCATGTCTTACAGATTCCACATATTTGCTAGTAATTGTAATATTAACTACCATAGATTGGGTAGCATTAACAATGTAAATACATTGCCTCCGAGTTTGAGGAAATAGAACTCCAAGGTCAGAATTGGCTTCTTCTGAGTCCTCTTTCCTTGGCATATTCAAGGTCTTCTGCTTCTCTTGGGGGCACTTCAACTTAACTGCTACCTTTGAGATTCAATTTCCAAATGCAGTCACTTTTTGAGGCAATGGGTTTTTTATCTTTTGTATGATTTCAGTGGGACAGTATCCAACACATAACAAATTACTTAATGGATAGAAGAAAATCTCTAATAAGAAATTATTTGGTTTGGGCATGGAAGTTGTGGTTGTAATTTTAAAACAATTAGCAAGAGAGGTAAAGGTTTTATTAGAGCTTGTAAAACCAGTATGAAGTCTGGACCTTAGACATGCCAAATTCTTACTCTGGCACAAACTTAAATTCCTACTGGTACTGGGGGATTGAACCCAAAACCCTATACTTGTGAAACAGCATTCCTACTACTGCCATACCTGCAGATTGTAATTGGATTTCTTTTTTTGAGGTAGTATCACTATGCCTGGGCCTGATTGGACTGTGGTAATCTTAACACAAGCAAAAAAGATTGCACCCAGCAAATAGTTAGAGGTTCTGAAACTTCTTTTTGTGTCTAGGCTTGCCTGGAACTGGAATTCTCTAATCTGTTTCCCAAGTAGATAAGATTAAAGGTTTGAGCCATTTTATTCAGTAAAAGTGTACGATTTGAAAATATCTTGATATTGCCTATATTTGTGATTAACATACATAACTAACCTTAAATTTCTCCCTTTTTGTTTAATACTCTGAGTTGAAAACATTGGCTTACTTGATATACATGGCTTTGTTTTGGATGGAATCCCATAACAATCCAAAAAAATCTCCCAAAAGTTTATGTCAAAAATCATGGAAAAAAGGCTGCAGGTTGGAAAAAAAGTTGATCCTTAAGTTATAAATGCAATATATTTATAGTGTTAGTAAATGCTTTCTTAAGTATGAGAAGAGAAGAAAGGCAGAAGTGGAAAGATATCAGATATAATTTTGATAACCTACTAAGTCTCTGTAGAAATTCTGTAGTTGTTACTTCATGTTAACTTCCTTTCTTAAAGCTTGCTTTATTACAACCCTGTAGGTTGGACTGATTGGTTACCTTCTCCAGGAAATGAGGCCGATTTTAGAAGGCTGATGGTGTGGTAAATAAGGAATGATGAGAATGAGCACAGATATTATCACAGAATGAACCAACCAGGTTCAACTGCTGAACAGCAAAACAAAGCTAAGTATCAAATCTGATGATCCACATTGGAAGATATATAGATAGATACGTATACATATACATTTACATGCATGCATGAAATAGTAAATCTCCAGTTGAATATAAAGAAACTTGGCCTGACAATTATTAAATTCTATCAAATTGGTTGCAGGAAAGGTACAGTAAAATATCAATAGTTAGCATAGATTTTGCATAGAATTTTTTAAAGGATGAAAGTTCTTTCTTCATAATATACTTTACAAAAACTCTTAGTATGTTTCAAGTTTTTTTACATTGTAGTAGGAACATCTATACAATGCTGAGAATTGGAATTACACACAATATGCAACATGGGTAGGCACTGGTGGTTCAAGGATTTAATCTTAGCTAGTTAGGAGATTGAGATCTGAAGATTACAATTTGAAGCCAGCAAGAGTAGGAAAGTTCTTTAGACTCTTATCTCCAATTAACCATAGGGGCAAATGGAGTTCCAGTTCAAATTGTATGTCGATCATTGGCCTTGACCACAAAAGCACCATCCAGACCCTGAGTTTAACCCCTAGGATCAAAAGAAACAAAAACATAAAATACAACATGGACTTAGATATTTTATAATGAGGCATATTTTTATGTACTCGACATTGTTAGAAAGACTAGACTTCTGTGTTAGCTTTATAACCTACCATAATAAGTGATATTGTCCATGTATTAAGCAGAAAGACTTACTCAGATTTACAAGTTTGAAGATTTCAGTGTATGTTCAGTTGGTTTTATTGCTTTGGTGGCCTGTGACAAGACTATGTCCAGGTGGGGAGTATGTCAAAGTGAAATGTTTTTGACCTAGAATGATTAAAATATAAAAGAAAAAAGTAGATGAGAGACTATGTTTTCCTGGGTTTCACTCTGAAGAACTCAATCTCCAGAACTATTCAGGTATTCTCCACAGTCTGGAAGGGAATGGAAAGCCATTTTTCTTTCACACATAGGTCTTTCTGGGGAATATTAAAATCAAATGGCAACATCTTCACTTATAACAGAATATTAGTCCATTATGACTTACAGAATAAGTTTCCTGGCATATATTTTCTTTTGTTCCTCTTTTTGTGGGGGTGATATAAATATTTTTTCCAGAAAGGCAACCTGGTCTTAATCATTATCCACAAAATTTATGCTGTCATAAAATCGGAGAGTTTTTTTGAATAAATTAACACAACAGTAGGCTCATTTTATGCCAGCACAAAATATAAACACTAATTACATTTTCACTGAACAACCACTCATAAAAAAAATCATGAAATAATAAAGTACAAGTCCATGTCAATTTTTTATTAAGAGTCATGGGGTTTGAACTCTGAGCCTGGTCATTGTCCTCAGCTCTTCAGCTCAATGCTGCCACTGTACCACTTAAGCCACAGTGCTCTTTCTGGGTTTTAGGTGGTTTATTGGGGACAATTGTATCACATACTTTTATGCCCAGGCTGGCTTTGAACCATTATCCTCAGATGTCAGACTCCTGAGTATCTAGGATTACAGGCATGAGCCACCAAGTCCCAGATCCAAGTCAATTTTAAACAGCAATCTTATTGAAACTTCTGGCTTTTTCCAATAAAAAATCTATTATTTTGAACATTAGTTTATAACTATGAGTTATTTTTAGATGTAACTGGGAATTTTTTAATAGAAACAAATATAATTTTTAACATTACTAAGTATCTCACAAAAATCCAGTGTAATTGATTTTCCCAAAGTCAATTATTACATACTATCTCACACTATTATTAGTAAATTCTATATTGCATATAGTGTGAAGTGAAAAATAGTTTGAAAAATTTCATTTAAATTAGTAGATGCTATTTTAGCATTATAAATTCACATCTGTGGTTTTAAATGAAGGAAATGAGATTTTAGAGTTAAAATCCAATATGAATGTGTAGTGTTTCCCAAATAAACCAAAAATTCTGAGTTCATACAGAAAAAATTATTACCATTGGAAATAATGAGGCAAGAGGAGGCAGAATTCAAATCACGTCAAACATTATCTGTTATTGTCCCACATCTTCCACTAACAAGAACTCCCTGGTCCCAGTTGTCACAAAATTTCAAGTGTCTCTCTTAGAATTCTATGTGGAAAAGTTCTAAATCACTGACTTTTTCTACTTTGTGTTATATGAGACAAAATTTAGACACAAAACAATTGAAATAAAATGCACACATAAGTTGAAGTCACCACAGCTGGAAAAACAACCAAGAGATTGGAATTCCCACAGGAACAAAAACATGTTATACCCAGTGTTTTTTAAGTACAAAAACCTCAAATACATGTTAATTTGAGTAGAGTATAAAGATAACTCTCAGAAATAAGGTTGTGTTAATTTGTAATTAAATTCATCTCGATGAATGTAATATAGCAAATCCCTTGAATGGATCAAATTGTTTAAAACAAAGGTAATTGTATGTGAAGTAAGATCTGCCCATATTTAAGAGAAAAATCCAACAGTATCAAATCACAAACAGCATGACATACTTGAAAACTTCAGAAATGCAATGAATAAGTCCAATAGTATCCATATTGAGAACTAACTACTGATTTAACAAGAACAAAATGTGCAAATGATAGAATCTGAGCAGCATACATGAGTGTACATAATTTAAAACTACTCTAAATTACAGTGTAGAAGACTGAATGTGGGTTACCTAAAGGAAACCATGAACACATGACATAAATGAAATAAAAATCTAATGAAAAGAGAGAATAAAAGTAGTTTCTGGAAAATATTATTTTAATAAATGGTGGTCAAAATCCTTCTAACACTGACAAAATGGCACACCTACTTAATTATAACCAAAAAAGACCCAAGTTACTAGAGCTGATTTGAAACTTTGGCAAAGTAGCAGGATACAACTGTAACATTATTACGGATTTGACTCTGGCATGGAATTCATTTCCTCTTTGATCTGACAAATGAAGATATGAAAGAACATAACTTGAAGAATGAGGTTGGAATTTTGATAGGTATCGCATTGAATTTGTAGGTAGCCTTAGGAAGTACTGCCATTTTCACGATGTAAATCTTTCCAATCCAGGAGCATGGGAGTTTTTCCCATTTTCTAAGTTCTGTCATATTTCCTTTTTCAAGTTTTTAAAGTTTTCATCATAGAGGTCCTTCACTTCTTTGGTTAAGTTAATTCCTATGTATTTTATTTTTTCTTTGTGGGGCTATTACAAATGCAGTTGCTTTCCTAATTTCAGCACCACTTTTCTCATTCTTGCCATACAGAAAACGCATTCATTTTGGGGGGTTAAATTTATACCCTGCTATTTTGCCAAAGTTTAGAATCAGCTTGAGTAATTTGGGAGTGGAATCTATGGGATTCTTTAAATACAAGATTATGTCATCTGCAAAGAGGGGGAGTTTTATATCTTCTTTTCCTATTTGGATCTCCTTTATGTCTGCATCTTGCTTTATTGCTGTACCTAGGCATTCTCATATAAGGTTGAAGAGAAGTAGAGAGAGTGGACATCCTTGTCTTGTTCCTGAGTTAAGTGGAAATGGCTTTAGTTTTTCACCATTAAGTATAATGCTGGCTGTTGGTTTGTCATATACAGCTTTTATTGTATTGGAATGTTCCATGGATTCCTAATTTTTCCAACACGTTCATCATAAAGGGGTGTTGGATATTGTCGAATGCTTTTTCTGCATCTATTGAAATAACAATGTGGTTATTATCCTTGCTCCTGTTGATGTGATGAATAATATTAATTGATTTGTCTATATTGAACCAGCTTTGCATCTCTGAAATGAATCCTGTTTGATCGTGGTGTATGATTTTTTGGATGAATTGTTGAAGTCGATTGGCCAAAATTTTGTTGAGAAATTTTGCATCAATGTTCATCAAAGAAATGGGACTATAGTTCTCTTTCTTTGATGAGTCCCTGCCTGGTTTTGGGATGAGGGTTATCATGGCTTCATAGATTGTGTTCGGTAGTGAATTTTCTCTTTCAATTTCATTGAAGAGTTGGAGGAGTATTAGCGTGAGCTCTGCTTTGAAGGCCTTGTAGAATTCCACTGTAAAAACATCTGGTTCTGGACTTTTCTTAGCTGGGAGGTCTCTTATTGCTGTTTCTATTTCAATGCTTGATATGGGCCTGTTAAAATGGTTAAACTCATCTTGGTTTAGTTTTGGCATGTCAATATTTACGAGGAAAAGGTCCATTTCTGCCAAGTTCTCAAACTTATTAGCATAAAGTTTTGAGAAGTATTCCCTTGTAATGTTCTGAATCTTGGTTGTTTCTGTGGTGATGCTTCCATTCTCATCTTTGAGTTTATTTATTTGGGTGTGTTCTCTTCTTTTTCTGATAAGATTTGATAAGGGTCTCTCAATTTTGTTAATTTTTTTGAAGAACCAACTCTTTGTTTTGTTGATTCTTTCTATAGTTTTTTGGATTCTAATTCATTTAATTCTGATTTAATTTTAATTATTTCTATCCAGCTACTGGATTGGGGTTTATCTTGCTGTTCTTTTTCAAGGATTTTCAGATGTGTCATTAAAATGTTGGTTTCAGATCTCTCCAATTTGTTGATGTAGGAGCTCAGAGCTATAAACTTGCCTGTGAGTACTGCCTTTGCTGTGTCCCAGAGGAGCTGGTGATTTGTGTGCTCATTTTTGTTGAATAGCATGAACATTTGGATTTCCTTTCTAATCTTTTCCATGACCCACTCATGATTCAGCAGTGTGTTGTTCAACCTCCATGTGTTACCTGACTTTCGTTGGTGATTTTTGATGTTGAGTTCTAATTGAATTCCCTTGTGGTCAGAGAGAATGCAAGGTATAATTTCAATGTTTCTGAATTTGGACAAGTTTGCTTTGTGGCCTATAATGTGGTCTATTTTAGAAAATGTTCCATGTGCTGCTGAGAAAAACGTGTATTTTGACGCTGCTGGGTGAAATATTCGGTAGATGTCTGTTAAATCTAGCTGATTTATGCAGCTGTTTAGAACAGCGGTTTCTCTGTTGAGTTTTTGCCGAGTTGATCTATCTAATGGGGAGAGTGGTGTTTTAAAATCCCCAACAATTAATGTCTTTGGATATATGTGGGATTTGAGGGAAAGTAGTGTTTCTTGGATAAATTTGGGTGCTCCATTGTTTGGCGAATAGATATTTAGAATTGTCATATACTCCTGAAGGCGAGATCCCTTAATTAGTATGTAGCGACCTTCTTTATCTCTTCTCACGAATTTTAATTTGAAGTCTATTTTATCTGATATTAGGATTGCAACTCCTGCCTGTTTTGGGAGCCCGTTTGCTTGTTAAATTATTTTGCAGCCTTTAACATTGAAAATGTGTTTGATTTATGGGCAAGATGTGACTCCTGAAGGCAGGAGATAGAAGGATCTTGTTTTTTAATCAAACTAGACAGTCTATGTTGCTTAATTGGAGAGTTAAGTCCGTTAATGTTGAGAGATAGGACTGAGAGGTATTTGGGAGTTCCTGCCATATAATTCACCTTCTTGGGGGCTGCAGTTACTGGGTTCCTCCTATGGTTCCTGGATTCTCAGTATGGGCGTGGTTTCTTGGCCTTTATTGTGGTCTTTTTTGTTTTCTATATGTAGGACATCTTTAAGAATATTTTGTAGGGCTGGTTTGGTGGAGAAATACTGTTTTTTTTTTCTTTTCTATGGAAGGTTTTTATTTGGCCTTCAGTTATGAAGGAGAGTTTAGCTGGGTTCAGTATTCTTGGTTGATAGTTGTTTGTCTTTAGGGAATGGAATACATCATTCCAGGCTCTTCTTGCTTTGATTGTCTCTGCTGAGAAATCTGAAGTGATTCTAATTGTTTTCCCTTTATAGGTGATTAATCTTTTCTCCTTGACAGCTTTAAGGATCTTTTCCTTGTTCTCAGTCGATCCTGTGTGGATTATAATGTGACGGTGGGATGTCTTATTCTGGTCTGATATATTTGGAGTCCTAAAAACTTCTTGTATCTGAATAAGCCTATCATTTTGCATGTTTGGGAAGTTCTCTGTTAGGACCCTGTTAAACAAATTTCCTAGACCATTAACTTCTGTTTCTAGGTGCTCCTCTACACCCATTATCCTCAGATTAGGCCTTCTGATGGTGTCTTCCAAGTGTTGGATAGATCTATCATATTTCTTGGACTTGTCTTAGATGGTTGTATGTTCTTTCTCTATAATATCTAGGCTGTTTTCAGTCCCTGAGGTTCGAAATTCTGCATGGTCTAACCTGCTGTCAAGACTTTCTACTTTGTTTTTTATTTCTTTTTCCTTCTAATTAGTCAGCTTTGATGGCTTCAAATTCTTTGTTGAGCTTTGTTTTAGATCTTGAATGAACTTCTTTACTTCCTTAATTTGATGTTCAGTGTTTATTCTCAAATCACTTAGTTGATTGGTTATGGTTTCCTTCGACTCCCATTCCTTCTGTTGGGTTACATTTAGCATTCCCTTTGTGGTGTCCCTGACTTCCTTCAGCTCTTTGTTAATGGATCCCATGAATGGCTTTACTGATCTTTGTGTATTCTCATCCTGCTCTATCAATTCCTGTATTATTCTTTGCTTATCTTCCTCCCGTTCATGCCATTCCTGTAGTTCTCTTTGAGTGTTCTCAGCCTGTTTATGCCATTCCTGCCTTTCTCTTTGAGTATTCTCAAGCTGCTCAAGCAAATCCTGTATGAGTTTTTGAGTAGCTGCCTCACGCTCATGATATTCCTGTATAACACTTTGTATTTTCTCCTCTCTCTCCCTCTCACGCTCATACAGAGTACTTTGTATGTTTTCACTCTTTAATTTATCATGTTTGCCAGCTGTGTTTGTAGAGCTATTTGGGAACTCTCCTCTGGATTATTCATTATCTGTTCTGTCCCATGATTATCATTATTGGTAGTTGAGAAACCCTGATTTGCAATTTTTCTTGTGTTTTTCAGGCTTACTCTGCCCATTTGGGATTAAAATAACACCAGTTTTGTGCTAGAACACTATCTTAAGGCAAGCATCAACCAAAGTCTGAATTTGCACAGTCAATAGTCTGCAGATACAATCTAGTTCAACAGATACATCTATTCAACATCAAACAATTATATATGAATGGGCTACGAACCAAAAAGAAGAATTTGGAAAACCAGAAATTATTAGGGTTAGGGAGAGATTTGGGTAAAGAATAGGAATAGAGTAAGGAAGGCATAGGGAGAGTTAAGTAAGTCCTAATCTCAAAGAAGGAAGTAGGTTGGATAGGATGAAAGTAGAGAGAGAGAAGAAAAGAAAAAAGAGAAAGGGATAAGAAAGAGGCCAGAAAAAAACAGAAAAATAAAAATTAAAAATATTCTGCAAAATCGAAAATAAACTATTCAGAGAAGAACATGAATATAATGAGAGAAGGGGAGGGATATAAAGGAGATATGAAAAACTTAAAGATAAACATTTTGAAAATATTACATAGGCATAAAGAGGTAGTACTTCTATTAAGGAATTTAAGTCTCAGAGGTTTTGAATTGAGTAATAAATTTGTGGATTAAGTGTGTACACAATGGGGGATAGGATCTAATAGTCAACTACGGGTTTATCTGAGGATATGCAGAACAACATTTAAGGCACATAAAGAAGAACGAAAGAGAAGAAAAGGTGAACAGGATAAGAAAGAAAGAAAAAAAGATCAGAAGTTCAGTAGAGCTAACCAAAAAAATAAAAAGAATTTTTTTTAAAAAAGAAAGAAAATACAGAAAGAAAAACGCACACACACATGTACCCCTAAAATAAAAATTATAAGAAGAGAAAAAAGTTACTAGAGAACAATTTTTTTCAAAAAAGGTAAAAATTTAAAAAAAGTTTAGAAAAGAAAAAAAATTAATAAAATGTACAAAAAAGAAGAAGAAAAAAAAAGTTATTTGATTTTTTTGGGAGGGTTGGGAAAAATCATGTATCTCCCTTGTGTCCATAACCAGCCTCTTATTGGAGTCTCTGATCTGCTTGTGGTCCTGTGGCTTGGTTGATTTCTTAAGTCAGTTTGTTTGAACAGGCAGAAAAATGCTCTGCTTTACCCGGGATTTTGGGATCCTCCTTCCACGTTAGTTCAATGGGAGGGAGATCTGTCACAAAAGAGGGAGATGGCTTTTTCCTCAAGTTTGGAGATGCTGTGGTGAGGCTAGGTTCTGGGTAGAGTTGAGGCCTTTCAGGAAACAGTAGCTTTTCCCAGGGGCTAGTTTGTGAGAAACTCACAGAGCCCAGCCTGGAGCCACTCTCAGGGTTTATGTTTATTGGATTTCAATTGATTGTCAAAGCTGCTAAAGGGAGGGGCAGCCTCTGGCTCTGATTACCCAGTGAAGAAAGCCACTCCTATTGCTGTTGCCCAAGCTGGGTGACTTTTCCCAGGGTGGAGCTTAGTCTGGTAGGGCTCCTTAGGTTCTTATGACCTGCTAAATGACTCCAGTTTTCTTCCAAGGCCTGAGTTGGAGCTAGCAGCTCCATAGAGCTTTGTCAGTATTCAAGATGGAGATCTCTGGTATTGGGGTGGGATAGGGGTGGCCTTCCTTCCTCTGCTCCATGAGAAGGAGTGAGTACATCAGGCTTCTACTCACGCTGATTCTTGGTTCCTGGGTCGTCTCTGGTCTGTGAACTGCAGGATGAAGATGTCTGCTCCTTGTCGGTTTTTGCTGGTGTTGAGTAGAATCCATTCGCCTGCTGTGTCTGGCTCCTTTGTCCTGGACTCTCTGTGATTCAGGTATGATGGCCAAAGCCATGGCTGCCGCTGCAGCAGCGGCGGCTGCTGGTAAGAGCTCAGATCTGTCTCTTTGCTTGGATTTTCCCTCTCTGGCCTAAATCTCTGTCCTGTGATGGCACACTTGATGTGATTCTCTGGCTTAGGCCTGTTCACTGGAACTCTAAAACTGCTTTCTATGCAAGAGCTTGTTTAGCCTCCAGCTTCTCCTCCGCCATCTTCCAGAAACTCTTTTGTCCTTTGGTTAACTGTTCTTCAACTAATTGGCGAGCTGCTTCTAATTTCTCTCTTGATAAAGACCATTATTCAATCAAAAGAGATTCCTCAGATTTCCATAATATCATTATGGGCTCCATCTAAAAATGTTAAAATTGGATATGTGCTCCCCATTGTTCCAGTACATCTCTACCAATTATGTTAACTGGAACTTCCATAATATAAGGTTTAAGGACAGCTGTCTCTCTGTCTTCTGAGATTATAGCAACATACGACACTGCTTTCCTATAAAATTTACAGGAGTATTGCTAACTCTTTTAATATTACAGGGGATTATTTCATATAATAAATGATTTGGTCATTCATGAGTGTTAATAATTGTAATATCTGAGCCAGTATCTATTAGTCCTATCAATATCTTTCCCTGAATATTAATTTTAATCTTAGGCTGCATTTTAGCAATATGAGTGGTTCAAAACACATTTTGTTGGTTAATCCTTCCAAATCCCCCAATGCGGTGTGTAAATGAGTTTCCAATAGATATATATGTTAATAACAAAATTTGAGCAATTCGTTCTCCCTTTTTAAAGGAAATATCTGCAGCAGCTGACATTAAAATTTTTTCCCCCAATATAGTCAGTATCAATAATTCCTTAATGTACTAAAACTCCTTTTTCATTAAGACTGGATCTACCAGCCAATAGGCCACATGTTCCTTCAGGTAAAGGCCCATAAATTCCGGTAGGAATTTTTTGTGACTTATCACCACCTTTTAAAATAAAATCTTCTAAGGGTGGTATGTCCACTGCGGCGCTGTGGGCTGTGGCAGGGACAAGGAAAAAGAGGGTTGGCTGCCTCGGTTACTAATCCTGGGCCCCGGGGCTGCCCCAATGGAGAGTTTGCCTGCATAGGGTAAGCATGTTTTATAGGAATTCCTTTATTGTCTATTTTTGATCTACACTCCCTTGCCAAATGCTTCCTTTTTTTACATTTAGGGCAGATTTCCAGTCCTCTCTTGTTAGCATCAGTAGCCTTTTTATATTTTTTTTTATATTTCCCATTTGACCACATCCAAAACACTTTAGATTAGAGGGTTTTGTTTGCAAAGCATGCCAGGTAGTGGCCATAGTTTCAGCAAACACCTGCATATGCCTGGATTCAGATGTAAATTCTTTACAGGCCCTTAAATATGTATTCACATCCCCAGATTCTTTAATAGGCAATAGGGCTCCTCTACAGGCCTCATTAGCATTCTCAGAAGCCAACATGCTCAGCAGTTGTTGTTGTGCAGCCTCTCCCACAACAGTACGTTCCAAGGTCAATTTCAATAGTGATAAAATTTCAACATAGGGTTCATTAGGTTTTTTTAATTACTTTAGTCCAAGAGGCATAATGGTCTCCTTCCGGTCAAATCCTCTCCCATGCCTCTATTACCTATGTCTCTTAACTACTCATGGATCTCTTCAGGAGAGTTCACTTGCATATGAGCATCCGCATATTGTTCTGTTCCACTCAACATGGGAAAGGTTTTGACATGCAGGCGTGGATTACTGCTCTATGCATTTTGTCTAGCCCTTTCTGTACATAACTCAGTAAACCACATTTGCCATTGTAGGTATTCTGTTTCCTTAAGCAAGGCTCTACAAAGCATCTTCCAGTCCTCGGGAGCAAAATTATTGTCATGTCACACAAGCCTATTAAGCAATTGCTTAACATAATGAGACTGAGGACCATACAATGTCACTGCTTTCTTAAGTTTACCAATATCATCAACATCAACAACTTCATATCTGGCTGGCTGAGCTATACCATTCATAGGGGGTGGTCGAATTACAGGATAAGAAAAAATAGGCATTTCAACATCAAATTCACTGTCTGAGCCCTCTGTTTTGTGAGGGAGTGACGCTGTAAGGATTGCAGCGGCCAGCGGTGGAGCCGAAGGTTGCTTTACTTTCACATTCTCAGGTTCTCCTTTCACTCTGCTAATTTCCAACTCCATATGTTGTAATTTTGATAAAATCAATTCCATTTGCTCAGACATTTTATTTACACTTTCAGTTTGTTCCTTTTCAGCCTTTTTTACCTCTTGTTTTTTCTCTGTTAATTGCAATGCATCCTTATCTATTGCATCCTTAACCTCAGAGTCCAATTGTAAATCTACAATAGAAGGGGTGGCCTCTTTCTTTAAGTCTGCTATTAATCTTTCCTCATTCAAAGCTTTAAAAATTGTATGTAAAATAGCCCAAATGGACCAAAATCTAATAGGAATCTTTTCCCCTTCTCGAACAGCTCTTTCTACATTATACTTTACTCGTTTCCAATTATCAACATCTAATGTTCCTTCTTTGGGGAACCAAGGATGTCATTCCCTAAATACATTAATACACATTTCTATGTCAGAAGAAGAAATATTTACACCATAAGCAGCAAGTAAATGTTTAAGCATATGTCCCATCACCTTGTAATTAAAAGTACTTACCTTAATATCCCTTCCTGAATTCAACAATGCAGGGTCACTGTTCGGGCGCCAATTGCCAACGTCTAGTGCATTGGGATGCCTGGGTAAGGGTCATGAAATCACCAGGACACAGGGGATGCAGAGTGCAAACAGCAATTGCCACTGCATGCTGTTATTTATTGATAGTAGGTATTTAAAGACAAGCAAGGATGATCTTTGCCAAGATTTAGTCAGAAGACATTCACACAAAAAATTTCAACAGATACATTTTTACTTAACCTATGAGACAATGTCTTGGTATATTATTATCTAAACTATTTTAGAGCAAGCTCAAACCACTTCTCTAATCTCAGGAAAATGTTTGACCAGCTGTTCATCTATGTTTAAGTAAGCAGAAGAGCTACTTCCTCAGCTCCCAGGAGTCTGTGACATGTGTTTTGAGATTGGGAGAAAGAATATTTTCCCTCTCTAGCACGGCATGCCAAGAGCTTTCCTAATACTCAAACACAGTCCTCAGATAATCCTGAGGCTGGAGTCTGCATCATTCTGCCTCTTCAACATAGACCTTGAGTCTTCACAGTGGGGCTTGAACTCTGGACTTGGGTGCTGTCCCTGTGCTCTTCAGCTCAAGGTGAGTGCTCTACCGCTTGAGACATAGCACCACTTCTACTTTTCTGGTTGTTTATTGGAAATAAGAATCTCATGGAATTTCCTGTCTGGACTGGGATTGAACTGTGATCCTCTGATCTCAGCCTCCTGAGCAGCTAGAATTATAGGAGCGAACCACCGCCGCCTATCTATATTTATATCTGATATTTGTTAGTGGAACAAAGGTTACAGAAACTATTATTCTTACCACGAAAGGGTTCACATTGACAGGTATTATTACAAGAAGTAAAACAATAAATATTCACAGTGGCACAAAAATCCCTTAGGTGCCTAACAAGACAGCACATTTTTCTAGACACTGCATGTGGTGTGAACAATTTGCAAACAAAACGACCATAGAAGATATTGGACCCTACACAAAACTGACAATTGCATAAACCCAGTTCTCTATGACAGATTTAGCAAGGCCTGTCTTGGAAATTCTTGTTAGGGATATAATGAAAAATTTATAGTTCAGTTGTTATTACAGAACTCTTTTACACCTGTCACTCAGACATTAACTCTATTTAACATAGTCCCTTTTGGTCTAACATATTTTTTTGGCTCAGGAAACTCGTTTGTTTGTGAAAACTTGGCTGTTCACAAAATAGACACGGGTTTTTTAATCCTTTTGAAATTGCTGTTTGCATAGAGTTCTATGAGATGATCTTCTCTTTGACATATCATAGGAATAAAAATTACTCTGATTCCAACCTGGACAGCAGCTAGCTTGTTCTCTCCCCTAGAAAACCATCCGTGTAGACTTCTTTACATGTAAACAGACCCTCATTTATTTGCAAAAGTCTGTCAGTGAGTCAAACCTCATTCACCCAAGTGAGGTGAATTCCTCTCCCATGCTTCCTTTACATTAAAAATGGTAAGACTGTTTCACAATGTGAATACTTCTTAATGTGAATTGTGACTCCTATTTTCCATAATGTGAATCAAGCAGAGGAATCAGTTTAAGATGTGAAAGAGATTTTCAAAGTGTCTTTGGCCTTGAAAATTGTTCTGGATGTGAATTTTCGGAGAAATATCCCTTTTCAAATACCAAGGACTGATTTTTTTAAATATTGTGCTGGTACTGGGGTTCGAACTCGTGGCCTTGAACTCTATCTGTGTAAGGTCCATTCCTACATGTAGAGCAGACTCTACCCTCATCGAAGCAAAGTGTCCGCCAAGTACCTGCATTACCTAGGCAACTGGCACACCGGGAAGAGGTCACAGTTGCATCTGCTGAGGTCACATCTGAATTTGATGTTGCCACACCTTTCTCCACCCATATCCTAGATAAGGCCTAGCCCAAGCTCTGACGCCCTCTTTCCCAGGTCTTTCCCAGGTCTTTCCCAGGCCTTTCCCAGATGCATGGATGGCCAACATGGCCTGGTGCCAGCCTGAATGATGAATAAACCTACCCTTTCCCTGAATAACACCTGTGTGGTGTGGTTCTTACTCGACCTCTCTGTAAAAACCTAACAATCTGGGCTTTAATTCTCAATGTTTACTCTATACCACCTGAGCCACACTTCACTTCTTCCTTTTACCACAAGTGAAGAAAAGGATCTCTTAGGTTTAACTACTTGGAATAGCTTTGAATTGCAATTGTCAAACTTGAACCTACCTAGTATCTAGCTGTAAGCCACTGGTGTTCTGCAAGAACTCACTTCTTAAGAATAAATATTTACAGGGATGGGAAGGCAGCTCAGTGGTAGAGCACTTGTCTTGCATGCATGAGGCCCTCATGAGGTTCGATTCCTCAGCACCACATAAATAGAAAAAAAAAGCTGGAAGTGGTGCTGTGGTTCAAGTGGTACAGTGCTAGCCTTGAGCTGAAGAGCTGAGGAAAAGCACCCAGGCCCAGAGTTCAGGCCCATGATCAGACTCCCCTCCCCAAATAAAGAATAATTATTCACAAAAAGAGGAGAAAACATATTTGTTCAATTACTTATGAGTTGTCAGATAAACCAAATCACGAGCTACTGGAAGAGAAAAAGAGAGAAGATAGAGATGAATATGGAGGAGAGACACAAAGAAAGAAGGGAAGGGAGGGTAAATGAGAGGAGGGGAGGAGAAGGGAGGAGAGTAGAGCAGGGAGGACCTGAGTAGAATTATCTACTCTTCACTAAGGTATTGTTGAACAAACAGTGGCTTTGCATTTATGTAGCCAAAGCTTTCTATTTTTGGTAGTAGTAAGCTGAGATATAAAATATCAATTTACTTGTAATCACCTGTTAATGTGCTTACCCTTGTACGATGGAAGCCACAGTTAAGTTACTGTTACAGGGAAGGCAAGAGTACACAGTTTAAGTGATTCTGAGAAACAATAATTGATGTGCCAGGAATGCTCCCTTGCCCAAACATTACTCTTGTTCCCTGCTCCAGTTTTCTTCTAAACAAGAATAGCAGAAACAGAAGAGGGAGGAGATATCTGAGTAATGATCATCTTTCTGTTTACCCTCATCCGTTTACCCTCATCCCCTCAAACAATAACGCCAAAGGAGACTTAACCTGAACTAGTGGTGGAATGGAGGGGGGAGTCTAACTTAATGTGAAAGTTTTAAAATAATTGGGACAACATTTAAAATATTGAAATAAAACTTTTTAAATTATTAATAAAAGGTTACTTGTAATTTATTGAAAATTTAGAAGACTACAGGGCTTACTACATAGTGAAATCTGCATAATTAAAGCGTACTCCTGCTTCTATCATCAGAAATTGAAAATCGTCCCTAAACTTCCAATACTAGGTAAATTACCCTCGATATTCACTTTAAACTGTGTGGATATAATGCAGAAAACATGACTTTAAATTTAGATTGTTGAAGTGATAAGTGATGGAAATTCATGATGCATAGCATAATGTTGAGAGCATGGAAATTATTTTCCTTCCATCTTCAGAGTGTAGAGAAGAAAAAAGCTCTATTGGATGGCCCTGAAGGTCCAATTATAAATTTAGGACAGAAGGTGAATAGGAAAGGAGACCTATCAGCCATTCATAGATTAGAAATGTGGAGAAATATCCTCATTTATGTAGGTCAAAGATGGAAGTGAAGATGTGGCAAGTCCAAAGCCAAACGCCAAAGGCAGAGATATTTAACAAAATAACATGAATTTGAAATAAGTCTTAAGTAAGGATCTGAGCTTAAAGGGAGTAGGACAGATGAATGGAGAGGGAAATGATGGACTAATACAGTCATATCACTCAATGTACATATGTGAGAATATAGGTAGAAAACCTGAAGGGATAGGTGGGGTTGGGGTAAGGGAAGGAAGAAAAGTGGAAAGGTTGACAATGATTCAGATGTATTGTACATTGAAATGTACATACCCTCTATTCCACACTGATATGGTGAAGCGAAACCCCATTGCACAACTAGCTAAAGATTAAAAAATTCTGGCTTTAATAGTAAGAGAACAGAAGCATAGAACATTAGAGATAAATGAGAGGATAGCATTGACATATTGTTCAGGCTCGTGCTCTTTTCAATATACAAAATTTAATAAGTGTCAAGTCTGCTGCAAAGGCAAATTTTATTTTGCCAATTCTTTTTCCAAATTGCTTAAAATATAGAGAACCAAATTCCAATACCACTTCACTTCCAATAAAAAAAATTATAGACCTTTAGGTTTCTCAATTATCTCTAAAAGTCTTAATGTAATGAATTGGAACTAATTTCATCCCACATTTAAGTTTACATTTTAAATCACTAAAGTCTTTTAAAATCCTCTCACTCGGGCACAGGTATGGATAGATAACTGATGTGGGCAGAATTAGAATTATTCAGAAGGCATGCTTACCTAGTTTTTTCTCTGCTGGACCATAGAATACAGACTGTGCTAATTGGAAAATGTTTTCTGCATATAAACACTGCATCTACATTTTGTTACTAGAGGATTATTCAAGATTAGCTATATGGAGATTGATAATGACTGAGCATGATAGAAAGTTGAGGGTAAACCATCTACACTTCAGTGAGTTTCTGACTTGTGTTTCACAAAGTGTTATGAAAGCTATCCATGAGAAATCTAGCAGCTGCATTTCTAAAAATCCTTGGGTTGTTATCCTTTTTGATAATTAAAGTATTTCTGCTTGGAGTTCCATACTATTCAATGATGCTGTATTAGCTCTTTGTTACATTTTGCAGACCGGTCTTAGTGATGAAATTTGTGCTTTTCAAAATTGCTCTCCAAATTCCATCCACAAAATGCAGAAAAAAATTATCTGCAAAAATGTGTATCTGTTGATAGTGCATATACTTTCATTTTTCATTACAAACATAGAATGTAATAAAAATTTTCATAGCAATTACACTGCACGAGGTTGTGGGCAGATTCTAATGTAAATGATATACTTTGTTTATGTAGAGAATTTGAGTATCCAAAGTTTTAATATGCCTGAGGTCCTAAAACCAATACCTTCCTGATATTGAGTGACAAATACAACTTCCTATAAGTACAGAAATTTTCCTTGTATCTTTTTAATATATATTTTTTATTGTAAAGATAGAGTACAGAGGGGTTACAGTTACATACGTAAGGTAATGAGTACATTTCTTTTTCTTTTCTTGATTGTTGGTCATGGGGCTTGAAATCTGTCCTGAGCCCTGTCCCTCAGCTCTTCGGCTCAAAGATAGCACTCTACCACTTGAGCTACAACATTACCGGTTTTCTGGTGGTTTATTGGAGATAATAGTTTCACGGACATTCCTGCCCAGGCTGGCTTGGAACGGTGATCCTCAGATCTCCACATCCTGAGTAGCTACGATTAAGGGCGTGAGTCACTGGTGCCTGGCATGAGTACATTTCTCACTGAGCAATTTTACCCTATCCTTTTTTCCCCTACTATCCCTTCTCTTCATACCTCCCCAACTTATCCCTCGACCTGCTTTCTGAAAGACTGTCTTGTACATCTCATTGTTAAAACGGGTCAACCTGTATTCTTTCCTTGTATCTTAAACGAAGAAATGCTGGCTTGATTTATGCTTATTCTGTGTGTAGACACACTTAAAAACGCTGGCCAAGTACAAGAGCACATAAATGAAACACACTTCATTTTTTGTCAGTTAGTATAGTTGTGTTCTACACATTTATTGACAGGTTACACATTATTCTCAAACTTTAATACATTAAAAATAATTTCTTTCTTTTTCTTATTTTCTTGGCCAGGAATTCAGCAACACCTCAGTCAGCATTTCTCTCACAGGACTTTTCACATGGGTTCGTTAAATGTTGACCTGAGCTCCAGTCTTCTGAGGACTCACTCATCTGCTTAGGAATTGATGCTGGCTGTTGGAAAAGAGCTCAAGGAAGAATGCCATTTAAAGCCTTATAACTTTATTCTTTACCAGGATATTCTCCTGCTGCTTTGGTTGTTGAGAGTGTCTATAAGAGCAAGCATTCCAGGAGAGCAGGGAGACACCATATGATCTTTGCATACTGAGATTTCCAAGTGATTTGCTATCACTTGTATGGCATTTTGCAAGTCGAATCTGTCAAAACCTACCAGTTTTAAGAGATGAGAGCAGTGGTAAAAGAACTCTTAGAGACAAATACATATTCAAAATATTAGGTTCCAAGTATTCCATTTAAGGCATATTCAACAACTAGTGAAAATTGTGTTGGCTGTAATTATGTATCTTTCTCCATCTGTCCATGTGTACATGTCTATATGTATGTGTGTATTTGTGTGTATAGTAATATACATGTGTACATATATAAGGGCATATACACAAATATATGCATATATAAATAAATATACATATATAAATATATGTGCATATGTATCAGTGTTCAATAAATTAATTTATAGTTTCCAGCACATTGTCATTCTCACAAAGTGTACATGATAAACTGCTCTGATGGGTATCCTTCGTACTCACTTCCCCCAATACCTTGTTTTTCTTTATTTTTTATTGTAAAAATACTGTACAGAGGGGTTACAATTACATGGGCAGATAATGAGTACATTTCTTATCAAGCATTGTAGCCTCCTCCTTTGATTCTCCTTCCCATTCTTATCCAACTTCCCTCTGCCCCCCCAACAAAAACTCCCCGCCCCCATACCAAAGATATAAAGTTCGTTTTTGACATAACGAATTGTACTTCTCATTGTTGCAATGGGTCCACCAGTATCCACATTTAAACGACATGATTTTCCTTCCCCACCACAAATTATACCGACATCAAATACAGTGAAAGCACGGGTTATACTGTGGGGGAGGGACATACAAAGCAACAAAGAAATTATCTTATAAATATGTTAGAAACAATCGCATGAAAGAAAAAAAAACATTTGAATGCATATCTTAGGGTTCATTTTCCTAACATCACCTTATCTGACTTTTTCTGCTTGACTCAGACATATACTAGATGTTGCCAATAAGGGAAACCATGGGACCTATGTTTCTTTGGGCCTGACTTACTTTACTTAATATGATTTTTTCCAAGCCTTTCCATTTCCTAACAAAAGGGGCAATGTCATTCTTTCAGATGGAGGCATAGAATTCCATTGTGTATATATACCACATTTTCTTGATCCATTCCTCTACTGAGGGGCATCTGGGTTGGTTCCATATCTTAGCTATAGTAAATAGTGCTGCAATAAACATAGTCATGCTGGTAGCTTTAGTGTGGTCTTGTTTGTAAACATCTGGGAAAATGCCCAAATTGGGATTGCTGGATCTAAGGGGAGCTCTATGTGAAGCCTTTTGAGGAACATCCATACTGCTTTCCAAAGTAGTTGAATAAGTTTACACTCCCACCAACAATGCAGTAAGGTTCCCTTCTGTCCACATCCCCTCCAGCATCTGTTGTTATTAGAGTTCTTGATTTTTGCCATTCTAACTGGGGTGAGGTGGTATCTTAATGTTGTTTTGATTTGCATTTCTTTTATGGCTAGGGAGGTTGAGCATTTCTTCATGTGTCTATTGGCCATCCTTCTTTCTTCTTCAGAGAAGTTTCTCTTTAAGTCTTTAGCCCAGTTATTTATTGGACAGTTGTATTTTTGAAGATTTGTTGTTGGGGAATTTAATTTTTTGAGTTCCAAGTATATTTTAGATATGAGACCCTTGTCCATTGTATGGCTAGTTAAGATCTCCCAATGCTTGGGCTTTCTATTAATCTTGCTAGCTATGTCCTTTGCCATGCAGAAGCTCTGCAACTTCATGCAATCCCATTTGTCCACCTGTCTTTGATTTGTTGTGTTTCTGCGTTTCTATTAAGAAAATTTTGGCCAGCGCCAAGGAGACCTCGGGTTTCTCCTATTCCATCCTGTAATGTTTTCATAGTGTCTGCTTTGACTCCGAGGTCTTTCATCCATTTGGAGTTAAATCTGGTGCAGGGTGATATATAAGGATCTAGATTGAGTTTTCTATAAGAAGTTAACCAATTTTGCCAGCACCATTTACTGTAGAGGCTGTCTTTCTTCCATTCTATTTTTTTAGCTCCCTTATCGAAGATTAGATGGCTATAGGTCTGTAGGTTCATTTCTGGGTTTTCAATTCTATTCCATTGGTCCTGAGGTCTATTCTTGTGCCAGTATCAAGCTCTTTTGTCTACTATGGCTTTATAGTAGAGTTTGACATTTTGTATTGCTATTCCTCCAGCAATGTTTTTCTGTTGAGGATCGTTTTTGCTATTCGGGGACTTTTATTGTTCCATATGAATTTTTGGATTGCCTCTTCTATTTCCTTGAAGAATGAGGTTGGAATTTTGATGAGTATCGCATTGAATTTGTAGATAGCCTTGGGAAGTATTGCCATTTCAAGATGTTGATCTTTCCAACACAGGAGCATGGGAGTTTTTGCAACTTTCTAAGTTCTGTTTTGATTTCCTTCATCAAGTTTTTAAAGTTTTCATCATAGAGGTCCTTGACTTCTTTAGTTAAGTTAATTCCTAGGTATTTTATTTTTGTGGGGCTATTACGAATGGAATTGCTTTCCTAATTTCAGCCACACTTTTCTCATTGTTGGCATACAGAAAAGGCATTGATTTTGGAGGGTTAATTTTATACCTTGATACTTTGCCAAAGTTTTGAATCAGCTTGAGTAATTTGGGAGTGGAGTCTATGGGATTCTTTAAATACAAGATCATATCATCTGCAAGGAGGGAGAGTTTTATTTCTTCTTTCCCTATTTGGATCCCCTTTATGTTTGCATCTTGTCTTATTGCTGTAGCTAGGCATTCTAATACTGGGTTGAAGAGAAGTGGAGAGTGTGGGCATCCTTGTCTCCTTCCTGAGTTAAGTGGAAATGGCTTTAGTTTTTCAACATTCAGTATAAAGCTGACTGTAGGTTTGTCATATACAGCCTTTATTGTATTGAGGAATGTTCAATGGATTCCTAATTTTTCCAATACCTTCATCAAAGAGGGGTGTTAGATCTTGGAAAATGCTTTTTCTACATCTATTGAGAGAACTATATGGTTCTTATCCTTGCTCCTGTTGATGTGATGAATTATATTAATTGAATTGCGTATATTGAACCAGCTTTGCATCCCTGACATGAATCCTGTTTGATCGTGGTGTATGATTTTTTGGATGAATTGTTGAAGTCGATTGGCCAAATTTTGTTGAGAAGTTTTGCATCAATTTTCATCAAAGAAATGGGTCTATAGTTCTCTTTCTTTGATGAGTCCCTGCCTGATTTTGGGATGAGGGTTATCATGGCTTCATAGAATGTGTTCGGTAGTGAACTTTCTCTTTCAATTTCATTGAAGAGTTGGAGGAGTATTGGTGTGAGCTCTGCTATGAAGGACTTGTAAAATTCGGCTGTAAAACCATCTGGTTCTGGACTTTTATTAGATGAGAGGTCTCTTATTGCTGTTTCTATTTCAATGCTTGATATGGGCCTGTTAAGATGGTTTAACTCATCTTGGTTTAGTTTTGGCATGTCAATATTTGCGAGGAAAAGGTCCATTTCTGCCAAGTTCTCAAACTTATTAGCATAAAGTTTTGAGAAGTATTCCCTAGGAATGTTCTGAATCTTGGTTGTTTCTGTGTGGTGTTTCCATTCTCATCTCTGAGTTTATTTATTAGGGTGTATTCTCCCCTTTTTCTGATAAGCTTGGCTAAGGGTCTGTCAATTTTGTTAATTTTTTCCTAAGAACCAACTCTTTGTTTTGTTGATTCTTTCTATAGTTTTTTTGGATTCTAATTCATTTAATTCTGATTTAATTTTAATTATTTCTATCCATCTACTGGATTGGGGTTCATCTTGCTGTTCTTTTTCAAGGATTTTCAGATGTGTCATTAAAATGTTGGTTTCAGATCTCTCCAATTTGTTGATGTAGGAGCTCAGAGCTATAAACTTGCCTGTGAGTACTGCCTTTGCTGTGTCCCAGAGGAGCTGGTGATTTGTGTGCTCATTTTTGTTGAATAGCATGAACATTTGGATTTCCTTTCTAATCTTTTCCATGACCCACTCATGATTCAGCAGTGTGCTGTTCAGCCTCCATGTGTTACCTGACTTTCGTTGGTGATTTTTGATGTTGAGTTCTAATTGAATTCCCCTGTGGTCTGAAAGAATGCAAGGTATAATTTCAATGTTTCTGAATTTCGACAAGTTTGCTTTGTTTCCTATAATGTGGTCTATTTTAGAAAATGTTCCATGTGCTGCTGAGAGAAACGTGTATTCTTAATGTGCCTGGCGAAATATTCAGTAAATGTCTGTTAAATCATGTTGATCTAGGCAGTTGTTTATATCTGTAGTTTCTCTGTAGAGTTTTTGCCGAGTTGATCTTTCTAGTGGTGAGAGTGGTGTTTTAAAATCCCCAACAATTTATGTCTTTGGATATATGAGGGATTTGAGGGAAAGTAGTGTTTCTTGGATAAATTTGGGTTCTCCATTGTTTGGCGAATAGATATTTAGAATTGTCATATATTCCTGAAGGAGAGATCCCATAATTAGTATCGAGTGACCTTCTTTATCTCTTCTCATGAATTTTAATTTGAAGTCTATTTTATCTGATATTAGGATTGCTAGTCCCGACTGTTTATGGGGGCCTTTTGTTGGTAGATTTTGTTGCAGCCTTTAACATTGAAAATGTGTTTGTTTTTATGGGCAAGATGTGACTCCTGAAGGCAGCAGATAGACGGATCTTACGTTTTAATCCAACTAGAGAGTCTATGTCGCTTAATTGGTGAGTTAAGTCCGTTAATGTTGAGAGATAGGACTGAGAGGTATTTGAGAGTTCCTGGCATATAATCTACCTTCTTGGGTGCTGCAGCTCCTGGGTTCCTGCTATGGTTCTTGGATTCTCAGTATGGGTGTGGTTTCTTGGCCTTTGTTGTGGTCTTTTTTGTTTTCTATATGTAGGACATCTTTAAGAATCTTTTGTAGCCCTGGTTTCGTGGAGAAATACTGTTTGTTTTTCTTTTCTGTGGAAGGTTTTTATTTGGCCTTCAGTTATGAAGGAGAGTTTAGCTGGGTATAGTATTCTTGGTTGATAATTGTTTGTCTTTAGGGCATGGAATATATCATTCCAGGCTCTTCTTGCTTTGATTGTCTCTGCTGAGAAATCTGAGTTGATTCTAATTGTTTTCCCTTTATAGGTGATTAATCTTTACTCCTTGACAGTTTAAGGATCTTTTCCTTGGTCTGAATTGATCCTGTGTGGATTAAAATGTGACAGTAGGATGTCCTATTCTCATCTGGTCTATTTGGAGTTCTAAAAACTTCTTGTACGTAAATAGGCCTATCCTTTTGCATGTTTGGGAAGTTCTCTGCTAGGATCCCATTAAACAAATTTCCTAGACCATTAACTTCTGTTTCTAGGTGTTCCTCTAAACCCATTTTCCTCGGATTAGGCCTTCTGATGCTGTCTTCCAAGTGTTGAGTAGACCTATCATATTTCTTGGACTTGTCTTGGATGGTTGTATGTTCTTTCTCTATAATATCTAGGCTGTCTTCAATCCCCAAGATTTGATCTTCTGCATGGTCTAACCTGCTGTCAAGACTTTCTACTTCTTTTTTTATTTCTTTTTCCTTCTAATTAGTCAGCTTTGATGGCTTCAAATTCTTTGTTGGAGCTTTGTTTTAGATCTTGTATGAACTTCTTTACTTCCTTAATTTGGTGTTCAGTGTTTTTTCTCAAATCACTTAGTTAATTCGTTATGGTTTCCTTGGACTCCCATTCCTTCTGTTGCTTTCCATTCAGCATTCCCTTTGCGGTCTCCCTGACTTCTTTTAACTTTCTCTTTATGGATTCCATGAATGCCTTTAGCAATCTTTGTGTATTCTCATCCTGCTCTCTCATTTCCTGTATTACTCTTTGCTTAGCTTTCTCACATTCACACCATTCCTTTAGTTCTCTTTGAGTGTTCTCAGCTTGTTCACGCCATTCCTGCATTTCTCTTTGAGTATTTTCATGCTGCTCACGCAAATCCTGTATGTTTTTGTGTAGCTTCCTCATGCTCATGATATTCCTGTATTAACCTTTGGTTTAACTCCTATCTCTCCCTATCACGCTCCTACAGAGTCCATTTTATGTTTTCAATCTTTTCATTTACCATGTTAGCCAGCCTTGTTTGTAGAGCTATTTGGGAACTCTCCTCTGGATTATTCATTATCTGTTCTGTCCCCTGATTATCATGAGTGGGAGTTAAGATACCCGGACTTGCCATTTTTCTTGTGTTTTTCTGATTTATTCTGCCCATTTGGGATTATAGTAACACCAGTTTTGTGCTAGAACATTATCTTAAGGCAAGTATCAACCAAAGTCTGTATTTGCATAGTCAAAATCTGCAGATACAATCTAGTTCAACAGATATATCTATTCAACATCAAACAGCTATATATTAATGGGCTACAAACCACAAAAAAAATTGGCAAACCAGGAATTATGAGGTTTAGGGAGAAATGTGGGTAAAAATAGGACTAAAGAGATGTGGGAATGCACATGGAGAGTTAAATTAACTAAGTCCTAATCTCAAAGCAGGAAATAGGTTGGATAGGATGAAAGTAGAGAGAAAGAGAAAAAAAGAAGAAAGAGAAAGGGGAAAAAGAGACAAGAAAAAATAGAAAATAAAAATTAAAAATTGCAATGCTTAAAAATTATGCAGATGAAAATGAAATATTCAGAGAAGAGCGTGGATATAATGAGAGAAGGGGAGGGATATAAGGAGATGTAAAAAACTACAAAATAAGAATTCTTAAAATATTATATAGGTATAAAGAGGTAGTACTGCTATTAAGGAGTTTAAATCTAAGAGGTTTTGAATTGAGTAATAAATTTGTGGATTAAGTGTGTACACAATGTGAGATAAGTTCTAATAATTGACTAAGGGTATATATGAGGATGTGCAGAACAGTAATTAAGTCACAAAATGGAGAATGTAAGAGAGGAAAAGGTGAAAAGAATAAGCAAGAAAGAAAAAAAGATCATAAGTTCAGTAGAGCTAAATAAAAAACAAAAAAAGTAAAAAAATATTTAAAGGAAAAAAAAAAAAGAAAGAAAAACGCACACACACATATACCCCTAAAATAAAAATTATAAGGGGAAGAAAAAAAAAGTTACTAGAAGACAGTTTTTTTCAAAAAAGGTAAAAATTAAAAATTTTTAAAAAATTTAGAAAAAAAATTTTATAAAAGATACAAAAAGAAAAAAGAAAAAATTTCTTTAATTTTTTTGGGTGGGGAGGGAAGATCCTGTCTCTCTTATGTTCATAATCAGCCTCTTGTTGGAGTCTCTGGTCTGCTTGCAGCGTTTGATTTTCCTGTGGCTTGGTTGGTTTCTTAAGTCTGTTGGTTTGAGCAGGCAGAAAAATGCTCTGCTTTACCCAGGATTTTGTGATCCTCCTCCCAGGCTAGTTCAATGGGAGAGAGGTCTGCATTGAGTATCACAAAAGAGGGAGATGGATGTTTCCTCAAGTTTGGAGATGCTGTGCTGAGGCTAGTTTCTGGGTAAAGTTGAGGCCTTTCAGCAAACAGTAGCTTTCCCCTGAGAGGCTAGATTGTGAGAGACTCACAGAGCCCAGCTTGGAGCCACTCTCAGAGTTTATGTTTATTGAATTTCAATTGGTTGTCCAGGCTCCTAAAGGGAGGGCCAACCTCTGGCTCTGATTACCCAGTGAAGAAAGCCATTCCTGGGGCTGGTGGCCCGAGCTGGGTGACTTTTCCCTGGGTGGAGCTGAGTCTGGCAGGTCAGTTTAGATTCTTGTGACCTACTAAATGACTGTAGTTTTCTTGCAAGACCTATGTTGGATTTAGCAGCTCAGCCGAACTTTGTCAGTATCAAAGATGGAGATCTCCGGTAGTGGGGGGGAGGGGTGGCCTTCCATCCTCTGTTCCCTGAGAAGGAGTGAGGACATCAGGCTTCTACTCACTCCCAGTCTTGGTTCCTGTGTCATCTCTGGTCTGCGAACTGCAGGATGAAGATGTCTGCTCCTTGTCGGTTCTTTCTGGTGTTGAGTAGAATCCGCTCACCCGCTGCATCTGGCTACTTCTTCCTCAAACTGTGTGTTTCAGGTATGGCGGCTACGGCCGCCGCTGCCACTGCTGCCGCCTCAGTGGCCGCTGTTGGCAAGAGCTCAGATCAACTTGCCTGGATTTTCCCTCTCTGGCCTAACTCTCTGTCCTGTGATGGCACACTTGGTGTGATTCTCTGGCTTAGGACTGTTCACTGGAACTCTAAAACTGCTTTCTACGTGAGAACTTGCTTAGTCTCCAGCTTCTCCTCCGCCATCTTCCCAGAACTCTCCCCCCATTACCTTGTTTTTCATCCCTGTGAACAACTTCGTTCTACTTTCCATAGGATAGCTTTGTTTTCACTGCATGTAGTTACTTATTGATAATCAAAGAAAAAGGTTGTAAAAGAAAAAAGAAGTTTTAGGTCACAAGTTAAAGTATCTTATCTGTTCCAATGATTCCTATGAGATAAAATTGATAATAGTAGTGAAAGTGAAAAGGAATTCCTAGATCTGTTGTTTTGCCATTTAAAATGGCAAAGAATAATATCACGTCACTCTTATAATTCTTAAAGAATGCAAGGGAAACTGTCACTATCATGTTCCCACAAAACCACTGGATCCTGAAGGATAACAGTAGAACAGCCGAAATTATAAGTAGCAGAAATGGAGCATGAAAGAGAAAGGGAGAAAATGAGAGAGAGTGAAAGATAGAGGGAAATATCATAATACTGAAAGTGCATAACAGATAAACAAAAGCTGTATGAGAATATTCATACTGCTATCTTTAAACTCTACATGTACATTTGAAGGTATTTGATGTATGATAACCCATCAACATAAAATATAAAATGATTTTGATAAAAAAATGACTCAGAAGAAATTATAAATGCAAAAGCAATCTTCACAGAAGCAAAATCTCAGAGATATTTCATGACTTTGAAAAGGATTAAGTGGCTGAAGTTAGTATAAATTTAGAAGTATGCCAATTCACAAAAAAATATAAAAAGATATTAATATATTTCATTATATAACCCAAAGCAGAAAGCAAATGTTGTTTAGATGATTTTTTAAAACACATTCTCTCAGGAGCTGGGAAGGTGGCTCAGTGGAGAATACGTGCCTTGCATGCATGAGGCCCTGGGTTTGATTCCTCAGCAACACAAAAGTAGAGAAAGACAGAAGCGGTGATGTGGCTCAAGTGATAGCGCTAGCCTTGAGATGAGGGACAGTACCCAGGCCCCAGATTTCAAGCCCCATGACCAACAAATCAATATAAAAAACAAAACAAAACAAAACATAGCCTCTCACTTTTGTGGCCTCAACTCTGTAATACCGCTGCTTCAGCCTAGTGCTAAGATTTTAGGTGTGGACATTTATCATCCCTCCTGATTCAGACTGTACTTGATAATTTTTTTATAAATATTTTGTTCTTTATTTTCCTCTTTGTAAATTTACATGCACCTATAAAAAAATGGCTTGGCCATCCCAGTAACCTTCTCAAAGAACCTCTTGATGACGACTTACAAAAAGTTGTATTATATTAAAACAAGGGAAACAATGCTACAAATAAGAAAACAAATAATTAAATATTAATAATTAATAAAATAAAAAACATTTACTAGTGTTTTAAGTATTTGAAGTGTACTACAAATTAGATTTGACTATTTTCTCATATTCCTGTACATTTAACACTGGCTAAGATTTTGATGTTGAACAAGAGTTTTATAGGCTATGAGTAGTCTTTAAATTTGCCCACTAAGATTACTTTTTATGAATCATCTCATCTCCTCTTTTTTTATATGGCTTATATCATCATTTGTTCCTCACTAACTTATGAAGTAATGTAAGGAAGCCCTAAAGTTTGAACAGAAACTGTGTAGTTTACAAAGTCTTAACTCTTCATTCTGCTTCTATACACAAAAACTTTGCAACTTCTCATTAGTAATGATTCTATAAACTCTGAAATTTACATACTTAGTAGCATATATCTGCTACCATAAATCTTAAATACTTTATAGAAAAGTTTTATGACCTGCCAAACCATCCTAATTTTGGCATATATAAGCAAATTCTCAAATTTAAATACATTTAAAACATTAAAACTTTTAACAAACCTGAACACTTTCTGCAGTGTTCATTATGACAGGTGCCTTGTATAGAATAATTGAATTCCTCCTCCCACACATCTCAAACAACAATTATCTGGAATTATTTAATTTTTGACATGTCAATCTTGACTTTATTCTTAAATGTGTGCTTATGTAAGAAATACATGGTTCTAAAACTTCATGAAAATTCCTTTGAACTTACTTTTTTGAATTGTCCAGTTTAAGAAAATCAGTTGAACTTTATATATAAAAAATGTTTTGTGCTCAATTCGGTAGCACATACACTAAAATTGGAACATTACAGAGAAGATTGCCATGGCCCTGCACAAGGTTGACATGCAAATTCGTGAAGTGTTCCAGATGCTGTAGAGGATGTGGCCCCAAGGGAACCCTACTGCATTCTTGGTCGGAGTGTAAACTTTGGAAAGTATGGAGGGTCCTCAAAAAACTCCATAAAAACCTCCACTATGACCCAGCAATCCCACTTTTGGGGATTTACCCAAATGATCACAAACAAGACCATACTAAAACTACCAGCACAACTATGCTTACTGTAGCATTATTTACAATAGCTATGATACGGAGCCCACCCCGATGGCCCTCAGTAGATGAATGGATGAAGGAAATTTGGTATATATACACAATGAAATTCTATGCCTCCATCAGAAACAATGACATCACCCAATTTGTTAGGAATTGGAAAGACTTATAAAAAAAATTCATTAAGTGAAGTAAGCTAAGTCCAAAGAAACATAGTCTGGGATAAGCAGAAAAGGTCAAAAGCTACGTGCATATGACCAGATAATATGGTATTAAGGGAAATGAACCCCAAGATAGGGACACAAGTGGTTTTATCTTTCTTTCTATTGTTTCTAACATACTTATAATGTGCAATGGGATATTTTTTGTTTCTTTGTATGTTTCTCTCCCACACTATAACCCCTTTTTTCACTGTATTTGAAGTTGGTGCCCCTACATCCTATGAATACGTTCTCTAATTTGGGGAGGGGAAGGGAAATAAAAAAATGCTTAAATAGGGATATAGGTTGACCCATTGTAACAATGAGATGAACAAGATATTCTGTTGAAAATTGACCTTTACAATTTAGGCAGGAAAAGGGGGAAGGAAGTGTATTTGTGGAGGTGGGAGGGTAGGGATGATGGGTGGAAAATAAAGGAGGAGGTAACAATGAATGTTAGGAATTGTACTCATTACTTGCTCATGTAAATGTGACACCCTGTGCAGTATTTTAACAATTAAAAAAAGTATAAAAATTTTCCGAGATGGAAGAGTTATTTCCTCTATTTTACCCATATAATATCATTAACAAAGAAATTAATGCAGAACACTGATTTGATGTTATTTTGAATAAATGTGTGGGTGTGGGTGTGGGTGTGTGTGCGCATACCCGGACGTGCACACACTCCCATGCTTGTGTATTAGCATGCTCAGAGTTTGAAATCAGGGCGTCTAGGTCTTGCTAGGCCTTTTCTCTCTAGATTTGTGAGCACTATATGAGCTACATCTCCATTCCTAGCTCTTTCCTAGTTCATTATAAGTTTTGAAAAATTTTGCCCTGATTGGCTTCCAACTGTTATCCACAGATCTCAGGCTACTGAGTAGATATCTACAGTAGATAGGATTACAGGTGTGACCAGCCAACACAAGGCTTTCAGAATAATTTTAAGAGTAGGAGAAAATTACTTCTCGGGGGCGCGTTTGATCATCTCCTACATTTAAAGCATTTTGGAGTGAATATCTGTGAATTTATTTCGTTTTGGGATTCTTAAAAGACAGTAAGTGAAGCTACTTAAAATTTTAGTACTTTTTAAAAAAGGCTATTGGAGCTGTGGGACAGAAGAAATTTGACTATCTTTGGACCTCAATTTATAAGCTCAGCTCTGTGCAGGATAACCCAATGTCACCAACACAGTCTGTGTTGAGGATAAACTGTAACAGAAAACAATCACCATGGGCAGTAACTGTTATGCTTGTTATGTTTTTCTTGGACAACATGAATATTGAATTGAGAGTGTAGGAGAATGGAGATTTTACCTACTTTTTGTGTATTGCTGGAAAACTTTTGGAAACATTAACTTATTTTCTTGCTTACTCTTTGTCTTTGGACCATGCACTTAGTGTCTTTAATTACAATTTTTCCCAACACTAAAATGATAATAACATTAGCATTATAGAAAATGTTACCTTAAGAATTTTGAGAAATAAAACTTGTGAAATACTTAACATAAACTTCTATGAATGAGCTTTGAGTTTAGCCAGCAGGTTTTTAAATACTAAATAGAATGCAATAAGTATTACAGAAACCATTAGAGATAGTGAGCATCCAGAAGTAATGTTATCTATTTACCATGCTCTGTTTCCAAGGAAGCCAGTTGGATAATTTCTCATGCTGTAAATCAAACTGGTTATCTTATGTCTTTGTAGTGTAAAAATATCAGGGACAGAATAATGAAGGAATGTTTTAGACTGAGGTGAAGTCCATATGAAAATGTGCAAGGATTCAGGAGGACCTGTTGCAACAATGAGAAGTACAAATTGTCATGTCAAAAACGAGCTTTACAATGTCAGTGGGGGGGGCGGGGGGGAAGGACTGGGGGGAGGGGGGAGGCTGGGAAGGGAGGTGAAGGGTAAACAAAGGAGGAGGCTGCAATGCTTGGTAAGATATGTATGCATTATCCTGCCCATGTAATTGTAACCCCTCTGTACAGTATGTTCACAAATAAAATAAAATAAAAATAAATAAAAAAATAAAATAGAATGTGTAAAACTGATAAAACGTAAAAGTATCTGAGCAGGGGCTGGGAAGGTGTCTCAGTGGTAGAGGGCTTGCCTTGCATGTCTGAGACCCTGGTTTGATTCTACAGCACCACATAAGCAAAAAGAAAAAAAAAGCCGGAAGTGGAGCTGTGGCTCAAGTGGTAGAGCGCTAGCCTTGAGCTGAAGAGCTGAGGGACAGCGCCCAGGCCCAGAGTTAAGGCTCACAACCGGACCCCCCCTCAAAAAAAACCAATTCTTTCTCAGAAAAGTCGACACAAAGCACAAACAGAAATTAATAAAAAAAGTACCTGAGCAGTATATTGTGTTTTACATCATTTAAGTTACATTGCAAAAATAAGGAATACCTAGAAGAATGAATTGTCTATTTGATATTATATCATAGGTCCTCAGGAGAATGAACTCTTTCCTCATTCTTGTAGAGGCAATATCAAATTAGAGGAACTGTATTTTTTCTTTGCTTCTTTACATTTATTCTTCAATTTGAAATCTGAACTACATGAGACTGAAAGAATCTAAGGGAAATTAGACACGCTTTGGAAGAACAATCATCATAAAATAAATAAAATACATATAGTCTTATAAAAGGCCTAACTAAATTGAGTTATATAGTCTTAAGTGTAGACAGAAAATGATTTAAACAATATCATGTAATTGAAAAATGAAAAATGTTAGTAATTGCTTAATTTTTTTCTTTCTAAAACCTTGAATTAATTATTGATTTTGGATAGATAGATCAAAGATGAGATTAACAAGAAATTATTAAAAATGGACAAAAGTTCTGAATAGACAAGTTTTCCAATAGCTTTACAATTGCCAGTGGCTTTACAAAGTTATGTTTAATACCACTTCTATGCTGGCTTAATGCTTTCTGAACAGAAGTCATTAGAGAAATGCAATTCAAAATTAATATTTTACTTCATAACTATTATACTCATTAAAAAATTAGAGGAACCTGGTGTGGTGGTAAATGCTTGTAATTCCAAGCATTTCAGAGGTTGGTGTAAGGGGATTTGAGTCTAAGGCCAGTCTAGGGTACTACAAATAGTAAAAATCTGCCCTTTCAAAAATCTCAGAAGGTAATAATGTTGGTGAGAGTGTAGAAAAAAGGAAATTTTCTACACTCTTCGTCAAAATACAGGATAGTATTCTCATTGTAGAAAGTAGTATGCAGTTTTCTAAGAAATGCAAACTTGAAATATCATCTGATCCACCGATCATGTGATTATTTCTCTATGGGTAACTGATAAATATATCTGTAGTTCATTATTATTCACATTATTCACAACAACAGCCAAGATAAAAATCAAAGTTAAGTGTTCAAGTACAGACTAATAAAGCACCTGTGGTGCATGCACAAATATAATTTTCTGTTTCATACTTAAAATAGCAAGAGATTTCTCCCATTAGCCACAACTTACAATAACCTGAAAGATGTATTCAAATCAAGAAAAATATTGTCTTCTGATCTTTGTAAAACACACACACACACACACACACACACACACACACACACACACACACACACACACACAACAACCTCAAATATTTAGAGAGAATTTTTTAAAAGTAAAGCAAATTGGAATTGCTGGGGCATTTAGGTCACAGTGTAGAAGAGAGCAGATATACAGGTTGACCAAGTATAGATTTGTAATGTACAACATGAGGATACAGGGGACAACACTGGCCTGACATAGGAATGAAGATAAGTAAGTAGGAGTTGTTCTTCCTCATAGGGGTTGCTATTTCAGTTGTTCTTCCTTCAGTAATGGATAAGATGAACATAATTCTTTAAGTATAACTGCCTGTTGCCCCATTTTTCAGGAAATGAAAAGACTTGAAAAAAATTATATTAAGTGAAATAACCTAGGCACAAAGAAACATAGGTCCTATGGTTTCCCTTATTTATAATAACTAGTATATATCTGAAACAAGCAGAAATGGTCAGATAAGTTGATTTTAGGCGAAAAGTACCCCAAGATAAGAACTCGGATTTTTTATAATCTTTCTTGCTATTGTTTCTAACATATTTATAAGATATTTCTGTGTAGCTTTTTATGTCCCTCCCCCACGGTATAACCCCTGTTTGCACTGTATTTGATGTAGGTATAATTTGTGGAGGGGAAGGAAAAAAATTGTTTAAATAGGGATACAGGTGGACCCATTGAAACAATAAGATGTATAAGACGTTATGTCAAAAAACGAACTTTACAGCTTTGGCACGGGTTGGGGGGAGTGATAGGAAGGGATGGCAAGGGGAAACAAAGGAGGAATCAACAACGCTTGATAAGAAATGTACTCATTACCTTGCCCATGTAATTGTAGCCACCCTGTATGGCATTTATATAAAAAATATTAAGAAGATACATTATATTACACCTGATACATACTTCACTTTATTGCTTAAATAAATGTTAGGCCTCCTCACAAAAAGGAAATAATAACAAACAATATTGCAATAATGTATGCTCAACAGAGAACAAAATGTCAAATTAAAATACATGAAATTTTCCTTGATGTAAACTAATTATTACAAATAAGAGAAACCTTGAGACCTATGTTCCTTTAAGTCTGGCTTACTTCAGTTAATATGATTTGTTCCAAGATCTTCCATTTGCTTATAGATAAGGTGGTATCATTGTTTTCCATGTATGTGTATTTGTGTATGTGTGTGTCACATTTTCTTGATCCATTCATCTACTGAGAGGCATATGAGTTGATTCCATATCTTAGCTATGGAAAATAATACTGTGATAAACATTATTGTGCTGGTAGCTTAAGTGTGGTCTTGTTTGTGGTCATATGATTAAATGTCCAGAAATGTGATTATTGGGTAAAAAGCTGAACATTATTGTGCACATCACGAATAATCTTATTAGATGAGCAGAATAACTCAATAGCTATGTACATATGACCGTATAAGGTGATTCCAAATGAAATGAACTCCAAGACATGTCTTTGTTTTGGTGTTCTTAATGTACTACGTGATTTCTTTTCATCCTTTTGTGTTTTCCCCACCAATGGTTTATCCCCTGTAGTCTTCGTATTTGATTTTGATACCCTGGGTATTAAAACTAGGGAACTAGGGAACTAGGGAAATGAAAGGGAAAAAATAATATAGTGAGACAAAGGACAAAGGGGGAACCTATGCAACAATGGTACTCACAAGACAATATGTTGGAAATGATCTTGGAGGGGTTGTTGGGAATGAAGAGGGAGAGACATTGGAGAAGGGGTAAAAAAGTTAGAAAAGAAATAAATTGATTACCTTACTTATCTAACTATAACCCCTCTGTACATTACCATGACAATAAAATTTAAATAAAAATAAAATGTATGAGATCAGCAATACAGGAGATGGGAGTGGGGGAAGTACTGTAGTATAGTAGAGTAGAACTGCTGTGGAGAGCAGTAATTTGACTTTACCATAGGAAGTAATAAACTAGCATACAGATTTACAGCCTAATGTCAGTCACTGAAAAGGAAAACAAAATGCACAATCACAAACCAATAGAGATGAAATAGAAAACTAAAAAATTAAGGTGAAGAGATGACTTGGACCAACAATAACAAATGACACAATTAGAAAACAAATAACCTGGTAAGTATAAAAAATATTACCCATAATTCTATTAAATGTTGTTTACATCACAATTTGTTAGAAATATAATTCAAATCACACTTTAATAGTATATCATTTTAATAGTAGGTTACTTATTATGATTTCTTAATATTCAATGTTAAATATATAATTTTAATTTCAGCACTTATAGAAAAGAAGAAAGTGAAACTAATTTTAATAATATATTTTGTGAATTGTAAAATTGACAAGCATTAGAATTTTTAACAAATAATATGGCATTGTTGTTTCATTTCTGTGAATTAATATAATAATTCCAAATGTATTTTACACTTAGCAATTACCTTAACATCAAATAATAAATTATTGCACATGACTCTTGGTATTAGGTGGAATGGTTCAGAATTGTGGTAAAAATTCACCACACTTTACATGAGGGTATGTCTCCTCTCATCTAGCTTATATTCTAGAAATTTGATTTCTACATGCATGTTAAATTCTTGTCTAGGTGAGAGCTACACAATTATATTCAATTATAGACACGAGGAGTATTTCAGATGATACTTAAAAGTCATATTCATTAATTAAATTTTATTATTTTGTACCAAATAAATATTTATAGAGAGAATGAATTTCTGAGTAGATGATCGTGTATCTGTGCCAGATTATATGTATTAAGGCTTATTTTATAGTTCTGACATTTTTTCTAAGGTTGGATTTAATTTTCCATAAGAGGATAAGTGTTTTATATTGGATATATGAAAGTAAACTTAATGTTTATTCCATAAATCCTTTGCCACTTGTCTAACCCCAATATAAATTATGCATGTGTTTGAAGTAATGAAAATAACAACAGATATAAGCCAGATCAATCCGTCTGTAGTGGACAAGTATTTTCACCTTTATTTTGATAGTTGATCCTCTTTTATATTACAGAATATTCTTGGGAAAATGTGCTACAGGCTGGCCACAACTGCAGAATATTATGGTTTGATCTATCATAAGAGAAGGAAGGAAAGGGAACCTTCTTTCCAAAATTTTGTTCCCAGGGATGTGATCTGTTTTATGGTGGTGAGTTGGAAATGAACATTTTTCATAGTCAACCTTGAAAAGCCATCTTGATAGACCATTTCTGTAAGTGGTTACAGAGGATTATTCCTGGATTTCCAAGGATGCCAGATGGCCTCATTTTGAGACAATTAAAACAGGAATTTCGTCAGCTGTTTTTGTATGTTTAGGAGAAAAACCCATTGACTCTAGGCCAGCAGATGACTGGGGCCCAGAGAACCTAATACATCAAAGAGTAATCCTAGACCTCTAAAAACAAAACAAACAAACAAAAAACTCCAGTAAGCACTGCCAATAAGGCTGCTATCACAGCCTACATGAAGTCAGGTAAAAAACAGAAGCTGAGAGTAATTAGATGATAAATAAGATATTTTTGATGAGGCAGACTGAAATTAGACTCCAGAGAGTGGGTCAGAAAGACTGATCAGACTAAAATTGGTCACACAAAGATTGGAAAATATTATTCCTTGTAGAACACATAAATCATAGAAGTCCTGTGCATGTAAGAACAAGACAGCAGACCACATTCCATAAATGCGATTTTCTTAGATATCAGCTTAATGAATTGTCCATGGAAATCTTTGAATTCTTAAATATTTGACCACATGTGGGAGAAGGCCAATTGCTGAAGAAAAAAATATCATCACTCAGGAGTTCCAATATCATATTAGGAAGTAATAAAGCACAGATTTGTAATAAAAAGTGAAAACAATTATTCCAAATGAGGGTTTCATTTGTTTTGATGTAAATGTTCTTGATTTAGGTGCTAGCAATTACCATACAATTGATCCAGTCCCACAGCTGAGTTGATATTGACTGCAGTATTCTCACATGAAAGAAAAGAAAAAATTTAAAATGTCTGATGAAATGAGTCAAGGATGAAGTGTTCTAATAGTGATATCTGAGGATTAGACACAGGTGAAGAGGTAGATTTTCTTTTATAAAAGTCTCCCATTTTTAGCCTGATGCCAGTGGCTCACAGCTGTAATCCTAGCTACTAACCAAGCTGAGATCTGAGGACTGCTGTTCATAGCCAGCCTGGGATGGAAAGTCCCTCAGACTCTTATCTCCATTTAACCACCAGAAAAACAGAAATGACACTGTGGCTGAAGAGGTAGAGCCCTTACCTTGAGTTGAAGAGCTCAGGGACTGTGCCTAAATCCAGATTTCAAGCCCCTTAAACAACAACAAAAAATCTCCCTTTTCTTAGACTGCTTACATCTTTTCCTAACATTCAATAAAGAAGCCATTTTATCACCCACTACATTTAAGTCCTATCCTAGCTGCTGCAAATAGAATGATTTGGTATCTGATATCAAAAGATTCATATTTAGGGCTGGGAAGGTGTTTCAATGGTAGAGGGCTTACCTTATATGCATGAGGCCCTGGGTTGGATTACTCAGCACCACATAAGTAAAAAGAAAAAAGCTGGAAGTGGCGCTGTGGCTCAAGTAGTAGAGCGCTAGCCTTGAGCTGAAGAGCTGAGGGACAGCGCTTAGGCCCACAGTTCAGGCCCCATGAGCAGACCCCCCCCTCCCAAAAAAAGGTTCCTATTTGGGGAAAAAGTACCAGCAGTTGTAACTTGTTTTCCAGTCCTTGAACTCTGGATCGGGGCCCTGAACATAGTTATGCTGGTGGCTTTCATGTGAGCTTGCTTGGTATTTATTGGATTACTGCCCAATACAGGAATTACTGGGTCTTAAGGGAGATCTACATTTAGTCTTTTGAGGAACGTCCTTACTGCATTCCTGAGTGGTTGAACAAGTTTAATTTCCCACCAACAGTGTAATAGAGTTCCCATTTGGCTACATCCCTGTCAGCATTCGCTATTATCAGTCTTCTTGATAATGGCCATTCTATCTGGGGCAATGTAGAATCTGTCATGTACTTGTAGATTTGTAGGCACCTTCTAGCTACCATAAATGAATGAATCTATGAAAACTATATTGCTCTGAGTGTACATACCTTTCTTTGAGTATAATTTTCCCAAGCCTTTCATTTTCTTTAAGACTGGTGAAAAGTCATCCTTTCTGATGGGTGAATACAATTTCATTGTGTGTGTGTGTGTGTGTGTGTGTGTGTGTGTGTGTGTGTGTGTGTGTGTGTGTAAAATGACTACAGGCCCATGAGTTCATTTCTAAGCCTTTGGTTTCATCTGTAATTTTGTAATTTCTTATTACATTCAGATTGCTTTCTCTACTGCATTGAAGAATATTGTTGGGATTTTAATGGGTATTGCATTGTCAATTGTTTGGGGGCAGTATTGCAGTTTTCACAATGTTCATTCTTCCAACCAGGAGCATTGAAAGACTTTCCATTTCCTTGAATCTCCTTAAATTTCCTATTTTAGTGTTTTAAAGTTTTCACAGCAGGGGTCTTTCACATTTTAAGTTAAATTTACTAATTCCTAGTTTTGTTGTTGTTGTTTTGTTTTGTATAGATTTGATTTGATTTTGAGGCTAATACATATGAGGTTGGTTTTTGGATTTCAGCGTGGATCTTCCCATTGTTGGTAACACAGAAAAACTACTGATTCTTGTGGGTTTTATACTCTGCTACATTGCTGAAGGTTATCATCACCTTTACTAACGTGGGGGAGGAAGCTATAGTGTCCTTTAAGCACAGGATCATTTCATCTGTAAAAAGGGATAGTTTTACTTCTTTCCTATTTGGATCCCTTTTATGTTTTTCTTTTGCCTATTGCTCTTGCTAGAAAGTCCACTACTATATTGAAGAATAGTAGAGAGAGTGGACATCCTTTTCTCATTCCTGATTTTATGTCTTCATGCTTCCACCATTAGGTACACGCTTATTATCTCTTTGTCATATACATACTTTGTATTATATTTAAGAAAGTTCCATGCATTCCTAGCTTCTCAGACCTTTAATCATAAAGGGGTATTGGAGCTTGTTAAAAGCTATTTCTATATCCATATAGATGGTATGGGAAATTGTTTATTGACATTTAATTTTCATTACTTCTTATGTATCACGTCTTGGCTCAGTTCGAGTATAGGAAAGCATCAATTTCTCCAGGATTCTCCAGGTGATTGGCATACAGTTTTCAAAGTACTTTCTTAAAATATTCTCAATTTTCCTTATTTATGTTGTGATGTCTCATTTTTTTCTATTTGGGTGAGTTCTCTTATTGGTTGTTCGGTATTTTTTGTTATGAAGGTGATATTCAGAGGGGTGCATTACACTTACATAAGTAATGAGTACATTTTTTTTTAACAGTGTTACTGCTTCCGCATTTTTTTCCTGCTTTGACCAACCCTGACATTCCATTCCCCCAAAGTTGTAAACTTCATTTCTAACATAGTTTCTAGTGTATATCACTGTTGCTTTGGTTAATCTTTGTGCCACCATTTCTGTGATTTCCCTTCCCTTCCCCAAATCAGATTAACTTATGTATAAGACAAAGGGTACAGAAATCAAAATCAGTGACGTTAGGGAATAAACCAAAGGGGAAAAGGTAAATAGAAATTACTAAATACAGTTCACTATACAATTATCTTGTATTCATATCTTGGGGTTCATTTCAATAAGCATCATTTTATATGATGATATGCATATAGCTATTAAGCTATTGTGATCTTTTCTAAGAATATCCTAGGCATATTCTAGGACGAAAACATGTAGCCTATGATTCTTTGGGTCTGGCTTGTTTGACTTACTATGTTTTCCAAGTGATTCCATTTCCTTACTAATTGGGCAATGTCATTCTTCCAGACGGAAGCATAGAATTTTTATTGTGAATATATATGACATTTTCTTGATCGATTCATCTACAGAGGGCCATCTGTGTTGGTTCCATTTCTTAGCTATGGTAAATAGTGCTACAATGGACATAGTTGTGATTGTAGCTTTAGTGTGTCCTTGTTTGTGGTCATTTGGGTAAATGCCCAGGAGTGGGTTTGTTGGGTCATAGGGGAGCTCTTTGGAGCAACCTCTATACTTCTTTATGGAGTTTTTGAACAAGTTTACATTTTCACCAATAGTGTAGTAATGTTCCTTTCTGGCCACATCACCACCACCCCAGCATCTGTTGTTATTAGTTTTCTTCATAATGGTCATTCTAACTGGAGTGGAATCCCAATGCTGCTTTGATTTGCATTTCTATGGCCAGAAATATTTCATATTTCTTCATGTGTCTATTGGCCATTCATATTTCTGCTTTAGAGAGATCTCTCTTTAAATCTTTAGCCCACTTATTAAGAGAGTTGTTGTTTCTTTTGGGGGGGAGGGTGTCCAGTCGTGGGGCCTGATCTCTGGGCTTTTGCGCTGCCCCTCAGCTCTTCAGCTCAAGGCTATGGCTCTACCATTGAGCAACAGTGCCACTTCCGGCTCTTTTCTTTTTGCTAATTTGTACTGAGGAATCAAACCCAGGGCCTCAGGCATGCAATGCAAGCGATCTCCCAATGAGCCAACTTCCCAGCCAGAGGTTGTTGTTTCTTTGAGGATTTGTTTTTTTTGGGGGGTTAACATTTGGGGCTCTAACTATATTTTATATATGAGGCCATTGCCTGTTGCAGAGCAAGTAACGATCTTCTCCCAATCTATGGGCTTTCTATTTATCTTTCTATTTATATAAATTCTCTTCTTAGTCAGATTTGTCAAGGGTCTGTCAAGTATGTTAATTTATTGAAAGAACCAACTCTATTTTGTTGATCTTTTTATGTTTTATTTTGTCTTTATTTGTTATTTCTGATTAATTTTTTAATTTTTTTCTGTCTACTGCTATGAGTTTGGGCTTGTTCCTGTTTTCAAGAAATTTGAGGTATATAATTAATATACAGGCTTGAGATTTCCCCAATTGCTTGATGTAGGCACTCAGAGCTATAAATTTTCCTCAAAGTACTGCATTTCTGTGTTCCAGAGGAGTTGGTATTTTGTGTGTTCAATTTGTTAAATTTAAGAAACTTTCAGATTTTCATTCTAATGTATTCATTGCCCCATTGGTCATTCAGCAATGTGTTGTTCAGTCTTAACATCAAATAATAAATTATTGCACATGACTCTTGGTATTAGGTGGAATGGTTCAGAATTGTGGTAAAAATTCACCACACTTTACATGAGGGTATGTCTCCTCTCATCTAGCTTATATTCTAGAAATTTGATTTCTACATGCATGTTAAATTCTTGTCTAGGTGAGAGCTACACAATTATATTCAATTATAGACACGAGGAGTATTTCAGATGATACTTAAAAGTCATATTCATTAATTAAATTTTATTATTTTGTACCAAATAAATATTTATAGAGAGAATGAATTTCTGAGTAGATGATCGTGTATCTGTGCCAGATTATATGTATTAAGGCTTATTTTATAGTTCTGACATTTTTTCTAAGGTTGGATTTAATTTTCCATAAGAGGATAAGTGTTTTATATTGGATATATGAAAGTAAACTTAATGTTTATTCCATAAATCCTTTGCCACTTGTCTAACCCCAATATAAATTATGCATGTGTTTGAAGTAATGAAAATAACAACAGATATAAGCCAGATCAATCCGTCTGTAGTGGACAAGTATTTTCACCTTTATTTTGATAGTTGATCCTCTTTTATATTACAGAATATTCTTGGGAAAATGTGCTACAGGCTGGCCACAACTGCAGAATATTATGGTTTGATCTATCATAAGAGAAGGAAGGAAAGGGAACCTTCTTTCCAAAATTTTGTTCCCAGGGATGTGATCTGTTTTATGGTGGTGAGTTGGAAATGAACATTTTTCATAGTCAACCTTGAAAAGCCATCTTGATAGACCATTTCTGTAAGTGGTTACAGAGGATTATTCCTGGATTTCCAAGGATGCCAGATGGCCTCATTTTGAGACAATTAAAACAGGAATTTCGTCAGCTGTTTTTGTATGTTTAGGAGAAAAACCCATTGACTCTAGGCCAGCAGATGACTGGGGCCCAGAGAACCTAATACATCAAAGAGTAATCCTAGACCTCTAAAAACAAAACAAACAAACAAAAAACTCCAGTAAGCACTGCCAATAAGGCTGCTATCACAGCCTACATGAAGTCAGGTAAAAAACAGAAGCTGAGAGTAATTAGATGATAAATAAGATATTTTTGATGAGGCAGACTGAAATTAGACTCCAGAGAGTGGGTCAGAAAGACTGATCAGACTAAAATTGGTCACACAAAGATTGGAAAATATTATTCCTTGTAGAACACATAAATCATAGAAGTCCTGTGCATGTAAGAACAAGACAGCAGACCACATTCCATAAATGCGATTTTCTTAGATATCAGCTTAATGAATTGTCCATGGAAATCTTTGAATTCTTAAATATTTGACCACATGTGGGAGAAGGCCAATTGCTGAAGAAAAAAATATCATCACTCAGGAGTTCCAATATCATATTAGGAAGTAATAAAGCACAGATTTGTAATAAAAAGTGAAAACAATTATTCCAAATGAGGGTTTCATTTGTTTTGATGTAAATGTTCTTGATTTAGGTGCTAGCAATTACCATACAATTGATCCAGTCCCACAGCTGAGTTGATATTGACTGCAGTATTCTCACATGAAAGAAAAGAAAAAATTTAAAATGTCTGATGAAATGAGTCAAGGATGAAGTGTTCTAATAGTGATATCTGAGGATTAGACACAGGTGAAGAGGTAGATTTTCTTTTATAAAAGTCTCCCATTTTTAGCCTGATGCCAGTGGCTCACAGCTGTAATCCTAGCTACTAACCAAGCTGAGATCTGAGGACTGCTGTTCATAGCCAGCCTGGGATGGAAAGTCCCTCAGACTCTTATCTCCATTTAACCACCAGAAAAACAGAAATGACACTGTGGCTGAAGAGGTAGAGCCCTTACCTTGAGTTGAAGAGCTCAGGGACTGTGCCTAAATCCAGATTTCAAGCCCCTTAAACAACAACAAAAAATCTCCCTTTTCTTAGACTGCTTACATCTTTTCCTAACATTCAATAAAGAAGCCATTTTATCACCCACTACATTTAAGTCCTATCCTAGCTGCTGCAAATAGAATGATTTGGTATCTGATATCAAAAGATTCATATTTAGGGCTGGGAAGGTGTTTCAATGGTAGAGGGCTTACCTTATATGCATGAGGCCCTGGGTTGGATTACTCAGCACCACATAAGTAAAAAGAAAAAAGCTGGAAGTGGCGCTGTGGCTCAAGTAGTAGAGCGCTAGCCTTGAGCTGAAGAGCTGAGGGACAGCGCTTAGGCCCACAGTTCAGGCCCCATGAGCAGACCCCCCCCTCCCAAAAAAAGGTTCCTATTTGGGGAAAAAGTACCAGCAGTTGTAACTTGTTTTCCAGTCCTTGAACTCTGGATCGGGGCCCTGAACATAGTTATGCTGGTGGCTTTCATGTGAGCTTGCTTGGTATTTATTGGATTACTGCCCAATACAGGAATTACTGGGTCTTAAGGGAGATCTACATTTAGTCTTTTGAGGAACGTCCTTACTGCATTCCTGAGTGGTTGAACAAGTTTAATTTCCCACCAACAGTGTAATAGAGTTCCCATTTGGCTACATCCCTGTCAGCATTCGCTATTATCAGTCTTCTTGATAATGGCCATTCTATCTGGGGCAATGTAGAATCTGTCATGTACTTGTAGATTTGTAGGCACCTTCTAGCTACCATAAATGAATGAATCTATGAAAACTATATTGCTCTGAGTGTACATACCTTTCTTTGAGTATAATTTTCCCAAGCCTTTCATTTTCTTTAAGACTGGTGAAAAGTCATCCTTTCTGATGGGTGAATACAATTTCATTGTGTGTGTGTGTGTGTGTGTGTGTGTGTGTGTGTGTGTGTGTGTGTGTGTGTGTAAAATGACTACAGGCCCATGAGTTCATTTCTAAGCCTTTGGTTTCATCTGTAATTTTGTAATTTCTTATTACATTCAGATTGCTTTCTCTACTGCATTGAAGAATATTGTTGGGATTTTAATGGGTATTGCATTGTCAATTGTTTGGGGGCAGTATTGCAGTTTTCACAATGTTCATTCTTCCAACCAGGAGCATTGAAAGACTTTCCATTTCCTTGAATCTCCTTAAATTTCCTATTTTAGTGTTTTAAAGTTTTCACAGCAGGGGTCTTTCACATTTTAAGTTAAATTTACTAATTCCTAGTTTTGTTGTTGTTGTTTTGTTTTGTATAGATTTGATTTGATTTTGAGGCTAATACATATGAGGTTGGTTTTTGGATTTCAGCGTGGATCTTCCCATTGTTGGTAACACAGAAAAACTACTGATTCTTGTGGGTTTTATACTCTGCTACATTGCTGAAGGTTATCATCACCTTTACTAACGTGGGGGAGGAAGCTATAGTGTCCTTTAAGCACAGGATCATTTCATCTGTAAAAAGGGATAGTTTTACTTCTTTCCTATTTGGATCCCTTTTATGTTTTTCTTTTGCCTATTGCTCTTGCTAGAAAGTCCACTACTATATTGAAGAATAGTAGAGAGAGTGGACATCCTTTTCTCATTCCTGATTTTATGTCTTCATGCTTCCACCATTAGGTACACGCTTATTATCTCTTTGTCATATACATACTTTGTATTATATTTAAGAAAGTTCCATGCATTCCTAGCTTCTCAGACCTTTAATCATAAAGGGGTATTGGAGCTTGTTAAAAGCTATTTCTATATCCATATAGATGGTATGGGAAATTGTTTATTGACATTTAATTTTCATTACTTCTTATGTATCACGTCTTGGCTCAGTTCGAGTATAGGAAAGCATCAATTTCTCCAGGATTCTCCAGGTGATTGGCATACAGTTTTCAAAGTACTTTCTTAAAATATTCTCAATTTTCCTTATTTATGTTGTGATGTCTCATTTTTTTCTATTTGGGTGAGTTCTCTTATTGGTTGTTCGGTATTTTTTGTTATGAAGGTGATATTCAGAGGGGTGCATTACACTTACATAAGTAATGAGTACATTTTTTTTTAACAGTGTTACTGCTTCCGCATTTTTTTCCTGCTTTGACCAACCCTGACATTCCATTCCCCCAAAGTTGTAAACTTCATTTCTAACATAGTTTCTAGTGTATATCACTGTTGCTTTGGTTAATCTTTGTGCCACCATTTCTGTGATTTCCCTTCCCTTCCCCAAATCAGATTAACTTATGTATAAGACAAAGGGTACAGAAATCAAAATCAGTGACGTTAGGGAATAAACCAAAGGGGAAAAGGTAAATAGAAATTACTAAATACAGTTCACTATACAATTATCTTGTATTCATATCTTGGGGTTCATTTCAATAAGCATCATTTTATATGATGATATGCATATAGCTATTAAGCTATTGTGATCTTTTCTAAGAATATCCTAGGCATATTCTAGGACGAAAACATGTAGCCTATGATTCTTTGGGTCTGGCTTGTTTGACTTACTATGTTTTCCAAGTGATTCCATTTCCTTACTAATTGGGCAATGTCATTCTTCCAGACGGAAGCATAGAATTTTTATTGTGAATATATATGACATTTTCTTGATCGATTCATCTACAGAGGGCCATCTGTGTTGGTTCCATTTCTTAGCTATGGTAAATAGTGCTACAATGGACATAGTTGTGATTGTAGCTTTAGTGTGTCCTTGTTTGTGGTCATTTGGGTAAATGCCCAGGAGTGGGTTTGTTGGGTCATAGGGGAGCTCTTTGGAGCAACCTCTATACTTCTTTATGGAGTTTTTGAACAAGTTTACATTTTCACCAATAGTGTAGTAATGTTCCTTTCTGGCCACATCACCACCACCCCAGCATCTGTTGTTATTAGTTTTCTTCATAATGGTCATTCTAACTGGAGTGGAATCCCAATGCTGCTTTGATTTGCATTTCTATGGCCAGAAATATTTCATATTTCTTCATGTGTCTATTGGCCATTCATATTTCTGCTTTAGAGAGATCTCTCTTTAAATCTTTAGCCCACTTATTAAGAGAGTTGTTGTTTCTTTTGGGGGGGAGGGTGTCCAGTCGTGGGGCCTGATCTCTGGGCTTTTGCGCTGCCCCTCAGCTCTTCAGCTCAAGGCTATGGCTCTACCATTGAGCAACAGTGCCACTTCCGGCTCTTTTCTTTTTGCTAATTTGTACTGAGGAATCAAACCCAGGGCCTCAGGCATGCAATGCAAGCGATCTCCCAATGAGCCAACTTCCCAGCCAGAGGTTGTTGTTTCTTTGAGGATTTGTTTTTTTTGGGGGGTTAACATTTGGGGCTCTAACTATATTTTATATATGAGGCCATTGCCTGTTGCAGAGCAAGTAACGATCTTCTCCCAATCTATGGGCTTTCTATTTATCTTTCTATTTATATAAATTCTCTTCTTAGTCAGATTTGTCAAGGGTCTGTCAAGTATGTTAATTTATTGAAAGAACCAACTCTATTTTGTTGATCTTTTTATGTTTTATTTTGTCTTTATTTGTTATTTCTGATTAATTTTTTAATTTTTTTCTGTCTACTGCTATGAGTTTGGGCTTGTTCCTGTTTTCAAGAAATTTGAGGTATATAATTAATATACAGGCTTGAGATTTCCCCAATTGCTTGATGTAGGCACTCAGAGCTATAAATTTTCCTCAAAGTACTGCATTTCTGTGTTCCAGAGGAGTTGGTATTTTGTGTGTTCAATTTGTTAAATTTAAGAAACTTTCAGATTTTCATTCTAATGTATTCATTGCCCCATTGGTCATTCAGCAATGTGTTGTTCAGTCTTAACATCAAATAATAAATTATTGCACATGACTCTTGGTATTAGGTGGAATGGTTCAGAATTGTGGTAAAAATTCACCACACTTTACATGAGGGTATGTCTCCTCTCATCTAGCTTATATTCTAGAAATTTGATTTCTACATGCATGTTAAATTCTTGTCTAGGTGAGAGCTACACAATTATATTCAATTATAGACACGAGGAGTATTTCAGATGATACTTAAAAGTCATATTCATTAATTAAATTTTATTATTTTGTACCAAATAAATATTTATAGAGAGAATGAATTTCTGAGTAGATGATCGTGTATCTGTGCCAGATTATATGTATTAAGGCTTATTTTATAGTTCTGACATTTTTTCTAAGGTTGGATTTAATTTTCCATAAGAGGATAAGTGTTTTATATTGGATATATGAAAGTAAACTTAATGTTTATTCCATAAATCCTTTGCCACTTGTCTAACCCCAATATAAATTATGCATGTGTTTGAAGTAATGAAAATAACAACAGATATAAGCCAGATCAATCCGTCTGTAGTGGACAAGTATTTTCACCTTTATTTTGATAGTTGATCCTCTTTTATATTACAGAATATTCTTGGGAAAATGTGCTACAGGCTGGCCACAACTGCAGAATATTATGGTTTGATCTATCATAAGAGAAGGAAGGAAAGGGAACCTTCTTTCCAAAATTTTGTTCCCAGGGATGTGATCTGTTTTATGGTGGTGAGTTGGAAATGAACATTTTTCATAGTCAACCTTGAAAAGCCATCTTGATAGACCATTTCTGTAAGTGGTTACAGAGGATTATTCCTGGATTTCCAAGGATGCCAGATGGCCTCATTTTGAGACAATTAAAACAGGAATTTCGTCAGCTGTTTTTGTATGTTTAGGAGAAAAACCCATTGACTCTAGGCCAGCAGATGACTGGGGCCCAGAGAACCTAATACATCAAAGAGTAATCCTAGACCTCTAAAAACAAAACAAACAAACAAAAAACTCCAGTAAGCACTGCCAATAAGGCTGCTATCACAGCCTACATGAAGTCAGGTAAAAAACAGAAGCTGAGAGTAATTAGATGATAAATAAGATATTTTTGATGAGGCAGACTGAAATTAGACTCCAGAGAGTGGGTCAGAAAGACTGATCAGACTAAAATTGGTCACACAAAGATTGGAAAATATTATTCCTTGTAGAACACATAAATCATAGAAGTCCTGTGCATGTAAGAACAAGACAGCAGACCACATTCCATAAATGCGATTTTCTTAGATATCAGCTTAATGAATTGTCCATGGAAATCTTTGAATTCTTAAATATTTGACCACATGTGGGAGAAGGCCAATTGCTGAAGAAAAAAATATCATCACTCAGGAGTTCCAATATCATATTAGGAAGTAATAAAGCACAGATTTGTAATAAAAAGTGAAAACAATTATTCCAAATGAGGGTTTCATTTGTTTTGATGTAAATGTTCTTGATTTAGGTGCTAGCAATTACCATACAATTGATCCAGTCCCACAGCTGAGTTGATATTGACTGCAGTATTCTCACATGAAAGAAAAGAAAAAATTTAAAATGTCTGATGAAATGAGTCAAGGATGAAGTGTTCTAATAGTGATATCTGAGGATTAGACACAGGTGAAGAGGTAGATTTTCTTTTATAAAAGTCTCCCATTTTTAGCCTGATGCCAGTGGCTCACAGCTGTAATCCTAGCTACTAACCAAGCTGAGATCTGAGGACTGCTGTTCATAGCCAGCCTGGGATGGAAAGTCCCTCAGACTCTTATCTCCATTTAACCACCAGAAAAACAGAAATGACACTGTGGCTGAAGAGGTAGAGCCCTTACCTTGAGTTGAAGAGCTCAGGGACTGTGCCTAAATCCAGATTTCAAGCCCCTTAAACAACAACAAAAAATCTCCCTTTTCTTAGACTGCTTACATCTTTTCCTAACATTCAATAAAGAAGCCATTTTATCACCCACTACATTTAAGTCCTATCCTAGCTGCTGCAAATAGAATGATTTGGTATCTGATATCAAAAGATTCATATTTAGGGCTGGGAAGGTGTTTCAATGGTAGAGGGCTTACCTTATATGCATGAGGCCCTGGGTTGGATTACTCAGCACCACATAAGTAAAAAGAAAAAAGCTGGAAGTGGCGCTGTGGCTCAAGTAGTAGAGCGCTAGCCTTGAGCTGAAGAGCTGAGGGACAGCGCTTAGGCCCACAGTTCAGGCCCCATGAGCAGACCCCCCCCTCCCAAAAAAAGGTTCCTATTTGGGGAAAAAGTACCAGCAGTTGTAACTTGTTTTCCAGTCCTTGAACTCTGGATCGGGGCCCTGAACATAGTTATGCTGGTGGCTTTCATGTGAGCTTGCTTGGTATTTATTGGATTACTGCCCAATACAGGAATTACTGGGTCTTAAGGGAGATCTACATTTAGTCTTTTGAGGAACGTCCTTACTGCATTCCTGAGTGGTTGAACAAGTTTAATTTCCCACCAACAGTGTAATAGAGTTCCCATTTGGCTACATCCCTGTCAGCATTCGCTATTATCAGTCTTCTTGATAATGGCCATTCTATCTGGGGCAATGTAGAATCTGTCATGTACTTGTAGATTTGTAGGCACCTTCTAGCTACCATAAATGAATGAATCTATGAAAACTATATTGCTCTGAGTGTACATACCTTTCTTTGAGTATAATTTTCCCAAGCCTTTCATTTTCTTTAAGACTGGTGAAAAGTCATCCTTTCTGATGGGTGAATACAATTTCATTGTGTGTGTGTGTGTGTGTGTGTGTGTGTGTGTGTGTGTGTGTGTGTGTGTGTGTAAAATGACTACAGGCCCATGAGTTCATTTCTAAGCCTTTGGTTTCATCTGTAATTTTGTAATTTCTTATTACATTCAGATTGCTTTCTCTACTGCATTGAAGAATATTGTTGGGATTTTAATGGGTATTGCATTGTCAATTGTTTGGGGGCAGTATTGCAGTTTTCACAATGTTCATTCTTCCAACCAGGAGCATTGAAAGACTTTCCATTTCCTTGAATCTCCTTAAATTTCCTATTTTAGTGTTTTAAAGTTTTCACAGCAGGGGTCTTTCACATTTTAAGTTAAATTTACTAATTCCTAGTTTTGTTGTTGTTGTTTTGTTTTGTATAGATTTGATTTGATTTTGAGGCTAATACATATGAGGTTGGTTTTTGGATTTCAGCGTGGATCTTCCCATTGTTGGTAACACAGAAAAACTACTGATTCTTGTGGGTTTTATACTCTGCTACATTGCTGAAGGTTATCATCACCTTTACTAACGTGGGGGAGGAAGCTATAGTGTCCTTAAGCACAGGATCATTTCATCTGTAAAAAGGGATAGTTTTACTTCTTTCCTATTTGGATCCCTTTTATGTTTTTCTTTTGCCTATTGCTCTTGCTAGAAAGTCCACTACTATATTGAAGAATAGTAGAGAGAGTGGACATCCTTTTCTCATTCCTGATTTTATGTCTTCATGCTTCCACCATTAGGTACACGCTTATTATCTCTTTGTCATATACATACTTTGTATTATATTTAAGAAAGTTCCATGCATTCCTAGCTTCTCAGACCTTTAATCATAAAGGGGTATTGGAGCTTGTTAAAAGCTATTTCTATATCCATATAGATGGTATGGGAAATTGTTTATTGACATTTAATTTTCATTACTTCTTATGTATCACGTCTTGGCTCAGTTCGAGTATAGGAAAGCATCAATTTCTCCAGGATTCTCCAGGTGATTGGCATACAGTTTTCAAAGTACTTTCTTAAAATATTCTCAATTTTCCTTATTTATGTTGTGATGTCTCATTTTTTTCTATTTGGGTGAGTTCTCTTATTGGTTGTTCGGTATTTTTTGTTATGAAGGTGATATTCAGAGGGGTGCATTACACTTACATAAGTAATGAGTACATTTTTTTTTAACAGTGTTACTGCTTCCGCATTTTTTTCCTGCTTTGACCAACCCTGACATTCCATTCCCCCAAAGTTGTAAACTTCATTTCTAACATAGTTTCTAGTGTATATCACTGTTGCTTTGGTTAATCTTTGTGCCACCATTTCTGTGATTTCCCTTCCCTTCCCCAAATCAGATTAACTTATGTATAAGACAAAGGGTACAGAAATCAAAATCAGTGACGTTAGGGAATAAACCAAAGGGGAAAAGGTAAATAGAAATTACTAAATACAGTTCACTATACAATTATCTTGTATTCATATCTTGGGGTTCATTTCAATAAGCATCATTTTATATGATGATATGCATATAGCTATTAAGCTATTGTGATCTTTTCTAAGAATATCCTAGGCATATTCTAGGACGAAAACATGTAGCCTATGATTCTTTGGGTCTGGCTTGTTTGACTTACTATGTTTTCCAAGTGATTCCATTTCCTTACTAATTGGGCAATGTCATTCTTCCAGACGGAAGCATAGAATTTTTATTGTGAATATATATGACATTTTCTTGATCGATTCATCTACAGAGGGCCATCTGTGTTGGTTCCATTTCTTAGCTATGGTAAATAGTGCTACAATGGACATAGTTGTGATTGTAGCTTTAGTGTGTCCTTGTTTGTGGTCATTTGGGTAAATGCCCAGGAGTGGGTTTGTTGGGTCATAGGGGAGCTCTTTGGAGCAACCTCTATACTTCTTTATGGAGTTTTTGAACAAGTTTACATTTTCACCAATAGTGTAGTAATGTTCCTTTCTGGCCACATCACCACCACCCCAGCATCTGTTGTTATTAGTTTTCTTCATAATGGTCATTCTAACTGGAGTGGAATCCCAATGCTGCTTTGATTTGCATTTCTATGGCCAGAAATATTTCATATTTCTTCATGTGTCTATTGGCCATTCATATTTCTGCTTTAGAGAGATCTCTCTTTAAATCTTTAGCCCACTTATTAAGAGAGTTGTTGTTTCTTTTGGGGGGGAGGGTGTCCAGTCGTGGGGCCTGATCTCTGGGCTTTTGCGCTGCCCCTCAGCTCTTCAGCTCAAGGCTATGGCTCTACCATTGAGCAACAGTGCCACTTCCGGCTCTTTTCTTTTTGCTAATTTGTACTGAGGAATCAAACCCAGGGCCTCAGGCATGCAATGCAAGCGATCTCCCAATGAGCCAACTTCCCAGCCAGAGGTTGTTGTTTCTTTGAGGATTTGTTTTTTTTGGGGGGTTAACATTTGGGGCTCTAACTATATTTTATATATGAGGCCATTGCCTGTTGCAGAGCAAGTAACGATCTTCTCCCAATCTATGGGCTTTCTATTTATCTTTCTATTTATATAAATTCTCTTCTTAGTCAGATTTGTCAAGGGTCTGTCAAGTATGTTAATTTATTGAAAGAACCAACTCTATTTTGTTGATCTTTTTATGTTTTATTTTGTCTTTATTTGTTATTTCTGATTAATTTTTTAATTTTTTTCTGTCTACTGCTATGAGTTTGGGCTTGTTCCTGTTTTCAAGAAATTTGAGGTATATAATTAATATACAGGCTTGAGATTTCCCCAATTGCTTGATGTAGGCACTCAGAGCTATAAATTTTCCTCAAAGTACTGCATTTCTGTGTTCCAGAGGAGTTGGTATTTTGTGTGTTCAATTTGTTAAATTTAAGAAACTTTCAGATTTTCATTCTAATGTATTCATTGCCCCATTGGTCATTCAGCAATGTGTTGTTCAGTCTTCATCGGTTTGAGAATTTTATTTTTTACTTTAGCTGTTTAATTATAACTTTATTCTGTTGTGTTCTGACAAGATATTGGAATTCAATTAATTTTTCTTTCAATTTAGATAGAATTTCTCTTTTTTGTGGTGGGGGGGTCCGATTGTGGGGCGTGAACTCTGGGCCTTGGAACTGTCCCTCAGCTCTTCAGCTCAAGGCAAGTGCTCTACCACTTGAATCACAGCACCACTTCCGGCTTTTTTCTTTTGCTTATGTGGTGCTGAGAAATTGAACCCAGGGCCTCATGAATGCAAGGAAAGCACTCATTGAAGATGAGTGCTTCAATGAGCTGCTGTGAAGAATGTATATTCTGACACTGAATGTATATTCTGTAGATATCTGTTAGGACTAGGTGGTCAATGTACTTATTTAGGTCTTCAGTTTCTTGGTTGAGTTTTGCTTAGATGGCCTATCCATGGATAACAATGATGTGTTGAGATGTCTTTTTTGGTTAAGTAATATTTGGTTGATGAAGTGGGGGTGCTCCAGGATTCAGGGCATTGATATTTAGACTTGTTATATCCTCCTAATGGAGAGTTGTATTTATCAATATATAATGTCTCTACCTACTAATTTTAATTTGAATTTTTTTTCTTATGTTAGTAATTGTGTGGCCTTTTTATGGTGTCCATTTGCTTGAAAATTTTCTTTGTCAGCCTTTTAGTTGAGTATGTGTTTGTTTTTGTCAATAAAATATGTCTTTTGTAGATACTAGATAGATGCGTCTTTTTTGACACTAATATTTAATCTATGTTTACTAATTGGAAAATTATGTCCATTTATTTTAAAGATTAAGACTATGAAATATCTGATAAGTCTTGTTATGCACCTGCTATTAGGAGCTGGGCCTCATCTACTCTTAATATACTTACCTTGTTCTCGGGTAGGGAACATTTCATATAACCAGTTCCTGTTCTTCTTGATCTTCTCTATGTAGGATATATTTGAATAACCTCTATCTTGCTGATTTGGTAGAGATACATTGTTTCAAGTTTTCTTTGTCATGAAATATTTTTACATATCCTTTTAATGTAAAGGAGAGTTTGGCTTGGGAACTTATTCATGGTTGGTAGTTGTTTGCCTTTAATGTTTGTCATTTGTCATGCCAGGCTCTCCTTTTTACCATATCAGCTAAGAAACCTGTATTTATTCTGACTGTATATCCTTTATAAATAATCTGTCTTTTCTACTGACATATTTAAGAATCTTTTCTTTGTTCTCTAATGATCCTCTAATAGACTATGATGTGGTGGTGGTTTGTTCTGTTCTGGTATTCTCTGTTTGGTGTTCTAAAGACTTCTCTTCTCTGAATGAGCCTATCCCTTTGGATATTTGGAATGATCTTTGCTAGAATTCTGTAATATGTTTCCCATCCATTTAGTTTCCTGCTCTTCTCCTTCTTGATACCTATCTCCCCCAATTTGATCTTCTGAGTCTTGAAGTTCCATCAAGATTATTTCTTATTTCTTAGATTTGTTCTAAATGATTACTTCCTCTTTCCTATTAGGCCTATTCTGTCTCTGATCCCTGAGAGTACCTTCTGTATCATCTATTTGCTGTGGAGCCATTCTATTTTGTTTTTTATTTTCCTGTGTTATAATTGGTTATTTTTTTAGAGCTTCTATCTCTTTATTAATGCTTTTTGTAACTCTTGTATGGACTTTCTTTAAACTATTCTTTGGGTGGGGGGTTGGGGTATATGGGTTTTAGCTGTGTCTTTTCTCAGATCTTTTAACTAGGTATCTATTTTTTCCTTGGACTCTCTTGCCTTAGAGTTTATTTTTCTTTCTGTTTGGTGTCTCCATGAATGATTTTGCTAATCTTTCCTTGGGCTAATCTTGTTCACAAGTTTCCTTGTAGAAGTTATGTATCTTTTCATTAACCACATTTTTCAGCAGTATTTGTAATGTATTTTGAAAACTATCTTCTAGGTCCTCGATTGTCTATTCTAATGCCTTTTTATTTACTGTGTGAATTATATTACCTTGGCATCACTTTCCTCATATTTTTCTGATTTGTTCTGTCCATTTGGAAGATTTCTTGGGTTTCATTTGGGGGAACTTTGATCTTAATAGGTGACTATCTATGTTCTTGGTTGATTTGCCAGGTGTTTCTTTGGTCTTCTGTTGTGATTTCTTTTTCTGGAATTAGATTTTTTTCTAGACCATTAAGTGTAGGAGAAGAGATCAGTTGTGGTGAGATGTTGTGATGTTAATACTTGTGGATCCAATGACAGTTCAGACTGTCCAGTGGTAAGGTGAATTATGTCTGTGTTTAAATGTGACTGTCTCTGTTCGTGGTTTTTTCTCATGTGGACCTTTTATTTCCACACTGCAGTTGTGCTTTTGAGTATGTTGGCCAACACAGTAACAGCAGTCACCTGCCTGGCTGGGTAACTTTTCATAGATTTCTGTGTGCTTGTGAAGAGAGTATAATATATTCTTTTGGATTGTATATCTACATATAATTACAGCTGATTGGTGTGACCCTCTAGAAGTGGAGTACCTGCTAGGACTCTAAGTCTCTGTTTCATTAGAGAGAGCTAGGGTAATTTTCCATTGTTATTCTGACATTGTTTTCCACTTCCTCAGGTTTATTTTTTGTATTGTGGATTTTTTCACATAATTTAGGATTTGTGATGGTTGTATCAGGTTATTTTTGTTTTTCTGTTTGTGTTACTTTGAAATAGTGATTTCAGGCTTGTATGAAGAGTCAGTAATAATATGAAATCTGAAGAGCCTAAGGCTTAAAGAGGCACAAGGAAGGCCTAAGTAACTCCATTACACACTAGCAACCATCTTGTGAAGTATGAATTATAAAAATAACCTTGGGTTTGACCCAGAAATGACACAAAAAGAAAAACAATTCCCGGACAACTGAGACATAAATAATCTCTGGGAAAGCCACAGGAATGTTCTCCAGATGAGTTGAGCAAACACTGGGTGGCCATGCAGGAAACAGTGACCCAGTGGCCAGAGAAATCCCATCAGTTACACATCAATAATAATATTAGCCAATCACATAGGCATAGCTTAGTTTGCTTAAAATTTTAGCCAATCATGTAATTTCTCATGTAAAACTTCTTTAAAGTTGTTTGTTTAATAGTATAAAAATTGTGATGATTCTACGCTGGGGGCCTCTTAGCTTCACCGGTTACTGAGTGCTTGGAGGACCAACCTCGAATTTGCAAGTAAATGACTCCTTTTTTATTTGTATTGGTCGGGATCTCTGGTGGTCATGGGGGGGCGTGTTTGAGTCTATGTACAACAAATGTATCTTTGAAAGAAAGCAAGCAGACATTTTAACCTATTTGCTATAAGTAAATTAATATTAAACAAAGCTAATTAAAACAATTACTTATTTACTCCAGATAATGAGTATAGTACTCTGGGATATCTTGGAGAAAAAGACTTTAGACTCATTACAATTGATGCCTTACATTGAAATTACTGGCTAAATTTTCTTCTTCAGAAAGGCAAAAGCTCCATTTCTTTCATATTAATATTATAAAATCATAATATCTGCATGTTGAATTGTTTTCCTCTGCTGTTTTCAATACCATTCTTCATCCATTAGGTATCTAGGGCTTTGAACGACCAATTCCTTAAAATACCTATATTGTTTATATTGTGATTGAAATCTCAATAATATTAACATGAATTTGTCTCTGACTCTCATCTTGAGCTACATTCATATGAAATTTATGCAGTCTCAAACAAGAAACCGGACTATTTTACTCTTTTCTATATTTTAATCAATAAATCTATTCTCTTTAGAAATATATTCTCATCTTTTATATTGCTTCAGTAAACATCATTTATTTCTAGCACTTTTACTTAAATAAATATAAAGTATGGAACATGAAGACAACCCCCCTTATCACTTTAAAGTAAATCCTTGGGGACTATTTTATATATAAAAATAAAAAAGTGCAATGCACATGTTTATATATGAATAATCTAATGGTTAAGTCAATTAGACACAAGAACTACCATACCACATCAAGTCTCAATTTACTTAAAGGCACCAAAACATGTGTTCATGAATACACTCATTTTTAGAAAATGACTAGTCACAACAAATTTTATATTATATTTCTAATTTTAAAAATGAAAATTATACCCAGATTAGATGTGAATATCCTGTTTCCAGGAATACATTTATTCAGCCAACAGGGAAACAAAAAATCAGGGTTTGTCATATAGAATGAAAGATGTAAAATCAGACTGTCTTTCTTTAAATGATAATTACATGCAAATCGTGTGATTTATTCAAAGATATTATACAAATTCATGAGAGGATTTGTGATCAGAAGTGATAGGTAAGCAAAGTAACTGAAAAACTGTATATGTAAATTGTGCTTTCAATATAGGATGACAAGTTTTCAATAAATGAGCCTATAGATGATAATTTTGTATCTGTAACACACATCCAGTATTCTACATTTCAGACATACTCCCATTCCCTTACCTCAGTTCTTGATCTATATTCCTCTACTTTCATGATGGCAATTGCTACTAAAGTAACAAGGTAGGTCTTTTCTTGGTTTCTAGATCGAATAAATTTTAGTATTTTGAAACAGTAGTACAAATTCATGAAGTTTGACTTGAATGTTAAGTTTGAGGATACTGTATTCAGGGTATTGTTAATTGGCCTGAAACAGCGAGGAACATATTATGAATACACAGAAACACAGTATACTAAGAACTAGTATACTAAGATCTCAGGGAAAGATAATGGTCCAGGCAAGATCTTGAAGTCGAGATAAAGAAATGGAGCAAACACCAATCAACAATCATAATAAAGGAATGGAACTGATCTCTGATGTGTCTGGGTGACAGCTGTGTGTGTGTGTTTGTACGTGTGTGTGTGTGTGTGTGAGAGAGAGAGAGAGAGAGAGAGAGAGAGAGAGAAAGAAAGAAAGAAAGAAAGAAAGAAAGAAAGAAAGAAAGAAAGAAAGAAAGAAAGAAAGAAAGAAAGAAAGAAAGAAAGAAAGAGAAAGAGAGAGAGAAAGAGAGAGTGAGAGTAGAGAATTTTAGTGTGGCTTCCATATTTACAGTCCATAGAGAATCACTTGTTAGGGAGAAGGTGCTCATGCCAGAGCTTTGATACCACTGTCATCACTTTTTACTTCAAAAAGCACTTGCTTAATCCCTAAAAAGGGAAAAATAAACTAATATCGTACATGATTGTTTTGAAAATTAATTGGCATATTGAAGGCCAAAGGGAGGAATTGCCGAGTAATATAATCTCTCTTCTGATTATTACACCGCAATAACCGTGATTTTCAGGAGTCTTCTGTAATGTACTTACAGCTGAACTACTACTGTGCTTGCTAATATGAAACATATGATAGAGAAATAGATCAGCCAGCAAGCACAAAGAACTAGTGATAAGATCAAGCTTTTGAGCAGGGTTGCCACATCTTTTAGGAATGAAATTCCTTCATATGAACTTCAAATTTTATGGCTTTCCTTGTGTGATTAAAAGGTAAGAAAGTACTGTAGAAACAAGAATTCCTGTTTAGCCAAGTAGAAAGTGCTCATGTTCCCATCCTCATGTTGCAAATTTCGACATCATAAAGACTCTTTGTTAGAGTGCTTTCATTTAATATACTTCAGCACATCATCCTTCCCTCTTGGAGACAGGAAAAAAGATAATTTTGTTTGAATATTATCTTATGTAAGTTAGTGTGTACAGGCATGACTTGTAGAATTACAAATTTTTTTAATTAATATAAGTAGGGATCATGTCACAACTAAAAAATGTAATTAAAATCACATAACAAGGCAAGAAGTCACAGCATTTTGTGCATGAAAACATACATTAGATTAGTTGCAGAATTTCTATTTTGAGACAAACATTATATTGAAGTTTATATATAAACTTTATATATATTTATATTTGAGATAAACTTTATAAATCCCTTTACTAAGGGTTGAAACATTTTATTGAAAGATATATTTCTTTTAGATATTTTTGCTTCATAATTTTAAGAAGAAAAATGGTGCCAAAGTAATTATTTTTTAAAATTATTTTCCTGTTTCCATGTGATTAATCTTCAAATTAGAAATCCATATATATAATTTAATTTACTTTAACCAAAAATATTTATTGAGTATAAGAACCTTCTACTCTCTACTTTCTTCACACTGAGTTTACAAAATCTGATGAGTCTGAAATACTTTGGGACCTGTGTTAATATTATTTACTATGTGAGAGAAATGTTTAAAAAGTAGTATTTATTTTAGCTTAATTGCACTGAAGAGACAATAAGTGATATAATCAAAGGCTAAAAATGATTAAATTTAAATTTTAGAATTCAGGAAATGTTTTTGACCACACTAGTTACTGGAGCCTTCACAACCTCATGAGATAATTTATATTGATGAAGCAAAAATCCCAGAGTTTAGACATTTACAAATACAAAAATCGTGTCATTCTGAATATGTAGAGCTTCATATCAAACATAGAAAATTTAGCTTTCAAATACCTGAATATACTAATACATTTCATTGCAGGGAAAGTACTTGTTCTGAAAGGAGATAAAATTGCATTTATTTTGATAACTAAACCTAATAAAAGAAAAATGTTTAAAATATCACTCATTCAAGAAACAAGATGTACAGTTAGTAGTTTTTCATGTCAGTTATGTTCTCTAAACTTACTAGAAGTACTAGGTTAATAAACCTAAATCATTGCTTTGTAAGGAAATAGAAATTTAGTTTCCTAAAACTCATGACTATAACTTTTTCTCAAACAATTACTAAGTAACTGTTTAATGTTTTTTGTCATGGAATCTTATTTGATATATGTTTATTGATTAAGTTAAATAATTGGCCAATAACAATATAAAATATGCATGAACAAAGTTTATCTAACACAAGTATTTTATTCACAAGATATATCATGGCTCTCTTAAAGAACATTAGAAGGCAGTCTGTTTTTTATTAATTTTTAGTTATTTTGTTAATGGTTATTAATTGTCAGAAGTGGCAATTCCATAATATATTTAAAGCATTTGATTTTACTCCCCCTATTTCCTTTTCATTACTCCTTCTCCCAAAAATCTTCTGTTTTTTACATAAAATTACATCTTTATATAAGCACATATAATCTAATTTGGAAAAAAAAGATTTAAGCTAAACTGCAACGTGCCTCAAGATGGACAGTGGATTAACAGGATGAATAAAAAATTGAATATTTTTTGTTAACTTCAAGATGGACAGTGGATTAACAGGATGAATAAAAAATTGAATATTTTTTGTTAACTTTCTGAATTGAGCTATCATTATTATTATAGTTAGGGTTAGGATCACAGACAGAATTAGAATTAGGGTTAGAGAAATAGAAAATTTATCTTCAACACAGGATGACACATTGCTACAATGATATTCACAAGACACTATGTTAAAAATGAATTTTACACCATGGGGCGGGAGGAGTAAGAGAGGTAGGGTACTAGGAGAACAACAAAAATGTACCTTACACATGTAACTAATCCCTCTTAAAACATCTTTACAATAAAATAAAATTTAAAAAAATAATGAAGATGGAAGCCGGTGACTCACGGCTGTAATCCTAGCTAATATGGAGGCTGATATCTGAGGATCATGGTTCAAATCCAGCCCGGCAGTAAAGTCCCTGAGACTCTTATCTCCAATAAACCACTAGAAAACCGGAAATGGTGCTGTGGCTCAAGCAGTTGAGCGCTCAACTTGAGCTGAAGAGCACTGGGACAGCGCCCAAGGCCAGAGTTCAGGCCCCACGGCTGACCAAAAAAAAAAAAGAAAGAAAAAGAAAAAAACAAAGAAACTCTGACAGGAAATAGAAAAACACTTAAAAATTTAGGCTCAAAATGCAAGTAAAATTTAGACCTGTACGCTGAGCAAGAGAACAAATGTGCAATAGAGGTGTGCTATTAACAATATGATTCAATTATATTTTGTCTTAGGATTAGGAAAGTTTTTCCAGTTAGAGCTGGGGTTAGAATAAGAAAAAGATGTAAGATATAAAAAGGTGTATAAAAGTAAGGTGTATATAAGATTTAAGATATAAAAAGGTGTGAAACTGCAACACATTTTAAGAATAATGAATGGCATCAAGGTTAGAATGAATAAAAACCACTGTCTATTACTTTCAACATTCAGATATAATTTGGTTTAAAGTGTGAGTTACTTTTTTCTTCTGGTTAGGGTTAGGGAAGGATAAGCTTAAGGGTAAAATTTAGTTTTCCAATAAGAAGTAGAAGCAAAAATAATGTGTGATTAAATAGAATCTAGACAATTTCTTTACATTAACCATTTGGTGTTAAATCAAATTGTGATTAGGATTAGGTTTCTGGATAAAGGGAGTTGAGAATAGGACAAAGAAATTGATTAAACTGGCTGGGAAGGTGGCTCAGTAGTAGAGCGCTTGCCTTGCATGCCTGTGGCACTGGGTTCGATTCCTCAGCACCACATAAGCAAAAAGAAAAAAGCTGGAAGTGGCACTGTGACTCAAGTGGTAGAGTACTAGCCTTGAGCTGAGGAGTTGAGGGACAGCGCCCAGTCCCAGAGCTCAGGCCCCACGACCTGACCCAAAATTTAAAAAAATTGGTTAAACTAGTGGCTCGCTCCTATTATCTTAGCTACTCAGGAGGCTGATTTCTGAGGATCCCAGTTCAAAGCCAGCTGGGGCAGCAAAGTCCATGAGACTTTTATGTCCAATTAACCACCAGAAAACACAAAAGTGGTGTTGTGCCTCAAGTGGTAAAGCAAGCACTTTGAGCTAAGAACTCAGGGATCGTATCCCTTCCTAGAGATCAGGGATCATGCCCTGGCCCAGAGTTCAAGCCTCATGTCCAACAAAAAGAAAAAAAATGTGTTAAATGTTAAGTAAAGCTGAACTTATTTTACGTTCTAGGAGTGCAGAAAAAGCTGGGATAATGGAAGTACAATGTATTTCATAATATCAGGATTTGAGATCAATGGGTATAATGATTCCAGTTATGGAACAAGACAGACTCAGAGTTAAGAGTGAGAAAATCTGTAAGGTTTAAGAAAACATGCAATTTATTTCAAGAATTAAAAGTGGAATTTCAGTTAGGATGACACAAAATGAGCATTTTTCATAAATTTTAGAAGTGGGATACCATTAGTGTCAGGGATATGGCTAGGATTCTAGCCATAGTTAGGGTTAGAGTGAGGGAGAAAAAAATGAGTCAAAATTGAAGGTAAATTTTAGAATAAGCCTGGTAGGAATTAGAATGAATATGAAATAGAGTATTGCTATTAATATTGGAATCTACTTACAATTAGCCTTATGGTTATTCTCAATGTTCCAGTTTAGATTAAGTTTAGGGTTAGAAAATGACTAAGATATTGGAAAAAAAATTGAAACCTAGGATGAGAAGGTGGCTCAGTGGTAGAGCGCTTGCCTTGCATGCCTGAGGCCTTGGGTTTGATTCCTCAGCACTACATAAGCAAAAAGAAAAAAAAAAGCCAGAAGTGGCATGGTGGCTCAAGTGGTAGAGCACTAGCTTTGGGCTGAAGGGCTGAGGTACAGTGCCCAGGCCCAGAGTTCAGGCCTCACAACCGGACCCCCCTCTAAAAAATTGAAACCTATTTTTTGAAGGCTTATTTGAATCAAGTCATGATGAGTGAAAACCAGTGTATTTGTGTTTGTGTTAGTATTGACATGTAATTTGGATTAAGATTAGGGTCAGTATTTTGTTCTGATTATTATTAGTTTTATAAATAGGAAAATTTTTAGTATAAAATTCAGTTTTCACTAACAAGTAAAGGGAAAATGTGATATTGAATAGTAACTAGATCATTATCATTATATTTATTTCTCAGTGATCATTCTTGTAATGATTAATGAGAGTTTTCCAGCCAGGTTTAGGTTGAGAGTTAGCGTTAAGTAATGGACTAGATGGAAGTAAATCTGAAATTGATTTAGGGTACAGAGGTCCATGAAAAGGAAGGATCAATGGATGGAAAATACAGTATTTTTCCTGATAAGAGAACTGGAGGACAAATAATATAATGGTTCATGTTAGGGAACAAGATAACTTCAGAGGTAGAGTCAGAAAATTGTGGGAATTAGGTAAAACTGAAACACATTTCCAGAGTGCAAACTGGAGTGTTCATTAGAATGAATAAGAACTATAGTATTTTTCTTAAACATTAGAATTGGACTATCATTAGGGTGAAAGTTAGGTTTCAGTTCCAGCTGGAGTTAGTGATAGAGTTAGGGAAAGGGAAAGTTTAGGATCAAACTGATTGTAAATCTTTGAATAACAAATCGAATTCGAATTAGGATGAATGTGAAATAGGAAACTGCTGACAATATTCAGATTACTGTGAGGGTTAGTCTCATTATTATGATTAGTATGATTAATGTGATTATTATTAGTATGATTAGTGTGAGGGTTAGTCTCAATATTCCAGTTAGGTTTAGGGTTAGAAAAATGGCAAGATATTGAGTAAAACTATGAACAATTTTTTTGAAAGATGAGTTGAATCAAAGTTAGAATGAGTAAAAACTAATGTCTTTGTATGGCTTTTAGAATCCAAAGGCTATTTAGTTCTATGGTTAGGGTTACATTTCTAGTTCAGGTTAGACTTAGGCTTAGGAAAGGGTAAGCTTTAAAGTAAAACAGTTTTCTGCTAACACTTTCAAGTAAAATAAGTTTGAAATTTAACAAAAACAACAGAGTTTTCCTTTTTCCTATACAGGGTTCAATAAGGTTAAATTTAGAGTTAGGTTTCTAGTAAGGTTTAGATATATAGTTAGGGTTAGGAACTGGAGTAGATTTTAAGTAAACCTGCAACTTCTTTTTGGAGATCTAGGAGTTCAGTAAAGTTAAGATCAGTGGAAACTATGGTAGTTTTCATGATATGAAGATTTGAGGCTAATGATTCATAATAGGGAACGATTTCAGAGTCCAAGTCAGGGAATCTGTAGGATTTGGAGCGAACTGCAAATCATTTAAAAGACTATGAGTATCTGTTAGGATGTGTCTAAACTCGAGTATTTTCCATTAATTTTAGGATTGGATACTATCATCATTAAGGTTACTCTTAAGGTTCTGACCAGGATTAGAGTTAGGATTAGGGAAATGGAAGGTTGAGAACTTGAATGACTTAATTCCTTTGTGTGCACTATTCTAAGGCTTGAACCCAAGGATTGGGTTCTGTCCTTGAGCTTTTTGCTGTAGGCTAACATTCTACACTTGAGCCACGAGTACACTTCCAGCTTTTTTTGGCAGTGAATTGGAGATGAGAGTCTCACAGACATTCCTATCCGAGATGACATTGAACTGAGATCCCCAGATCTCTGCCTTCTGATTAAAGGTAGGATTAAAGGCATGAGCTACCAGTGCCCAGGAAAGTGCCTGACTTACTGATTGTTTTTACTTTTGTTGGAGATCGAGACTTAAATTCAATATTTGACCGCTTTGCTCACTAGGTAGCACTGCCACTTGAGCCATATCTCCAAAAATGATTATTTTAAATAGCTGGGAATCATTAAATTTTCTTCAGATAATATGTATCATTAGGGTTGTTCTAAAACTTATCCTAACTAAAAAAGATTTATAGACCCTAGAGATGATCTGAGGAGATTCTCATGCTTTGCTTCTAATTGCATAACATTTTAGGGACATGATTTTTTAATTATTATTTTATGTAGCAAAGGAGTTCTCATTAAACAATGCAGTTTATGCATACAATATACCTTGGTCAATGCCAACACTTCAACATTCTCATCCATCCCTCCCCTATGCACCTCTTCATTTACTCTGCTTAATTTTGTAGGAGATTTACTGGATTCCTCTGCATTTTCCCCCTTTTCTCCTGTTCATTCTTCTAACTTTTTCAACTTCACCCCTCTTTTACTACCCAGTTCCATATGATCCAGCAACTCTACTCCTGGGCATTTACCTGAAAGATTATAAACCAGGATATAGTAAAGGTTCAGCACAACCATGCTTACTGAATCAGCCCAGATAGCCCTCAAGAGAGAAATGAATCAAGAAAATGTAATACACACACACACACACACACACATACACACACACAGAGGAAATTCTACTTATTGATCAGAAGGAATATTGTACCATTTGTATCTCTCATTTCTCATTTCATTTACCTGGTATCCCATTGTCATCTTACTGTCCCTGTACTGCGGTAACCTACATAGGCACACTGATGTAAAAGATTTTCAAGGTTATCGGCTAGCCATAGATTCCTGAATATGAGTTTTCTGCTCATTCTCTGTCTATTCATGCCTTTGAGTAGTGATTGTACAGATTCGTTTGTACCATTTGCTACACAGAAAAGAGATGAACCCTTGTATGTAAATATATATATATATATGTATATATACATACATGTATATACATATATACATGGATATATGCATACACATATGTATATATATTAAATACTTGAGCACATTTTATGTTTTCAAAATTATGGAGGTAACAAAAATCACATACATTTTCTTCCTTTTCATTTTTTCAAAACCTAAATAACTTTGTCTCTTTTGAATACTTAATTTTAAAGAGAATGTCATCATCTCTGATCTGTCAGTGGCCTTGAAATTAGATGTTCAAATAGGACAAAGTTGTTTAGGCTTTTTGGTAGAAGGGAGAAGTATTACTAGGGTTCTATTCAGGGGTTCTCTGCTTGCTAGATAGGATTTGGTTGTATCACACCAAGCAGCTCAACTACTTTTGCCATACTTCTAATCCGTTTTATTTACTTGAGGTCCTGAACTTTTTGCCCAGGTCTGATCTTAGATTGACTGAGACTTGGTAACTATGCCTCCCACATAATTAGCTAGGATTACAGATGTGAACTACTATGGTAAGCTCATTTGTTGAGATGGCTGTCTTGGCAGTTTTTTTATCTGGCCTGGCCTCAGACCATGATGGTTTTCCGTTCTGCTTCCCAATCAGCTGGGATTATAGATGTGGGCTACAATACTTGGTGTACACGGCACCCTCTTTTTTAAAAAAAGATGTTTTATTGTAAAAATACTTTAAAGAGGGGTTATAGTTACATGAGCAAGGTAATGAATACATTTTCTATCAAGCATTATTACCTCCTCTTTGTTTTTCTCCTACACTCCCTTCCCTCCCACCTCCACAACTACACTCCCTATCTTCTCCCTCCCCGCTTCCCCGCCTATATTGTAAAGTTCCTTTCTCAACATAGTGTTTGTGCATCTCATTGTTACAATGGGTCAGCCTGTATCCCTATTAAAACATTTTGTTTTTTAGCCTTCCCCTCCCCAAGCTAGAGAAGGGTGTATATAAGATGCAAAGCACCAACATTAAATACAGTGAAAACAGGTGTTATACCATGGGGGAGGATCATACAAAGAAACAAACAAATCACATGGTAGATTATAAACTCTATCTTGGGGTTCATTTCACTTAACATCATCTTCTCTGGTCGTATGTACATAATTTTTGAACTTTTATGCTTGTCCAGACATATACTAGTTGTTGCAAATAAGGGAAACCATAGGACCTATGTTTCTTTGGGTCTGACTTTTAATATAATTTTTTCCAAGACTCCACGTAGAGCTCCCCTATGACCCAGCAATCCCACTTTTGGGCATTTACCAAATGATCACACACAAGACCATACTAAGCTACCAGCACAACTACGTTTATTGCAGCATTTTTACCATAGCTAAGATATGGAACCAATCCAGCTGCTCCTCAGTAGGTGAATGGATCAAGAAAATATGATAAACACACACACATACACACACACACACACACACACACACACACACACACACACACACACACATATATACATGCACACAAAATGGAATTCTATGCCTTCAATCAGGGAGAATGACATTGCCTCATTTGCTAGGGAATAGAAAGATGCAGAAACAATTATATTAAATGAAATAAGCCAGGCTCAAACAACCACAGGTCCCATGGTTAACCTTACTTGCAGTAATTAGTACATGGTACCATATAACCATATAAGATGATGTTATGTGAAATGAACCCCAAGATAGGGACACAAATGAATTTTTATTCCATGAGATTCTTATCTCTATATAATCCCCCAAATAAAATTGGCAGGAGAGCTGTGGTTCAAATACATATCACAACCCTTGAGGGAAAAAGCTTAATTGAAAAGGTAAGGTCCTGATTTTAAACCATAATATAAGCACTCAAAAAAGTTGATTTTTTCTTGAGGTTTTTATTAAATTGCTCAGATAATAATCAACATTGTATTTATGTTTAGCATTACTATTAAAATCATGTTATATTTCTTGATGTTATTCTTTATTTTCTTAAATTTTATTTACACATTAATATCCAGTAATGATAAGAGATGATTACTGTTTCACAAGTTTTTATGTCAGTTGAATATATGGATGAGAGTTGCATACAACGAGTTTGGACTGAAAATAGATATTTGCAAGTTCTTCACATAAATCAATGATAGTTGAAGAAGCTGTTGGCATGTATGAAATAAACTAAAGGAATCAGCAAGGAAAGATAAGATATGATTCTGGAAAGCACACAATTTTGGAAGAAAAAAAAAACAAGAAAAATATGTATCTTTTGGTAAGTCTTTGTATCCCACCTACACATTTGATTCCTTATTTCTAGTGGAAGGCATTTCACTTAACTTTATTTTACAAAGTTAAACATGATTGACATTTAATATTAACTGGCTTCTGTCTCAGGTAAGCAATTACTCTACCCAGGTGCCAGGCCTTTATGCCTATAATCCTAGCTATTCAGAGGGCTGAGATCTCTAGATCCTAGTTCAAATCCAGGTTGGAGAGGAAAGTTCTTGAGACTTTTCTGTTCAATTAACCATGAGAAAACTGGAAGTGGCACTCTATGGCTCAAAGTAGCAGCAATAATCTTGAGTAATAAATCTCAGAGACAGAACCCAGGCCCTGAGTTCACACTCTCTGACATTATTCTTAATATACTTGTTCCCACTTTTTAATTTGTCTAGAAGAATGTTTTAAACTTAGGGATTTTTTATTTCATGTTGTCAGCATTGATTTTTAGGATGTGTAAAGAAAAATTATAGTAAGAACTGGTTTATATTGCTTTGTATTATGCATTGCCTCTACACTCAAAGATGAGCTGGAAAGCTGATGGCCAAATCTTAGCTCCTGGCAATGAAGATGGATATGTGTTTCTTTTAGGAAAGTAACAAATTTATGAAATGGTAGCCTTTATATATAACACCTTAATAGTAACAATAAAAATAATATTATTGCTATTATTTTTTGTCTATTGTGGGGCTTGAACTCTGGGTCTGGGCATTGTCCCTCAGCTCTTCAGCTCAAGGCTAGCACACTACCACTTGAGCAACAGTGCCACATCACATTTTCTGAACCTTTAGTTGGAGATGTGGGTCTCACAGACTTTCCTGCCCTGGCTGGCTTTGAACAGAGACCCTCTGTTCTCAGTCTCCTTAGTAGCTAGGATTATGGTGTTGAGCCACTGGGGCCCGGCAGTAAAATTATTTTGAAAAAGAAAAAACTCTGATTGTATACTTAAAAAAATCACAATCTGGCAATTGTATCTCTAACGTTGTTGTATCAATGCAACCATACGCAGCAATCATTTTTAGATCTCACTATGTCCTGTCCAATGCCAGATAATATTTCATCAATTAATTTTAATTTTTCCTAACAAAGTTCATTATGAATGCCCAACAGCACAATTTTCTAGTCAGAATAAAGAATTCTTCAACATACATATTTCAACAAACTGCATTTTGCACTTGTTTTTTTTTTTTTTTTTTTTTTTTTAATTTTGCCAGAGCTGGATCTCTAAAACAGGGCCTGGGCACTCTCTCTGAACTTCGTTTACTCAAGGTTAGCACACTACCAATTGAGCCACAGCACCACTTCCAGTTTTTCTGCTTATGTCATACTGAGGAATCAAATCAAGTGTTTCTTGCATGCGAGGCCAGCACTCTATCACTAACCACATTCCCAATCATTGGGCCATTTGTTGTTGTTTTAAGATAGCACTTTACTATATGTCCTTTTGTTGGCCTAAAACTTAGGCTGGTCTCAATCTAATTTCTAAATTAGCCTCCCAAGTTCAGAGACTAAAAACAATGCCTACCATATTCAGCTCAGGATTCTTTGTGAGAGAATACTCTTTTCACATATAGAAAGAGTTATTCTGCATATAAGGGAAACCATGGGACCTATAATAATTTGAGCTTGGCCTATTTCACTTAATATAATAACTAGTATATGTCTGAGACAAACAGAAATTGTCAGACAAGTTGATGTTAGGTGAAATGAACCCCAAGATAAGGATTCAAATGGGTTTTTTCTTTCTTGCAATTGTTTCCAACATATTTATAAGATGATTTCTTTGTTGCTTTGCATGTACCTCCCCCATAATATAAGCCCTGCTTTTACTCTATTTGATGTTGATATAATTTGTGGAGGGGAAGGGAAAAAACAAACCATTTAAATAGGATTACAGGTGGACCCATTACAACAATGAGATGTACAAGACGTAATGTCAAAAAAGAAGCTTACAACTTTGGCGGGGGTGGGGGTGGTGGTGATGGTAGTGGTGGTGTGGGGGTCGGGGGTTGAAGAAGGGAAGGGATGGAAAGGGGAAACAAAGGAGGAGGCAACAATGCTTGATAAGAAATGTACTCACTATCTTGCCCATGTAATTGCAACCCCTCTGTATGGAATTTATCACAACTAAAAAAAAAAAAGACTTGAATTGAACAATAATGAAAGGAGGTATTCTGTCTTCCTTGGACTGGATGTTTTTTGCCTTCAGCACTGTTAATCACATTTCTTGTCCTGGTATGTTTCCCCTTCTAGATCAATATAAATATTTCAGGTTCTGAACTTGAAGCTGATCCTTGGCATCCAAGAACATCAGATTCTTGTGAATAGCACTAGCTGGCATCATGAGCTTAGCAGTCAGCTAGAGTTCAGCAATCTGATGGCATTGTGCTCCAACAATGGAATCATTTCTGTGCACAGACTGAATACTGTCATAGGTAATTATGATTTATTCCACTCTATTCTCAACTACTTGCCATTCTCAGCTTTGTATGTTTTAAATTTTGTTAAACATTAATTACTATTTCCTGCCATTCTCAAAAGTAACATATAAGTCTTACTTTAAAATTCATTCAAACATGCAAAAATGTTAACATAGTTGCTGTCCACCACTGGCTCATGTTTTAAAACCTAGCTATTTAAGAGGTTAAAAACTGAGGATTCAGGTTTAAATCAGCCCATGCAAAAAATCTTGAGATATTTCTCCAATTAAGAAAGCAAAATCCAGAAGTGGAGATGTGGCTCAAGTGGTAGAGTGTCAGATTTGAGCAAAAAGACAAAGCAAGAATAATAGTTCTAATTCTAACTCCATTATTTACTCATAGAAAACACACACACACACACACACACACACACACACACACACACACAATTTACATTCTACTGGATTCCCCTTCTTGGACATTATTCAATGCCATTAACTTAATGCATGTTTTCTCCAAATTATTATGGTAGGGATTAAACTATATTTATATTTATGATTATGTATTTTTTTGTACATTTTGTTTTGCAATTTTGTGAACTTATGTGACAGAACAGTGTTTTGTGAAGACTAAACAGAAATCAATGTGTCAGTAAATATGTAGGTGTCATGTAGACTGAAAGATGCAGATAATACCACTTGAAATTTTATTTCTCCAAGTTTGAATATATATGCATATGTATGTATTTAAAATTTCAGCCAAGATTTTACTTCCATTAACAATGATCTATTTGTTCCATTATATAAATTTAACATATTGTATGTTGCATAGTAAATTATTATTTAAGAATTCCTTACTTCCTTATTCTCCTGTGTCAGGTTCTTGAGTATAGGCTGGCATTACCATATAGTAGGATAGTACCATGTCTAGCTATATTATTTACATTTTGTTCAGTAGAATTGTTATGCCAAGGTCGCAAGACCCCTACCAAGAAGACCAACGATAGTCAGACTATACAGCTGTTTTACTTAAATGGGCTGCAGCTCGGCCTCATCCTACATTCTAACACAGTGGAGCCCAAGAGTAGATCCCCCAGCTAAGGATTTGCAGGTCTTATAAAGGCACACAATCAGATGGTTTAGCACCACGTGTTGCTTTGCTCTGAAACAAGCAACAAATGGTCACTGCCTCAAGTACTATAACCCTTCATTCCTCCCCCCCTTGACTTATGGTTCTGAGACACAATCTTGTGGCTCCGGCCCAAAACTTATGAAGGGTTAAAGTTTTGAGGCAGTGACCACTTGTTGCTTGTTTCTAGCAGAGCAACAGGTGGCAGTAATCAAAACACCTGGTTGGTTGTGTGCCTTTATAACCCCTGCAAATCTTTAGCTCGGGGCTCTCCTCCAAGCTCTGCTGTGTCAGAGTGTAGGACAGAGCCTGAGCTGCAGCCCGTTTAAATAAAATCTTAAAACAGCTCTAAAGTCTGAATCTCAATGGTCTTCTTGGTGGGTGTCCTGTGACCTAGGAACAACATATTAGTGGGGGCTCATCCGGGATCCCTCCAAAGACCCCCGAGACCTCAGACTCCAAAGGTAAAACAGCGCTGTCTTTGTTAATTTGTCTTGACCTGTCGTTTGTCTGCTTTACTTTCTTTTTCCTTGTGAGGACGGCCCTCAGATTCGTAAAGGGTTGTGGAAGCGGAAGCGCTTGCACAACAACACTGGAGGAACTGGGAAACATCCCAGATCCTCTTGTGGGGCGGGGGTAACCCTGCCATGTGGAGCGGGGTTCTTTGGAAGCCCGCTGTGTGGAGCGGTTTCCTTGGAATCCCACCATGTGGGACAGGGGTCCTTGGAACCCCCGCTGTGTGAATTGTGGGGCGGGGGTCGGTTCGGTGTTGGGCCGGAATTAACCAAGAGGGCCTCTTACTGAGGCCCAACTCACCCAGTGTGGGTCTGCTCCTTCAGCTGTGGGTCCTGGGTGTGGAACCCCACCGTGACAGGAGTCAGTGGATCAGTTCGGGAGATCTCCACTTTGTAAGACAATTATAGTAGGCATGCCTGTCATCCAAGCACCCAGGAGGATTGTAAGTTTAAGAGCAGCCTGAGCTACACAGCAAGTCCCTTTAAAAAACAACAACAATTGGTGAGCTTCGAAGTGGGAATGTATTGTTAAGTGGGGTGATGGGAACATGCATAATTTAGTGTGTGTGTTTGAGTGTGTGTTTGTGCTGGTCCTAGGGCTTGAACTCACGGCCTGAGCACTGTTCCTGAGGCTTATGCTCTAGTCTAGCGCTCGACCACTTGAACCAAACTCCACCTCAAGCTTTTATAGAGGTCATTAGAGATGAGTCTGATCCAGTTGCCTGTCCAGGCTTAAACTTTGATCCTCTTTTCTCAGCCTCTATTGTAAGTAGTATTACAGGCATGTTGTATTACTATTAAGTAACATAGTAAACATCATGCCAGTTTATACTCCTTCCAGCAGTGTTCGAGTGCAGCACACACACCTAAGATAAAACCTGCTCCATGTTTAAAGACATCCAGTTCTCATAATCCTGTGAGATAAGTATTGTTATGCTCACTTTACCTGAGAAGAATTTGAGATCCAGAGAGTTTAGTTAATTTTGAGTTCCCAGCTAGTATACAGTGGAGCCTGTATTCAAGCCCAACTAGTTCTATTTATTTCAGAAAACATGGAGTCATCATGTGGTCCAATCAATATGTGTTCTAGCAAGTACTGTTCTTTGCAAGTACAGTTCTGTGTCTGACAGATTATCTTTCTCTCTCTTTAACTGTTTGCACTCCCTTTCATAAGCTAGGGAAAGCATAAGTGATGAGAAGAGCCATTCTGGAAGGGGAAATTGGTAATGCGGTCTGATGTTGGTATCAAATATATATTAGTCTGACCTTCCATTTGAGTTATGCCTTCCGCACTGTATTTCTGTTTTTTTTTCTTTAGTATTATTATTCTAAAGGTGAATTACACAGATGATACAGTCATATAAGTCAGGTATGGATATGTTTCCTTTTTGAAAAGTCACCCCTTCCTTCGTTCTCTCAGTTTTTCTCTCTCACTCGTTTGGTTTTATTAACTTCCTTTCTTCTTCTTCTTCTTCTTCTTCTTCTTCTTCTCCTTCTTCTTCTTCTTCTTCTTCTTCTTCTTCTTCTTCTTCTTCTTCTTCTTCTTCTTCTTCTTCTTCTTCTTCTTCTTCTTCTTCTTCTTCTTCCTCCTCCTCCTCCTCTTCCTCCTCCTCCTCCTCCTCCTCCTCCTCCTCCTCCTCCTCCTCCTCTTCTTCTTCTTCTTCTTCCTTCTTCTTCTTCTTCTTCATTATCATTATTATTATTACTATTATTTTTATTGTGCTGTGGAGGTTTTAGTTACATTCATGTGGTTGTGATTACATTTCTTTTGTATTTGTTTTTGTTTTAGTCAGTAATGAGGCTTGAACCCAGGTCCTGGACACTGTCTTTGAGCTCTTTTGCTGAAGAATGGCACTCATATTGAGCCACAGCTCTACTTCCCTGAGCACATTTCTTTTTGGACAATGTCATCCTTTCCCTTCATCTCTTCCAGTTTCCCCATCCTTCCACACAAACAAGTTGCATAGGTCATTTTCAACATAATACCAATTGAGTAACACTATTGCACATGTTTATCCTTTGTCCCTCCTCTCCTATGACTCCTTTAACTTCTCAAACAGAGATAAATTTTTTAAAAATTACAAAAATGCAAATTGTAAGAAAAATAACATCTTGTGTCTGTTTACTGGTCACTGGTTATTTCTGAGATAGGGTCTGAGAGAGAGGGAGAGAGAGAGAGAGAGAGAGAGAGAGAGAGTGAATACTGAGGCTTGAACTCAGGGAGCTGACCTTTAGCTTTCTTACTAAAGGGTAAAAGAATATGACTTGAACCAAACATCCACTTCTTGATTTTGAATGGTCAATTGGAGATCAAGTTTCACAGGTTGTTCCTACCTAGTCTAGCTTCAATTCACTTTCCTCAGATCTCAGATTTCTAAATAGCTAGAGTTACAAGTGTGAGCCACTGGTGGTGCTTGGCCTACCTTCTTTTTGTTAAGTAGTTGAAATATAAAAGACAATTGCAACCATAGTAAAATGAAATCAATTTAACTTTCCAAACTTCAATAACTTTTAATATTTTGTCGCATTTGCTTTGTACAGAAAAACATTTTTTTGTAAATGCTCCTGCAATTTGGTTTTCATCTGGGTTTTTTTCCTCATGATGAACTTGATTTTATATAGCTTTTTACTTACTAAATATTGATGAAAATATGCACAGAGGGCATTAATGACCTTCTTTTGTCTTTCATAAGGAAATGGTGCAAGCTAACACTTGTGATAAGTTCGTGTGCAGGACCCCAATGATATATCCACATTCTTAGCCAGAAGACAATAGTGCCTGTTACAAATCATATATGTCTGATAAAACCCTGACTCAGGCCTTGTTACCACCTTCCTGTATGTCCTCTTAGAGTGCAATGCTGATTCTCCAGTGACCATGACAAAGCCCTGCTGGGAGTTTTCAGTACACAGCCCAGGTCATCAGTCAGGCGTGACAGCTACAGTGTGATGGGAGACTGGTGACTGCTTCCTATGATGGAACAACACAGGAAATGTTAGGTCCTTAAGCTGTCATCAGTCCTGAAGGCTTCTCATTGAGCATTCGATCCTAAGAGTTAAGGAGACATCACTCTCTCTTCCTTGTGCCAGTTGTTGACCTGTATTTCTTCTGTTGTTGTCTTCTTCTGTGGAAAGAAATGATCTGAGCTCTATAAGCCATTTTGCTTATTCTAGGCCCTTAGTGTAAGGCTGGCTTTTATAATTAGATAAAAAGAAATACAGTGATAAATAATAGCAAACAACCTTTTTTTCTAGTCTATTTATTACCAAAATATGTTTTCAAATACTACCAATACTTCTTAATCGTAAGAGGCACTTAATTAGCAGTCACAGTCTCCGACTCCTAAATTCCTCGGTGAGCTGTGGGAGAGAAACCACAGTGTTAGGGGTCCTCCAATCTAACTTCTTGGCCAGGGAGGAGTGCCTCTATGTTAGGCCTCCAAATTGAGCAAAGAATACTTCTTATACCTCAGATTACATGTCCAAGCTATACATACCAAAGAAAGCTAAGAACAAGACATTAGTCTGACTTGGGAACAACACAGATCACAAACATAAATTCTAAGTATATTATCATATAATATGATAAAAAAGAGCTACCTCATTATCACTTAATTGTGGTTATATGTACTTAGTACTAGCTTCTTGAAAGTCCCAAAACACTCTTTGACATGAACTCAGTAGTTCCGTTGGTATCAAAGTCTATTTTATAATAGAGATGCTGTACAGAGGGGTTACATTTACATGAGTAAGTTATATTTCTAATTGAACATTGTTACCCACTCCAGTTTTTTCTCCCTTTGTCCCTTCCCCCAACTCCCCCTCTCCCACCATTACATTGTAAAGTTAATTTCCGCCTTAGTCTCCTGTAAGTATCATTGTTGCAATGGTTCACCTTTTGTACTTCTTTCAGCATTTTGTTATTTCCCTTCCCTTCCCCCAATCAAATAAATGCATATACTGGATGCAGGGCACCAGAATCAAAGACAGGAAATGCCATGGATAAAATCAATAGGAAAAGAAAAATGACATAAAGCAAGAAGAAAGAACTAGCTCCTGTACATTGGCTACATCAAGCTTGACAACTAAATAAAAGAAGACCTGCTGTTTCTATGTCTTGGCATTCATTTCAATTTGCATCATTTTGTATGCTCATATATATGTTCATAACTCCTGAGCTATTATGATCCACTTTCAGGACTAACAGGCTAATGCTAATCATTGCAAATGAGGGAAATCATGTTTCTTTGGCCCTGTCTTCTTCACTTAATATGATTTTTTTCCAAGTCTTTCCATTTTCTTACAAAAGGGACTCTCTCATTCTTTCTGATAGAAGCATAAAATTCCATTGTGTAAATATACCACATTTTCTTGATCCATTTATTTATTGAGTCAATTGGGTTGGATCTGTATCTTAGCTATGGTAAACAATGATGAAATGAACAGAGTTGTGCTGGTAGCTTATTGTGCCCTAGTTTGAGATCATTTGGATAAATGCTGAGGAGTAGGATTGTTGGATCTGTAGTAGGAAGACCCCTACTCAGGCAGGCCAGACCACCTAGTCATCCGGAGTGACAGAGCCCACTGCAACAAATTTGTTAACAAAGAAGCGACTTTATTAAGAAGACTCCTACACTGACTGGTTAGGGCCGCAGCACAGTCTTGGGAGCTGGAACTGTGACCCCTAGGGGCCCGTGTACTTTGGTTTTTAAAGGCAAAATTCAGGAGGTCAAACCTGGTCATGCAGGTGACCAATGAGATTGACACACACACAAAAGATTGCACAGTCATACTAGACCACATGCAGGTGGCCAATGAAGTTACAGTTTGTCACATAATGACTGTTTAAACCCGCTTATAACTTTTGGGTTAAATGACTCACAAATTCAGTGGGTAAGGTGAAGTACACACAAAAGGCAGAGTTTACAGTAAGCATACACAAAGGAGGAGTTTAGTGGAGTTTACCATAAGCACTTGAAAAAGGCGCAGTATATGGTAAGCTCTGTAAGTTGCCAGTAGGAGCCAGTTTACAATCTATCTGTTTTATTGGTCAGTCTGTAACAGTACAATCATGGTGAGTTAGGTTGTTAAGGGGAGGAGGACAGAGGGGAATTCTTTCCATTCCAGGAACTGGGCTGGTTGGAACCAAGTTCTAGTAAACCTTGATTAAAGGATTTTCTTCTTCTAAAAATCTGTAAAACAAAGGCAAAGCCATGAAAGAAACTGTACACGCTCAAGTCTCCTCTCAGGGCCTACTTCAGATCTTAGGTTAGTTCTATGTTTAGTCTTTTGAGGAACCTCCATTCTGCCTTCCAGAGTGGGTGAACCAGCTTACATTCTTACCGTCAATTTAGTAGTGTTCCATTTAGCCACATCCACTCCCACATCTGTTATTATTTGCTCTCTTGATAATGGCCATTCTAACTGGGGTGAGTGGAATCTAAATGTGCTTTTGGTTTTGATTTGCAGTTCTTTTATGACCAGTGATGCTGAGCATCCCCCTTCTCTTTCTGAGAGGCCACCCTATTACAAGTTTGTAGTGTCTCAACAGAGGCATTGAAAATAATAATATTGTGTGCTTTTTGTTGTACATTCACTTCACTTGGCACTTCCAATGGCTCTTAAACTTATAGTAAAGGATTAAACTATTTCCCTTACTGAAAAAAAAACCCCACTGATTTTCAAAAAACATAGAAAAAATCCCTTTGTCAGGGGTCCCAGTGAATACTAAGGAAGATTCTGTAATGGGAAATTTTATTTGGTTGCTTGTTTGTTACATCACTTAAACACATGTTGAATTTGGGGTTTCCCCACCAAATCTTCAACAAACCAGAAACTATGTTGCCTCATTGGATTTTGCTACAAAAGTTACAAAATATTTTGACATATATTTGATTTGGTGTTTTGGGGTTTTTTTTTTTTGGCTTTTTGAGTGCTAGTGGGCTAGTACTCAGGCTTGAACTGAAGGTCTGGAGCTCTGCCTAGATTATTTTACTCAATGCTGTCATTGTGCCACTCAAACCACATCTCCACTTCTGTTTTTTTGCTACTTAATTGAATATAAGATCTTGAGGATTTCTAAGCTTGGGTTGGCATCAAACTGTGATGCTCAGATGCCACATTACTAAACAGCTAAGATTACAAGAATGAGCCAGAACCTGGATATATTGTGTTCCCTATGAAACCTAAACAAGGGTACACAATTCTGAAGCATGTGTGTATGGTTATGTATTTCAAAATTAGCTCAAAAAATATACACCTTTATGTGTATGTTTGAATGTGCTGAGGGAAATGAGGATGTATCTGCTGATTTTGAGGAAAGATTTAACCTAGGGCTTTTCACAGACTGAGCTACACTGTACAGAATGCTTGAGACGAAAAGTGAGGTAAATGATGTCATCATCCCATTCATCTACATCCCTTGCTAACATATGCATATACTGTGGTGTTGTCATGAGCATTTTGTGTATGAGAGCCAGTACTGGGCTTGAATTCAGGACCTAGATACTGTCCCTTAGCATTTCATGCGATTCTAGTACTCTACCATTTGAAGCACAGCTCAGCTTTCTTCATTTACTGTTTAATTGGAGATAGGAGTCTTTTTTGCTCAGTTGTCTTTGAACTGAGTTTCTCATATCTCAGGGTTCTGAGTAGCTAGTTTTACAGGCTTGAGCTTCCAGTGTTTAGCTTTTCATTATTACTTTCACAAGCTACATGCTCAAACACATTCCTTGCATTCAAAATTTCACGGTTCAGGCTGACTGACAAGTTGTGAGGAAAGATGGTTGAGTGGATAATTTACCAAATGGGCCTCTAGCCCCATTAATATCATTCTTGTCAGTAACTTACCTTTAAGTGAGTACATATTTACACTTTCACTCTGACATTTTAACTGGAACTCATGAAATGTTTTTCATATATATTTTAAATGTTATCTCCCAAACAAGAGCTATTGCTTGAACGTTTTTGATAATATTTCAGATGGGGAGTGGTCTTGTGTGTCTGGATGTCTGTGGACAAGGTCATCCAGCTGGGCTTCAGGCACAGAGCTGAGGTTTCCTGTCTGCTGGTTGCAGAGAGGAAGGTTTTCTTCCTGGCCAGCCTTTGATTTGAGATCCTTTCATCTTAGACTTCTATGTAGCTAGGATACCAAGCATTAACCACCACCAACTGGCTTGTTTTAGAAGCATTAATTGCTTTCCTTCATTTCTTTTTTTCCTGGAAGGTTGATCTAGACAGACTGCTTGTACCTCATGATAAGGTGATTTGAATAATACCCTTTGCCTCTGGCATTTGTGAAACCCACTTCCTCAGTTCTAGTCAAATGAATTTGTTGTAAAGCCAATAGCATTTTCCTTCTGAGATGTTAGGTAGCTTATTTAAATCTCTTATCCTTTCATTTGGCAAAGCAATCAGGACGTTTCTGTAAAATCCTACTTCTTGAGAGTATTATAGTTAGAAGGTAGAATGTGCACACTTTCATATAGTCTCTCCTTTTATAAACATATGTTACAAGATTGGGTGGAAGAATGACTATTGAATTAACTTGATAACCACTGTAGAATTTTTAAGCCTCAATGCTTATTAAAACAGAGCAGGATTTAAAAACATTCAGAATAATGGAATGTGACTTTTACTCATTTGATGTATGTGGAAAGATGACCAGAATTCTAATTAATAAAATATATCTTCTAATTTCCAATGGTAGACTGCTATGCTAACTGGGAGGAGACAGTGGTGATGTCAGGGCTTTGAAAGCTGGTAATGCAGCAAAATATCAGGGAAGAGCATTTGCTAAGTATAAAATTTCCAAGGCTCATACCAAATATATTGAATCAGAATGCTAAGTGATGAATCACAGCACCAAATTTTATTTGTTGGCTTCTTTGTTTTGTGAAGTCCTGGGATTTGGACCTAGTGCCTGGGTGCTGTCCATTAGTTTTTTCTTGAAGGCTAGTGCTCAACCAGTTGAACCACAGCTTCATGTCCATATTTCTGGTAGTTAATTGGAAGTCAGTCTTACCAAATTTCCTCCTTGGACTTGCTTCAAACCTGATACTCAGATATCAGTCAACTGAGTAACTAGGATTCCAGTTGTGAGCCACCAGAGCCCAGCTAGAATCACATTTTAAAAGTATTCTTTACTGAATCAGATGTGTCTGACTACTATTGTAGCACTTTGGTTCCAGTGGGTTGTTAGATTTAAACTAAAATCTGAACTTTTCTTCTTGTAACCGGCAGCATCCAATATCTATCTAATTTATACCTATCTTCATTTCGGGTCTTTTTCTTCTTTGTACCTTTCCATTCTTACTTCACAAGCAAGCATGTCAGTGCTGTTTTCCTTTTCTGAAGCAAATCAGCTCCATTCCCATCAATGGGCGATGTACTTGCTGTTCTTACTGTCTGGAGTACCTGCTCCTAGATAATTGCCTGGATGATGGCTCTCCTATCAATATACCCAATACGAAGTTGTTGCCACAAAATCACCAATTTTATGTCTTTGATTTATAGAAATTATCATTATGATTTCTGGTTTTCTTTACCTCATGAAATTGCTGAGGAGAGAACCACATTCACTTCTGTTTCTCCAACACCTGTAATAGTGCCTTTTGCTGTTGTTGAGTCCACTTAAGGGCAAAATCAGTGCCTGACACCTATTTGCTGCTATGGCAAAGGTGGCTGTGACATCATAGAAATTATGGCCATTGTATTGTGAAGCTGTGTGAGGACACCAACCCCCACAAAATTTCCCCAAGATATGTGTCTCCTTTGCCCAGGAGTGCATTCAACAATTCAACAACCAAACTATCACCCAGTTCCTGATAAACTCAGAGTAGGTTTCATTTTCCTTTAAAAAAATAAAGACATGCCTTTGATGATTTGTCAATGAATTACTGAAACAGAGTATATAATTTTATGTATTTGTAAGTCTTTGACCATCTCGCTTGAGCCCTTGCCATATTTCTATGTGTTTTCATCTTGGGAAGGGAAATAAGGTTTTCAGTATAGTCAGAGACTACAGTTTGGAAGGCTCTTTTTAGAACCTTTTGGAGGGAATGCCAACTTTCCATCTGATGTTCTACAAATGGCCATATTTGTACAGGAACTGAATAGACTGTCATAAGATAAGAGGCTTGTCCTGATTTCTACTGATTTCTACTGACTTTCCTCTGGGGTAAGGGAGTGTGACCCCACTGCCTATGTGTTTATTTGCTACACTGGAGGGCCCAGGCCTCCTCTGAAAATCTATGACTTGGTTGTAAGTGATACTAAAACTCAGAACCCAGCTTCCCACATCACTAGCATTACAGGACTGAGTCTCATGGACTCAACTTTTTATACATACTATAGTCAGTTTCATTACATTAACTTTCATTTTATTAACTTCATAGACAGATATATACAAATGTATTTATATGTTTATTCATCTATTTACAATCAGTGTTATATCTAGAAACACACATATATATTCTTATAATTATAATCAAATTATATCACTACTTCCCCTCAATAATATTTACACTAATATTTTGTGCAAAAAAACTCAAGTCTAAAATTTAAATGTCTTTGTAGTTGAAAAAATCATATTCAGTCTTATACATTATGTAATATACTATATATAACATCAAGAATATAACATGTATTTACATATAACTGATTTAAATGTGGAGTATTTTTTCTTCCTGATTTTGTGTTTGTACATCTATGTAAGCCTTCTTTTTGCTATTGATTATGGCTTTTGCTTTCCAGTATACATATTTTCTATATATTTTGTCAAATATTTTCAGCCCTAAGTAGACTTTTTTTTATAATATTGGAGCCAAATTTTTCTTCCATATTTGCCCAAAGCACAATGAAATTGTATTCAAATTCGAGCTCACTGTTGGAAGAGAGTCCCACATACCACTATGAGTTTTGTGGCATTTGTCCCAATTGACAGGAAAGCTTTCTAGGACCTCTGATCTGCTATGTCCTAGAGCTTTTATAGCCACCTTCTCGCTCCATGCAGGCATGGCCTGGCTTCCTTGCCACTCCTTGTGTATTTAACAGTTCCCATTATATCCAGTAGGCTCTCTAATACAGCCCCGTCACTCTGTGTTCCTCCCCCCCCCACACACACACACACAGAACACATATGCACGATGCTTCAGATTGTAGGATTAAAAAGAAATATATTTAGGAACCATGAATTTTAGAATATGTCAAAAATATTTTTTAATGAAGTTAAAAATTAAAAAGGATGAACCTTTTTCAACAATCAGGACAAAAAGAAAAATAAGGATTCTCTCAGGAAAAGGAGAAGACATCAGAAATTCTCCCTCAGAGTCCTCAAAGAGATCTACTTCCTCATTAAAGACAGGGTTTTCTTCCTGAGTCCAGGTAGGGACAAATTCTAATTTCTCAATTGGAAATTGAATCCCCTGCAAGAGGTCAGATTGGTCTGGGTATTGTGAGGAAAGATTCCCTTTCCTCTACTGAATCTAGTTTTTGGACCTCACTTATTGGTTTTCTTGAACATAGACTGGGGTCATTTTCCATTAGCACACAATTACCCTGCACACCAAGACGTGTTTTTTTGATTGGTTTGGTGCCAATCTAGCAGAATTGTTAACATCAATGGAAGACATTCTGGAACGTCTTCTTCCTTGGTGGTATGTGCAGGTACGCTTGCATCACATGTGTGGTTCAGAACCAGTGTGATGTCCATAGGACTCAAAACTTACTTGGGCCTTTCTACAAATTGAAAAAAACCTCTATGTTCACATGCTTTCTGGAGACCTTCCAATCTCTATCAGTCACCATAGACGACACCACTGATGGGTTCTTTATCTGGAGTTCTGCAGGAGCTGCTTTACGGTGATGCAAACCTGAGAATGGAAATAGGTACAGAAATCTTAAAGTAGACCCTAGAAGTTAAGGTGTGGCTAAACTACCATGAGGATCTAACGGGAGAAGCTGTAGAATTTGAGTTTGGACTTAACACTGATGAGAATGTAGGGTATTTCTAATGAGTGGCTACTTCCTAGTTCTTTCAAAAGGAGAACAGATATTACCTGGAATAGAAAATCCATAAAAGGACATTTTGCCAAACTGAGGAGTACTAAGGTCTCTTGACCAATTGGGCCCATCCCTAGAGACCCAGGTTCCATCCCTCCTCATGATCCCTAAGGCATCTAAACAAGGAGTTCTTCCTCTTTTTCTTGGTCTCAGGGGTCTTGGGTTCCTCCAGCTGGTCCAGAAGAATATGTAAGCAGAAGTTCAGGTCCGAAGAGACCATGTTGATCTTGACATACTGTGTAAGTTCTTTCAGGGTGTCATGGTTCTTAGGCTCATAGAAATCATCAGGGTAGAAGTCCACCACATAGAGAGGATAGAACAAACAATGCTGTGGGCAGATTTGTGACAAGGAAAATGAGAGCCCACCCTCCCCATCCTGAGCCTTGTACTATAGCCTCTTTCTGGCAGGATTTGCATGTTGGGAAGTGGGAAGAGACTCCTGCAAGCAGGATGCTCCTCACAACCCACTTCTAGAAATTTCTCAAATATAATCTTAAAAATTTCTCCCTGTGATAGGAAGAGAAAGCTGTTTCCCCACTGGATTTGACTTGTTATACACAGCCCTCCCTGGCATCCATGAGAGTCCAAAACCACAACCACATCCACAACTGTGTAATTTGCTATCCACTGACGTGCCAAACCTCAACCCTCTGGTGAAAATCACAACTGGTGAGCAAAGAAGAAAGTTGACTTTGATTCAGAAACGTCAAAGGTACCAAGTTTCAAAAGACAAAATTTCTCTTTGTGCCAATGTCCACTTACTTTTTCACTTATCTTCCTCCCAGTAACGGTAGAAGCATCTGTACCAATTGGAGAAAGAAGTTAACTCTATGCTTCTCCTTTTCTGAACAAGACACACATGGGACTGTCTAAGTCACAAATGGTAATGTAAACATGGCAGAAAAAAGTTAAGATATGTCTATACAATTTCATGGAAATTCTGTGACTATGCTTATATACGTCTTTCCAAATAACTGCAGAATGGCTCATGACTCTAACCCTAGTATCAGGAGGGTGAGATCTGAGGATCAGATTGAACCCAGTTTGAACCCAGTCTAGTTTGTAAAATCTAAAGACACTTATCTTCATTTAACCAGCCAAAGGCCAGAAGTGGACTTGGGGCTCAATTGGTAGCATGCTACGAATGGGACAGCACTCAGGCCCCAAATTCAAGTTCAAGTTGCATCCTTTATTCTGTTTATATTTCTTCAAAGGCCTCCAAGGTAGTGATTTCCTATGTGAGGGTAGACGTTGGATGTGACTGGCTCATTCCTTTAATCCTAGTCTCTCAGCAAGCAAATCATTAAGGCTCCACTAGCTTATGAGGCAAATGATATGTTCTGGCAGCCCAGTCCTAAGGAATTATTCAAACACTGCACTTCTTTGTCTCAAGCCAAGCTCCTTTGATAAGACCCGAGTGACACAGTCTCAGAGAGGTACCAAGTATTCTAATATTCTGCCAGGGCAGGTCTCATCAGTCTTGGATTTGAAGGGGAAAACTCACTTTTTTTGTCAGTCGTGGGGCTTGAACTCTGGGTTTGGATGCTATCCCTCAGCCCTCCAACTCAATGTAAGCACCCTACCAGTTGAGCCACAGCACCACTTCTGGTTTTCTAGTGCTTTATTGGAGATAAGATTCTCATGGACTTTCCTGTCCAGACTGGCTTTGAACATTAATCCTCAGATCTCAGTGTCCTGAGTAGCTAGGATTACAGTTGTAGGCCACCGGCACCCGGCTTAGGAACACTCATTTTTAAACAGAATATCCAGCAACTGCTCTCTTGTCTTCACTGTCTATAGTGGTGGAGGAAGTTTCCAACATAGAAGGAATCACCTTTCTGGTAGGCAAGGACCAGGTCCATTACCAGAATTTCCAGCAAGCCTGAGTCCAGGCACCATATATTATAAGGCCCATTCAGGGTTTGGGCTGACTCATTGTCACACTGAGGTGGTAAAAAGAATGGATCTTTGAAACATGGAAATGGGAGTACACTTAAATTGAGTAATTGTAATAGAGTGGATTGAAAACTACACAGTAAATATTTTCTCAGTCTACTCATATAAAAGCACACAAGAAGAAGGTTCTAGTGTGGGCTAGGATGAGATTAAATAGGTTTCCTGTCATAGCTTTACCATGCCGGAGTTGTCTTGTGTTTCTCTTGGTTTCTTCTTATAACAAGGCCTGAAACATTGGTTTCATGGTTTAGCACTGATCCAATGTCTACAGCATCGAGTGAGGCACTCTACACCATTTATGCCTGAGACTTGAATCTCTTGAACTTTGAAAGCAACACAAGAGCATCTTTCTTGTTCCTGAGCCACAGGCCAAGTGAGCTGGCTTGAGTTGACTTTTAGTTACACTAGCTTGGCTCTCAGAGTTCCATATTCTATTCCATTATGAGGGAGGTAGTGTCATCTCTCAGAGCCTAATCATTTAAGCTGCTTGCTCACATAAGATCATCCCAAAGACAAACTGTAGGCTGAAATCTCCCTTCCCACATCACTCTATACACATGTGGATATTGTCAAATCCCAGGATCCTCAGCTAGGCCCAGATACAGCCTCAAACTGCCCTTCCTAGCTCAGATCCAGGCCTTATTTGTCACTATTTTTCTCATCCTGCACAAATCATTTTGACTCTCAGGGACCTCTCAGCCTGCCATGTGCTTCTTGCATGTATTTTTGACATCCACTTCCTAGGACATTGTTAGGTTTTTGTTTCCTGGTCTTTTGTTTGCTCTTGAAGCCTCCGTGTGCTGTCACCGGAAATAAAGGTAAGTACCTAGAGGTGGGAAAATCAAAAAAGTATTGAAAAACAAACATTACACATATAGTCAAACATTTTACAGGTGTACATTCTTGCAAGACAAAAGAGCATTTTTGTAACTTTTATTATATTTTACCAACGAGGGGAAGGGGAGAAGTGAAGAGGTGCTGTATTGTCTTCTCATAATTCAATGATTATTATTTTAAAATACTATATTTGTAGGAATGTAATATTTAAAGATTAAAATTGTGCTCCTGTTCTTTTTATAAGCTGGTCGTTTATAAAGCATTCCTCACTAAAGTCTTGTCGTTTGTGTCCCATGAACTATCCTCCTCCTTCAAAACAATCAAGGAAAACCCTTCACAAATAAGTGGGCTGTTGTCCAATATCTGGATAACAATTTACGAGACAACATTGCCTGCCATTTTGTGCGTGTACATGTGTGTGTGTTGGGGGGGGGCGTTGAACGTGTGTCTGTGCATATGGGTGTTTTAGGACTTGAACAGGGACTATATGACAAGCGGATTCTACACAAAACCAGCAAGAACTGACAAGGAGCAGACATCTTCATCCTGAAATTCGTAGACAGAGAGGACTCAAGAACTAAGACTCCAGCATTAGTAGAAGCCTGACATCCTCACTCCATCTTAGGGAGAGGAGGAGGGAAGGTCACCTCTCCTGATGCCCACTACAAGAGATCTCCATCTTTGATACTGACAAAGGCCTGGCTGAGCAGCTAGCTCCAACTCAGGCCTTGGAAGGAAACAAGAGTCATTTATCAGGTCACAGAAACCTAACCTGATCTGCCAGGCTTAGCTCTACCCAGGGAAATTCACCCAGCCCAGCTGAGCAAGCTCCACCAGACCCAGGAGTCGATTTCTTCACTGGGTAAACAGAGCCAGAGGCTGCCCATCCCTACAGCATCCTTGAAAACCAATTGAAATTCAGTAAACATAAACCTTGAGAATGGCTCCAGGCTGGGGTCTGTGAGTTTCTCAGAAGCTAACTCCTCAGGGAAAAGTTGCTGTTTGCTGAAAGGACTCAATTCTACCCAGAACCCATCACAGCATCTCCAAACTAGAGGAAACAGCCATCTCCCTCTTTTGAGATACTCAAAGCAGACCTTACTCCCACTGAACTACCTTGGGAGGAGATCACAAAATGCTGGGTAAAGCAAAGAATTTTTCTGCCTGCTCAAACGAACTGACTTAAGAAACCATCCAAGCCCCAGGAAAATCAAACACCACAAGCAGACCAGAGACTCCAAGAGACTAGTTACATACACAAGGGAGATACAGGGTCTTCCCATACTCCGCCCCCCAAAAAATCAAAGATCCCTTTTGTACCTTTTATAAAAAATTTTTCTAATTTTTTTTAATTTTTAATTTTTAACTTTAAAGTTTTTGTTCTCTATTAACTTTTTTTTCTTCCTCTTATAATAGTTATTTTAGGAGTATATGTGTGTGTACTTTTTTTTCTTTTTTTTGTTATAAAAATTTTTTTGTTTAGCTCTACTCACCTTTTGATCCTTTTTTCCTTTCCTTCTCATTCTTTTCACCTTTTCTTCTCTTTCATTCTTCTTTGCATAACTTAATTGCTGTTCTGCTCATCTTCAGATAAACCCATAGTACATTATTAGAGCTTAACCCCCTATTGTGTATACATTTAATCCAGAAATTTATTACTCAATTTAAAACCTCTTAGACTTAAATGCCTTAATAGCAGTACTACCTCTTTATACCTATATAATATTTCAAGCATTTTTATTTTTGAGTTTTTCATGTGTCCTTTCTATCCCTCCCCTTCTCTTATTATATCCACAGTCTTCTCTGGATATTGCGTTTTCATTTTGCATAATTTTTAAATGTTGCAATTTTTAATTTTTGTTTTTCTATTTTTCTTGTCATTTTTATTCCTCTTTCTTCTTTTCCTCTCTCTATGAATTATCATTCTATCCAACCTATTTCCCACTTTGACATTAGGACTTAAGTTAACTCTCCCTCGGCCTTTCCACATCCCTCTATTTTTATTTTTAACCATATTTCTCCCTAAACCTAATAATTTCTGTATGCCAAATTCTTCTTTGCAGTTTGTAGCCCATTAATACATAGTTGATTGATGTTGAATAGCTATATCTGTGGAGCTAGATTGTATCGGAAGACTTTTGACTGTGCAACTACAGGCTTTCGTTGATGCATGCCTTAAAATAGTGTGCTAGCACACTGCTGTTACTTTCATCCTAAATGGGCAGAGTAAGCCAGAAAAACACAAGAAAAATGCAAATCCGGGAATCTCAATTCCCACTCATGATAATCAGGGGACAGAACAGATAATGAATAATCCATTGGAGAGTTCCCAAAAAGCTCAACAAACACTACTAGTAAACATGGTAAATGAAAAGATTGAAAAACTGCAAAGGACTCTGTATGAGCATGATAGGGAGAAAGGAGGCCAACAAAGGTCAATACAGGAATATCACAAGCGTGAGGAAGCTACTCAAAGATTGATGGAGTGGCATGAGCAGGCTGAGGACATTCAAAGAGAAAGTCAGGAATGGCGTGAGCAGGCTGAGAATACTCAAAGTGAGCTACAGGAAATGTGTGAACATGAGGAAGCTAATCAAAGAGTAATACAGGAATTGAGAGAGCAGGATGAGAATACAGAAAGATCACTAAAAGCATTCATGGAATCCATAAACAGAGAGCTGAAAGAAGTCAAGGAGACCACAAAGGAAATTCTGAATGGAACCAAACAGAAGGAATGGGAGTTCAAAGAAACCATAACCAATCAACTTAGTGATTTGTGAATAAACACTGAACACCAAATTAAGGAAGTAAAGAAGTTCATACAAGATCTAAAACAAAGCTACAGCAAAGAATTTGAAGCCATCGAAGCTGAACAACTCGAAGGAAAAGAAAAAAACAAAGTAGACATTCTTGATAATAGGGTTAGACCATGCAGAAGATCAAATTTCGGGGATTGAACACAGCCTAGATATTATAGAGAAAGAACATACAACAATCCAAGACAAGTCCAAGAAATAGGATAGATCTATTCAACACTTGGAATATACCATCAGTAGGCCCAATCTGAGGATAATGGGTATAGAGGAGCACCTAGAGACAGAAGTTAATGGTCTAGAAAATTTGTTTCACAGGATCCTAGCAGAGAACTTCCCAAACATGCAAAAAGATAGGCCTATTCAGATGCAAGAAGCTTTTAGAACTCCAAATAGTCCAGACGAGAATAGGACATCCCATCGTCACAGTATAATCCACACAGGATCAATTCAGACCAAGAAAAACATCCTTAAAGCTGTCAAGGAGAAAAGATCAATAGCCTATAACGGGAAACCAATTAGAATTGCCTCAGATGTCTCAATGGTGACAATCAAAGCAACAAGAGCCTGGGATGAGGTATGCAGGCCTTAAAGACAAACAACTATCAAACAAGAATTCTGTACCCAGCTAAAATCTCCTTCATAACGAAGGCCAAATAAAAAACTTCCAGGGGCTGGGAAGGTGGCTCAGTGGTAGAGCGCTTGCCTTGCATGTGTGAGGCCCTGGGTTTGATTCCTCAGCACTACATAAGAAAAAAGATAAAAGCCGGAAGTGGCACTGTGGCTCAAGTGGTAGAGCACTAGCCTTGAGCTGAAGAGCTGAGGGACAGCGCCCAGGCCCAGAGTTCAGACCCCATGACCGGACCCAAAAAAAAAAAAAAAATTCTTCCATAGCAAAGAAAAAGGGAAACATATCTCCACCAAACCAGCCTTACAAAAGATTCTTAAATGAATTAAAATACAAAAAATCATAGAAAGTATCAACAAAACAAACAGTTGGTTCTTTGAAAAATATTAACAAAATTGACAGACCCTTAGCAGATCCTAAACAGAAAAAGAAGAGAACACACCAAAACAAATAAACTCAGAAATGAGAATGGAAACATCACCAGAGAAACGACCAAGATTCAGAACATTACAAGGGAATACTTCTCAAAAATTTATGCTAAGAAGTTTGAGAACTTGGCAGAAATGGACCATTTCCTAGCAAATATCAAAATGCCAAAACTAAACGAAGATGAGTTAAACCATCTTAAAAGGCCTATATCAAGAATCGAAATAGAAAAAGGAATAAGAGAACTCCCATCTAAGAAAAGCCCAGGAGCAGATGGTTTTACAGCGGAATTCTACAAGGCCTTCAAAGCAGAGGTCACACCCATACTCCTCCAACTCTTCAATGAAATTGAAAGAGAAAGTTCACAACCGAACTCATTCTATGAAAGCATCATTACCCTCATCCCAAAACAGGCAGGGATTCATCAAAGAAAGAGAATTGTAGACCCATTTTTTGATGAGCATTGATGTAAACCTTCTCAACAAAATTTTGACCAATCCACTTCAACAATTCATCCAACAAATCATACACCACAATCAAACAAGATTCATTTCAGGGATGCAAATCTGGTTCAATATACTCAAATGAATTAATATAATTCATCACATCAACAGGATCAAGGATAAGAACCATATGGTTATCTCAATAAATGCAGAAAAAGCATTTGACAAGATCCAACACTCCTTTATGATGAAAATTTTGGAAAAATTAGGAATCCAATGGACATTCCTCAATAAAACAAAGGCTGTATATGACAAACCTACAGCCAACATTATATTTAATGGTGAATAACTGAAGCCATTTCCTCTTAACTCAGGAACAAGAAAAGGATGTCCACTCTCTCCACTTCTCTTCAATGTGGTATTACAATGCCTAGCTACAGCAATAAGAGAATATGCAAAAATAAAGGGATTCAGGTAGGGAAAGAAGAACTAAAGCTCTCCCTCTTTGCAGATGACATTATCTTGTATTTAAATAATCCCATAGATTCCACTCCCAATTACTCAAGCTGATTCAAAACTTTGGCAAAATAGTACGGTATAAACTAACCCGCATTGAGAGGTGAGATCAGTACTCTGAGAACCAATATTGAATCCATAAAGGGATCCATTTCCACCATGCAAACCACAATAGAAGCCACGGTCAACAGAGTGAATGAAATGGAAGGTAGAGTGTCAGATACAGAAGACAGAATACACCAACTGGACCAAAAAGTGACAGATATGGAAAAATCACTCAAATTAAACCAAAGGGAAATTCAAGAGCAAGCAGATAATGCTAAAAAATTTAACCTTCGCATAATCGGAGTGGACGAAGGTGAGGAATTCCAGAGCAAGGGAATGCAACACCTATTTAACAAGATAGTCAATGATAATTTTCCCCACCTCAAAAACGACCATCTTAACTACATCACAAAAGCTTATCGAACACCCAACAAGCAAGATCCCAGGAGAAACACTTCTAGGCACATTATAGTAAAAATGATGGATCTGAATAATAAGGAAACAATCCTGCATTCAACAAAAATGAAGAAGGAGCTATACTACAACGGGAAAAAAATTAGAATCACTGCAGATCTCTCCACACAAACAATGAATGCAAGAAAAGCCTGGGAAAGCACCATACGAGCCCTGAGAGCCAATAACTGCCAACCCAGACTGATATACCCGGCAAAGCTAGCATTCACATTCGATGGAGAACTGAAAACTTTTAATAGCAAAGAAAAACTAAATGAATACATAAACATTAAGTCAGCATTACAAAGAATTCTAAGAGGGGGGACACAACCTGAAGAAAGCAACCAGGAACTGGGACCTGCCCCAAACAGGCATTACTCAAAGTCTAACTGAGCAAGCACAGGAGGAAAGGAAAGAAGAAAAACTTAGGAAAACGGAATGGCAGGGACAACAATGCATCTCTCTATACTTTCCCTTAATATAAATGGGCTGAATTCGCCAATTAAAAGAAAACGAACTGAGGACTGGATCAGAAAACAAGACCCATCCATCTGTTGCCTTCAGGAGACCCACCTCTCAGACAAACATACAAACAAACTCAGAGTGAAGGGGTGGAAAAGGATCTACCAATCAAATTCCCCCAATAAGAAAGCAGGTGTAGCTATCCTGATATCTGACAAAATAAACTTTTCATTAAAATCAGTACAGAAAGACAAGGACGGACACTACATATTAATAAAGGGAACAATCCAAGAGGAGGATATAACCATCATCAACTTATATGCCCCAAATATCGGTGCACCCAGATATGTTAAACAAATGCTCTCAAACTTACAGAATAAAATAGATCCCAATACGATAATACTAGGAGACTTTAACACGCCACTCTCACCAAAGGACAGGTCTACCAACCAGAGGATTGGCAAAGAAACTACCGAATTAAGTGAGGCCATACTTCAAGCGGAACTAACTGACATCTACCGAGTATTTCACCCTAAAACAACACAGTACACATTCTTCTCAGCAGCTCATGGAACTTTCTCCAAAATAGACCATATCATAGTTCATGCAAGGAACTTAAGCAAATACAAAGGGATCGACATAATCCCCTGTATCCTATCTGACCACAGTGGAATCAAGCTAGCTCTCAGTAACAAAGCATACCGCAGAAATTTCTCTAATACATGGAAATTGAACAGCACACTCCTTAACAAGGCCTGGGTAACAGAAGAGATCAGAGAAGAAATAAAGCATTTCCTACAACTCAATGAAAATGAAACCACCTCACAAAGAAACTTGTGGGACACAGCAAAAGCAGTCCTGAGGGGCAAATTTATTGCCCTCAGTGCTCACATCAAGAGAATGGAGACAGACCAAGTAAATAATCTCATGTTGCAACTAAAACAGCTAGAAAAACAAGAAAAAATGGGACCTAAAGCTACTAGACGAAGCCAGATAACCAAATTAAGAGCAGAGATTAACCAATTAGAAAATCAGAAAACCATAACCAAAATAAACCAAACAAAAAGCTGGTTCTTTGAAAAAATAAACAAAATTGATGGCCCGTTGGCAAGATTAATTAAAAAAAGAAGAGAGGAAACCCATATTAATAGGATTAGGGATGCCATGGGAAACATCACAACACGTACCCAAGATATCCAAACAATTCTAACAGACTACTTTCAAAAGCTATACTCTCTAAAGGAAGAAAATCTGGCGGAAATTGATGCATTTTTAGAGAAATACAAGTTACCCAAACTGAGCAAAGAAGAAGTTAACCAATTAAATAAGCCAATATCCTATAATGAGATACAGGAAGCTATCAAAAGTCTTCCAACAAAAAAAAGCCCAGGACCAGATGGATTCACAGCAGAATTCTATAAGACCTTTAAAGAAGAACTAATACCCATACTCCTCAAGCTCTTCAGAGAAACAGAGAAGGAGGGAGCTATCCCAAACTCATTCTACGAAGCCAATATCACACTCATCCCCAAACCAGGCAAAGACCCAACCAAAAAGGAGAATTACAGGCCAATCTCCTTGATGAACACAGATGCAAAGATCCTTAACAAGATTCTAGCTAACAGAATCCAGAAACACATTAAAAAAATAATACACTATGATCAGGTAGGCTTCATCCCAGAGACACAGGAATGGTTTAACATACATAAGTCAATAAATGTAATCCAGCATATCAACAGAGCCAAGGTCAAGAATCACATGATTATCGCCACAGATGCAGAAAAGGCCTTTGATAAAATTCAACATTCATTCATGCTAAAAGCTCTGGAGAAAATAGGAATAGAAGGAACATTTCTAAAAACAATAAAAGCCATTTATGACAGACCAATAGCCAATATTATACTTAATGGGGAAAAGCTACAACCAATCCTCTTAAAAACAGGAACAAGGCAAGGATGTCCACTGTCTCCACTCCTCTTCAACATAGTCCTAGAACCCTTAGCCAGGGCAATAAGGCAAGAAAAAGACATTAAAGGGATCCGCATAGGGAAAGAAGAAGTTAAACTATCCCTTTTTGCAGACGACATGATACTATACCTCCACGATCCCAAAAACTCCATCCCCAAACTTTTAGAAATCATAAGTCACTTCGGCAAAATAGCAGGATACAAAATAAACCCACAAAAATCAGTTGCCTTCCTATACACTGATAACACACAGGAAGAGAGGGAAATAAAGGGAGCAACCCCATTCACAATAACCTCCCAAAAAATAAAATATTTAGGAATTAACCTAACCAAAGATGTAAAAGAACTATTTAATGAGAACTATAAAAAGTTAAAGAAAGAAATTGCAGAAGACACTAGGAAATGGAAAGACCTCCCATGCTCCTGGATAAGCCGACTTAATATAGTAAAGATGGTGATACTTCCAAAACTAATATACAAATTCAATGCAATTCCTATTAAAATCCCAATGACGTACATCACTGAAATACAGAAAACAGTCCAAAAATTTATATGGAACAACAAAAGACCTAGAATAGCCAAAACAATTCTAGGGGATAAAGACAATATGGGAGGGCTATCCATGCCGAACTTCAAACTCTACTACAGAGCTATAATCACAAAGACAGCATGGTACTGGCACAAAAACAGACCCGAAGACCAATGGAACAGAATAGAAGATCCAGATATAAATCCACAGTCCTACAGCCAGCTGATATTCGACAAAGGAGCCAAAGACATACAATGGAAGAAACACAGCCTCTTCAACCGCTGGTGCTGGGAAAACTGGGCAGCCACATGCAGAAAACTAAAAGTGGACCCCAGCCTATCACCATGCACCAACATCAACTCAAAATGGATTAAAGACCTTAACATTAAACCTGCATCTCTGAAACTACTACAGGACAGAGTAGGAGAGACACTTGAACTAATAGGCACAGGAAGGAACTTCCTGAACAGAGTCCCAGGGTCACAGCAAGTTGGAGAGAGACTCGACAAATGGGACTACCTTAAAATAAAAAGCTTCTGCACAGCTAAATCTATTGCAACTAAGCTAGAAAGACAACCAACTAATTGGGACAAAATATTTACCAGCAATATATCAGACAAGGGGTTAACATCCTGTATATACAGGGAACTCAAGAAACTAATCCCTCCCAAACCTAACAAACCAATTACTAAATGGGCAAGGGAACTAAAGAGGGACTTCTCAAATGAAGAAATAAAAATGGCAAAGAAACACATGAGGAAATGTTCATCATCCCTGGTGGTGAAGGAAATGCAAATAAAGACAACCCTGGGATACCACCTTACCCCAGTCAGAATGTCCCACATCCACAAATCAGCCAACGACAAATGCTGGAGGAGATGTGGAGAAAGAGGAACCCTATTACACTGCTGGTGGGAATGTACACTTATACAACCACTTTGGAAAGCAGTCTGGAGGGTCCTTAGAAAGCTAAAGATTGACCTCCCTTACGACCCAGTCATACCACTTCTAGGCATCTACCCTGAACAACAGGAACCAATATACAAGGACACGTGCACCTCCATGTTTATTGCAGCACTGTTCGCAATAGCTAGGATATGGAAACAACCTAGGTGCCCCACCACAGATGAATGGATCCAAAAATTGTGGTATTTATACACAATGGAATATTATGCATCCATTAGAAATGACAAAATAATGGCATTTGCAGGGAAATGGATGGAGCTAGAAGGAATCATGTTGAGCGAGGTAAGCCAAGAACGAAGAGACATACGGTACATGGTCTCCCTGATAAGTGGATGCTAAATCCAAAAGGTTAGGTGATACGACAAAACTAACAGGACTTAAGAAACAAAGAACTCCCGCTCATCTGGTTGAACCACTACTAAATATCCCCATGCTGCTGATCACAAATATGGTATATAACATGTGAACACTGTTATATATTACAGACTGTGGTAGACAATTTGCTCCAGGGAAGTTAGAATGAACTTGTGACTTTGAAATTATGTAATCATTTAATCACAATCAGAAAAAAAAAAAGAACCTCGGGGAAGGGAGGGAGGGAGGGGATGGTAGGGGGAAAACAATGGAGGGGGTAACAATGTTCAAGAGGAAGTGTACTCATAACCTCACTCATGTAACTGTAACCCTCTGTATAGTAGCTTTACAATAAAAAAAAACAAAATAAATGGTTTCTCTATATGCCAAATAGAGAAAAGTGTAGCTGAAATTAGGAAAGCAACTCAATTCAGAATAGCCCCACAAAAATTTAAATACCTAGGAATTCACTTAACCAAAGAAGTGAAGGACCTCTATGATGAAAAGTTTAAAAACTTGAAAAAGAAAATCAAAACAGAACTTAGAAAGTGGCAAAAACTCCCATGCTCCTGGATTGGAAGGATCAACATCGTGAAAAGGGCAAAAGTGCCAAAGGCTATCTACAAATTGAATGCGATACCTATAAATATTCCAACCTCATTCTTCAAGGAAATAGAAGAGGCAATCCAAAAATCCATATGGAATAATAAAAGACCCTGAAGAGCAAAAATGATCCTCAACAGAAAGAACAGTGCTGGAGGAATAGCAATAACGAATTTCAAACTCTACTATAAAGCCATAGTAATCAAAACAGCTTGGTACTGGTACAGGAACAGACTTCAGGATCAATGGAATAGAATTGAAAACCCAGAAATGAAACTATAAACCTATAGCGATCTAATCTTCAATAAGGGAGCTAAAAAAATAGAATGGAAGAAAGACAGCCTCTTCAGTAAATGGTCCTGGCAAAATTGGTTAACTACTTGTAGAAAACTGAAGCTAGATCCTTATATATCACCCTGCAGCAGAATCAACTCCAAATGGATCAAAGACCTCGGAGTCAAAGCAGCCACTCTGAAAACATTACAGGATGGAATAGGAGAAACCCTAGGTCTCCTTGGCTCAGGCAGAAATTTTCTTAATAGAGACCCAGAAACACAACAAATCAAAGAAAGGTTGGACAAATGGGATTGCATGAAATTGCAGAGGTTCTGCATGGCAAGGGACATAAATAGCAAGATCAATAAAAAGCCCACGGATTGGGAGAAGATCTTCACTAGCCATACAACGGACAAGGGTCTCATATCTAAAATATAGCTGGAACTCAAAAAATTAAATCCCTCAACAACAAGTTCTCAAAGAAACAACCGCCCAGTAAATAAGTGGGCTAAAGACTTAAAGAGAAACTTCTCTGAAGAAGAAAGAAGGATGGCCAATAAACACATGAAAAAATGCTCAACGTCTCTAACCATAGAAGAAATGCAAGTCAAAACAACATTGAGATACCACCTCACCCAAATTAGAATTACTATAATCAAGAACTCTACTAACAACAGATGCTGGATTGGATGTGGACAGAAGGGAACCTTACTGCATTGTTGGTGGGAGTGTAAACTTGTTCAACCACTTTGGAAAGTAGTATTGAGGTTCCTCAAAAGAATCCACCTAGAGCTCCCCTATGACCCAGCAATCCCACCTTTGGGCGTTTACCCAAATGGTCACAAACAAGATCACACTAAAGCTACCAGCACGACTATGTTTATTGCAGCCTTATTTACCATAGCTAACATATAGAACCAACCCAGATGCCCCTCAGTAGATGAATGGATGAAGAAAATGTCTTATATATACACAATGGAATTCTATGCCTCCATCAGAAAGAATGACATTGCCCCATTTGTTAGCAAATGGAAAGACTTGGAAAAATTATATTAAGTGAAGTAAGCCTAGCCCAAAAAACATAGGTCCCATGGTTCCCTTATTTGCAATAACTAGTATATATCTGAGTCAAGCAGAAATGTTCAGATAAGTTGATGTTAGGGAAATGAATCCTAAGATATGTATTCAAATGTTTTTTTTTTCTTTCATGCGATTGCTTCTAACACATTAATAAGATTATTTCTTTGTTGCTTTGTAAGTCCCACCCCCATGGTATAACCCCTGCTTTCACTGTATTTGATGTTGGTATAATTTGTGGTGGGGAAGGGAAAAAACAAATCGTTTAAATATGGATACAGGTGGACCCATTGCAACAATGAGATGTACAAGTCGTTATGTTGAAAATGAACTTTACAACATTGGTGGTGGGGTGGAGGAGGGTTGGGTGGAGGGGGGGAGGGAGGATGCGATGGGAAAACGAAACAAAGGAGGAGGGTACAATGCTTGATAAGAAATATACTCATTATCTTGCCCATAGAATTGTAACCCCTCTGTACTGTATTTTTCATAATAAAAATAATTGGGGTGAACAAACCTCAGTCAGGACGTAACCAGGTGAAAGACTGGATGAGGTATGGCCAGGTGGGGGGAAAGTCTGGCCACATTGGATTTGGATGTGACTTCAGGGCCTGGGACACACCTCTGGTCAGATGGAAAATGAGACCAGAGGCTGACCAGGTTATGACTTAGCAGGAGGGGGAGGTGGCTGCCTCCAGGTATGTCAGATACCTAGGTAACATATAAAGGGTGGAAACTTAGCCAAGAAGTGGGAAGGTCTCTGCATAGGGTCTGTGTGTCCTGGTGCAGACCTAATACCAAATACAGGTAGTACCTCTGCCATGTGACTCCTGACTGCAAACAATTCATTCTCAATCATTTTTTTTTCCTTTCTTTTTCTCTTTCTTTCTTTCTTCTTTTCTTTCTTTCTTCCTTCCTTCCTTCCTTCCTTCCTTTCTTTCTTTCTCCTTTCTTCCTTTCTTTCTTTCTTTCTTTCTTTTTCTTTCTTTCTTTCTTTCTTTCTTTCTTTCTTTCTTTCTTTCTTTCTTTCTTTCTTTCTTTCTTTCTTTCTTTCTTTCTTTCTTTCTTTCTTTCTCTCTTTCTTTCTTCTTTCTTTCTTTCTTTCTTTCTTTGTTTCTTCCTTTCTTTCTTTCTCCCTTCCTTCCTTCCCTCCTTCCTCCCTTTCTGTTCTCTCTCTCTCTCTCTCTCCTCTCACTCACACTCCCTCTCTCCCCTCCCTCAGTATTCTCGACTCTCAATAATGAACACTTGCTGAGTTTAACTCAGAGGCTGGGAAGAGCAGGTCAATTGGCGACTGTGATATTTAATTAAATGTTTCTTTACAGCTCTACCATGGGTCACTGGATCAAATAATGAACATTCAGCAGCATGCTATCTCAAGCCATTTGGAGGATGAAAACAAGCATGCTTACTGCATTCTATGAGGTCCACCCTGGGAAAGTGTGGAAGAATCCTTCCTCCTCTTGGCTGAATCTCAGAGCAGTTTCTGCATCAGGAGAGTGACTGCCTCCAAGTGTGCCAGTTATCTAAGTGACACAGGTACTAAGCAGAAACTTAGCCTCTTGAGGTGCTGAGATTAATGGCATGATTCAACATTATCCATTAATTTGTTGAGTTTGGAACTTCCTAAATTTTTGGTTAGGCTATGTTCAAATTGTGATCTATTTATTTCTGATTGCTAACCATGATTATAGATGTGAACCAGGACATCAGACCATTCAAAGTTCTTTATCACCCATGTAAGATATTAAGTTTATTTTCTAAAGTGACATCAAGTTGACAGACAGCAAAAGTAAGTCCTTAATTCTGGTCGAGATGTGTTTTTAATGTGAAACAAAATTACTTAGCAAAATATCTGACTACTGTGATTATACTTTCAAATTTACCCTACATTTTAATATCAAATCACCTATATTAGCCAATGATTAACTCAAATTGCCTGTACTCATTTATTTCTGTCATATCTTCTAGAGGTAGGCAGAACTAGAGCTCAGGCCATAAAATAAAGTGGAAGAATTTGAGAGGATCACAGTTCTGAATCAGTCTAGGAAGAAAAATATCATCCATATCAACCTACTAGGTAGGGAAATTGGGAAAATTGCAAAAATTGCTATTCTATGAGTAAAGTAACATAAACAAGAAACGATTGATGGAGTGATTCCAATGGTGTTGTACTTGTCTGGCAAACACAACATCAAAACTCAAATCAACTTCCTAAAGATAAAATAAGAAAAGAAAGAAAGAACAACTCATACTGAGCATGTGTTCAATGTAAAGATTTATACTAAATAATTGTAGTTATAAATGCCATCATTTATTTCTAGGGACAAACACATTTTGTGTCCAGCCTAAATGAAAAAATAACTCTCTCTCTCTCTCTCTCTCTCTCTCTCTCTCTCTCTCTCTATATATATATATATATATATATATATATATATATCGCTTTGGTAAACACAGTTCTAGCTTACAATGATGAACACTAAAGTTTGCATATGCGGTTGTGTTCCAGGGTTGTTAGGTTTTATGTAATTAAATCATTTTGATGAACTGGACATGATGAAATTACCTAACCATACATATCCATACACTTCACTGGACAGATAGTATTGATATATATACACACACAAACTGTATGTATTAATTGACTTGTAAATAAAAATAAAAAAATTTACAATGAATAAATTTAGTGAACAGATATCTTTCTGAAAGAATTATTTTACCTCATCCAATTCATGTCTTAAAGTCTCCAATGCAATATCACACTTAATGTTTGCTGTTCCCCTTTAGCTTTTATATAATATTGTTTTTTCTTTGTTTTTCAGATGAAAAAGCCTGCTAATAAATATACTTGTATAAAATCCCTTTTTTGAAAAAATGAAAAGCACATTGTGTTATCTGGCTGTTTATGTATCCTCAAAATAATTTTTTATAATTTCAAGTACATATTGTCTTAGACTTAGATCTCACTCATTCTCTTCCAATAGTACCTATGGAAAGGATAAAATGAAGGATCATTCTGTTACTTCAGAAGCTTTTGTTATTAATCACTGCAATAAATATTATGAAAATTAAACCCTGAAATTCGAGAGAGGGCTTGAAAGTGACCTTTCTACACACTCATGCTACTCCCTCAACTAAATCATAGAACTGAAAATAAGTAACATTTTAGCTGTGTGCCAGTGGCTCATGCCTGTAATCCTAGCTACTCAGGAGCTGAGATCTGAGGATGATAGTTCAAAGCTAGCCCTGGAAGGAAATCTGTGATACTCTTCCCTCCAATTAACCACCAGAAAACCGGAAGAGGCATTTTGGCTCAAGTGGTAAACTGAAAGCCTTGATCTGAAGAGCCAGGGACAATGCCCAGACCCAGAATTCAAGCCCCATGACAAAGCAAAATAAAAAAGGGAAAAGAGGGAGGAAAAGTATCATTTTAAAGCTAATGTGCAGATATACACAAAAATTGTATAGAAATAAAACTATAACAGTCCCTGGACTAGCAAGGAGAAAGAGATTAAAGTGAAATAGCTTTCAATAATACATTTAGACAATCTATACTACGGGTAGGCTACTGGAATTCATATCACTAATTGAAGAGGTAGAATTTGAAAGGATCACAGTTCAGAACCAGTGTGCAAGGAAAGTAGAAAGAGTCTCATGTCATCCTAAAGCCTGGCATGTTGGAATGCATTTGTAATCCCAGCTACTTGGCAGACAGAAATGAAGAATTTAACCTCTCTTTGGCCTTTAGAAAAATTGATAAACTATGAGCAAAGACACTAAATGAAACAGTATATTCTAGTGGTAGAATACTTGTTCAGCAAACAAAATATCTGAATTCATACTCATTTAGTATGAAAGAGGAAAGAAAGAAAGAAAGAAAGAAAGAAAGAAAGAAAGAAAGAAAGAAAGAAAGCAAGAAAGAAAGAAAGAAAGAAAGAAAGAAAGAAAGAAAGAAAGAAAGAAAGAAAGAAAGAAAGAAGGAAGGAAGGAAGGAAGGAAAGGAAGAAGGAAAGAAAGAAAGAAGGAAGGAAAGGAAGAAGGAAAGAAAGAAAGAGAGAAAGAAAGAGAGAGAAACAAAAAAGGAGAAGAAAGGGATGAAGAAAGGGAAAAGAAGAGGTACAAAGCTTTGATAAAATACAGGACTGGTTTATACTGTTGGACCATTAGGAGTGTATGTCTAGTGCTGTTGCAGGTATGTTAAGGTTTGTGAGAGTTTATCATCCTGATGATCTTTCAATGACGAAATTGACTAACTACACAATTACCTGGGAAGATCCCTGCTGAGACCTATATTAAGTCATAGGTTAACAAAAAACAATATTTACAATGAAATATATTGAACAACCAGGCATCGTGACCAAAATTATTTTACCTAATTCAGAATATTTTTACATTCTGTATCACATGTACAAGTTCCTCATTCCCTTCTGTCTAATTACGTGATCTTTCCTTGGTATTGTTTTGTTTTCAGAACCATGGTATAACAGGGCATTTCTTGTATTTTTGTCTTCTAGTCTTTAGAAAGTATGCAGTTAAATATGCTTCATTTCTTTTTGTTAGAAAATTTAAAGCACATTAGCTGTAGTCTTCATCATAATTTTGTTATGATCTTAAATATGTTTTTATTTCTGGGATTTTACCTGTATAATCTCATTTCAATCTTTTCCAAAGGGCACTTTAGTGGAAGGAGGAAAATCAAAGTTGATTCTGGTAGAAAATTTCTTTTACTAAAATATCTGGTACATAGTAAGGTAAACAACTCTCAAATTATTCATTAAAGAAATGAGTTGAAAGTCTTCTTTTTACACACTAATACTCTTTTCTCAACAAAACCAGTGGATTTAAAATAACTAATATTTTTTTATGTTAATGGGCACAAATGTGCATGAATTTTCTAGAAATAAAATGATCACTCATGATACCTTACTGGTACTTCAAAAAATGCTTTCCAATTAGAGAAATAATCTTCACACTTTTTCACACAATGTGTATCTGCCTGGTAACAGAACCCCAAGCTAGAGTAAGGCAGCTAATAGCTATCTAATTGCTATCTAATTTCTGTTGTCTTTTTGCAATACTGCTTTCTTATCATATTGATTAGTATAAATTCCATGACCAGTATAAAATCACATTTGTAATAAAAGTTACTAGATGGGACATTCATGGATGAGGTGGTGTGGTGTTTCTGATGGAGCCCTGTCTGGTTCAAAGGAGGTGTTGGTATTGGCAGAGCATCTGTGGTGGAGCAGGGCAAGGCTTTGGGGGTGAAAGCGCCTGTGTAGGGATTTGAGACAGCAGGGAGGGGACAGGAAGGACTATACATGTTAGGGGCCGGGTCTCTTGTGGAGTAGGTGGGACTTTAGGATGGAGACTGGCATGTGGTTTGGTTTTCTGTGGAAGAAGGCGGTGTCACTGGGGAGGAGGCTCTTTGGGGCAGAGCTTTGAGAAGGAAGAACAAGGCTACACGGGAGGAGGTTACTTAGAGGAGGGTTTCTGGTGGAGCACTGTGAGCCCTTGTGGGATATGTAGGGTGGGGTTTCCCATAAGGCAGGGAAGGGCATGGAGGCAAGAGGCTGACAGAAGGTGGGGTTTCTGTTGCCAGAATGTGGAGCTCTGAGGGAGAGGCTTTTCAGGGTCTGGCTTTGAGAGGGCAGGGCAGTGCTAGGAAGAAGTGGGCTACTAAGGGGAGGGGTTTCTGGTGGAGAATGGCAGGCCTTTGGGAAGTGTTAGGGTGGAGGTAGGGTTTCTGGCAGAACAGGATGTAGTCATAATGTATGGAGGAGTTTTTCAATACCAGGGCTTTGTGAGAGCAGGGATACGATCCAGTGGACTAGACTAGTTAGGATGGGGTTTCTGGTGTAGCCAGTCACCACTTTGAAAAGAGGAGTAAGGTTGAGTGGGGATTTCAGTGTTGCAAGGCAGGAAAAGGACTCTGGACAGAAGTTCCAGTAGGGCAAGGCAGCCTTCAAAAAGGGACTTCAGTGGGACAGGGATTAACAGTTGAGCTTGGTGAGGCTTCCGGATAGAGGCAAACTATTGCATTGGTTTCCAGTGGAGCAATGTGGGTGTTGAGAGATGAGATAGTGTGGTGGGCATTTTCTAGTGGGGGTTTTGAAGAGCAGGTCAAGGCTTGGAGCCATGGGGCTAATTGGAGGAGGGACTCTGAGAAGGAATGGAAGGTCTACAAAGGTGTAGGATAATTATGGGCAGGGTATCTGGTGGAGTAGGGTGTGGATCTGAGAGAGGATGCAATAGGGGACAGGATTATCTGGGGAGCAATATAGGGCATTGAGAGAGTAGATATGGGAGGTGGAGAGGCTTGTGGTGAAGCAGGGCTAGCTTTCCAGGTAGGAGATGGGCTGTGTGAGAAGCTTCTGGCCAAGCAAAGCGGGGCTTCAAGAGCAGTTATAAGGACGTGGAGGGATTTTGGTGAAGCATGATGGGCTTTGTGGGAAGAGGTAGGTTCAAGGCTGGGTTTGAGAGGTTAGGCTACTTAGAAGTAGACTAGTTATGGGCGGAGTTCCTGATGAAACCAGGAGGGGCTCTAGGGAGAACTCTGGTTGGGGGTGGGGTAGGGAAAGGAGGAGCTTGTAGGTACTAGGATATGGGAGCAATGGGACTATGAGGGACTAGAGTAGTTAGGGGTGGAGTGTCTGGTGGATGAAGTGAGTATTTGAGGGATGAGCCTGATGTAGGCGGGGTGCTTGGTGCAGCAAGTCGGGACATGGGAGGAGATATGGATGTGGCCTGGTTTGTGGTGGTGCAGAGCAGGGATTCCAGGAAGGGGTGTAGAAGAAAGCTTTCCCTATAGCAGAGGAGAGCTTTCAGGAAGGAGTCTGGTTGCAATTAGGCCTTTGAAAGTTTATAGCAGGACTACTAGAGGATAGGTTATTTAAGGATGGGATTTTCAGGAAGAGGTTGACTGGAAGTGGGTTTCCAGTGGATCCAGTCCATTCTATGGGAAGAGGGGAGAGGAAAGGGGCAAGAGAGTGAAGAGTGGGGCTACAGAAAGTAAAGTTACTCTTAATAGGAACACCATTTTCTGTCAGTGTAGAATTATATTCCTTTTTTGTATGCGAGAGATATTGGAGAAAGTAACCAGGTAATAATTCCTTCCTCGTGAAATTTTTCTTTATTCCAGTTGAGTGAAAATAAAATCACATCAGGCTCAGAGGCACACAGTAGACTAAGACACATGAAGCCCTGGACTTTGTTACCAAGCACAACATTTAAGGACCACAACTAAAAAATTTAAAATGACTCACTTAGTCATAATGGACACCCTATTGTCTTAAAACTGTGAATGAATAGAACTTTTACTCTGATCATTTTAGAAATTCTAAAACTAAGTAAGTAGTAATGTTTTAACTTTACATAATATTGGCAAGTATACTAAAAATAATTAGGAAAATATAAATTTCTACACAGAATGTTTGTTCTCCATCATCAATTTTAATCTAAAAGAATTTAAAACTAGAAAATTGCCATATAATGAGATTGTAGCATGGTTTCTGTTCAGTCATCAAAATGGTGACTTAAGCAATGTTTCTTTATCATTGGATACATCGATGTTAAAACATATCTAAGAATGTGAAGCACTACAATACAGACCCTGAAGAAACTCAGAAGGATCTATGAAATGATGTTGGAATAAAACTAATGACTAATTACAGTATGAATTGATCTTCACTAGGCCCATAAATATTTTCCAGAAGAAAAGTCTACATTGAAAAATAAAACAATGAAAAGGAAGCAGGCAGACAGACTTGAAGTAAACATTATCTAATGAACAACATCTGTTGAGGCAAGATCAAAACGTCTTTTACCTAAGTTACAGTTACTGATGTATGTTCTTCCCTAATGCCAAATAACAAAGACACAAAAATGCAGTAATCATTTTCAAGGCATTAGACTTCACAGGAAGAATTCAATGAATGTATTGCTAGAAAGTAAAGATCAATGTCTAAGATAAAGATTGAAGGAAATATCCCCAGTTTCTGGCCCATCGAGTTGAGAGGGGTACAAGTCAAAGCACAAGGAGAATGGACAAAAGTACAGTAGTGCATTCCAGTAGTTCCCAAGATGCAATGATGAATTTAACAGCGGAGAAAATCAACATGATCATCACTGGACTTAGCACTGGAGAGAAGAGAGAAGAACAGTGAAAATCCAAGGAGAATTAGAAAGGATGCCCTTACATATTTGGCAGTAGAGTTCATGGCATTGAGATCTAAAATATGTGGAGATATTATAGGAAACTACTTGTGCTCAAATGGTGCAATGAGAAGCGATAAACTTATGATTTACAGGACATTGAATAATCATAAAGGTCTTGCTTCAGTAGTGCAGAGTTAAACCTTGATAAATTCTGTTTTGAAATACCTAACACACTATAAAACAAAGAGGATTCAAATTATATATAAGTGACTTGACTGCAACAGTAGAGTTCAAAAAAATCAAATCATATAATATGGATGCAAAAAGGTAGCATTATTAAGGTAATCTGTAAACAACACACATTTTATGTGAATAGTCCTGATTTAAAAAGATTTGTTTTCCTTACAGATTTTGGATGCACAAAAACAACAAAAAACAAAACAAAGCAAATGACATTGGCAATAGAGGTGGATGCCAGTATCTCATCTCAAGAGGCTGAGATTGGAAGATCATGATACACAGATGGCTGGGGTAGCAATCCACGAGATGTTTATGTTCAATTGTTCAATCAAACACAGAGTGAAACCTTGGTTCAAATATTACAGACTCAGTCAGTCATGAATGAAAAAACAAGCAAGATTTTGAGGCTCCCAGTCAAGTTCATTACTGCACACACACACACACACACACACACACACACACACACGGGGACTGAGAGAGGAAGAAGGAGAGAAAAAAAGGAATATTAAGTGCTTAAAAAAGTGAACCTATCTGCAGGAATATCCTAAGCATATTTTAATTAATAAAAATGAGGGAAACCATAGAGCCTATGTTTCTTAGAGTCTGGCTTCCTTCACAAAATATGATTTTTCCAAGCCTTTCCGTTTTCTTCAGAAAGGAGCTGTGTCATTCTTTCTGATAGAAGCATGAAATTCCATTGTGGATATATACCATATTTTCTTTTATTTTCAGGGGGTTGGGGGTTCCCGTCGTAAGGCGTGAACTCTGGGCCTGGGCGTTATCCCTCAGCTCTTCAGCTCAAGGACTAGCGCTCTATCACTTGAGCCACAGCACCACTTCCAGCTTTTTTCTTTTTGCTTATGTGGTGCTGAAGAATCGAGCTCAGGGCGTCATGCATGCAAGGCAAGCACTCTACCACTGAGACACCTTCCCAGCCCCACATTTTTTTGATTTTTCTTGATACATTCATCTATTGAGGAGCATCTGGAATGGTTCCATATCTTAGCTATGGTGGTAATGCTGCAAAAAATATAGTTGTGCTTGTAGTTTTAGTGTGTTTTAGCTTGAGATCATTTCGACAAATGCCCAGGAGTGGGATTGCTGGCTCTAAAGTTATGTACATTTGACCATACAAAGTGAGGCTAATTGAAATGAACTCCAAGACATGGAAACAACAAGTCTTTTTGTTTCAGATGTCTACCTTGATGTCGGTAAAGTAGTGTATCTAGATCTTATTTTATTTCATTTGTATTTTGCCATTGGCTTATCCCTGGCAATGTCTGTCTTGATTCTGGTACCTTCCATTTTGTATATACATTATCTGATTTGGAGAAGGAAAGGGAAATAACATAATAATAAAAGAATTACAAAGAGTTACCCATTGCAACAATGTATTCACAAGACACTATACTGGCAATGAACTTAACAACTTTGGGGTCAGGGGAGGTGTGGGGGTTCAAAGGGTTAGGAGGACAACAATAGAGTGGGTAACTATTCAACAAGTATGTACCTTACTCATGTAACTGTAACCACTCTGTACATTAACTTTAAATAAAATAAAATTTTACAAAGTGAGTGTACCCTAGAAAAAATATCCTTTTCAAAATAATACATCTGTAAAAGTACTTGTGAGGGATTCTAGAGTCAAGCTGTTAGACATGGAAAGGGATAGATTGAGAAGCCATCTCAAACAGCAATCAAAAGGCTGAGAGCTGTTCTCTGGAAAGGTCAAACAGTCAAGGAAAGACAGGGGTATGATTTATTACCTCAAGAGTATTTAAGTTAGAGCTGTTGGAAAATAAAAGTTTAAGACTTTGGGGACAAGATGGATGTCTGTGCTATGGTTGTAATGACTATTGCTCCCTTCTGCTCCCTAACAATAAAGGATTCAATGATCAATATGTATACAAACAATAAAACATGTTAATAGTTGTTACAACAAGCTAAATTGATGCCTTAGTTTGTGGACATAACTGTAGCCTCTCCCCTCCACCACACTAGTAGAATGAATATACAGCTTCTTAAGCAGGATTTTGGGATCCAGAAGCTAGCAATGAGGCTTTGGGTCCTCTGGTGTCTTCTTTCTTATCACTTCCTGTAATTTCTCAGTTCTTTGGCCAGGTATCCCATCATCTTTGCTGTTCCATGGTTGAGGTTATTGACAGTACAGATATTCTGAACAATTCAAAACAAACTATGGAAAAACACTTCCTCAGAGAAGATTCACAAACTTATAGGAGCATCTGGAAAGATACCATACATCAGCAGTCATCCTGTGATCCTCTAGCAATAAAGTATAATTCAGGAATATTTTTACTTCTAATAATACAAGAGATGGACAATTGTCCTTTTTGCCCATTTGTTATTTGGTATTGCATAAAATTTCAGGAATGCATGTACATTGTGAAATAATGTTATTTATTTCATAGGTCACAAACCTCTTCACTGGAGTGATGAACCTGTCTTATCTCAGTTGCCTGATTCAGACTTAGAGGAGTGTGAATTGCCTAATTATGAACATTTCTTCATGAAACTCAATAGCACAGAATGAAGTGTGAGGGTCAGGCCATTCCATACTTCTAAGGATTTCACATATATTAGAGTATTATACACCTACAGTGATCAGCACTCATGGGACATTGGTGTGTTATAATTTTCTTCAGACCAGAAATACGCTAGAGTTTAAAGTAAAATGATGGGCTGTACATTTTCAACAAGAGTGATGATTATCCCCTGCAATTATTCTCAGTGGAGAATCTTTCCTATACATTTTACTGACTTAGCTTCTACTCTGTGTTTTGCCATTATCAGGGACAGTCACACTGTATCTAGCTAAAATACTGCAGCAACCTTAGCTGCCCTTGAATTTTACATCCAATCTTGATACCAAGGTCAACTCCGCAACTCTAATCACATAGTTAGTGGACACCTGAACTTTTCAAGCCTGGTTAAAAATTCAGCTATCATTGCTCATTGCCAATGTTAAATATCTCACTCCTTTAGATTTATTGTGAATCTTCTTGTATTTCCAACACTGCCTTAGATGTTGGTTTTTGAAGTAGAACTTTTAGTTTGCATTTGAGGTGTTAGTGATGCCAGTTGAACTGCATCTATTATAATGTAAGTAATTTTGGCAAATGAACTTAATTTTGGCAACAGAAGAAGTGAATACACATCACTCACAAAAGTTTCTTTATGTGTATTGGTATTGCTTTATTGTGAACTTCCTAAAAGCCTGTCATGGGAGCACATGTTCCTAATCCCATCACTTCTGTCACTGAGACAAGGCTTGAAAGGTCCAGACCACTTGGCACTTCATAGTGAGAACCTTTCTCCAAGAAGGGCGAGAGAATAGCAAAAAGAGCAAATGAATCTTCCAACATGTTTTGTTACATGTTCTTTATACTTAGCCATTAAAAACACCATAATATTAATTTTTATGACTTCTTACCTACTCTTTTCCTCTTCTGAACTGTTTTATTTATGGATCTCTAAGAAATCACATAAAAATCATATAAAAATCTATATAAATCATATAAGAAAGCATAAACAATATTTGTTAGGGATATAAAACCTAAAATGAATAATTTCAGGGAATTATTAATCACATAAAATGTAATGCATACCTAAAATTGTCTCTTTATTGAAAACTTCAGCACTTGTAGTTTATTTATTCTGATAACAAAGATTATAAACCAAGTTACAATATTATTCGAAATTGAAAACAGAATTAGAAACATGAAGGGTAGCACTAAAGAATGCTACTGCTACCACTAATAGATTAAGAATGAAATTTAGATAAAACTACTCCAGAATAAAAGCCACAGGATAACTACAACATTACTGACTTTTTTTTTGTAAAGATAAATTTTCACAGTTATTAACATCAATTGAGTATATATTTCTTAAGGCCTTCAGGAAGGATGCTGTGACCATGTTGATGAAAGCTGACTTCTCTGGGACCTACTAAACAATGTGCAGACACCATTCCAAGCACTGCATCTACATTAGGGTAACTTTAGTGCTCATGACAATTCTTCAAGTTAGGAAATGAATTAAGTATTTTATTAAAAACAGAAGTAGGCAACAAGCCCAAACAAATTTCCCAAGTACCTAATACTGATCATAATTAGACCCATAATTCAAATCCAGGTTTCCACCAGGCATATCTGCGGATATTCTGTAAGTGTCACATTCATTACCTTTCAAGACCTATGGAGCAGATGAGCCCACATTATTTTCCTAATTATGGTTATAATGGCAATAACATTGTTACAGAATATATATATATATATATATATATATATTTAAATGAAAAGTGAGTGGGTAATGGCATTGTATGTGATCTTTATACCAAATAAAGATCGGTTTAATGTCTAAAGAAATACCTGAATGAACATCATTCAGCTTCCACTGTTTAGCATTCCTGGAGTGATTACTTAAGAAGAACAAATTCATGTAAAAGACACCTGTGCTGATGAACTCAGGCTTTTATCATTAAATACCTTGAATACACAGGGAATAGTTTGTTATGGATATATAATCCAAAAGGAATAATTTTTGTGACTAATTACTTTCTTGTTGTACCAAATAAAAATCTATTCCCTATTTTAAAACATATATCAATTTAATGGATATTAGTGTTATCAGTATAAATTATGCATGAATAATATAAATAATGTATTATGTTACACAACATATAAATGTTATATTTATAATATATGTATAATTACTGATATTCTATTACTACTATAAATAATATATGTATGAAATTGGTTTTAGTATTATACTGTGAAGGGTACAAAGAATGACAACTTTATTTAAATAAATATATTTGTATGCTTTAGTCACATAATTTTTTTGTGTGCCAGTACTGAGGCTTGAACTATGGTCTGGGTGTTGTCCCTGAGCCATTTCACTCAGACCGGCTTCATATAGCTATCTTCAGATTTCAGTCTCTAAGCAGCTGGGATTGCAGACATGAGTCATATTATTTTTTTTTAAATTCCATCCTTGGCAAATTCTTACGTAATTATTTTTGAATGTTCAATTATATTATGCTATTTCATTTCTAACCAATTCAGAATTAATAACTACTTATTGGGTAAAAATATATGTTGCAATAGAAATTGTAAGGACCCTACTATCCTATCAATTTTCAAAGATATTGCTAGTTTAATTCCTGGACAGACAAGTAGAAAAATTAAATTAAGTGCTCATAAACTATGTAATATATTACATAACATGTAAATGATATATTTATAATATATGCATAATTAGTGATATTCTATAATTACTATAAATAATATATGTATAAAGCTGGTTTTAATATTATACTGTGAAGGATAGATGGAATGACAACATCCCTATCTTAACTGTCCCATTTTCAACAGTAGACAAACTATGCTATAAACATATCTTCCAGAAAGCACACCTCTGAAATCACATGTTCAATCTTCATCGCTATGAACATCTTCTAAGATTGGCTATACTTATCCACTAGAGTCAGCTTACCACTTAAAACATTTTGTGATACTTTCTGGATAAAGTTGCTTGTACTCATCCTCATCAGCCTTTCAGCAACTTCAGTGCAGGACATTTTCTCCTGCTTAGCCTGTAGATGATATCATCCTTTGTTATTTCCCAGCAAAGAAATTGTGACTAGCAGGCTTGAGCATTGGTACATTCAGAAATTCTTTGGTTGTGAAATTTTCCTTTCCTTTCTTGGCAAGTGAGCTGGAATAATGAAAAATATTTAAGGCAACGTGTTTTAAGGTAAATGAAAACGTGCTGATTTGAAAATACTACAAATATTCATTCTTTAAGTTTATTTTTATTTCAAATATAATAGGGGTGGTTTTAGTGGTGCATACCTTTAAATCTATCTATTTAGATGGCTGAAAACAGGATCATAGTTTTAAGCTAGAACAGGTAAATAGACAATGAGTCACTTATCTTCAACTAAGAACCAAAAAGGTAAAAGTGGAGCTGTGATTCAAATAGAAGACTGCCAGCCTGAGCAGAAAAGAAAAGAATCTAGGCCCCAAATTTAAGTCATAGTACTAGCACATATACCATATATACATGGTTCCTAAAATATTCAAAACCTGGTCATAGATTAAATGTGAGGTGTGCAAAAGTATGTAATTCTGAAATGACTCCGAGGTATTTTGACAAGACAACTGGAAGTGTTATCATTTAATCAAATAGTAATGAAGGATTGGTTTGTAGATATAGATCAAAGCTCACTTTGGGATATTCTGAGTTTGTTAAAATCAGTAGCTAGGAGTTGTCAGTAGCCATGATGCTATTAAGGACTTGAATTAAAGAAAGAACAGAGCTGGAGAAAAAACAAATAATTATATACTCAGTGGTAACAACCATGAGAAGGAATATTATAGAACTAAACCCTGGGATACAAATATGTAAAACATGACAAATGAAGAAAATCAATAATAAATATGTAATGCAGACTTATATTGATAGGTATTTTTAATGATTAAGGCTTAAGAAGTGATTGTGTGATTAAGTAAAATTTAAGAAATTGGTAAAGTCAACTATCCCTTGGGCCAACCATAGCTGATAGTTTAAGTAAAACGGGGCCAGAATAGTGTGTCTTGATTTACCAAAGTGAAAATAGGCCAATATTTGGAAAGTCAATTGTTGGACATGTGGTTGGAGTGACAATTACTGCAGTTTGTTCAAGTGTCAGTAGAAGGGTACAGTTTTAGCACAATGATAGAAATCTTTCAGGGATCTGGTAGATTTTCAATCTGTTTTTAATTTTCCTTTTTTTCTGAGAACCAAAATATCATTACTGGAAGCCCGTCCCAAATTTTGCCTTTGGAAAGTTATCAGATATTCAGTCTATCACATGCCCAAATAATAGAGAAAGGGAACAGGTCTACATTGAGCACGCACAGTAGACAGGTCTCTGGAATTTCTCAGGAAGATCCTTCTGCCATTGTGGGATGGATAGGGCTGCATAATATACAAAATAGACATCATAGATTGAAAGTATTCTGCTAAGTTGACACTTGAGATTTGGATGATTTAACTGCATTGTATCGAATTTTATGAATCAGTAAATCAGATTTTTTATACCATATGATGTTACTAGACTGTGAAATGCATGCTTATTGCATTTCCTTTGTATAACATATAGTATGTTTTGAAATTTGTTATAAAACGTTCATCTTTTTTTAAAATATTGATTACTCCTAGTTCTCAAGAGTGGGGAAATGCCCTGGAACTTTGTAACTTGAAGTCATATGTGGCCATGTGTCATATCCTATTTTCCTTGTACAGATTTGGTAATAAATTATATGTAATTTATTTTTTTTATTTTTATTTATTTTCTATTGCAGCACCTGGCTACGTATAATTTAAACTGTAGTTTTCTTCAAGTATTTTATTCTAAACTGAAGGTTTTTCTTACAAGCTTTCTAATAAATATGTAATCTATTCAATTTTGAAAAGTACTGATGTGCCTCCTACTTATTTGTGACATTTCTGAAATCCAAGTTCCTCTGTGTATCAGGGTGGATACCTTTGTCTGTAGCAAGTATTGTTGAATACATAACATCTGGCTACATAGAGAACAAAGGATGTGAAGGGACACGAGCCAGATAAAGAACTTCCAGGACGATTCAAGGCACCTCATGTACTCTCTGTGTAGGTGGATAGGGAGCACAGAAATTCTTGGATCACAGTTTCCAAAAGGCAGAGAACCACATCCATGGGCATCATTTTCCTATGTTTCTCTTTGTGTAAGAAGAATGAAACCTGGTATTATCCTGTGGTAGAGAAATTACTCAGAGATTCAAGTATTTTTCTTTCAATATGTTGCTTGTTCCTAACTCTAAAATTAGGAAGTTTGTTAATACATAATATATTTTATAATATATTTAATATATAATGTATAATATATTGTATATTATAATATATATTATATAATAGCTGACAGTGTTATATATTCATAAGGAAAAATACAACAAACTTATCAATGTCCATACTTTCCTAGCCATGATTAGGTTCAGTAGAGTTAGGTGCATTACATCTCAACAGGAAAGTCGACTGAAGTTCTGATGACCTTGAGCTAGATAAGGAGAATTCCTGTAAAAGGAGGCTCTCCTCAATTATGAGAAAAGATGTTTTTAAGCTTTTTTGTTTGTTTGTTTGTTTTTATTTTGGCCAGTCAAAGGGCCTGAACTCTGGGCCTGGGCACTGTCATTCACCACTTCTGCTCAAGGCTAGTGCTGTACCAATCGAGGCGTAACACCATTTCTGGCTTTTTCTGCTTATGTGGTGCTGAAGAGTCGAACCCAGGGCCTCATGCATGCAAGGCAAGCACTCTACCACTGAGCTACCTTCCCAGACCAAGTTTGGAAAGTTTTGATATGAGGAATTTGGCATTTGCTTTGCATCGTTGATTAGTAATGAATAAGCACCGTTTTACTCCTAATTTTTGTCTCCTTTTATGTTCCCTAAACAGTTACACATGATCATCATTCCATGTCATATCTTTAAGACCTTCTTTTATTTCTTTTATCATTATTGTTTTTTGTTGTTGTTTTGCTGATCCTGAAGCTTGAACTCAGGTCCTAGGCAGTGTCCCTGAGCTCCAGCCTAGTACTCTGCCACTTGCGCCACAGCTCTATTTTGGGTTTTTTTTTTTGCCTTGGCTTGCTTTGAAGCATAATACTCAGATCTCAGCCTCCTAGGTAGCTAGGATTACAGGTGGGAGCCACCAGTGCCCAGCAATTCCTTCTCTTTTAGATATTATTCTTAAAGCTTCCTATCCAAGTTCGCTCCTAAGGTAATAAATGCACCTATGCCAATAGTTCCTTCAAATTCTAATCTCCTGTTATGGCTATGGTGTGTCTTTTCCATTGTATCCTGAACCAACTTCACTGTTCTCTTCCTAATCCATTATTCTAGATGTGTTATTAATAATTACCCAAATTTTGTGGCTATAAGCCCTAAATCACTCAACTATTAATTTCATTTAAATTTTTTCAATATGATTGTTCCTCAGTACAAATCTGAGCTTATACTCACCTCTTGGGCCTACCTCTTGGCATGAGCAGAGCCTAGGCCTATTCTACCTCAAATGCAAGAGGTTAGTAAGAGAATAGCCTACAGTATTCCTGCTTAAGAGTCAGGACATGTAGTTGAGTGCCTGAAAGAAGCAATGCATTCCTGGCAAGGGAATGGGTGATAGAGACAACAGCCTAGAGAGCAAACTGACAGTCACAACATTTAATAACTTCTCTTTGGAGAAACTGATCTCCTGCAAAGTGGCAGTGAGATAACTCACCTAGTGAATTTTCATATATGAAATAAGTTGTCATGTTTCACTACACAACTTACTTGTAGTCAAAGAGAGGGTAATTCTTTTGTGTCCTCCTTAGGCCCAGTCACACTTAATCTCCATCTTAGACTTTGCTCATAGTCTATTCCTACCAGAATGTCCCTGATGAGGATGAAAGTGTGAAAGTGTAATCTCTTGGCTTCTTACTGGCCCTGTGGGAACTGAGGCCACTTAGTTTTGAACCTGTTCCTTCTGACAATGGGAAAGCTCATTCTCTGAATTGTGCCCTAGTACCAAACCTTTTCAGAGAAAGTTAAGGAATGACAGATTCTGCCTGAGGGAGTGAGTTTCTTCAATTCCAAAGAGGTCAATTAATATCTGATTCTAAGGCACAAGTGGAAGTTCTTCGCCAGATCCTCGAAGCTGGAGTGGATGTTAGCGCAGACTCCAGGCCCTCCTCATATTTCTCCAGCTCTTTCTCATGAACCAAAAGGTTACAGGAGTTGAGTTCAGAAACAAGGAGAAAAGAGAGTAGCAGAAGAATCATTGGCAGGGGGAGGAATTAGAAACGTTGGGGGAAAGAAGGGCTCAGAAAATCTAGGATCACTCACATTTGGGAATTACATCATAAGATTAGGGAATAAAAGTAATAAATTACTACCTAAATTATTAACTCGACTACTCTATATTACAACTGTTGTGTCAAAAGGTAGCTGTCCTAATTCTATTTTGATAAGAAAAACGGAGCACATTCTTTCCTCACAAAGTACTACAGAGTATCTTCATCCATAGCCCAGGTTGTTCTTACTCTCTACATCTGTTACGTTCCTTTGCTGGATTCAGTCAATGACACTTGAAAGTGTTATCATCTTCAGACATGTAATCACATTTTCTTCTAATCCATTTGTTATCAAATAAAACATATTATGTGGAAATATATATCTATGGTAAATTTTCTTCCATGGCATATTTATTTGATGATATTAAGTATTATTTTAATAGTTTCATTTTTAAAACTTGAGGGAAATGTTTTGTTACTATTAGCACTAATTATTTGCACATTTTTTTGTATTTTTCCATATCTGTGTATTTCTTATTAAGCTTCTAACATTGTCTTTTTCCCCAACTGTTGCCTTCTTAAAATTGCAACTTATAAACTATATATGAAGGTTCTATATGTGTGCATTGATATATTTAATTTTGATATAATATCCATATATTATATGATATCTTCAACCTATTGTAACTGCTCTGAAAATAAATAGGGAGGTCCATCATTAAAGCAAAACACAATGCTAAAAAAAAAAACAGTGAAATTAGGATTAGGTATATATCCAAAAATATTTACCAATGATACAGTAGAAACATTCACTTCTCTTATATACCAGAACATATTTAAGTTATGAAGAGCACATTTTCTTTATTCCCTCTTTCTGGTCCATCTAGGTTGGTTACACAGCTTGGTTGCCATGAATATTGCTGCCATGGACATGGATGCTCATTTTAATTTATATTACTTTAATACCTAGTTGCGGTAAAGGTCATCAACATAAGTGTCTTTTTGGTATTGTGTAAACTTCCATTATGATTTCCCTATGAGTTGCACTAGTTTACAATGTCACAAAACCAAATACATTTCCTGATTTATTTCAGCCTCTCCAGAAGTTTATTTATCTGAGTGGTGATAGATATTCTGGTGTGTAAGATGGGATTTCAATGACTTTCCTCTTTATTTTCCTATGTATTTCCTATGTGGATTCGACTCTCAAACATTTCATTTATTCATTAAACACTTACATTTGTACTTCATTACTGATAAGTGTCTTTTCGTTTGTTTTGGTATTTGATCAATTTTTAAGTTTTATAATATTTGATTTTTTTCCCATTCCTAATACTCACTTTAGTAAAAAGATTTTTTTCATTACAATGGTGCACAATTAACTAAAAACAACTGATTGTACATTTATACCACTGGATGTTTTTGTTTGTATTTACAGCCAGGAAATTATTCCAATAAAGATGCTGAACTTCATTCACTAGATATACTGAAAGGATAGTATCTCATATTGGCCTAAACTAATTTCAGAATTAACTGTCACAGCCTGGGCCACAACAGTCTGAGCTATGTAAAACCACTAACACAGCACAAACTGCACTTAAAGAGAGCAAAGGGCTTCATACAAGTTAGAAGAAATGCAACACGTTCATGAAGAAAATGTTGAAGTTCACAAGAAGACCTTAGGAATCTGAATATCAAGAAGATCAACGGATAAAAGTATTTAGAAGTACAACTTTAACACTCAAAATTGGGAAGGGGAGACAACCACTAGATACCAAAACTCAATGCTGAAGGGAAGGAGTGTTTTACCCCAAACCTCAGCTGTGTTTGACTATCTCACACCAAACACACACACACACACACACACACACACACACACACACACACACACACACACACACACACACACACACCTAGTGAGAGGCCTTAGCCAAAGTACAGGCATTCTGGACTTAGATTCCATTTTGAAGGCCTTTACCGAAAGTATCCATTGTGAAGGCCTTTACTGAAAGTACCCATTGTAAATAAAGACTTTCACTGAAAGTTAGAACTCAGGTTCCTGGAAAAACTTTGAAATGTCACAATAATGTTCTGCCCATGACTTCCCTAGCAATAGCCATCAACGGATGACAGGAAGGTACATAAAGCTACAGATGTTTCTTAAGATAGTTAACAGTTTGCTGCTTACTGCTTAGTCTGTGCACGCTAGCCAATAAGATTCTTACAAGATTCAGTCACTAAATGTCAACTAATCATGGAACCCCCCTTACCTCAACCCTATACCCTAAAAAAACCCTGTTAACTGAAGGGTTGTGGCTCTCAACTCTGACCCACTGCAATGGTGACGGTTGTGAGTCCAGGCTCGAGCTTGCAATAAATGACTCTTGTGTGCTCGCATCAGAACTGGCTCCTAGGTGGACTTTGGAGATCCTTATCTCAGAACAAGACTAGTGTACATAGAGAACCCCAGGGGCAGCTATATCTGGGACAATGACATGTTTTTCCTCTTCCTTTTAGATAATCAAATGTGATGTTGCAGTTGGCTCCACAGCTGCCCCACATCTAAGCAGGAGGAAGGAAAAGATGCCTTAGCCTGCAGGATGGCCTTGTGTACCCCTGGCTTTCTGTGTAAGAATGCAGTTCGTGGTTCCCTAAGCAGTGGTGGCCAAGCTGAAATGGGGGTAAGCTTTGCCTGGAGGATGGCACCCTCTGAGCATCTCCGGGAAGGTCTCTCAGTTGCTTGGAGAATTTGACTCCTGTAGTTGGACATGGCAGGAGGAGAGCAGGAATCCAGAAGATGGGAGAGGCACAGGAACTAATGCGCCTCTCCATGGAGACTCCTCAGCCATGCTAAGGAAGTTCACAACCCGCACGTGGCGGCCACTCTGCAGGTCCCCAGAGGCCCTACTTGTCTGGGGAGCAGTGTCTAGTCCTGATCCAGAGCTGGAACTTCCCCAGTGGTCCTGGGCCTGGCTGGGCTGGAGAAGCCCCTACCAGCCATGTTTTTCTGCCCTCCTGCTCATAGCCTCCTAGCAGCTGCCCAGTCTGTAGCACCCAAACAGGCCAGCTCCATGGGGCAGGCTAAGGCTGTGCTGGCAATTCCTGGTGCCTGCTTCAAGGCAAGAGAGAGGCCTAGCCCTCAGTGGAGCTGGTCCTCACTCACTTCCAAGAGCGTCCACAGAGGCATGACAACCACAGCCCCAGCGCTGCTGCCCTCCCTGCCCTCAGAGTTTACCTATAAGTCCCTGCCTTTGTTCTTGAAATTCTTTTGGCACTGGTTGTCTCATTTCTCATTGTCTGTTTGGGTGGGACTTGAGACTCCTTCCTCTCCTCACTAAGCAAACAGGCCCCAGCTGATTCACCCCACATTCTGCACCTCACAGACACAGGCTGATGCTGCCTGAGCTGCTGGCCTAGTGCCTCCTTCCTCCCTTCACAGCTTTTGCCAGGGCCTCCTATACTCTCCCCACTGCCTCTAGCCACAACCCCTGTTTGGTCTCCCCTGAGGCCTTCCTCCTCCCCACACAGCCCCCATCCCCAACCCAAGCAGGGCCACTGCTCTGGTGGAAGACAACTGTGGGCCTGGCCCAGCAGAATCAAAGGTGTCACAGTGTGCAGCCGGCTGATTGGAGGCAGCATAGGTCTCTGATCACTGTCTTTCACTTCACTTACACAATATTAATTGTATTAATTTGGTATGTAAGATTGGATCTGGCAACTTGTTATTAAGCCTTTGCAGAATAGCTGCTAGAAATATAGTCCCAAAATGCAGATTGAATCTTTTTTTAATTCTTTCGAGATTCAGAGATGTTTTAAGTAGTTATTGTAAGGTATATTAAATATGTAGGTTTCATTAGGTAGCCGATGAAGAGAACACCACATGCTATTCAGGCAGGCGAAGTCTATTTATCGAACTGCTGCCCCCACCATGCATGGTGGAGAAGCATGGCTGATAAAGGAAAGGAGGGCGGGAAAGGAAGACGTGTGACCCACCTCTGGGCCTGGTTTTCAAGGCCAGGGACAGAAAGAGGTGTGGCAAGGTGGGGGAAAGTTGTGGCCACACTGGATCTCAATGTGACCTAGCTGGAGGAGAAGCTGACTGCTTCCAGCTCTGCCAGTTACCTAGGTAACAGATACTGGGCAGAAACTTAGCCAAAAGAGAGGGAGGTGTCCCTGTGCAGACCTTACATTTATAACCATCATGAACTCTTATTTCCATAGCAGAGTGTTATTCCAAAAATATTTGCTTATGCATCTGTTATCAATTATTTACAAGACTTGAAACATTTAAAGTTTCAAATATTACAAGAAGATCTTTGATTGATGTTGAATGGATGTGAGTAGGTTGAGCTGTTGCATACACATTCGTGTGTGTACGTGTGTGTGTGTGTGTGTGTGTGTGTGTAGGGGTGGTTATGTGTATCATTGAAATAAAGGATAAGGAACTTGTTTCCTTTTTCTGTGATATACATTATCGTGTTTCTTTGTTGGCGGTGGGCTCTGATTGCTTGTCATTGCCTGATGTGCTTATTCCAGGTCAATTTTTCAATTAAAGCTTCTTATTTATTATTGAGCATATAGGGCTCTGATATTGCTTTGTCTTTACTCTGCCATATAAGATCTCCTTTTCCTCTTAAAATATTAACATTCAATATACATTTTACCTCCTGACTGATTTTCCTCTTTAGTTTGCATTTTGAAATAAGTATTATAAGGTCTTTGATCTCTGTATTCATGAAGAAAAACCATTTTGAAATTTCTGTTTAATGTAATAACAGCTGGACACATTTGTTAGTAACAAGATCTTAAAATTTCTTTTGTAGTTTTAGTTTAAAATACCCTCCTCCATGTTTTTAGTATGGGGAGACAAACACTTCCTAGTATCCATGATAACAGTTTTATTCATTAAAATATCAGATAATTCATAATTTTGAATATGTCTAGTGTCAAATGAATACATTTGCTCAGTGATTTGCTTGATAGACTCGTGCCCAAAATACCACTCAGAGGGGCTGAGAAGGTGGATCAGTGGTAGACAGCTTATTTTGAATGCACGAGACCCTGGGTTTGATTCCTAAGCACCACCTAAGCAGAAAAAGGTAGAAGTGGTACTGTGGCTCAACCTTTAGAGCACTAGTCTTGAGCTGAATAGCTGAGGGATGGCAATCAGGCCCAGAGTTCACCACCTCTGACAAACTAAATCAATAAATAAAACTCATACTGAAGTACATTAATTTCATAGGTTGATTACCATTTTAGTTAGGGGCAGGCTGCCAAGATATAGCAGACCTTTGTCACAAAGCTTTAGGAAGAATGTCAATACCTTACAAGTACTAAAAACAAAAAGTAAAAAATTAGCTCTGACAACATATAGAATCTCCACTCAAAGAGAAACAAGTACTAAGGATGAACTACTTTTTATAAAATTTCTTAAGAGATTCTGGCTCTACATTAATTATCATATAATGTGACCTTTAAAAATTCCATAGGTGGGCCTGAGTCTTAAGGGCCCCTACAAAAACTGGAGGAGAGGATCATTAACCCAGATTTTTAAAATTGTTATTGGTAAGGTAGTGTACATACAGATCAACATTTTATAAGTCGATAATGAGTTCATTTCTTGTTTCAAAATTTCATCACTTCCTTTGCTCTCTCTGATTTTCCCTCCAGTCCCTGTCCACACATACTGTTTACAGAGTACAACTGCTGCATTAGTTTCCTGGTTCTCCTTGAATTTCTTTGGCTCCCTCGAAGCCCATAAATGGATAAAGAACAAAAAAATCCATCTTGTATCCAATTCCTGGAATTCATTGAAATATAAACATCAGTAGTTTTATGAGAGTGTCAGACTCTTTCCACACATCCTGAACACTTATACTTCCTGCACCCAGTCATAACTCCCACCGGTTTCTAAGGTCTACAAAGTAATTCTTTTTACTTTCCACAGAGGAAGAAGCTGAGAGTCAGAAAGATTAAGTAATTTACTGGAAATACTGGGCTGAGAATAATGGTTCATATCTGAAGATAGTTTAAAACCAACCCAGGTTTATGTATCCATTACATGTTTATCTACAGTTAACCAGAAGAAAGCGAGAATTGAGTATTTCCAGTGGTAGAGCTAAAATGCCACCAGACTTGAACGGAAAAACTAAAGGAAAATGTCAATATGATGATTTTCAAATACCAGTTCTGTCCCATACATAATCTCAGACAGCACACACACACACACAATCTCTCTCTTTCTCTCTCTCTCTCTCTCTCTCTCTCTCTCTCTCTCTCATTAAAAAAGATGTTACTACTGAAATCCAAATAGTTTTTTTTATTTTTGTAAGTTTTAGTTTTAGCCTTACTGAGGTTTGACTTGACAGTTTCTCCTGATGAGCCACAACTTAGAACTTTGTTATAATTATACCCATGTCTGTATTCAGAGAAACATTCTCCTAGTTAAGTCCTCCTTTTCCAGCAATGATAAGTTTTTTCTTCTTGGCCCAGTTTCTTCTTTTGGGACTCAATATCTTAGACTTTTCTGTCTTGCATGGTCTATAAGTTCTTTGATCCAGTAGATCTCAGCCATCCTAATAACCAGGATTATAGGTGGTAACTAATGTACTGGACAGAACCTGCTTTGGGAAAAATGTTCTAGGTTCACCATTCAGGGGAGGTTGTTAGTATTCGCCCATAATCACTTTGTCTTCAGAATTGGAAACTTGTTAGGTACAGGAATTCAGGGGAAGCACACACTGTGTGCTATTTCATACTTTTTAAAAATTTAATGACAGCTTCCACCCATTGTTTACTTTAAGAATTGTGTGAAGAGAAAGATTGCCCCAAGAGACAGAAGCACTTTACTATCTGTTGCTTTCAAAACACAGGAGGAGGAAAATAATTTCTGAAGGAGCCATATAGCCTAGACACTGAGTTCTTAGAAACTCAAGCTGCCTTTTATCTTACCTTCAACAAAGAAAGTCAGAGACTGCAGTGGCTTGTAAGCTCCATTTATATTCCTGAGCATGGGGTTCCCTTTCCCTTTGCCCTTCTAACCCTTTACATCAGTGGCAGGTGGGAAGATGGAACAAGAATGCTTAGAGTTTGCGCCTGGGATTTAAAACTTCATTTTGTGATCATAAGCATTCCACAACGTCTTGAATTGAATATGAGGGGCAGACGGAAGTTAGGTGAGGAATTCAGAAACGTATAGCTACTTCTTGGCTATCTAAACTCATCCCTTCCCACCCCTCAGAATCATATTCCCAACTGTGTAGATATCCTTACACTCTGTTCTCCTGGAGTTTGAGTATGGGGAATCATCTGCTTCTTATGTGTACTGCTTTACAAGTGGAGATTTTTCTCTAGGCTCAAAATGATTTCATTGATGGGGACACTGTGCAATAGGCTAAACAGGGTTTCCTCATGTGTTCAAACCCTAGGTAGGACTACTAAGGGCTCAATATAATCAAGGCTCATTTGCTGTCAGTGGTATTGCTCTGAGGAATTACTGTCAATGTTGCCCACAGTACCTAGTCCAAGGCCTTTTAGAAAGACTGCAGACCCAAACTGCTTGAGTATCTGTGTGAGATAATCATCATTGAGCAACTATGTTCCATGGTTTGTGAGACATTCACTTCTGTGAGCATATGCATATGAGGGCTCAAGAAGAGAGTAACTTGGAAGAAAGTTCTTAGGATGCAAAATGTCCGCTAGAACAATGGAAGCCCATGGCTTGGCATGCTTATGTTTTAACCTGTGCACTGAACTAACAGGAAAAAAGACACACTAAGAAATCTGCCACTTATACCAAATAAAGAGATATAGTGAAAGTCAGAGAAAGGACATTGATTTCATGGTAATCATGACAAACAACACCTTAGCACACCCTCAGAATACTAATCCATACTCACTTACTTTTCTATTCATCCATGTTACTAGGTGTGAGTTGTATTTAGAAGTCCTCAGGGACTTCAAAACCGGAAGATCTAGGGGAGAACCTAAGATTGGTCTGCCATTTGGGACATAAAATAACTAGTTTGATGAAAGCCCTTAGTAGTGTCCTACAAATATGTGCATTTACCGTACTATATTTGATAAGTATCCCCTCACTAAATTATCTTTGGTTGGATCACTTGTTGACATAGCTCCACTGTGACTTTACTTTATTCTGCTGAACCAGAAATGGAAAAGGAGAGATTGACCACAACAGATTTACATCTTTCTCAATGAGCAGTGAATGGCAAGTGGTATTTAAGATGCTTCCCATGTTCTCAGTTAGCTAGTACCACCTTGGATTACAGCTAAAATGTTGATAAACAGATACAGAACTTACATGAGCTTGTTGTGCCAGATTCACAGCTAGAGATGTAGATGAGAAAGTGAAAGGGTTTTGTGTGAAAGCCACAGGTTTATATGAAGCACAATTCAAAGGATGTGGAGATGAAGCAAGCTACTGGAGGGAAAAGGAGAGGCAGCTGAAGCTGATGAGCACCTAGAGACAGAAGACAGAGTAAGTTTGAGGCCAACTGGACATCAAAGTAACCCATCTGAATTACAAGAGTCTGACTATCCAGAGCCACAGAGAGAGGTTGGAAGACCAGCAAGTGATCTTGCCCATTTCTAGGGAGCTCCCAGGGTAAGAATTGGTACCTTCCCACTGCTCCTGAGCACATATCAGATCCCTTGTTATCATGATAATTGACACTGGAGAGTTGTATGAGGTGATTGCAGCTCATTAAGTGGAGCCAGTTCTGCAGCATTGTGGAGTGTGGTCTCTCTGGATGCTTAGGGCAAAGATCCTATAGCTAATGTCAAAGAATGCAATCTACTTGGAGTAGACATTTATAGATGGTACATGCCTGAACACAACAAGCTGATAATGAGTTGCTAGAGGTAGTTCCCTGAAGATCTAACAGCCAAAACTGGAGTGGCAAACGAAGAGCTCTGCACTACATCAGTCCACCATGTCAATTGCTTCTACCCTAGTACTGGGTACCCAGTTTGCACACCCATGACCTTGTTACCATGATTGCGCCCTACAAATCTTCACAATTTTTATCTTTCAGTTTATTTATGCTTCCTTGTCCCTGCTAAACTGTTCTGGATGCCTGTAGTAGCTACCACAACCCCTGCAAAGCTGTTCCTGCCACTGCAGCACTGCAATTACAGTCACAATTACCCTTTCCCTTGTATCCTAGTCTCTGCTACTCTTTCCTGTTACCCATAATTCTTAGCAACACGGTTCCAGACACCTGATCCCTGACACCCCTGTCTGTGATACCCCATTCCCAAACAAAGTAAGGCAAGAGTGGGCACAGACAGTCGACTTGGGTATTCCTCTTGCTGGCACAATGGACAAGTTATTCCTCAGGTATTTAACATGAGGGACTAACTTGTGCTGAAAAGCAAAGAGGTTACTCAGGGGTAACTAAAATCTAAGGATATCAACTTGTAACTTGTTGCTAGGCATAGCAGGCCCTAAGATGAAAGTTAATGAAAAAAGAAAATTTTACAAAGAATATAGGGAAGATATAAAAGGTTTAGCTTAGTCTCTTCCACTAGTGATCTGAATTATTTTATGACATAGATATGTAACTACTTTGCAGTTTTAGAATTTTATGAAGATGCACTTTTATGTGGTACTTATATTAATTTATGGAATAGTTGCATATGATCACATTAATGATATTCAATATTTTATTCTCTATGATATGATCATGAGTCTGCCTTTGGCAATATGAATTGAGCTCTCTAACAACAAATGTAATTTAATTGTCAAATACTACAAGGAGATTACTGCGGCTAGTACAAAAATATAAGCTGGAACAAGAAAAGCTACAAGTTAAAAAAAAGCTACAAATAAAGCTACAAGATTGAAGGGATGGGGTCAGTGGTAAGGGCTATGATAAAAGAAATTCTTCACCATGGAATCTTGGAAGAATAGAATAAGTTTTGTTGAATTTCTAGCTTTTTAAACCTTCTTAGACAGCAGAACATGATTTTTCATTCTTGCTTTTTGGAACCTCTTTAATGAGTGGTTTAACAAAAATTATCAAAATGACTTTGAAAAATCACTGATGTGGAGTTCCGGGAAGATGATGGAGGAGAAGCTGGAATCTGAACAAGCTCTCGCATAGAAAGCAGTTTTAGAGTTCCAGTGAACAGCCTAAGCCAGAGAATCACACCAAGTGTGCCATCTCAGGACAGAGAGTTAGGCCAGAGAGGGGAAACCTAGGCAGGGAGACACATCTGAGGGCTTGCCAGCAGCCGCTGCAGCAGCGGTGGCGGCAGTGACGGCAGGGCACCATACTTGAGCCACAGAGAGTCCAAGACGAAGGAGCCAGATGCAGTGCGCGAGCGGATTCTACTCAACACCAGCAAGAACTGCAAGGAGCAAACATCTTCATCCTGCAGTTCACAGAGCAGAGACGACCCAGGAACCCAGACTTGGCATGAGTAGAAGCCCAACATCCTCACTCCTTCCCAGGGAGCAGAGGAGGGAAGGCCACCCACCCCCAGTACTGGAGATCTCCATCTTGGATACCGACAAAGCTCAGCGGAGCTGCTAGCTCCAACTCAGGCCTTGGAATAAAACGAGTCATTTAGCAGGTCACCAGAACTTAACGGCGGCATGACCTGCCAGACTGAGCTCCACCCAGGGAAAAACACCGAGCTCGGGAGCAAGCCCTAGGAGTGGCTTTATTCACTGGGTAATCAGAGCCAGAGGCTGCCCCTCCCTCTAGCAGCTTAGACAATCAATTGAAATTCAGTAAGCAGAAACCCTGAGAATGGCTCCAGGCTGGGCTCTATGAGTTTTTCACAAAATAGCCCCAGGGAAAAGCTACTGTTTGTTGAAAGGCCTCAACTCTACCCAGAACCTAGCCTCCTCACTGCATCCCCCTCTTTTGTGATTCTCAAAGCGGATCAGCCTCCCATTAAACTAACCTGGGAGGAGGATCTCAAAATCCTGGGTAAAGCAGAGCATTTTTCTGCCTGTTCGAACAAACTGACTTAAGAAAGCAACCAAGCCACAGGACCACAAGAGGATCAGAGACTCCAACAAGAGGCTGGTTACAGACACAAGGGAGATACAGGATTTTTCCCACCCCTCCAAAAAAATCAAAGGAAGTTTTCTTCTTCTTCTTCTTCTTCTTCTTCTTCTTCTTCTTCTTCTTCTTCTTCTTCTTCTTCTTCTTCTTCTTCTTCTTCTTCTTCTTCTTCTTCTTCTTCTTCTTCTTCTTCTTCTTCTTCTTCTTCTTCTTCTTCTTCTTCTTCTTCTTCTTCTTCTTCTTCTTCTTCTTCTTCTTCTTCTTCTTCTTCTTCTTCTTCTTCTTCTTCCTCCTCCTCCTCCTCTTCCTCCTCCTCCTCCTCCTCCTCCTCCTCCTCCTCCTCCTCCTCCTCCTCCTCCTCCTCCTCCTCCTCCTACTGCTCCTCCTCCTCTTCTTCTTCTTCTTCTTTGGTACCTTATACAAAAAAAGTTTTTGTCTTTTCTAAAACTTTTTTTAGTCTTTAAATTTTGCCTTTTTTTGAAAAAAAACTGTTTTTCAGTAATTGTTTTTTTTTCCTCTTATAATTTTTATTTTAGGGATACGTGAATGTGCGTTTTTCTTTCTTTTTTGTCTTCTTTCACTTTTTTTTTCTTTTTTAATTATCTTTTTGTTTTTTGTTCAGCTCTACTGAACTTCTGATCTTTTTTTCTTCCTTTCTTACCCTTTCCACATTTTTCTCTCTTTTGTTCTTCTTTATGTGACTTAATTGTTGTCCTGCACATCCTCAGATAAACTCATAGTTAACTAGTAGTCCCTATCCCACATTGTGTACACACTTAATCCACAAATTTATTTCTCAATTCAAAACCTCTGAGACTTAAATTCCTTAATAGCAGTACTACCTCTTTATACCTATATAATATTTTAAGCATTTTTATTTTTAAGTTTTTCATATCTCCTCTATGTCCCTGCCCTTTTCTCAATATATTCACGTTCTTCTCTAAATAGATTATTTTTGGATCTCCATAATAGTATTAAATTTTACTTTTCTATTTTTCTGGTCTCTTTTCTTTTCCCTTTCCCTTTCTTCTTTTCTCTCTCTCTAAACTTTCATCCTACCCAACCTATTTCCTGCTTTGAGATTAGGACTTAGTTAACTCTCCCTGTGCCTCCCCACACCAATCTATTCCTATTTTTTACCCACATCTCTCCCTAAAACTAATAATTACTGGTTTTCCAAATTCTTCTCTGTGGTTCGAAGCCCATTAACATATACTTGTTTGATGTTGAATAGATGTATCTGTTGAACCAGATTGTATCTGTAGACTATTGACTGTACAAATGCAGACTTTAGTTGATGATTGCCTTAAGATAGTGTTGGAGCACAAAACTGGTGCTATTTTCATCTCAAATGGGCAGAATAAGCCGGAAAAACACAACAAAAATGGCAAATCCGAGTATCTCAATTGCCAATCTTGATAATCAAAGGAAAGAAAAGATAATGAATAATCCAGAGGAGAGTTCCCAAATAGTTCTACAAACACTGCTGGCAAACATGATCAATGAAAAGATAGAAAACATACACAGGACACTGTATGAGCGAGATAGGGAGAGAGAGGAGGCAATCCAAAAGTTTATACAGGAATATCATAAGCGTGAGGAAGCTACACAAAATCTGATACAGGATTTGCGTGAGCAGCTTGAGAATACTCAAAGAGAAAGGCAGGAATGGCGAGAGCAGGCTGAGAACACTCAAAGAGAACTACAGGAATCCTACGAACGGGAGGATGTTAATCAAAGAGTAATACAGGAATTGAGAGAGCAGGAAGAGAATACACAAAGATCACTAAAGGCATTCATGGAATCCATTAACAAAGAGCTGAAGGAAGTCAGGGAGACCACAAAGGGAATGCTGAATGGAACCCAACAGAAGGTATGGGAGTCCAAAGAAACCATTACCAATCAACTAAGTGATTTGAGAACAAACACTGAACACCAAGTTAAGGAAGTAAAGAAATTCATACAAGATCTAACACAGAGCTTTAACAAATAATTTGAAGCCATCAAAGCTGACCAATTAGAAGGAAAAGAGATAAAAAAAAAAGTAGAAAGTCTTGACAGCAGATTAGACCATGCAGAAGATTGAATCTCAGGGATTGAAGACAGCCTAGATATTATAGAAAAAGAACATACAACAATCCAAGACAAGTCCAAGTAATATGATAGATCTATCCAACACTTGGAAGACACCATCAGAAGGCCTAATCTAAGGATAATGGGTGTAGAGGAGCACCTAGAAACAGAAGTTAATGGTCTAGGAAATTTATTTAACAGGATCCTAGCAGAGAACTTCCCAATCATACAAAAAGATAGGCCTATTCAGATACAAGAAGCTTTTAGAACCCCAAATAGACCAGACCAGAATAGGACATCCCAACGTCACATTATAATCCACACAGGATCAACTCAGAACAAGGAAAAGATCCTTAAAACTGTCAAGGAAAAAAGATTAATCACATATAAAGGAAAACTAATTAGAATCACCTCAGATTTCTCAGCAGAGACAATCAAAGCAAGAAGAGCCTGGAATGATGTATGCCATGCCCTAAAAACAAACAACTATCAACCAAGAATACTGTACCCAGCTAAACTCTCCTTCATAACTGAAGGCCAAATAAAAACCTTCCATAGCAAAGAAAAATTGAAACAATACATCTCCAACAAACCAGCCCTACAAAAGATTCTTAAAGATGTCCTACACATAGAAAACAAACAAGACTACAATAAAGGCCAAGAAACTGCACCTAAACTGAGAATCCAAGAACCATAGGAAGAACCCAGTTTTTGCAACCCCCAAGAAGGTGGACAACATGGCAGGAACTCCCAAATACCTACAAGTCTTATCTCTTAATGTTAACGGAATTAACTCTCCAATTAAGCGACATAGGCAGTCAAGTTGGATTAAAAAACAAGACCCTTCTATCTGCTGCCCTCAGAAGTCACATCTTCCCAGTAAAAACAAACACATTTTCAATGTTAAAGCCTGGAACAAAATCTACCAACCAAACAGCCCCCATAATCAGGTGGAAGTTGCAATCCAAATATCAGGTAAGATAGACTTCAGATTAAAATTCCTGAGAAGAGATAAAGAAGGTCGCTACATACTAATTAAGGGATCTCTCCTTCAGGAGGATATTACAATTCTAAATATCTATTCGTCAAACAATGGAGCACCCAATTTATCCAAGAAACACTACTTTCCCTCAAATACCATATACATCCAAAAACATTAATTGTTGGGAATTTTAACACACCACTCTCCCCACTAGATAGATCAACTTGGGAAAACTCAACAGAGAAAGCTCAGATCAAAACAGCTGCATATATCAACTAGACTTAAAAGACATCTACAGAACATTTCCCCCAGCAGCATCAGAATACACGTTTTTCTCAGCAGCAAATGGAACATTTTACAAAATAGACCACATTTTAAGCCACAAAGCAAACTTGTTTAAATTCAGAAACATTGAAGTTATACCTTGCATTCTCTCTGACCACAAGGGAATAAAATTAGAACTCAACACCAAAAGCCACCAAAGAAAGTCCGGTATCACATGGAGGCTGAACAACACAATGCTGAATCATGAGTGGGTCATGGAAGAGAATAGAAAGGAAATTCAAATGTTGATGCTATTCAACAAAAATGAACACACAAATTACCAGCAACTCTGGGACACAGCAAAGGCAGTACTCAGAGGCAAGTTTATAGCTCTGAGCTCCTACATCAACAAATTGGAGAGATCTGAATCCTACAATTTAATGAAACATATAAACATCCTTGAAAAAGAGCAACAAGATTAACCCCAATCCAGTAGATGGAAAAAAATAATTAAAATTAAATCAGAATTAAATGAATTAGAATCCAAAAAAACTATAGAAAGAATCAACAAAAGAAAGAGTTGGTTCTTCGAAAAACTTAACAAAATTGAGAGACCCTTAGCAAATCTTATCAGAAAAAGAAGACAACACCCAAATAAATAAACTCAAAGATGAGAATGAAACATCACCACAGAAACAACCAAGATTCAGAACATTTCTAGGGAATATTTCTCAAAAGTTTATACTCATTCGTTTGAGATCTTTACAGGAATGGACGTTTTCCTAGCAAATATTGACATGCCAAAACTAAACCAAGATGAGTTAAACCATCTTAACACGCCCATATCAAGCACTGAAATAGAAACAGCAATAAGAGACCTCCCAGCTAAGAAAAGTCCAGGACCAGATGGTTTTACAGCGGAATTTTACAAGGCATTCAAAGCAGAGCTCACACCAATACTCCTCCAACTCTTCAATGAAATTGAAAGGGAAAGTTCACTACCGAACACATTATATGAAGCCATCATAACCCTCATCCCAAAACCAGGCAGGGACTCATCAAAGAAAGAGAAATATAGACCCATTTCTTTGATGAATATTGATGCAAAACTTCTCAACAAAATTTTGGCCAATCGACTTCAACAATTCACCCAAAAAATCATACACCACGATCAAACAGGATTCATTTCAGGGATGCAAAGTTGGTACAATATATGCATCTCAATTAATATTATTCATCACATCAACAGGAGCAAGGATAAGAACCACATCGTTATCTCAATAGATGCAGAAAAAGCATTCGAAAAGATCCAACACCCCTTTATGATGAAAGTTTTGGAAAAATTAGGAATCCATGGAACATTCCTCAATACAATAAAGGTGTATATGACAAACCTACAGCCAGCATAATACTCAATGGTGGAAAACTAAAGCCAATACCTATTAACTCAGGAACAAGACAAGGATGTCCACTCTCTCCACTTCTCTTCAATCTAGTATTAGAAGGCCTAGCTACAGCAATAAGACAAGATGCAGACATAAAGGGAATCCAAATAGGGAAAGAAGAAATAAAACTCTCCCTCTTTGCAGAAGACATGATCTTGTATTTAAAGAATCCCATAGATTCCACTCCCAAATTACTCAAGCTGATTCAAAACTTTGGCAAAGTAGCAGGGTATAAAATTAACCCCCCAAAATCAATGGCTTTTCTGTATGCCAACAATGAGAAAAGTGTGGCTGAAATTAGGAAAGCAACTGCATTTGTAATAGCCCCACAAAAAATAAAATACCTAGGAATTAACTTAACCAAAGAAGTGAAGGACCTCTATGATGAAAACTTTAAAATCTTGAAAAAGGAAATCAACACCGAACTTAAAAAAAGCCAAAAACTCCCATGCTCCTGGATTGGAAAGATTAACATCGTGAAAATGGCAATACTTCCCGAGGCTATCTATAAATTCAACCCAATACCTATCAAAATTCCAACCTCATTCTTCAAGGAAATAGAAGAGGCAATCCAAAAATTCATATGGAACAATAAAAAACCCCGAATAGCAAAAACGCTCCTCAACGGAAAGAACACTGGTGGAAGAATATCAATACCAAATTTCAAACTCTACTAGAAAGCCATAGTAATCAAAACAGCTAGGTATTGGCATAAGCACAGACCTCAAGATCAAGGGAATAGAATTGAAAACTCAGAATTGAACATACAGACCTATAGCCATCTAATCTTCGATAAGGGTGCTAAAACTATAGAATAGAAGAAAGACAGTCTCTTCAGTAAATGGTGCTGGCAAAATTGGTTAACTACTTGTAGAAAACTAAACCTAGATCCTTATATATCACCCTGCACCAGAATCAACTCCAAATGGATCAAAGACCTTGAAGTCAAAGCAGACACTCTGAAAACATTACAGGATGGAATAGGAGAAACCCTAGGTCTCCTTGGTGCAGGCCGAAATTTTCTGAAGAGAGACCCGGAAGCACAACAAATGAAAGAAAGGTTGGACAAATGGGATTGCATAAAGTTGCAGAGCTTCTGCATGGCAAAGGACATAGCTAGCAAGATCAATAGAAAGCCCACGGATAGGGAGAAGATCTTCACTACTTCACATCCAACGGACAAGGGTCTCATACCGAATATATATTTGGAACTCAAAAAATTAAATCCCACAACAACAAATTCTCAAAGAAACAACTGCCCAATAAATAAGTGGGCTGAAGACTTAAAGAGAAAGTTCTCTGAAGAAAGAAGGATGACCAATAGACACATGAAGAAATGCTCAACATCCCTAGCCATAAAAGAAATGCAAATCAAAACAACATTGAGATACCACTTCACTACAGTTAGAATGTCAAAAATCAAAAACTTTAACAGCAATAGATGCTCGAGGGGATGAGGACAGAAGGGAACCTTACTTCATTGTTGGTGGGAATGTAAACATGTTCAGCCAATTTGGAAAGCAGTATGGAGGTTCCTCAAAAGACTTCACATAGAGCTCCCCAATTACCCAGCAATCCCACTTTTCGGCATTTACCCAAATGTTTACAAACAAGACCACACTAAAGCTACCAGCACAACTATGTTTACTGCAGCCTTACTTACCATAGCTAAGATATGGAACAAACCCAGATGGCCCTCAGTACATGAATGGATCAAGAAAATATGGTATATATACACAATGGAATTCTATGCCTCCATCAGAAAGAATGACATTGCCCCATTTGTTAGGAAATGGACAAACTTGGAAAAAATTATATTAAGTGAAGTAAGCCAGGCCCAAAGAAACATAGGTCCCATGGTTTCCCTTATTTGCAATATCTAGTATAGGTATGAGTCAAGCGGAAAAGGTCAGATAATGTGATGTTAGGAAAATGAACCCTTAGATATGTATTTTAATGTTTTTTCTTTCATGCATGTGTTTCTAACGCATTTATAAGATTATTTCTTTGTTGGTTTGTATGTCCCTCCCCCACAGTATAACCCCTGCTTTCACGATATTTGATGTCAGTATAACTTGTGGAGGAGATGGGGAAAAACAAGTCATTTTAGAATACAGGTGAACCTGTTGCAACAATGAGAAGTACAAGTTGTCATGTTGAAAACGAGCTTTACAACCTCGGTGCGCGGGGCGGGGGGGGGGGGGGGGGGAGGAGGGGGGAGGATTGGATGGGGGTGGGGGGGGCTGGGAAGGGATGTGAAGGGTAAACAAAGGAGAGGCTGCAATGCTTGATAAGAAATGTAGGCATTATCCTGCCCATGTAATTGTAACCCCTCTGTACAGTATATTCACAAATAAAATAAAATAAAATTAAATTAAAAAAAAAGAAAAATCACTGATGTCAATTAACAGTATACTCAAAGTTGCCTTGAGATGCAGACCGGCTTGATTCCTTTTCTATTAAATTAATGGAAAAAGCTTCCTTTTCATTGGGTGGACATTCCATGACACTTGTTCCAAAACAAGAAGAAATGCTGGAGGGGAAAAAAAAGGAGGACAGAAACTCAAGGCTGTTGAAATTTTAGCATATTTCCAATTTGGACTATAATGGGTTGTTTATAGAAAGAATTTCTTAGTTTTTTTTGTGGGGGGTGGTCTGGTCGTGGGGACTGAACTCTGGGCCTGGGCACTGCCCCTCAGCTCTTCAGCTCAAGGCTAGCTCTCTACCACTTGAGCCATAGTGCCATTTCCAGCTTTTGTCTTTTAGTTTATGTGGTGCTGGGGAATTGAACCCAGGGCCTCAGGCATGCAAGGCAAGCACTCTACCACTGAGCCACCTTCCCAGCCCGAGGATAAGAATTTCATCTTAACATAATAAATTCAAAAGGGATGGGATACAGGATAGCTTCTGAATGTAATGTTTAAAGCTGTTGGATTACTTGAAGACAAAGGTTTACAGAAAACTATAAATTCCAGAAAAAAAACTGTAATGTACCAATAAACACCTAAAAGAAATGTAATTTAAAAATTCACGGTTCAAAGCAAACCCTGGCAGGAAAGTCTGTGAGACATCTCTAAACAGGAAGTGGCACAATGGCTCAGTTGGTAGAGGGCTCCCCTTGAGCTGAAGAACTCAGGGATATGTTAATACACAGGTCCTGATTTCGAGCCCCAGGACTGTCAAAAAGAAATTTTAAAGAAATAAAGCATTAGCGCTAGGTAGGAGACTCAGTGGTAGAGTGCTTGTCTTGCATGCATGAGGTCCTGGGTTCAATTCCTCAGCACCACATAAGCACAAAACATGGAAGTGGCACTGTGGCTCAAGTAGTAGTGCGCTAGCCTTGAGCTGAAGAGTTCAGGCACAGTGCCAAGACCCAGAGTTCAGGACCCCGTACAAACAACAACAAAAACAAAATTAAAGCATCAAACAACCTTAACATATTGTCCAGAATAATGAGTGCAGCACTATCTGTTTCCATGACTTAGTGACTTGAATCCTAGTTTATCAGGGGAGGTCGTGGGAAATTTGTGTGTTTGCAAAAACCTGAAAAATTATTTTCTACTTTCCCAAGGAGGGAGAAAGGAAGGAATGGGGGAAGGAGAGAAGTGTTTGGTGACCTTGCCTTTTGGTTCAGTTATTATTTTCTGGAGTCAAATTCAGAGAAATTCTGCTAGAAATCCTAGTTGCCTGGGGAATGAAGAAGCTATGCCCTGGAAGTGGTTTTGTCCTGTCCTTGGCCTGGTTCCAACCACCACTAGATAATCCATGTCCCACTTCAGGACCAAGATGCCTTGAAGACTACTGATCCACTGTGCAGGTGGACATAACCACAGCCAGAGAAGGCAGAAAATGCAATGCCCAGGGCAGCAGTGGAAATCTACATCAGGCAGAGATTTTTTATATATTTTTATTGTAAAAATACTGTACAGAGGACTTATACTTACATGACTAGTTAATGAGTACATTTCCTATCGAGCATTGTTCCTCCTCCTTCGTTTTTCCCCTACCTTCCTTTCCCACCCCAAATCTCCAACTCCTCCCTCCTCGACTTTGTAAATTCATTTTCCACATAGTGTCCTGTACATCTCATCGTCACAATGGGTCAAGCCGCGTCCCCATTTAAGCATTCTGCTATATCGCTGCCAATCCCCAAATTACAAAAACTGTATATATGATGCAGAACACTGGAATCAAATGCAGTTAAAACAGAAATTATACTGTGAGGAGATGAACCAACAAGCAAATCACATAGTGCATTATGAGTATATTAAAAACAAAAGCAAGGAAGAAAAAACCACTTGTGTCTCTGACTTGGGGTACATTTCACTTAACATCATCTTATATGATCATATGTATCTAGCTTTTGATCTTCTCTGCTTGTCCTAGACATGTACTAGTCCTTGCAAACAAGGGAAAAACAAGGTAAACCATGGGACCTATTTTTCTATGGGTCTGGCTTACTTCACCTAATATAATTTTTATCAAGTCTTTCCATTTCCTAACAAAAGGGGGAATGTCATTCGTTCTGATGGAGGGATAGAATTCCATTGTGTGTGTGTGTGTGTGTGTGTGTGTGTGTGCGTGTGCTCCCGTGTGTGTATACCACATTTGTTTGATCCATTCATCTACTGTGGTGCATCGGGTTGAGTTCCATATCATAGGTATGGTGAATAATAAACATGGTTGTGCTGGTAGGATTGGTATGACCTTGTTTGTGATCATTTGGGTAAATGCCCAAAAGTGGGATTGCTGGGTCATAGAAGTGCTCTATGTGGAGTCTTTTGAAGAACTTCCATACTGCTTTCCAAAGTGGTTTAACAAGTTTACACTCCCACCAACAATGCAGTAGGGTTCACTTTTAGCCTCATCCCCTCCAGCATTTTTCGTTAACACATTTCTTCATTATAGCCATTATAACTGGAGTGAGGTGCAATCTCAATGTTTTGATTTGCATTTCTTTTATTACTAGAAAAGTTGAGCATTTCTTCATGAGTCTAATGGACATTTTTATTTCCTCTTCAAAGAAGTCTCTTCCTCTTTAAGTCTTTAGCCCACTTAGTTATGGGGCAGTTGTTTCTTTGAGGATTTGTTGTTGGGGGAATTTAAGTTTTTAAGTTCTAAGTATATTTCAGATATAAGACTTTGGCCGTTTTATGACTCATGAACCTCTTCTCCCAGTACATGGGCTTTTTATTGATCTAGCTAGTTATGACCTTTGCCTTTCAGAAGCTCTGATGTTTCATGCAATCCCATTTGTCCAACCGTTCTTTAATTCGTTTTGTTTCTGGTTCTCTATTAAATAAATTTCAGATTTTGCTAAAGATCTCTAGAGTTTCTCCTATTCCTTCATGTAATATTTTCACTGTTTTTGCTTTAATTTTGAGGTCATTGATCCATTTGGTGGTGATTCTCGTGCAGTGTGATATATATATATATATATATGTGTGTGTGTGTGTGTGTGTGTGTGTGTGTGTGTGTGTGTGTATACATATATAGATAGATAGATAGATAGATAGATAGATAGATAGATCTAGCTTTAGTTTTCTACAAGTGTTTAACCAATTTTGCCAACACCATTTACTGAAAAGGCTGTATTTCTTCCATTCCATTTTTTTTAGCTCCCTTGTCAGGGATTAGGGGGCTATATTCCAGTGGGTTCATTTCTAAGTCTTCAATCCTATTCCATTGTCGTCAGGTCTGTTCTTGTGCCAGTACCAAGCTGTTCTTAACACTATGGCTTTTTAGTAAAGCTTGAAATTTGGAACTGATATTGCTCCAGTGCTGCTCTTTCTGCTAAGGATTGACAAACATACAGCCAGCATTATACTTAATGGTGAGAAGTTAAACCCATTTCTTATAAATTCAGGAATGAGATAAGGATGTCTGCTCTCTCCACTCCTCTTCAACTTAGTATTAGAATGCTAGCTGGGGCAATAAGATAAGATAAAATCTTAAAGGTGATCCAAATAGCAAAGGTGAAGTAAAAGTCTCCCTCTTTGCAGATGACATGGTCATGTATTTAATGAAACCCATGGACTCCATTCCCAAGTTACTTGAGCTGATCAGAAACTTTGGCAAACTAGCAGAGTATAAAATTAACCTTCAGAAATCAATGGCTTTCCTGTATTACAATAAAGACAAGAGTGCAGCTGAAATTAGGAAAGCAACCAGTTTTTACTAGCCGCACAAAAAATAAAATACCTAGGAGTTAACTTAAGAGGTTAAGGACCTCTATAATGGGAATTTTAAAAACCTGAAAAAGAAAATTAAAGCAGAGCTATGGAAGTGGGAAGCCTCACATTCTCTTGGATTGGGAGGATTAAGATCTTGAAAATGGCAATACTGCCAAAGGCTATATCCAAACTCAATGTAATACCTACCAATATCCCAATGTCACTCTTCAATGAAATAGAAGAAGCAATCCAAAAATTCATACGGAACAATAAAAGACGCTGAATAGCAAAGAAGTTTATTGTGACTCTCATTTTGTATTACCACTTTGATTCTACAAAGTAATTTATGAATTTTAACTTTCTTCCTTCCCTTTGGATAAAGCTCATAAACACCCTGCCTCTACCTCCCAAGACACTTAACTCTTAGCTCTGGAAAATTGTTCCTAGATAGTGAGTTACTTAATTGTATTTTGAGCGCATAAAACATGCATATAAAACCAGCACATTTTGATCTTATGAGAAAACAGCCTTTTTTTAACCCTCTCAAATTTATTTCCTGATAGGCATTTTTAGAGAATCTGTTTTCATTTTTAAATGAAAGACTGGTAGGAAACTATGCTCAGATATAAGATTTTGTCCATTTTATGACTCAAGAAAATCTTCTCTCAGAACATGTGTTTTCTATTGATCTAGCTAGTTATGACCTTTGCCTTTCATAAGCTCTGCTGTTTCATGCAATCCCATTTGTCCAACCGTTCTTTATTTTGTTTTGTTTCTGGTTCTCTATTAAGAAAATTACAGACTGTGCTAAAGAGCTCTAGAGTTTCTCCTATTCCTTCATGTAATATTTTCACTGTATCTGCTTTAATTTTGAGGTCATTGATCCATTTGTTGGTGATTCTCGTGCAGTGTGATATATATATGCGGGTATATATATACATATATATATACATACATATATATGTATATGGATCTAACTTTAGTTTTCTACAGGTGTTTAACCAATTTTGCCAACACCATTTACTGAAAAGGCTGTCTTTCTTCCATTCCGTTTTTTAGCTCCCTTGTCAAAGATTAGGGGGCTATAAGTCAGTGGGTTCATTTCTGAGTCTTCAATCCTATTCCATTATAGTCAGGTCTGTTCTTGTGCCAGTACCAGGATGTTCTTATCACTATGGCTTTTTAGTAAAGTTTGAAATTTGCCTCCAAACAAAGCATCCCCAGAATGGCACCCAGAACTGGACCCATGTGGACTAAAAGGATAACATAGGAGGCTACACAGCAAAGCCAAACGGGCTTCAGGCCCTCAGTGCTACAGCTGGTGCACTGCAAGTCCAGGCTCCTCTGGCACTGATGGGCATATGCAGGGATGGCCTTGTACCCGATTCCACAGGGACCAGAATATAGAGGTCCGCAGGGATACTGAAGGGGATCCAGGATGCTGAGCTGCCACAGCTGTCACAAGACTGCTGGCAGAGGGGCCAGCACATGGCTCTAGTCACCAGACCACCTTAAAGACTGATATCAACCAAAGCTGGGCTACCTGGCCCCAAGGGGTTGGACTGCACACACAGCTGTCCTTCACCCGTGGGCTGTGCAGTGTTCAAATATGGTGTCCCCCACTCCACACCCCAGGCAGTAACCCTAGAAGGGAGTCTCACTAGGATGGCACTCACACCCAGGACCACTGGAGACCAGTACCAGCACAGTTGGAGGAGGAGAGGGCAGCAATGGACTCAACTCCAGCCCCATGGCTGCCATCTCCTGGGTGAAATTGAGCAACTGAGACTGGGAAGAGAGGTGGGCAGGGTGGGCATGGCTCATCTGGCAATGCTGGGAAGCATGCACACACTTCCTCTCACTGCACATCCACCACAAGGGATGTGGTACCCACACCCACACCCGCAGGGACTACAGAAATGGGGGTTGAAGTGGTGACTTGGAAAGGGCTCTAGGGCAAAGCCTTGGTGTAGCACTGAACAACTGGAAAAAAAATGAAAAAATGTCCACTAAAACTTTTCATCAATGATAATCTATTATACTTTAAAAACAGTTTTCTTTCCTCTTGTCCTATATTTTTGCATGGGGCCCTCTGAATTAACCAGAAATCTCCAGGATTTCTTCATGCACAGTAATACAAATAAATATAGTGTCTATTGTTTTGTTAATTAAGGGTGGTTGCATTTAGTTCTTTCCCATGTTAGATTCATGAAAAAGAAAACCTGAAGTGCATCTGTAAAACACCAAACTCAAGATTTCTTCTAAACTCCTTACTGAAGAAAGAGAATAAAATGACAGAGCAACAGGTATCACCCATATTGTCACAGTGCTAGCTCTCTCTCTCTCTCTGATTAGAAAGTAATCCTGTCATGCACATGCAAATCACTTATGCAAAATGTTTTCCAATAATTCTTGATGTTATATTGCATTTATCTTCCTCTTCCTGTCTCCTCTCCTGTTCCTCTTCCCCAGGTTATTGTTTCCCTCTTCCTTCCCTGCTTCCCTCTACTTTCTCCCTGTTCCCTCTTCTTCTCCCTCCTGCTATGCCCTTCCTCCTCTCTTACCCCTTCCTCCTCCTTTCCTTTCCTCTTTCTCCTACACTTTCACTTTCTTCTACTTCTTCTTTATGGTCCTGGGGGTTAAACTCACACTAAGCAGATGCTCTGCTGCTTGCTACAGGCCTCCAGTCTGGACTTCATTTCAATGACACTTTATTTCTGATTTGGTTTCAAGTAGCAACCCCAACAAATTCTTTTGATTCATGATTTAATTCATTGTACATATTCTACACCATGAATATGTGCTATTTCATACATTATGGATAATAGGTTTTGATTATACTATGGGCTTCAGATAAATTCATCAGAATCAATGTGTTTGTTAAAATATGTTGCAGTTTTACACAATATCTTATATCTTTTTCTGATCCTAACCCCAGCTCTAACTGGAACACCTTGCCTAATCCTAAACCTACAGATAAATGAATCATAATTTTAATAGCAAGTCTCTAGTTCACATTTATCCTAACTCTTGCTAGGTATGTAGGTCTAAATTTCACTTGCATTTTGAACCTAAAGTTTTTAGATTGTTTTCCTATTTCCTGTCAGGTTTTATTTTCCATTATTTTTAAATTTTTATTTTATTGTAAAGAGGATTACAGAGGAATTACAGTTACATGTGTAAGGTAATGTGTACATTTCTAGTTAAACATTGTTACCCTCTTCTTTGTTGTTCTTTCACTATCCCTTCCCCATTTCCTTCACTCCTCCCTCCTCATGATGTAAAGTTCATTTTCAATATAGTGTGTTGTGAGTATCATTGTTGCAATGGGTCATCTTGTGTTGAAACTAAATTTTCTTTTTCTCTAACCTTAATTCTAATTCTGCCTGGGATCCTAACCCTAATCATAATAATAATGATAGATCAATTCAAAAGTTAACAAAAATATTGAAGTTTTTATTCATCCTGTTAATACTCTGTACATCTTGAATTAAGTTGCAGTTCACCTTAACTCTTCCAAATTAGATTATATCTGCATATATAGATGTCATTTTATATGAACAACAGAAGATCTTTGGAGGAAGGTGAAATGAAAAGGAAAGAGGGAGTATAATCAAATGCTTTAATATATTTTGGAAAGAGCATAATGAAACTGCCACTTTGTCAATTAATAACCATTAACAAAATAACTAAAAATTAGTAAGTAAATAACACACTGCCTTCTAGAGTTCTTTATGAGAGCCATGATATGTCTTTTGAATAAAATACTTGTGTTAGATAAACTTGGTTCATGCATAATTTATATTGTTATTGGTCAATCATTTAACTTAATCAATAAAAATATCAAAAAAGATTCCATTATAAAGAATATAAATCAGTTACTTAGTAATTGTTTGAGAAAAATAGACATGACTTTTAAGAAACTAAATTTCTATTTCCCTATAAAGCAATAATTTAGGTTTACTAATCTAGTATTTCTAGTAAGTTTAGAGAACATAATTGGTATGAAAAACAACTAACTGTACATCTTGTTTCTTGAATGAGTGATGTTTTAAACATTGTCTTTTATTCAAATGAATACTTAGGTTTAGTTTTCAAAATAAATGCAACTTTATCTCCTTTCAGAAGAAGTACTTTCCCAGCAATTAAATTCAGGTATTTAAAAGCTAAATTTTCTATGTTTATTATGTAGCTCTTCATATTCAGAATGTCATGTTTTTCTATTTGTAAATGTGTAACCTCTGGGATTTTTGCTTCATTAATATAAGTTATCTCATGAGGTTGTTGTGAAGGCTCCAGTAAACAGTGTGGTCAAAATTTCTAGAATTCTAAATTTTAAATCTAATAATTTTTAGCCTTTGATTATATCATTCATTGATTTTTCAGAGCAATTAAACTGAAATAAATACTACTTTTAAAACATTTTACTCACATTGTAAATACTAATAACATAGTTTACACAGAAACTAATTATTTCAAAATCACCACATTTGATGATATTAGTGTGAAGAATGTAGAGAGTAGAAAGTCCTTATACTCAACAATATTTTTGGTTAAATTAAATCAAATATATCTGGATTTCTAATTTGGAAGTTAATCACATGGAAACAGGAAAATAATAAGAAAAATGATTACTTTGGGAACATGTTCTTCCTGAAAAATGCAGCAAAATATCTCTAAGAAATATATTTTTTAATAAAATGTTTCAACTTTTAGGTAAAGTGCATTATACATTAATATAAAGTTTATCTCATAATAGAAATTCTGCAGCTAATCTAATGTATGTTTTTATGAACAAAATGCTGTGACTTCTAGTCTTGTTATGTGATTTTAATTATACTTTTAGTTGTGACATGATTCCTATTTACACTTAATAGTAACTTCTGTAATCATACAATCATGCCTGTACACACTAACTTATGTAAGATAATATTCAAACAAAATTATCTTTTTTCCTTTCTCCCACAGGGAAGGGTGAGGTGCTGAAGTATATTAAATGAAAGCACTGTAAAAGAGTCTTTATGAAATGGAATTTATAAAGTGAGGATGGGATCATGAGCACTTTCTACTTGGCTGAACAGGAATTCTCATTTCTACCATACTTTCTAACCTTTTAATCACACAGGGAAATCCACAAAATCTGAAGTTCATATGAAGGAATTACATTCCTAAATGATGTGGCAGCTCTGCTCAAAAGTTTGGTCTCATCACTAGTCCTTTGTGCTTGCTGGCTGATTTACTTCTCCATCATACGTTTTATATTATTTAGCATATTTGTAATTCAGCTGTGAGTACATAGCAGGCGACTCCTGAAATCACAGCTATTGCTGGGTAATATTCAGGAGAGAGAAAAAAGATTTAATTAATCTGCAGTTCCTCCCTTTGGCCTTCACTATACCAACTAATTGTTAAAACAATCACATAAGATGTTAGTTATTTTTTCTTTTTTTAAGTAGAGATTAAGCAAGTGCTTTCGCAGTAAAAAGTGAAGACAGTTGTTATCAGAGCTCTGGTATGAGCACCTTCTCCCTAACAAGTAATGCTCTATGGGCTATAAATATGGAAGCCACACTAAAATTCTCTCTCTCTACACAGATAGTCTCTCTCTCTCTCTCTCTCTCTCTCTCTCTCTCTCTCTCTCTTTCACACACACACACACACACACACACACACACACACACACACACACACACACACAGAGTTGTCACCCAGACACATCAGAGATCAGTTCAATTCCTTTGTAATGATAGTTGACTGATGTTTGCTCCATTGGTTTTTCTTTTCTTCAGGATCTTGCATGGGCCTGCCTTTTTCTCTGAACTCAAGACCGTTGCGCTTAGTATACTGTTTATCTAAGTATTCATAGTATGTTCCTGGCTGGATCAGGCCAATTAACAGTATCCTGAATACAGTTTGCTAAAACTTGACATTCAAGGCAAACTACATGAATTCATACTACCATTCCAAAATACTAAAATTTATTTGATCTAAAAACAAAAATAAATACGTGCCATATTATATTAAGAGGAATTGACATCATGAAAGTAGAATTCTGATCAGGAACTGTAGTAAGAGAACAAAAGTATATGGGAAAATGTAGAATACTGAATGTGTGTTAGAGATATAAAATCATCTTTTATAGGCTCATTAATTGTAAACTTCTCATCCTATAGTGAAATCTCAATTTACATATACAGTTTTCCAGTTACTTTGCTTACCTATCACTTCTTTTTTTATTGTAAAAAAAACTGTACAGAGGGGTTACAATTAAATGGACATCATAATGAGTACATTTCTAATCAAGCTTGTAGCCTCCTCCTTTGGTTCCCCTTCCCATCCCATCCCTCCCGCCACCCCCCACAACCTTTCTCAACCCCACACCAAAGTTGTAAAGTTCGTTTTCGACATAAAGACGTGTAGGTCTCATTATTGCAATGGGTCCACCTGTATCCCTATTTAAACAATTTGTTTTTGCCCTTCCCCTCCACAAATTATACCAACATCAAATACAGTGAAAGAAGGGGTTGTACCGTCAGGGAGGGACATACAAAGCAACAAAGAAATAATCTTATAAATGTGTTAGAAACAATCGCATGAAATATAAAAACATTTGAATACATATCTTAGGGTTCATTTCCCTAACATCAACTTATCTGTCCTTTTCTGCTTGACTCAGACATATACTAGTTATTGCAAATAAGGTAAACCATGGGACCTATGTTTCTTTGACTCTGGCTTACTTCACTTAATATAATTTTCTTCAAAGTCTTTCCATTTCCTAACAAATTGGGCAATGTCATTCTTTCTGATGGAGGCATAGAATTCCATTGTGTATATATACCACATTTTCTCGATCCATTCATCTACTGAGGGGTATCTGGGTGGTTCCATATCGTAGATATGGTAAATAAGGCTACAATAAAAATAGTAGTGCTTCTAGCTTTAGTGTGGTCTTGTTTTTGAACATTTGGGTAAATGCTCAAAAGTGGAATTGCTGGATAAAAGGGGAGCTCGATGTGAAGTCTTTTGAGAAACCTCCATACTACTTTCCAAAGTGGTTGAACAAGTTTACATTCCCACCAACAATACAGTAAGGTTCCCTTCTGTCCACAACCCCACTGGCATCTGTTGTTAGTAGAGTTCTTGATTATAGACATTCTAACTGGGGTGAGGTGATAATCTCAATGTTGTTTTGATTTGCATTACTTTTAAGGCTAGAGAGGTTGAGCATTTCTTCATGTGTCTATTGGCGATCCTTCTTTCCTCTTCAGAGAAGTTTCTCTTTAATTCTTCAGCCCACTTATTTATTGCGCAGTTGTTTCTTTGAAAATTTGTTTTTGCGGATTTAATTTTTTAAGTTCCAGGTATATTTTAGATATGAAACCCTTGTCCATTGTATGACTAATGAAGATCTTCACCCAATCTGTGGGCTTTCTATTGATCTTGCTAGCTAAGTCCTTTGCCATGTAGAAGCTCTGCAATTTCATGCAATCCCATTTGTCCAACCTTTCTTTGATTTGTTTTTCTGGGTCTCTATTAAGAAAATTTCGGCCTGTACCATGGAGACCTGGGGTTTCTCCTATTCCGTCCTGTAATGTTTTCAGAGTGTCTGCTTTGACTCTGAGGTCTTTGATCCATTTGGAGTTGATTCTGGTGCAGGGTGATATATAAGGATCTAGCTTTAGTTTTCTACAAGTAGTTAATCAATTTTGTCAGCACCATTTACTAAAAAGCCTGTCTTTTTTCGTTCTGTTTTTTAGCTCCCTTATGGAAGATAAGATAGCTATAGGTCTGTAGGTTAATTTCTGGGTTTTCAATTTTATCCATTGGTCCTGAGGCCTGTTAATGTGCAAGTACCAAGCTGTTATGATTACTATGGCATTATAGAAGAGTTTGAAATTTGGTATTGATATTCCTCCAAGACTGTTATTTCTGTTAAGAATCGTTTTTGCTATTCGGGGTCTTTAATTGTTCTATATCAATTTTTGGATTGCCTCTTCTAATTCCTTGAAGAATGAGTTTGGAATATTGATAGCTATCTCATGGAATTTGTAGATAGCCTTTGGCAGTTTTGCCTTTTTCATGATGTTGATCTTTCCAATCCAGGAGCATGGGAGTATTTTTTGCCACTTTATAAGTTCTGTTTTGATTTCCTTTTTCCAGATTTTAAGGTTTCCATCATAGAGGTCCTTCACTTATTTGGTTAAGTTAATTCGCAGGTATTTTATTTTTTGTGGGGCTATTAAGAATGGAGTTGCTTTCCTAATTTCAGCCACACTTTTCTCATTTTTGGCATATAGAAAAGCAACTGATTATTGAGGGTTAATTTTATACCCTGATACTTTGCCAAAGTTTTGAATCAGCTTGAGTAAATAGGTTGAAGAGAAGTGGAGAGATTGGACATCCTTTTCTCATTCTTGACTTAAGTGGAAATGTCTTTAGTTTTTCACCATTAAGTATAATGATGGCTGTAGGTTTGCCATATACAGCCTTTATTGTATTGAGGAATGTTCCATGCATTCCTAATTTTTCCAGAACCTTCATCATAATGGGCTGTTGGATCTTGTCAAATACTTTTTCTGCATCTATTGAGTTAAACATGTAGTTCTTATCCTTGCTTCTGTTGATGTGATGAATTATATTAATTCATTTGCATATATTGAACCAGCTTTGCATCCCTGAAATGAATGCTGTTTGATCATGGTGTATGATTTTTTGGATGAATTGTTGAAGTCGATTGGCCAAAATTTTGTTGAGAAGTTTTGCATCAATATTCATCAAAGAATATAAGTATAGTTCTTTTTCTTTGATGAGTCCGTGGCTGGTTTTGGGATGAGTGTTATGATGGCTTCATAGAATGAGTCCGGTAGTGAACTTTCTCTTTCAATTTCACTGAAGAGTTGGAGGAGTATTGGTGTGAGCTCTGCTTTGAAGGGCTTGTTGAACTCTGCTGTAAACCATCTGGTCCTAGGCTTTTTGTAGTAGGGAGGTCTCTTATTGCTGTTTAGATTTCAATGCTTGATATGGGCTTGTTAAGATGGTTTAACTCATCTTGGTTTAGTTTTGGCATGTCAATATTTGCTAGGAAATGGTCCATTTCTGCCAAGTTCTCAAACTTATAAGCATAAAGTTTTAAGGAGTATTCCCTTATAATGTTCTGAATCTTGTTTGTTTCTGTGGTGATATTTCCATTCTCATCTCTGAGTTTATTTATTTAGGTGTGTTCTCTTCTTTTTCTGATAAGATTTGCTAAGGGTCTGTCAATTTTGGTAATATGTTCATAGAACTATTTTTTTTTTATTCTTTCTACAGTGTTTTTTTGGATTATAATTCATTTAATTCTGATTTAATTTTAATTATTTCTTTCCATCTACTGGATTGGGGTTTATCTTTCTGTTCTTTTCAAGTATGTTTATATGTTTCATTAAATTGTTGGTTTCAGATCTCTCCAATTTGTTGATGTAGGAACTCAGAGATATAAACTTGCCCCTGAGTCCTACTTTTGCTTTGTCCCAGAGGAGCTGGTGATTTGTGTGCTCATTTTTGTTGAATATCATGAATATTTGAATTTCCTTTCTAATCTCTTCCATGTCCCAATCGTGATTTAGCAGTGTCTTGTTCAGCCTCCATGTGTTACCGGACTTTCTTTGGTGGCTTTTGGTGTTGAGTTCAAATTTTACTCTCTTGTGATCTGAGAGAATGCAAGGTATAACTTCAATGTTTCTGAATTTGGACAAGTTTGCTTTGTGACCTAAAATGTGGTCTATTTTTGAAAATGTTCCATGTAGTGCTGAGATAAACGTGTATTCTGATGCTGCTGGTTGAAATATGCAGTAGATGTCTTTTAAATCTATTTGATTTATGCAGTTGTTTAGATCTGCGGTTTCTCTGTTGAGTTTTTGCCGAGTTCATCTATCTAGTGGGGAAAGTGTTAAAGTCCCCAACAATTAATGTCTTTGGATCTATGTAGGATTTGTGGGACAGTAATGATTCTTGGATAAACTTTTGTGCTCCTTTGTTTAGTGAATAGATATTTAGAATTGTAAAACCCTCCTAAAGGAGAGATCCCTAAATTAGTATGTAGGGACCTTCATTATCTCTTCTCTTTTAATTTGAAGTCTATTTTATCTGATATTAGGATTGAACTCCCGCCTGTTTATGGGGGCCATTTGTTTGGCACATTTTGTTCCAGCCTTTCACATTGAAAATGTGTTTGTTTTTATGGGCATGAAGTGACTCCTGAAGGCAGCAGATAGAAGGATCTTGCTTTTTCATCCAACTAGACAGTCTATGTTGCTTAATTGGAGAGTTAAGTCCGTTAATGTTGAGAGATAGGACTGAGAGTTATTCGGGAGTTCCTGCCATTTTATCGACCTTGGGGGCTGCGGCACCTGGGGTTTTTCTATGGTTCTTGGATTCTCAGTTTGGGTGCAGTTTCTTGGCCTTTATTTTGGTCTTGTTGGTGTTCTATGTTTAGGGCAACTTTAAGAATCTTTTGTAGGGCTGGTTTGGTGGAGATATATTGTTTCAATATTTCTTTGCTATGGAAGGTTTTACGTAGACCTTCCATTATGCAGCAGAGTTTAGCTGGGTACAGAATTCTTGGTTGATAGTTGTTTGTCTTTAGGGCATAGCATACATCATTCCAGGCTCTGGCTTTGAGTCTAGAGTCTTTTCCTCCAAGATATCCAAGAATAATATTCTCATCCTATGAAGAGTAAATAAGTAATTATTTTAATTAGCTTTGTTTAATATTAATTTACTTGTAGCAAATAGGTTAAAATGTCTGCTATCTTTCTTTCAATGTAATAACATAAATTTCATATTATTACTGTCTCTCCAAATAAGCCTGAAATCACTATTTCAAAGTAACACAAACAAAAAACAAAAATAACCTGATACAATCATCACAAATCCTAAATTATGTGAAAAAATTAGCAACATATAAAATAAATCTGACGAAGAGGAAAAACAATGGCAGAACAGCAACAGAAAATTACCATACCTCTCCCTAATGAAACAGAGATTTAGAGTCCTAGCAGGTACTGCATTTCTAGAGGGTCACATCAAGTCCGTTATAATTATATATAGATATACTATTCAAAAGAAGATTTTATACTGTCTTCACAAGCACACAGATATCTATGAAAAGTTACCCAGCCAGGCAGGTGACTGCTGTGACTGTGTTGGCCAACATATTCAAAAGCACAGATGCAGTGTGGAAATAAAAGGTCCACATTTGAAAAAGCAGGAACAGAAGTATACATTGGAGACAGCCACATCCATACTCAGAGACAGTTCAAGATAACACTGGCAGCCCGAACTGTCACTGGACCCACACGTATTAACATCACAACATCTCATAAGGCTTGGGAAAATTATACTAAGAGAAAATAGAAAGGAATGCATACTCAAAGCAATATAGGTTTCATAGATTCATTCATTTATGGTAGCTAGAAGGTGCCTACAAATCTACAAGTGCAAGACGCGATTCTACATCGTCCCAGATAGAATGGCCGATAATGGAAAACTGACAATAGCGAATGCTGACGTGGATATAGCCAAATGGGAACTCTATTACACTGTTGGAAGGAAATTAAACTTGTTCAACCACTCAGGAATGCCGTATGGACTTTCCTCAAAAGACTAAATATAGATTTCCCTTATGACCTCATAATTACTACCATGGACAGTAATCTAATAAATAACAAACAAGCTCACATGAAAGCTACCAGCATAAAAATGTTCAGGGTCCAGGTCCAGAGTTCAAGGACTGGAAAACAAGTTACCACTGCTGGTATTTGTTTCCCCAAATATGAACCTTTTGACATAAGATACCAAATCATTCTATTTGCAACAGCGAGGATAGGACTTGTATGTAGTGGATGATAAACTGGCTTCTTTGTTGAATGCTAGGCAAAGCTGTAGGCAGTCCAAGAAAAGGGAGATTTTTTTGTTGTTGTTGGTCGAGGGGCTTGAAGTCTATGCTTGGCCACTGTCTCTGAGCTCTTCAACCCAAGGTGAGTGCTCTACTTCTTGAACCACAGTACCACTTCTTTTTTTCTTGTGGTTAATTGGAGATGAGTCTCAGGGACTTTCCTGCCCAGGCTGGCTTTGAACGGCAGTCCTCAGATCTCAGGTTCCTGAGTAACTAGGATTACAGCTGGGAGCCACTGGCACCAGTTTAAAAATGGAGGACTTTTATAAAAGAAAATCCACCTCTTGACCTCTGTCTAAACTTCAGATATCACTATTAGAACACTTCATCCTTGACTCATTTCATCAGACATTTGTAAATTTTCTCTTTTCTTTCATGTGGGAATACTGCAGCCAATATCAACTCATTTGAGGGACTGGATCAATTATATTGTAATTGCTCGCACCTAAATCAAGAACATTTACATCAAAACAAATGAAACCCTCATTTGGAATAATTGTTTTCTCTTTTTATTACAAATCTGTGCTTTATTACTTCCTAAAGTGATATTGGACCCCCTAACAGAGTGATGATATTTTCTTTCTCTTCAGCAATTGGCCTTCTTCCACATGTGGTCAAATATGTAAGAATTCAAAGATTTCCATTGAAAATTCATTAACCTGATGTCTAAGAATATGGACATTTCTGGAATGTTGTCTGCTGTCTTGTTCTTACATGCACAGGAATTCTATGATTTATTTGTTCTACAAGGAATACTATTTTCCAATCTTTGTGTGACCAATTTTAATCTCTCTGATCAGACTTTTTGATCCTCTCTCTGGAATCTCATTTCAGTCTGCCCCATCAAAGTATCTTATTTATCAGCTAAATTACTCTCAGATTCTGTTTTTTGCCTGACTTCATGTGGGCTGTGATAGCAGCCTTGACTGGCATTGCTTACTGGAGTTTTTGTTTGTTTTGTTTTTAGTGGTCTAGGATTACTCTTCGATATATTAGCTTCTCTGGGCCCCAGTGATCCACTGGCCTAGAGTCCATGGGTTTTTCTCCTAAACATACAAATATAGCTGACTATATTCCTGTTTTAATTGTCTCAAAATGAGGCAATCTGGCATCCTTGGAAATCCAGGAATAATCCTCTGTAACCACTTACAGAAATGGTCTATCAAGATGACTTCTCAATGTTGATTGTGAAAAATGTTCATTTCCAACTCACCTCCATAAAACAGATCACATCCCTGGGAGCAAAATTTTGGAAAGAAGGTTCCCCTTCTCTTATGATAGATCAAACCATAATATTCTGCAGTTGTGGACAGCCTGGGACACATTTTCCCAAGAATATTCTGTAGTGTAAAAGAGGACCAACTATCAAAATAAAGTTGAAAATACTTGTCTACTATAGACTGATTTATCTTGCTTATATCTGTTGTTGTTTTCATTACTTCAAACACATGGGTAACATATTGGGATTAGACAAGTTTCAAAGGGTTAATGGAATAAATATTCAGTTTACTTTCATATATCCAATATAATATGCTTAACCTCTTATGCAAAATTAAATGCAACTGTCAAGAATATAAAATAAGCCTCAATATGTATAATCTGGCACACATACACTATCATCTACTCAGAAATTCAGTCTCTCTATAAGTATTTATTTGGTATAAAATAATAAAAATTTAATTAAAGAATATGACTTTTATGTATCATCTGAAATACTTCTCGTGTATATAATTGTATATAATTTTATAGATGTCACCTAGACAGGAATTTAACATGCAAGTAGAAATCAAATTTCTAGGATTTAAGCTTGATGAGATGAGTCATACCCTCATGTAGTGTGGTGTGAATTTTACCACAGTGCTGAATCCTTCCAGCTCATACCAAGAATCATGTGTGATAATGTATTATTTGATGTTAAGATGAGTGCTAAGTGTAAAATACACTTTGTTTTAATACATTAATTCAGATATGAAACAATAATGATATATCATTTTTTAAAATTCTAATGCTTCTCAATTTTACAATTCATGAAATATATCATTAAAATTAGTTTCACTTTCTTCTTTTCTATAGCTACTAAAATTATATATTAAACATTCAATATTAAGAATTCAATAATAAGTAACCTAGTATTAAAATTATATACTATTAAACTGTGATTTGAAGTATAGTTCTAACAAATTTTGATATAAAAATATTTAATAGAATTGTGGGCAATTCTTTTTAAACCTACATGCTTGTTATTTGTTTCCTAGTTGTGTCGTCTGTTATTCTTGGTCCAAGTCATCTCTCCACCTTATTTGTTTAGTTTTCTATTTTTTCTCTATTGGTTTACTGATTGTGCATTTTGTTTTCCCTTTTCAGTGACTGACATGAGGCTGAAAAATCTGTATGGTATTTTATTACTTCCTATGTTATAGTAAAATTCCTGTCATTGAGTTCATTTCACTTGGAATCACCTTATATGGTCATATGTACATAGCAATTAAGCTATTCTGTTCATCTACTAAGATTATCCTTGATGTACACAATAATGCTCCCTTATACCCAGTAATCACACTCCTGTGAATTTACTCAAGTGACCACAAACAAGGCCACACTAAAGCTACCAGCACAATTATGTTTATCACTGTGTTATTTACCATAGCTAAGATGGAATCAATCCAGTTGCCCCTCAGTAGATGAATGGCTCAAGAATATATAACACACACACATAAATGGAATCAACCCAGTTGCCCTCCGTAGATGAATGGCTCACGAAAACGTAACACACACACATGCACCCATACATACATATGGAATACTATGCTTCCATCAGAAATAATGATACCACAGCATTTGTAAGGAAATGGAAGATCTTGGAAAAATCACATTAAGTAAAGTAAGCCAGAGTTAAAGAAACATAGGTCCCATGGGTTCCCTTATTTGTAATAAACAGTTCATATCAAGGAAAATCTCATGTATTTTAATTTGACATTTTGTTTTATGTTGAGCACACATTATTGCTATATTTTTGTTATTGTTTCTGAAAACAGGCATGTATATTTAAAGAATTACGTTTATCTGATCCATTACTGAAGGAAGAAAAACTAAAAGAGCAAACTAAGATAAAGAACAATTCCTATTTATTTAGCTTCATTCCTATGTAAGTCCAGTGTTGTCCCCTGTATCCTCATGTTGTACATTACAACTCTCTACTTGGTCATTTTGTATATCTACTATCATCTATATTGTGACCTAAATGTTCCAGCAATTGCAGTTTTCTTTACTGTTTGAAAAATTTCTCTGTTGTTTTAGGTTGTGTGTGTGTGTGTGTGTGTGTGTGTGTGTGTGGTTTTATAAAGATCAGAAAACAACATTTTTCTTCATTTAGAATACATCCTTCAGGTCATTGTAAGTTCTGGCTAATGTGAGAAGTCTCTTGCTATTTTAAGGATGAAACAGAAAACTATATTTGTGCATGCACCAAAGTTGTTTTATTAGTCTGTAGTTGAACACTTACTTTCGATTTATATCTTGCCTGTTGTGAATAATATGAATAACAATGAACTACAGATATATTTATGAGTTACCCAGAGAGAAATAATCATATTATTGGTGGGTCAGATGGTATTTCAACTTTGCATTTCTTAGAAAAATGCATACTACTTTCTATAACAAGAATACTACCCTGTATTTTGACAAAGAGTGTAGAAAAGTTCCTTTTCTCCACACTCTCACCAACATTATTACCTTTTGGTGTTTTTAAAAGGACAGATTTTTACTATGTGCAATACCCCAGACTGGCCTTAGACTCAAATCCTCTTACTCCAACCTCCCAAATTCTTGGAATTACAAGCCTATACCACCACACCAAGTTCCTTTGATTTTTTTTATAAGAGTTATAATAGTTATGAAGTAGTATTATACTAATTTTCAATTGCATTTCTCTAATGACTTCTGTTCAGAAAACATTAAGGTAGCATAGAAGTGGTATTAAACAAAATTTTTAAAACCCACTGGTGATTTTTAGGACTATTTGGAAAACATGTCTATTCAGAACTTTTGTCCATTTTTAATCAAGTTCCTTGTTAATCTCATCAGTAATCTCTACATAGAAAATCAATAATTAATTCAAGGCAGTAGAAAGACAAAATGAGCAACTCCTAATATTTTTCAATGTTTAATAACATGATATTGCTTAAATCATTTTGTGTTTATGCTTGAGACTATATAACTCAATTTAGTTAGACCTTTTATAAGGCTATATATATGCTATATATATATATATATATATGCTATATATATATATATATATATATATATATATATATATATATATATATATATGGCTATATGATTGCTCTTTCCAAAGCCTGCGTGTCTAATTTTCCTGGTCTCATGTAGTTCAGATTTCAAACTGAAGAATAAATTGAAGGAAGCAACCAAAAAATAAAGTAACCCTCATCTGATGATGCCTCTACTAGAATGAGGAAAGATTTCATCCTGCTAAGGACATATGATAGGATATTAAAAAGAGAATTCATTCTTCTAGGTCTTCCCTACCTTTGCAATTTAACTTAAATGATGTAAAACACAATATACTGCTCAGTTACTTTTAGGTTTTATCAGTTTTGCACATTTTCATATGGACTTCACCTCAGTCTACAACATTCCTTCATTATTCTCTCCTTGATATTTTACACTATCAAGACATAAGATAACCAGTTTGATTTACAGCATGAGAAGTTATCCACCTGGCTTCCTTGGATGCAAAGCATAGTCAATGGATAACATTACTTCTGGTTTCTCACTACATGTAATGATTTCTGTAATATATATCACATTCTGTTTAGTATTTAAAAAAACTGTTAGCCGGCACTGGTGGCTCATGCCTATAATCCTAGCTACTGAGGAGGCTGAGATTTGAGGATTGTGGTTCAAAGCCAGCCCGGGCATGAAAGTCTGTGAGACTCTTATCTCCAAAAAAAAAACCACTAGAAAACTGGAAGTGGTGCTGTGGCTTAAGTGGTAGAGCGGTAGCCTTGAAGTGAAGAGCTGAGGGACAGCACCCAAGCCCAGAGTTCAAGCCCTACAACCCACAACAACAACAAAAATCCAGCTGGCTAAGCTGAAACCTCATTCATAAAAGTTTATGTTAATTATTTCACCAGTTTTATGTCTCTTAGTTTTTAAGAAAACGTTTCCTATAATACTAATGTTATTCCCATTTTAGTGTTGAGAAAATTGTAATTAAAGGAACTAAGCTCATGGCCTAAAGACACACAGGAGGAAGGAAATGAGTCAATGTTTTCAAAAACCTTTCAGCAATACAAAAATGGTACGTAAAATCTCTCCATTCTCTTATACTCTCAATTCAATATTCATATTGTCCAATAACTAATAGCATAACAATTATTGCCCATGGTGTGGGGAAATCTGTGGGGAACACAGGTAGCAAAGATGGCGCTGAGAGGAAGTTGAGTGGGCAGAGCTGGATTTGTTTAGGTTCAGTGTGTAAACAACTCATGGAAGGTTAGGTGCATGATAATGTATGGCCTTTCAGTAATTGGTTGGTTCCATTTCTTCCCCTCTCATGCAGTCTTTTGCTTTAAAAAGGGGATGCTCCCTATCAATAAACGAGTTCCTGCTTGGTTTGACTCCCCGCTGCATCTGATTGTCTCCTGGGCTAAGGGAGGCTGGATAACAGGCAAGCGGCGGCACTTTGCACTTACCTTTCCTCGGACCCCATCCATCCAAAGACAGATGAAGACCCAATATCTGGTGCCCAAAGTAGGGCACAAAAGGAAAAGATAATGGCCGGGGCTAAGCGGTCATTCGGGGTATGGGTAATGCTATATCACCAAAGAAGGAGAAGGAGGCAACATTAGGCCTAGAAAGAGTACAGGAGGACTTGGAAAGTGAGAAGGAAAAGAGGTCAAATTGGACCAGGAACACACTATCTGTGCATGCAGGGGTGGAAGCAACTACTTAGGTGCCCCTGACGGTCCTAGGCCCCCTCCCTATTCCCCTGATTGGAAGGGAGGTATGGCGCCCTACGAGACCTGCAAGAGGGACTTGCAGGACCCAGTCCCCTACCCCATGGAGGGCCCAAGGGCTGGATAAGTAACCTACTCGGAGACCTCCTCTGGAAAGGAAGGGCCACCCAAGAGCCCAGACTCTCAGCCACAGGATTCGCTTCCCCAAGCGTATCTGGTCAATGTGGCACCAGGGGCTAATAGGCCCTTGGAATGGTATCCATGGGAAGCTAAGGATCTTAAAGAGCTCCACCAGGCAGTGGTGAAGGATGGCCCAAACTCTCCCTGGGCCACAGCACATACAAGAGAAAGGACTAAACATTCACAAGCACATTTTCTTCAATGCTTTCCCACCTTGTGTCTACTAGCACAAGTTAAAATCTATAATGGACCCTGTTTTGTCAGTAAAACAATGTCAGTTTTTGGGGCTGGGAAGGTGGCTCAGTGGTAGAGTGCTTGCCTTGCATGCCTGAGGCCCTGGGTACGATTCCCCTGCACCACATAAGCAAAAATTAAAAAGCTGGAAATGGCGCGTTATGGCTCAAGTGGCAGAGCGCTAGCCTTGAGCTGAAGAGCTGAGGGACAGCGCCCAGGCCCAGAGTTCAGGCCCCATGACCGGACCCCCCCAAAAAAAAACAATGTCAGTTTTTTGACAAATGGCATATTAATCATACTACAGGAATTCCCTATAATCCCCAAAGCCAAGCAATTATAAAAAGATATCACCAATGTCTTAAGGAGCAATTAAAATAAAAAGAGGGAGTTAACCCCCTACATACAGTTAACATTTTCAATTTTTCAAAAGGGGCAACTGACTGGGGACAACTAAACCCTAAGCCCGAGTGAAAGTCAGGTGGAAGGACCCCCTGACATAACAATGGAGAGGACCTGACCCCCTAGTTACCATGGACAGGGGATTTGGATGTATTTTTCCCATAGGGGAGACAGCCCCCATTTGGATTCCTGCCAGGAACCTTAAGTTTTTACCCATTTCCTCTCTACAGGAGGATGCCTAAGGATAAACTAACCATCCCCAATGGCAACCAGCCCTTGAGAGGCTCTTGTGTTCTTTAACATTTGCAGATGGTGATACTCTAGCTAATGGCTGTCCTGACCTTCCCAGTCCCGGCAATGGCTACGGAATCCACATCAACCTCAACGGGTGACCTGGGCAGTGATCAGCACTGGCAATGCAGAAATCATCAATAGCATCACAAGAGAAGCTGTCCCTTCGACCTGGTGGCCTGACCTTCATTTTGATCACCACCCTATGTCATTACGTATGGACTGTTTAAAACATATTTCTGTAGGAGCTATCTATTTTAATGTTACCTGCTCTAATTGTTCTTTTACTAATTGCTTGTGCAACCACCTTTTGTTATGTGTCCTGTAAATATGTCTAAAACCTACTCTAGAATGAGCCCCACCTCTGGGCTCTAAAGTGGCAAAGACTGCTATCCCATCCTTGGCTAATGATAAAGGGCTAATGAAATTGGTGGCCTGGGAATGCTTTTGCTGATGGTTTTTCTATGCCTTCCTTGCATTATACGTGCACTGCAAAACTCTTATGAGCCAGCCAGTTACATAAGATCAAGCTCCAAGTGTGAATAAAGTTCCCCCGAGAGGAACTGCAGCCAGACATGGGTAAGAGGGAGTGCCAGTCTGACCAACCTAAGACAGGGCCTTCAGCTTTGCTCTGAAGAAGTTCCCGATGAAGGGTAAGACAGACAAGGAGATCTACCCAACCTAAGGCAGGCGGGTTCGCTTCTTTAAACAGAGACAGGGTGTTGGGAGCTGATAATAAAGTTTAAAGGTCATTTTGACCCCTGTCCTCTCTTGAAGGCACGTACAAGGAAGTGGCTTACTTGAAAGACACCAGGTGCCCGGGATTGCTTTGCTATGTCTGCACAGTTTGTTTTAAATTTTACTGCTTGGGAATTTCTAGCTGTGGTGGGGCTAATGATTATTATTGTGCTAGGTGGGGATTAGAGGTAACTGGGGCGGGTTCTTATGCACAAGGGACCTCCTTCCAGACTTGCCTCCAACCCCTTGCGTGGCCAAATGTAATCCTGTTAAAATAACCTTTACAGAGGAGGGGAAAAAGATAACTAACTGGAAGGTGGATCTGCCATTAAAACAAAAAGGGTGAATATGTGGGGAAATCTGTGGGGAACACAGGTATCAAAGATGGCCCTGAGAGGAAGTTGAGTGGGCAAAGCCGGATTTGTTTAGGTTCAATGTGTAAACAACTCATGGAAGCTTAGGTGCATGATAAGGTATGGCCTTTCAGTGATTGGTTGGTTCCATTTCCTTCCCTCCCATGCAGTCTTTTGCTTTAAAAAGGGGATGTTCCCTGTTAATAAAGGAGTTCCTCCTTGGTTTGACTCCCCGCTGCATGTGATTGTCTCCTGGGCTAATGGAGGCTGGGGAACAGGCAAGCGGCTCCACTTTGCACTTACCTTTCCTCGGACCCCATCCGTCCAAAGACGGACGAAGACCCAACACATGGTAATTGCTTTCTGCCACATTTTGTCTTCAACACAGACTGTGTTGGTGACATTGTGTTATCATGCCCAGACTGAGATTATAAATTGAGGTCCAAAGAGAGCCCAATTTCTTCTGTCCCACGGTTCTAGTATCCTTTTAAAAAAGTACTTAAACTTTTAAATACCATCACTTACTGTCTTGTAAGAATCCCAAAACGAAATAAATTCACATATAATCACTCCAAAATGCTTTAAAAGTAGGAAATGATAAAAGAGGATTCCGTGAAGTAAAGTTTCTTCTACTTTTAAAATTATTCTTAAAGACTTGTTCGGGTTGGTCACACCTGTAATCCTGTCCACTTGGCATATCTACTCAGGAGCTTGAGATCTGTGGATAAGTGTTGGAAGCCAATCAGGGCAAAAAATAATTCATAAAATTATTTTTTTTAAAATGTGAATGAACTAGAAAAGGGCCAGGAATGGAAATGTAGCTGATATACTAGCTCACCAATCTAGAGCAGAAAGGCCTAGCAAGACCTTGAAGCCCTGAGTTCAAACTGAGCACGCCAACAAACAGGCATGCACATGCACTCACGTGCACGTGCACACACACACACATACTTATTCAAAATATCTTCAGGTCAGTGTTTTGTATTAATTTCTTTGTTAACGTTATTATATGGGTAAAATAATAGCAATAAACTATTCTATCTCAGAACATTTTTTTTTGTCGGCCGTGGGGCTTGAACTCTGGGCCTGGGCGCTGTCCCTCAGCTCTTCAGCTCAAGGCGAGCGTTCTACCACTTGAGCTACAGCGCCACTTCCGGTTTTCTGGTGGTTTATTGGAGATAGGTGTCTCACGGTCTCTCCTGCCTGGGCTGGCTTTGAACCGTGATCCTCAGATCTCAGCCTCCTGAGTAGCTAGGATTACAGGCGTGAGCCACCAGCACCCGGCCCTCAGAACATTTTTAAATGTTTTTTATTGTAAAAAATACTTTACAGAGGGTTTACAGTTACATGAGCAAGATAATGAGTACATTTCCTATGAAGAATTGTTACCTCCCTTTTGTTTTTCCCCCACCATCCCTTCCCTTCCACCTCCACAAGTACACTCCTCACCCCCCGTCACCCCTCCACCCTAACCCCGCCTAAATTGTAAAGTTCGTATTTCAACATAGTGTCTTGTGCATCTCATTTTTTCAATGTGTCAACCTGTATCTCTATTTAAGCATTTTGTTTTTTCCCTTTCCCTCTCCAAATTAGAGAAGTGTATATACAAGATGCAGGCGCACCAACATCAAATACTGTGAAAATAGGGGTTATGCTGTGTTGGAGGTCCATATAAAAAACAAAAAAATAACATCGTACATTACAAATGCATTAAAAACAACAGCAAGAAAAAAAAAAACACTTGTGTTCCTATCTTGAGGTTCATTTGGCTTAACATCACCTTATCTAGTCATATGCATATAGCTTTTGACCATTTCTGCTTATCACAGACATAGATTTACTTATTGCAAATAAGGGATACCATGGACCTATGTTTCTTTGGACTTGGTTTACTTCAGTTAATATAATTTTTTCTAAGTTTTTCCATTTTATAACAAATTGGGTGATGTCATTCATTCTGATGGACGATAGAATTCCCATACACACACACACACATACACACACACACACACACACACACACAAGGTTTTCTTGATATATTCATCTACTGAGGGGTATCGGGGTTGGTTATATATCTTACCTATGGTAAATAATGCTGCAATAAACATAGTTGTGCTGGTAGTTTTAGTATGGTCGTATTTGTAATCATTTGGGTGAATGCCCAAAAGTGGAATTTTTGGGTCATAGGGGAGCTGTATGTGGAATCTTTTGAGGAACTTCCGTACTGCTTTCCAAGTGTTTGAACAAGTTTACACTCCCCCCAAGAATGCAATAGGGTTCCCTTCTGGCCACATCCCCTCCAGCATTTGTTGTAAAAATTTGGAACACTTCACGAATTTGCCTGTCATCCTTGTGCAGGGACCGTGCTATTCTTCTGCGTATTGTTCCAATTTTAGTGTATGTGCTGCTGAATTGAGCACAGAACATTTTTTATTTATAATGTGGAATTGATTTTCTTAAACTAGATAATTCAGCAAAAAGTAAGTTCAAAAGTATTGTCGTGAAATTTTAGAACCATATATTTCTGACATAAGCACACATTTAAGAATAAATTCAAGATTGATATGTCAAAAACAAAATAATTCCAGGTTTTTGTTGTTCAAGAGATGTGTAGCAGGAGGAATTCAATTTTTCTATACAAGGCACCTGTCATAATGAACACTGAAGCAAGTGTTAAGGTTTGTTAAAGGTTTAATGTTTTGGGCTGAGAAGGTGGATCAGTGGTAGAGCACTTGCCTTGCATGCATGAGGCCCTTGGTTAGATTCCTCAGCACCACATAAGTAGAAAAAAAGCCAGAAGTGGTGCTGTAGCTCAAGTGGTAGAGTGCTAGCCTTTATCTAAAGAGCCACGGGACAGAGCCCAGGCCCAGACTTCTGGACTCACAACCGGACCCTCCCCTCAAAAAGTTTTAATGTTTTAAATATATTTAATTTTGGGAATTTGCTTATATATGCCAAAATTAAGACTTTTGGCAGGTCATAAAACTTTTCCATAATGTATTTAAGATTTATGGTAGCAGACATATACTATTAAGTATGTACATTTCAGAGTTGATAGAAACATTACTAATGAGAAGTTGCAAAGTCTTTGTGTAAAGAAAGAGTGTGAAAAGTTAAGACATTAAATACAAAGTTTCTGTTAAAACTTTAGGGCTTCCTTTCTTTATATGTTAGGGAGGAACAAATGATGACATAAGCCATGTATAAATGATGAGATAAAAAATAAATCTTAATCTAAGAGGGTAACTATAAGTCTACTCATAGCCAAAAAATCTCTTGTTGAACATCATAATATTAGCCAGTTTTAAATGTGCAGGAATGTAGTACACTTCAAATACTGGAAACACTGGTATTTGGTTTTTATTCTATTAATCATTAACATTTAATTATTGGTTTAAATATTTGTAGAATTGTTTTCCTTGTTATAATATAATACAAATTTTTGTGAGTCGTCATTACTATGTACCTTGAGAATGTTACTGAGATGGCCACACCATTTTTTATAGGTGCATGTGAATTTACAAAGAGCAAAATTAAGAACAAAGTATTGATTAAAATTTTTCTCAAGTAGAGTCTGAATAAGGATTGTTGATAAATGTCCACACCTAAAATTTTAGCCCTAGGCTGAATCAGTGGTATTACAGAGTTGGGGCCACAAAAGTGAGAGACTGTGTTTTGCTTAGTTTTTTGGTTTGGTTTTTGTTAGTTGTGGGGCTTGAACTCTGAGTCCTAGGTGCTGTTCCTCAGCTCTTCAGCTCAAGGCTAGTGCTACCACTTGAGCCACAGCTCCACTTCGGTCTTTTTCTGCTTATGTTTTGCTGAGGAATCAAACCCAGTGCATGCAAGACAAGCATTCTACCACTGAGCCAGCTTCCCAGCACCTGAGAGACTGTATTTTAAAAGTCATCTAAACAACATTTGCTTTCTGCTTTGGGTTATATAATGAAATATATGAATATCTTTTTATATTTTTGTGAATTGGCGTTCTTGTAAATTTATACTAACTTCAGCCACTTTATCCTTTTAAAAGTCAAGAAATATCTCAGAGTTTGCTTCTGTGAAGATTCTTTTTGCATTTATAATTTCTTCTGAGTAACCTTTATTTTTTATCAAAATCACTTTATATTTTATATTGATGGGTTATTATACTTCAAATACCTTCAAATGTACATGTAGAGTCTCAAGATAGCAGTATGAATATTCTCATAAAACTCTTGTTTATCTGTTATGCACTTTAAGTATTATGATATTTTTCTCTCTCTTTCACTCTCATTTCCGCTCTTTCTCTTTCATGCTCCATATCTGCTACTTATAATTTCTGCTAGTCTACTATTATCCTTCAGGGTCCACTGGTTTTGTGGGAACATGATAAGGACCATCAGTTACGCTTGCATTCTTTAAGAGTTATAACAGTGACGTGAAATTTTTCTTTGTCATTCTAAATGGCAAAACAACAGATCTAGGAATTCCTTTTCACTTTTAGTACTATTATAAATTTTATCTCATACGAATCATTGGGACAGATAAGATAATTTTAACCTATGACCTGAAAGTTCTTCCTCTTTCACATACAACTTTTTTCTTTTGTTATCAGTAAGTAACAAAAATAAAGCTATCCTAGGCTGAAGTTGTTCACAGGGATGAAAAACAAGGTAATGGGTGATCCTCAGAGCAGTTTATCATGTACATTTTGTTTGAATGACAATGTGCTGGGAACTCTAGATTAAATCACTGAACACCTTATATATACATATACATATATACATACATTCTCATATATTTGTATATGTACATTTATTTATGTATGCATATATGTGGGTATATGCCCTTATATATGCACACAAATATACACATACATATACACGTGTATGCATGGACATATGGGAAAGACACATAGATACAACCAGCACAAGTTTCAGTACCTGTTGAATATGCCTTAGATGGAATGTTTTGAACCAAATATGTTAAAGATGTATTTGTCACTAAAGATGTATTGTCTCTTCAAACTGGTAGGTTTTGACAGATTTGACTTGCAAAATGTAGTACAAGTGATAACAAATCACACAGGAATCTCAGTAAGTAAAGGTAATAAGGTCATATGGTGTCTCCTAGCTCCCCATGGAATGCTTTGCTCTTGTAGACACTCTCAACAACCAAAAGCAGCAAGAGAATACCCTGGTGAAGAATAATGTTGTAAGGCTTTAAATGGCATCCTTCCTTGAGCTCTTTTCCAACAGCCAGCATCAATTCCTAAGCAGATGAGTAAGTCCTCAGAAGACTGGAGCTCAGGTAAACATTTAAAAGTTCTATGAGAGAAATGCGGACTGAGGTGTTGCTGATTTACTGGCCAAGAAAATAAGAAAAAATAATATTATAAATGCTTTAGAAACAAATGCATGAAAGAAAAAAAACATTTAAATACATATCTTAGGGTTCATTTTCCTAAGATCACCTTATATGACCTTTTCTGGTTGACTCATATATATACTAGATATTGCAAATAAGGAAAACCATGGGACCTATGTTTCTTTGGGCCTGGCTTACTTCACTTAATATGATTTTTTCAAGTCTTTCCATTTCCTAACAAATGGGGCAATGTCATTCTTTCTGATGGAGGCATAGAATTCCATTGTTTATATATACCACATTTTCTTGATCCATTCATCTATTGAGGAGCATCTGGGTTGGTTCCAGATCTTAGCTATGGTAAGTAATGCTGCAATAAACATAGTCGTGCTGGTAGCTGTAGTGTGGTCTTGTTTGTAAACATTTGGGTAAATGTCCAAAAGTGGGATTTCTGGGTCATAGGGGAGCTCGCCTTCCCCCACAGTATAACCCCGTCTTTCTCTGTATTTGCTGTCGGTATAATTTGTGGAGGGGAAGGGGAAAATCAAGTCGTTTAAATAAGGATACAGGTGGACCCGTCTCAGCAATAAGAAGTACAAGTTGTCATGTCGAAAATGAACTTTACAACTTTGGTGTGGGGGGGAGGATTAGGTGGGGGAGTGGGGGGAGGCTGAGAATGGATGGGAAGGGTAAACAAAGGAGGAGGCTACAATGCTTGATAAGAAATGTACTCACTATTTTGCCCATGTGATTGTAAACCCTCTGTACAGTATTTTCACAATTAAAAAAAAAATCTGATACCAAAACAAAAGAAAAAAGAAAATAAGAAAAAAATAAAGTATTTTTAATGTATTAAAATTTGAGAATAATTTGTAACCTGTCAATAAATGTGTAAAATACAATTATACAACATGATGGACAAAATGGCAGGAACTCCCAAATATCTCTCAACATTAATGGGCTTCACTCTCCAATTAAGCTACATAGACTGTCTAGTTGGATTAAAAAGCAAGATCCTACTAACTGCTGCCTTCAGGAGTCACATCTTGCCAATAAAAACAAACACATTTTCAATGTGAAAGGCTAGAACAAAATTTACCAAGCAAACGGTCCCCATAAACAGGCTGGAGATGCAATCCTAATATTAGATAAAATAGACTTCAAATTAAAATTAGTGAGAAGAGATAAAGAAGCTCACTGCATACTAACTAAGGGATCTCTCCCTCAGGAGGATTTTACAATTCTAAATATCTATTCACCAAACAAAGGAGCACCCAAATTTATGCAAGAAACACTACTTCCCTCAAATCGCACTTAGATCCAAAGACATTAATTGTTGGGAAACTTAACACACCACTTTCCCAACTGGATAGACCAACTTCACAAAACCTCAACAGAGAAACCGCAGATCTAACTGCATAGATCAATTAGATTTAACAGAAACCTACTGCATATTTCACCCAGCAGCATCAGAATATACATTTCTCAGCAGCACATGGAACATATTCCAAAATAGACCACATTTTAGGCCACAAAGCAAACTTGCCCAAATTCAGAAACATTGAAGTTATACCTTGCATCCTCTCTGACCACAAGGGAGTAAAATTAGAACTCAACAATAAAAGCCACCAAAGAAAGTCCGGTAAAACATGGAGGCTGAACAACACACTGCTGAATCACAAGTGGGTCATGGAAGAGATGAGAAAGGAAATTCAAATGTTCATGATATTCAACAAAAATGAACCCACAAATTACCAGCTCCTCTGGGACACAGCAAAGGCAGTACTCAGGGGCAAGTTTATAGCTTTGAGTTCGTACATCAACATATTGGAGAGATCTGAAACCAACAATTTAATGAGACAACTGAGCCTCCTTGAAAAAGAGCAGCAAGATAAACCCCAATCCAGTAGACAAAAAGAAATAGTTAAAATTAAATCAGAATTAAATGAATTAGAATCCACAAAAAAACCATACAAAAAATCAACAAAACAGAGTTGATTCTTCGAAAAAATTAACAAAATTGACAGACCCTTAGCAAATCTTATGAGAAAAAGAAGAGAACACACCCAAATAAATAAACTAAGAGATGAGAATGGAAATATCACCACAGAAACAAGCAAGATTCAGAATATTATAAGGGAATACTTCTCAAAACTATATACGCCTAAGTTTGAGAATTTTGAGTTAAACCATCTTAACAGGCCCATATCAAGCATCGAAATACAGTAATAAGAGACCTCGCATCTAAGAAAAGCCCAGGACCAGACGGTTTTACAGCAGAATTCAACAAGCCCTTCAAAGCAGAGCTCACACCAATACTCCTCCAACTTTTCAATGAAATTGAAAGAGAAAGTTCACTATCGAATTCATTCTATAAAGCCATCATAACCCTCATCACATAACCAGGCAAGGCTCATCAAAGAAAAAGAACTATAGACCCATTTCTTTGATGAACATTGATGCAAAACTTCTCAACAAAATTTTGGCCAATTGACTTCAACAATTCATCCAATCGAACAGGATTCATTTCAGGGATGCAAAACTGGTTCAATATATGCAAATCAATTAATATAATTCATCACATCAACAAGAGCAAGGATAAGAACCACATGGTTGTCTCAATAGATATTTAAAAAGCATTTGACAAGTTCCAACAGCCCTTTATGATGAAGGTTCTGGCAAAATTAGGAATCCATGGAACATTCCTCAATACAATAAAGGCTGTATATAACAAACCTACAGCCAGCATTATACTTAATGGTGAAAATCTAAAGCCATTTCCTTTTAAGTCAGGACCAAGACAAGGAATGTCCACTCTCTCCACTTCTCTTCAATCTAGGATTAGAATGCCTAGCTACAGTGAAAGAAAAGAAGCAAACATACAGGGAATCCAACTAGGGAAAGAAAAAGTAAAACTCTCCCTCTTTGCAGATGAAATGGTCTTGTATTTAAAGAATCCCAGAGATTCCACTCCTAAATTACTCAAGTTGATTCAAAACTTTGGCAAATTAGCAGGGTATAAAATTAACCCTCAAAACTTCATGGCTTTTCTTTATTCCAACAATGAGAAAAGTGTGGCTGAAATTAGGAAAGCAACACCATTCATAATAACCCAACAAATAATAAAGTACCTAGGAATTAACTTAACCAAAGAAGTGAAGGACCTCTATGCTGAAAACTTTAAAAACTTGAAAAAGGAATTCAAAACAGAACTTAGAAAGTGGCAAAATCTCCCATGCTAATGGATTGGAAAGATCAATATCGTGAAAATGGGAATCATTCCCAAGGCTATCTACAAATTCAATGTGATACCTATCAATATTCCAACCTCATTCTTTAAAGAAATTGAAGTGGCTATCCAAAAATCTATAACAACAATAAAAGACACCAAATAGCAAAAACGATGCTCAACAGAAAGAACAATGCTGGAGGAATAACAATACCAAATTTCAAACTCAACTACAAAGCCATAGTGATCAAAACAGCTTGGTACCTTCACAAGACTAGACCTCAGTACCAATGGAATAGAATTGAAAACCCAGAAATGAACCTTACAGACCAATAGTCATCTAATCTTTTATAAGGGAGCTAAAAAATAGAATGGAAGAAAGAGAGCCTCTTCAGTAAATGGCACAGGCAAAATTGGTTAACTACTTGTAGAAAACTAAATTTAGATCTTTATATATCACCCTGCACCGGAATCAACTCCAAATGGATCAAAGATCTCGGAGTCAAAGCAGACACTCTGAAAACGGTAGATAATGGAATAGAAGAAACCATAGGTCTCCTTGGCACAGGCCAAAATTTTCTTAATAGAGACCCAGAAACACAACACATCCAAGAAAGGTTGGACAAATGGGATTGTATGAAATTGCAGAGTTTCTGCATGGCAAAGGACATAGCTAGCAAGATCAATAGAAAGCCCACAGATTGGGAGAAGATCTTCACTAGTCATACAACGGACAAAGGTCTCATATCTAAATTATACCTGGAACTCAAAAATCTAAATCCCCCAACAACAAATCCTAAAAGAAACAACTGCCCAAGAAATAAGTGGGCTAGAGACTTAAGGAGAAACTTCTCTGAAGAAGACAGAATGATGGCCAATAGACACATGAAGAAATGCTCAACCTCCCTAGCCATAAAAGAAATGCAAATCAAAACACCATTGGGATACCAGCTCACTCCAGTTAGAATGGCTAAATTCAAGAACTCTAATAACAACAGATGCTGGAGGGGATGTGGACAGAAGGGAACCTTACTGCATTGTTGGTGGGAATGTAAACTTGTTCAACCACTTTGGAAAGCAGTATGGAGGTTCCTCAAAATACTCCACATAGAGCTCCCTATGATCCAGCAATCCCACTTTTGGGAATTTACCCAAATGTTTACAAACAAGACCAAACTAAAGCTACCAGCACGACTATGTTTATTGCAGCATTATTTACTATAGCTAAGATCTGGAACCAACCCAGATGCCCCTCAGTAGATGAATGGATCAAGAAAATGAGTTATGTATACACAATGGAATTCTATGTCTCCATCAGAAAGAATAACATTGACCCATTTGTTAGGTAATGGAAATGCTTGGAAACATTATATTAAGTGAAATAAGCCAGGCCCAAAGAAAGACAGGTCCCATGGTTTCCCTTATTTGCAATATCTACTAGTTGTCTGAGTCAAGCAGAAAAGGTCAGATAAGTTGATGTTAGGGAAATGAACCCTAAGATATGTATTCAAATGTTTTATTTTCTTTCATGCGATTGTTTCTAACACATTGATAAGATTATTTCTTGGTTGTTATGTGTGTCCCTCCCTCACAGTATAGCCCCTGCTTTGACTGTATTTGATGTCGGTATAATTTGTGGAGGGGAAGGGGAAAAAATCATCTAAATATGGATACAGGTGGACCCATTGCAACAATGAGATGTACAAGTCATTATGTCAAAAATGAACTTTACAACTTTTTTGCAGGTTGCGGGGGGATGGGGACCACGGAGTATTGGGGGGGGGGGGCGAGTGGAGTATGGGAAGGAATGTGAAGGGGAAATAGAGGAGGCTACAAAGCTTGATAAGAAATGTACTCATTATCTTGCCCATGTAATTGTAACCCTCTGTACAGTATTTTCACAACAAAAAAAATATATATCACATTAAAAAAATGTACTCATTGGTGCTGGGATGGTGGCTCAGTGGTAGAGCACTTGCCTTGCATGCATGAGGCCCTGGGTTAAATTCCTCAGCACCACATAAGCAAAAAGAAAAAAAGCTGGAAGTGGGGCTGAGGCTCAAGTGGTAGAGCGTTAGCCTTGAGCTGAAGAGCTGAGCAACATCACCCATGCCCAGAGTTCAGGCCCCACGACTGGACACGCTCCCCTCCAAAAAGACATGTACTCATTATGTTGGCCATGTAATTGTAACCCTTTCGTACAGTATTTTCACAAAAAAAGATGTCACATTTTCAGTTCGGAATATAGTGAATCAGGAGATGAAAAGAAATATTTTGGAGTAAATATGTTCAAATACTTTATAACTTAGTATGATCACATAATAAAATTTAAATATAAAAATAGGGTAATGAAATTAATCAAAGGAATAAAATTTAACAAGCTACACTAAGTGGACATATGTGTATAACACAATTAAAAATACATTGTGAAATTAAAATTTCTAATGAAAAGACAAAAATTCATTCCAGTTGTTATAGATTCATATATTAATATCTTTTTTTCAGTTAATTCCTTGATGAAGTAAAAGGAGAAATATATTTTGCTCATTTAGAAAGACAATCTTTTCCAATTAGCATTAAAGTATTGTAGTTAATTACTGTAAATGTGAAATTGTTCAATCAACTTAATTATTATATTAGAATATTTTCAATGTATTCGTCTAAATATTATCTCTATAGGTATATACTTTTGCTATTTATTTAATGTTTTCTTACTTAATTGCTATATGGAATTTTCTGAATGTACTTTGGTGTATGCAACTAGGATATATTATACCTGATCTGGAAATCAATTATTTAAACAGGTTTTTTTTTTTAAAATAAAAAATGCTTATAGTGAAATAAAGAGGTAAATCCAAATTATGTATATTTAAAGACAATTCTTGGTTAGTCCTCTTCTCACATTACCCATTCCCTTCTTGAGAATAATACACATTGTAAGGAAATGTTTAGAATGTTTTGGAGAAATAGTTTGACTTTAAACCAGTGATTTACTTTAGGCTTCATTTTGTTTACTTTATATCCAGAAAAGCTAAATTCTTTTTTTAAATTATTTTTTATTGTGAAAATACTGTACAGAGGGTTTACAATTACATGGGCAAGATAATGAGTACATTTCTTATCAAGAATTGTAGGCTCATCGTTTGTCTCCCCTTCCCATCCCTTCCCATCCTCCCCTCGCCCCCCCCACTCAATCCTCCCCGCTCCCCCCTGACCCCCTACACCAAAGATAAAAAGTTCATTTTCGACGTAATAACTTGTACATCTCTTTGTTGCAATGGGTCCACCTGTATCCATATTTAAATGATTTTGTTTTTCCCCTTCCCCTCCACAAATTATACCGACATCAAATACAGTGAATGCAGAAAAGCTAAATTTTTACCTTATCATTTTCCTTAGACTTTACACTCAGGTTTAATCTCTGATAGATGAAAGATAAAGGTGACACTTTTTAACAGTAGCTAAATTTAGGCTGAGGAATCTAGGTACAAGTATACTCATGCAACCTCATCAGTCATGAGACCGTGATATCAAAATGTTAACCTATGCTTACTGGTGTCATGTTTATGAGATTCTGTGTATTATAAACAGTGATTATGAGTATTTGTTTTGTAATCAACATCATTTCATGGGTTAGGAACTGAAGTGAGACATTATACTCAGAACTAAATTGAAGGAGGAATCCAAAATTAGTTAACAATATACACTTAATGCAATGTTTTTAAAATGTAAGCTAAAGGAAATAATTTATGAAAAAATAAACATTTACAATAAATACAGAATCAGTATGACTGATTTTTTTTATACAGGTTGCAATACGGCTTGCATGATGATTTTTCTGATTATATGTTTAGTTAGGTCTTGATATTTAGTTGGAGAAGTTCTGTTCTTCCATATATTCATTTGTCATATCAAAGAGTAAATGAATTCCATGCCAGAGCCAACATTCATAATAATGTTATAGTTGTATCCTGCTACTTTGCCAAACTTTCAAATCAGCTCGAGTATCTTGAGTCTTTTCTCGATCTCACTAAATAGGTATGCAATTTTGACAGCACTAGAAATATTTTGACCACCATTTTTTTAAATTGTATTTTCCAGAAGCTACTTTTCTCTCTTTTCATGGGATTTTTAATTTCATTTATATAATGTGCTGATGTTTTCTTTTAGATAATCCATGTTCAGTCTTCTACAAACAGTGTAATTTAGAGTAGTTTTAAATTAGGTACACCCATGTAAACTGCTCAGATTCTATTACTTGCATATTTTGTCCTTGTTAAATCAGTGGTATTTAGTTCTCAATATGGATACTATTGGACTTATTCATTGCATTTATGAATATTTTAAGTATGTCATGATTTTTTGATTTAATACTGTAGCATTTTTTCTTTTAAATATGTGTAGATCTTACTTCATATACAGTTACATTTGTTTTCAACAATTAGATCCATTCAAGGGATTTGCTATATTAGGACCACCCAGATGAATTTAATTACAAATTAACACAATCTTATTTCTGAGAGACAGTTATCCTTATAGCTCTAATCAAATTAACATGTATTTGAGGTTTTTGTACTAATGTTTTTGTTTCTTTCATGCATGTGTTTCTAATGCATTTATAAGATTATTTCTTTGTTGCTTTGTATGTCCCTCCCCCACAGTGTAACCCCTGCTTTCACTATATTTGATGTCAGTATAACATGTGGAGGAGACGGGGACAAACAAGTCGTTTAAGGATTCAGGTGGACCTGTTGCAACAATGAGAAGTACAAAATGTCATGTCAAAACCAGCTTTACAATGTCGGTGGGGGGGGGAGGAGGGGGGGTATGATTGGGTGGGAGGGAGGGGGGAGGCTGGGAAGGGAGGTGAAGGGTAAACAAAGGAGGAGGATGCAATGCTCGGTAAGAAATGTATGCATTATTCTGCCCATGTAATTGTAACCCCTCTGTACAGTATGTTCTCAAATAAAATAAAATAAAATTTAAAAAAAAAAAAAAAAACAAAACTGTTTTTGTTTTGTACTTTAAAAAAAACATGTTTTTGTTCCTCGGGGAGTTCCACTTTCTTGGTTGTTTTTACAGCTGTGGTAACTGCAACATATGTGTGCATTTTATTTCAATTGTTTTGTGTTTATATTTTCTTTCATATAAGAGAAAGTACAAATATAATCAGTGATTTAGAACTTTTTCAAAAAGAATTCTAAGAGAGACACTTGAATTTTTATGACAACTGGAAATGGGCAGGTCTTAGTGGAGGAGTAGAAAAATCACAGAGACATTGTTGGATGTGAGTTGAATTCTTCCTCCTTTTGCCTCACTATTTCCAATGATATTACTTCAAAGTCTTTAGTGAAAAGAAAATAATTTTGTCTGTATGAACTCAGAATTTTTGGTTTAATTGGGACACACTGAACATTCATATTAGATTTTAACACTGAAATCTTTTTTCCCTTAGTTTAAAAACACAGTTGTGAATTTATAATGTTAAAATATCACCTAATAATTTAAATGAAATTGCCCAAACTATTTTCACTTCACAATATATGCAATATAGAATGTAATAATACTCTGTAAGATAGTATGCTATAATTGACTTTGTGCAAAGTTAATGATAATGGATTATTGTGAGATATTGAGTAATAGAAAAATTATATTTGAATATATTAAAAAATCCCAGTTCCATCCAAAAATAACTCATAGTTATAAATTAATGCTGAAAAAATAAGATTGTTTATTGGAAAAAGCCAGAAGTTTCAATAAGCTTGCTTTTTTAAAATTGACTTGGATCTGGGCTTTGGTGGCTCATGCCTGTAATCCTATCTACTCAGGACTCTGAGATCTGAGGATAGTGGTTGAAAGCTATATGGACAGAAAAGTCTGTGAGACTCTTATCTCCAATAAACGTCCTAAAAACCAGAAATGGCACTGTGGCTCAAGTGGTACAGTGCTAGCCTTGAGCTGAAGAGCTGAGCGGCAGTGTCCAGGGCCAGAGTTCAAGCCCCACGACTGACAAAAAATTGGCATGGAGTTTTACTTTATTATTTCATGATTTTTATGAGTGTTCAGTGAAAATGTCATTGGTTTTTATATTTTGTGTTGGCATAAAATGAGCCTACTATTGTCTTAAATTAATCAGAAAAACTCTGATTCTATGACAGTATAAATTTTGTGGGTAATGGTCAAGACCAAATTGCCTTTTAAAAAAAAAATATATCACACCCCAAAAAAGAGGAACAAATGAAAATATAAGCCAAAAACTTACTCTGTAAATCTTGATGGACTAATAGTCTGTCAGTTTGTTTTAACTATTAATCAAACCTAAAGTAATACCGGGTAATATTAACCCATTTAAATTTCATCATCCTTGTCATTTAAAAAACACTTTAAAAAGAAATTCAACAGGTGGTAATAGATGAGTTTTGGAATTATGCAGTTTAATAGAGCTCTGAGTTGTGGATATAGGACATTCATCTAAGTGACTAAATATTTAAATTAAATCCACTAAAGTATATTCCTTCAATTTTCTGGCGAAAATAATCTACAATCTAGGTATTTTTAAAAGAAATATTGTATGTTGTTTCCTTGGTGACAACGCAATTGGAAGACTAAAATTTTTCCTATACCATGGCCATCTTAAACATGGTGGATATATTAGGGTTGGCAGGTAAAACTTTTGGGACAACTTTAATGTTTCAATCTTGGATAGGATTTGATTGGGAATTGTGGCAGACTTTCATGGTTTGAGAAGAAAAATGACAGGCCATACGAAATATTTTTATCTGCTACATTGTTATATTAGTTTTTTTTCAAACACACACATGCACACATACATACACACAGATACACACATTTGTAGTATAAAGACCCACTCCGTCTTCAAGAAAATATTTTAATAGGAATTCCATAAAATTTTAGTCTGCTGAGATCTAATTAGAATTTATAGAAATATCAAGTTGCTTCCACCCCTGGACATGTCATTAATATTGGTGAAGATGTTGCCATTTGAATTTAGAATGCCCCAGAAATAGCTATGTGTTTAAGAAAAATGACTTTCTATTTCTTCCCAGACTCTGGAGAGTACCTGAATAGTTCTTCTGGAGATTAAGTTCTTCAGTGTGAAATCTATGAGAACATACACTCTCATCTGCTGTCTTCTTTCATCTTTTAATCATTCTAAGTCAAAAACTTTACTCTTTGACATACTCCCCACCTTGATATTGTCTTGTCACACACCCCAAAGCAATAAAACCAACTAAACATACACTGAAACCTTCAAACTTGTAAATGAGTAAGACTTTGTTTAATAAATGGACAATATCACTTATTTTGGTAGGTTATAAAGCTAACACAAGTCTAGTCTTTCTAAGAATGTAGAGTATATTAAATTGTGCTTTATTATAACATATCTAACTTAATGTTTTATTTTATGTTCTAGTTTCTGTTGATCCCAGGGCTAAAACTCAGGGCCTGGATGGTGTTTTCGTGTTCTAGGCCAGTGCTCGACGTACAATCTGAACTGGAATTCCATTTGCCCTGGTGGTTAATTGGAGATAAGAATCTAATGAACTTTTACTCAGATTGGCTTTGAACTGTGATCTTCAGATCTCAACCTCTTAACTAGTTCAGATTACATCCTTGAACCACCAGTGCCTAGCCATGTTGCATATTTTGTGTAATTCCAATTTTCAGGACTATATGGGTGCTGTTACTGCAATAAAAAATTACCCCTGTTTTCACTGTATTTGATGTTGGTATAATTTGTGGAAGGGAAAGGAAAAACCAAATTGTTTAAATAGGGATATAAGTGGACCTACTGCATCAATGAGATGTACAAGATGTTATGTAGAAAAACGAACTTAACAATTTTGGCTTGGGGTTTGTGGGGAGGTTCGTGAGGGGAAGATGGACAGGGATGGTAAGGGGAAACAAAGGAGGAGGTAATAATGCTTGATAAGAAATGTACTTATTATGGGGCTGGGAAGGTGGCTCAGAGGTAAAGCGCTTGCCTTGCATGCATGAGCCCCTGGGTTCGATTCCTCAGCACCACATAAACAAAAAGAAAAAAGCCAGAAATTGAGCTGTGGCTCAAGTGGTAGAGCGCTAGCCTTGAGCTGAAGAGCTGAGGGACAGCACCCAGGCCCAGAGTTCAGGCCCCACGACTGGACCCTCTCACCCCCACCCCCCCAAAAAAAGAAATGTACTCATTTCCTTGCCCATGTAATTGTAACCCCTCGGTACGGTATTTTCACAATAATAAAAAAAACTTAAAACATACTAAGGATATTTGTAAAGTATATTATGAAGAATTTTCATTCTTTACAAAATCTATGCAAAATCTATGCTAAACTATTTCTATTTTAATGTACATTTCCTGCAACCAGTTTGATATAGTTTAATACTTGTCACACCAACTTTCTCTATACTCTACTGGAGATTTAATTGTTCAAGTATGAATGTATATGTATATTTATATGTATATGTATAAGTATCTATCTATATATGTTCCAATGTGGATCATCAGAATTGAAACTTTGCTTTGTTTTGCTGTTCAGCAATTAAACCTGGTCAGCTCATTCTGTTGCAATATTTGTGTTCATTCTGATCATTCATTTATTTACCACACCATGAGCCTTATAAAATCAGCTTCATTTCCTGGAGAAATTATCAATCAGCCCAACCAATATACACCCAGAGCATTTTAATAAAGCAAGCTTTAATGAAGGAAGATAACATGAAGGGACAACTACAGAATTTCTACAGAGACTTGACATCTTTCACATTTCTGCCTTCTTCCTCATACTTAAGAAAGCATTGAAGAACACTATAAATATACTGTATTTATAACTTAAGGATCAGTTTTTTTTTCCAACCGGAAGTCTTCTTTTCCATGATTTTTGACATAAAATTTTGGGGGATATTTTTTATTGTGATGGGTTTCCATCCAAAATAAAGACATGTGTGTCAAGAAAGTCAATGTTTTCAAATCAGAGTACTAAACAAAAGAGGGAGAAAATTAAGGTTAGCTATATATGTTAAGCACAAATATAGGCAATATCAAGATATTTTGAAATTGTATACTTTTACTGGATAAAGTTGCTCAAACCTATAATATTACTTACTTGGAAAACAGAGATTAGAGAATTCCATCTCCAAGCAAGCCCAAACACAAAAAGAAGTTTCAGATACTCTAACCATTTGCTAGGTGCAATGTTTTATGTTTGTCTTAGGAAGACCACAGTCCAAGCATACCCAGGCATAGTGATACTACCTCAAAATAAGAAATCGAATTATAATCTGCAGATATGGTAGTAGTAGAGATGCTGTTTCAAAAGTAAAGGGTTTTGGGTTCAATCCTCCAGTTCCCCTAGAAATTTAAGTGTGTGCCAGTTTAAGAATTTGGCATATCTAAGGTCAAGATTTTATACTCGTTTAACAAGCTCTAATAAAGCCTTTACATTTTTTGCTATTTTTAAAAAGTATAACCATAACTTCCATGCCACAAACAAATGATTTCCTATTAGAGATTTTCTTTCATCCATTAAGTAATATGTTATGTGTTGGATATTGTCCCACTGAAATCATAATACAGATCAAAAACATATTGTCTTAGAAAGTGACTGCATAGGGAAACAGAATCTCAATGGTAGCATTTAAGTTGAAGTCTCCTCTAAGAGAAGCAGAAGGTCATGAATATGCCAAGGAAAGAGGACTCAGAAGAAGCAAGCTCTGATCTTGGAGTTTTAGTTCCACCAACTCAGAGGAAATGTATTTACAGTGTTAATGCACTCAAGCTGTGGTAATATAATATTACAATTACTAGCAAAATGTGTATTCTATAAGACATGAAAAGTCATTGACTGTTGGGGTCCATGACTCATCTCTATAATGCTAGTGATTAAGAAGGTTGAAATTTGGGGGATAATGGTTTTCTGTCTGGTAGGAAAGTTCATGAGGTTCTATCTCCAATTAACTACAAAAATTTCTGGACTGGGGCATGGTTCAAATGGTAGACTGACTACTGTTAGCAAAATGAGCATGTGTTATGTTCAAGCACCAAATTGGGAGAAAGAAAAAGTCCTTAGAAAACTACTATGAGAAACAGAATTATGAATAGGAAAGCAGAAACAAAAGAAATAAACTTATAGATACAAACAAAGCTTCCCAATATGAAATATGGCACAAACTATAATATTTAGGGTTTTCCTTCCTATGCAGTATAACTAAATGGTATTTTGACTTGACGAAACTAAAATGTAAAACTGTATGCAATAAATAATCACATTACTTTTATGTTTCCATAATTTAACTTCTTCTCCTACAAATTTCAAAATAGTGTAGCTATGGAAAAAATCAATAAATGTTTCATTTTCATATGGGATTACATATCCTTGCAGGTGTTGTCTAAAATTGTTCTATACTGAAATGATCATCATTGATATCTTTCTCAAGATACCAAATGTTTATACTTTCAGCTGACCTTCCACAAAACTCATACTCCAAACATAAATTTTTAGTTTGTTCATGCAATCAAAAGAATATAAACATGTGTCTCAAAAATGTTAATTACTTTTACCTGCTGTCATTAATGTAGTAAAACTAATAGAATTAATTATATACCCTGAGAGAAATAAGACACTTGCTTCTAAATACAGACTGGCAGCCACACACACACATACACACACGCATACACACACAAACATTTTTACCACTTTCACTCAGGTTAGGTTCCTGATATTGGGTATCAGACAATGATCTAATAATCAATCTTCCTTCCCAGACACAACATACATTAATAATTCCACAATACAAAAACATCAGATAATTCAAAATAATGAGAAGATTTCACAGAACCAACCAGCTCTTGGGCCATCTACTCCCTGATTTCATTTATTCATGATGATGCATTTTTCATATCATAATTAAAAATATTTTTGAGTCTCCTTGATTAGCAGACAAAAATAAGGTATCATATAATAGGAAATGTATGTAAAATTACCTGTCTGTAAGTAATCTTTAATATATCTTAACAAAGATTCCTGTTTCCTTCTTGCAGAGCCTGTTTCTGGCATTTTGCCCTAATGTTTAATATTAAATTACAAAGGACATGCCATATTCCTTAATTCATTTTTCATAAAGGTTATGCTATGGAATTGAATCTGATTTGTTTGCTTATTCTAAAGTAAATTTTCTCAACAATTTGAATTATTGTTTCTGTTACTCCTAAGCAATTTGAAATATCAAATAAAACTGGAAATTCCCTTCAGCAATGATTTGTGAATGGCATTAATGTTTGTGGAGGGATGCAGGACTTGAATTATCTAGAGTGCCTTAAAAATGGCACTGTTGGGGTTGGGAAGTTGTCTCAGTTGTAGAGTGCTTGTCTTGCAAGCATGAGGCCCTGGGTTCTATTCCTCAGCACCACATAAGCAAAAAGAAAAAAAGCCCGAAGTGGCGCTGTGGCTCAAGTGGTAGAGCACTAACCTTGAGCTGAAGAGCGGAGGGACAGCGCCCAGGCCCAGAGCTCGGGCCCCACAACCGGACCTCCCCCCCCCCCCAAATGGCACTGTTATTCAAAAGGCTGATCGTTTAGTCAGCCTTTAAAGTGTGGTCTTCTTATTTCATCTAATAAGATAAAAGTATGCTTTTCATCACATTCTTGCCTGCAAAAAAGTAGAATTATTTCCTTTGTAGAGTTGATGTCCAGCTGCGACTGTAGTGAAACCAACAAACAACTGCACAGCTGTGTTAGCTGCTCTACATTTTGAAATTTTCTTCCAATAGCCCTTCTGATTTTAGCCCAAATTCATGGGATAGTCACATAATCCACAATTACAAAGCAACAAAATATACAAAGACCACGTGCAAAATGAGGTTCATTTTTTTCTGTTGTTTCCTTTTTTCTTATTGTCTTTTAAGGAGCTAGGGGCTGTTTATTTCTCATTATTGTTGGTGTGACTTAAATAAATTTACCAGATTTTTCAAATAAAATAAAGAGATATTTAGTCACAAAATACAGCCAAGCATTTGCGTGATTTTTTTTTTTTTTTGCTCGGTTGTGGGGTCTGAACTCTGGGCCTGAGCACTGTCCCTCAGCTCTTCAGCTCAAGGCTAACCCTCTACCACTTGAGCCTCAGCCCCTTTCCGGCTTTTTCTGCTTATATGGTGCTGAGGAATCGAACCCAGGGCCTCATGTATGCAAGGCAAGTGCTCTACCACTGAGCCACCTTCCCAGCCCTTGCGTGATTTTTTTTTAATCTAGTCCTGTTCTCAGTTATCTTCAAATAACATAGAGATGACCCAATCATGTGTGTAAATCGACACGTATCAAGCACACAGAACTCTAATTTCTATATCAACTTCACCTAGAAATGAAAATTAACACTTGTTTCATGTCTTAAGTAACCTACTTAAAACAAGTTTTATTAATTTTATCAATAAATTTCATAATCTATGGAATTGATGCATTGCATAAGTATTTGATTCCTTATTTCCAATGAATTAATATTACATATAGTTTACTTTTTTACATATGAAATAATGATATTCTTGAGGATAAAACATACCTGTTTTTCATTTTGGTGGCCAAAATGGAAATATTAGGCATTTTGAAAATTTAACTTTAAATCTAAGCCTTTAAATTTCACTAGGACTTGAATTGTGTTACTTACAACTTTCATATTAAAATAAAAAGCATTATTAAATAGAAAGCAAAATTATTCTATCACACCTGAACTCACAATTTTCATATTAAAATAAAAAGCATTATTAAATAGAAAGCAAAATTATGTTATCACAACTGAATCCCTGAATTAACTTTATGATAAAAAACAATTATATTTATATAACAAGATATACATATGCAAACAAACTATGAGATATGGAAACAGAAAAGTCTTTTTTTGTTTTGTGTTTGTTGTTTATACTTTGTGATGATTCTCTTTTCTTTACCTTATGCCTGGTATATTCATTGTATATCTTCAGGAAGGTGAGGGGTGGGCACAGAGCTTTAGGGAAAAGAGCGAAAAATTGTAACAATGGAGTTTATTGAACATTGATGAAAGTGAACTATTTAACACATGGGTGGTGACAGGAGGGTGGGACTGGGAACAAGTGAGGGAACTGAAGACATTTCACAAAAGGAAATGTACTCTTTACCTGACTCATGTAATTGTAATCCATCTATAAATCACCTTAATAAGAACAACAGAGTAAATTTATTTTAAAAAGGCAAAAAATGTTGTTTCTTAGAATCCTAGAAGTTTGTTTTGTTCACTGGTTTTAGCTGGTTGAGTCTATCTCTGAAAATATCTAGGTTGACATTCATTGGGCAAATATGTGAGCTACTAGTAGATAAATGTCAAATATGATTTACGTTTTTTTAAGAATAATTCATTTATTTTTAAATCTAATTTGTATTATTTCTGTTTACCAGTTTTTGGTTTGGCTTGTTCCTGTTTTTCAAGGACCTAGTGCCACATCCTTAGTGCTGATTCAAGATTGTTCTAATTTGTTGATTTATATACTCAAAGACATAAATTTTCCTCTCAGTATTGCCTGTGTTGTTGTGTCCCAGAGGTGGTATTATTGTGTATGTTGACTTCCACTGAATTCCATAAACGTTGCAACTTTCCTCCATATCTCTTCAGTGACTCACTAATGATTTAGCAATGTGTTATTCAGTCTGTGAGTTTCAGAATTTTCTGTGATGCCTCTTGATGCCAAGATCTAAGTTGGTCCCATATGGTTTGACAAGATACGAAGAGTAATTTCATTTTTATTTTTGAATTTTCAAAGATTTTCCTTGTGATCTAAGATATGACCTATTTTGGAAAATGTTCCATGGGCTGCCGAGAGGAATATGTATTGTGAAGCTGTTAGGTGAAATAGTCTGTAGATATCTGTTAGGTATAGCTTGTCAATGCAGTTATTTAGCTCTGAAGTTTTTTGCTAAGGTTTTACCTGGGTGGCCTGTTCAGAGGTAAGAATGATGTATTCAAGCAACCACCAATGTATTTGGATGTATGCATGTTTTTAGAGTAAGTAGTATTATCTGATGAATTTGGGAGCTCTAGGATTCATGGTATTGATAATTAAAATTGTTATATACCTCTGATGGAGAGTTTTCTTTATGGATATTTAATATCGTTCTTTGTCTCTTTTTTACTTTCATATCACTTTTAATTTAAAGCATATTTTATCTAATATTAGTATAGCTACTCTGACCTGTTTATGAGGTCCATTTTTAATTTGTAAAGATCATGTACAGTAGGGTTATCATTACATAAGTCAAATAATGAGCACATTTCTTTTTGAAAAGTGTCACCTCTTCCCTCATATCCTCCCAGTTTTTCCCTTTCAACCTCCCTCCCCCATAAGTTGTATAGTTCATTTACAATGTAGTGTCTATTGAGTAGCACTGCTGTATTTTGTTAACCCTGTGTCTCACCATTTCTGTGTTCTCCCTTGCGCTTTCCAAACTTACATATGAGACAAAAGGTGCAGAAATATAAAAAATACAGTATCAGAACACAGAAGGAAAAAGCAAAATAATAAAAAAAACTCTCATTGTCATTTCTTGGAGATTATTTTAATGAACATTATTTTATATGATGACATTCAAATAGCTATTTAGCTTTGGTGATCTTCTACAAAGGGCATCCTCCTTTTACTTCACTGTATAAATGTTTAGAATCCCTTATAATTTATCATGTGCAAGTGTAATGTTTTCTCTTTTACCATACAAGTGTTTTTAGTTTTAGAATTAGAGACACATTCTAATACAGCAAATGTGGGAAATCAGGCAACTTATATTTCTTTGAGTCTGTCTTCCTTCACTTAATATAAGTTTCGTTCAAGTCTTTCCATTTCCTTATGAATGGAGTAATATCATTCTTTCTGTGTGAATAGAATTGCATCATACTGAAGAGTTTCTTCATGGCAAAGGAAAAAGTTAGCAGGATATATAGAAAGAGAACAGAATGGAACAAGATTTTTACTAACTAAGCATCAGAAAATTGGTTTCATAATTAATCCATATTTAGAGATCAAAAATTTAAACCCAACAAAAATAAACCCTCAAATAAACAAGAACCCAATTAATATATGTGATAAATGCTTAAAGATTACTTCTTAGAAGAAGAAGTAAGAATGAGAAATAGACACATCTCTCTACATAAAAGAAATGCAAATCCAAACAACACTGAGATTCATCTCACCCCAGTTACAATGTCATTATGAAAAAATGAACAATCACAGTTATTGATAGATGTGGCCCAAAGGAAACGCTATTACCCTGTTGTTGGGAATGTAATCTTGTTCAACCGCTTTGGAAAACACTATGGAAATTGCTTAGAGAACTGAATAGAGAGCTACCTATGATCCAGCAATTCCACTTATGGGCATTTATACAATGGAGAAAAACAAGGCCAAACTGAAGCTACCAGCAAAATCATGGTCATTATTGCATTATTTTCTTTAGCCAACGTAAGGGAGCATCCCAGATGCCTCTCATTGTAAAAAGAGATCAAGAATTATATATGTATATATACATAATATATATTATATATATATATCTAATGTTGTTATTGATCCCAATTTACAAGTGTATATGTGTGTATATATGTGTATATATATACATACATATATACATGTATATAAACACATATATATGCATGCGTAATGGAATTCTGTTCATCCATCAGAAAGAATAATATTGCACCATCTTTAAGGAAAATGAAACAATTAGAAATAATATTAAGTGAAATAAAGCCCACTCAGAGAAACTTAGCTTGCATGATTTTCCTCATTTGTGGTAGATAGACGGTGCCTATAAATGTAAAAGTAAACACACTGCATGGTATGCAAGGAGGTACAAATGAATTAACTGAAGTGTCAGAGTCCATGGAGAGTGAAAATTCCATAATTCTCTTAAAAGACTAAGTCACAGCTCAACAAAATAATTACCAGTAAATATGTACTGCAAGAGAGGATAGTGGGGGGCATTATAGGAGAGGTAGGAAATTGAAGTTTAAAAGGATAGAATACAGTCAAGAATCCATTATATAATTCCCAGAATTGAAATATACAAAGGAAAGGATAGTGTGAAATGGGAGTGAAGATATTGAAGTGGTAACACAATTCCAGGTGCATTGTACACATAAATTGCTTTGTTAAATGGTAAGTAATTCCATAATCTAATATTGAGATACGTAAGGATTGGGGTTGATTGGGAGGGGTGGATGAGAATATTGAAGGAGGTGACAGTGATCAAGATGCACTGCATCCATAAACTGATTCAGTGAATGTACAACTACTTAAAGATAATAAAAATAATCAAAAAATAATCATGACAGTTGAATAGAGTTGAACCTCAATTCAATTCCCATTTTAAAATATTTTTAACCTGTAGATTAGGAGAATAAAATTCAAATAATAAAAATTTTATGAATCTTTTTTATCAGAATTTGTGATATTAACTAAAAATTACTTTACCTTTTGTCAGCCATTGGGCTTTTATAAGAGAATACTTCAAAGTAAGTGGCTTAAAAACAACAGGATTATATTACCTATATGCTAGAAGCTTGAATATTGATTATAAAAATGGTTGTTCAAACAAATTCTTTTTTTTTTGTTTGTTTTTTTTAAATTTTATTTTATTTTATTTGAGAACATACTGTACAGAGGGGTTACAATTACATGGGCAGGATAATGCATACATTTCTTACCAAGTATTGCAGCCTCCTCCTTTGTTTACCCTTCACCTCCCTTCCCAGCCTCCCCCTCCCCCCCACCCAATCATACCCCCCTCCCCCCCCACCGACATTGTAAAGCTGGTTTTGACATGACATTTTGTACTACAAATTCTTATCTTATGGGGGTCCACTTTCTGGTTCATTATAATCTACTTGCTGGACTTTCACATGGCAGAATAATTATATTGGGCTTCTTTCATCAGGATCATTATTGTAGTGTTATTTCTGAAAAGTTGATTCTAATATCACCAGAAGGGGGAATAGAATTCAACATGTGTATCTGGAAGGAGTTACATAGTCCAATACACTTTGCAACATTTGCTTTAACTCAGTGTAGCGTATCATTTGGATATTATTTCATAGAAGATAATAACTAAGGCAAACTTATATCACGTGACTTATGTGAATGATTCTTCTTACAGTGGGAATAATTATAGTGATAGCAAAGTGAAATATGATTGTTTAGTGCCTCTTGAATCACATCATAGGTAATCATGTAAATGTGTCACAGCCTTTTTAAGGACTTTCTGATGTATTTGAACAATCTCCGATGAGATAATTGCTTTCAGAAATATTCATTTGAGCCAATAAATACAGATCTCCTTTGATTTTAATTACTTCCTGCTATTAGGACTCACACAGACACCAAAATCAGAACATGCTAATTTCTCTGATAAAATACATAATAAAATTTTCATAATTAATATAACATTAAGACTGTAATATTAATAGCAGTATAAATCCTTGTATTCACATTATATAATATATTAACATCCTTTGGTTTAATCAATTTTTAGAATATTTATACCTAAGTGTAAATTGTTTGCAAATATTTATCTGATGATGTATACAAAATGAGAATAATATTTGCATACATATTACTACAGATGCAAACTGATTCAGCAGGTTACTTATGATACTTCATTTGTTGCTTTCATTCATGCATGGAGAACATGCAAAGAAGTCAAAATTGCAAACTTGACTTTACTAACGGATTCATTATATGAAGTTTTTGTTGGGCTAAATATATTTTATAAATTAAATGGTTTTGTCCCTTCCTTTTTCCCTCCCTCCTTCCCTTCCTTCCTTCCTTCCTTCCTTCCTTCCTTCCTTCCTTCCTTCCTTCCTTCCTTCATTCCTTCTTACCTTCTTTCATTCCTCCTTCCTTCCCTCCATCCCTTCTTCTCTCTTTCTTTCTCTCCTTCCTTTCTTTCTATCTTTCTTTGTTTCTTTCTTTTTCCTTCCAATCTTCCTCTCTTTCTTTTACTCAGAATATCTATTATGGCTATGGAAAAAATGCCAATGTTGTATTCCAAGGTGCTTTGAGTAGTTATAAATATTAATTAAATTAATATTAATTTTAATAACCTATGTTGTATCTTAAGACAAATTGTACTAAAAACTTCACAACGTTGCAAGATATGTAACAAATATTACTTTTCATGATATTGTTTATTTCTTCAAACCACAATAAGCATTTAGACTTAATATTGTACTTGTGTATGTATATGTTGTTCTTGTGATTTTAATTCAAGACCTATCCTTTCGTTGTTGTTTCTTTTTTTTTTCTCCTCAAGTATGTTGCTCTATCGTTTGAGCCACAATTCCACTTCTGGCTTTGTGTGTGGTGTGTGTGTGTGTGTGTGTGTGTGTGTGTGTGTGTGTGTGTGTGTGACTTGTGCTGTGTGTGTTTAATTGAGATGTGTCTCACAAACTTTCTTGCCAAGGCTGACTTTGCACCCCCCCTTACTGAGTAGTGAGGATTACAAGCTTGAGACACTCATATTTAGCACAGGATTAATATATCTAATAACATAAATTTCATATTATTTGAATTCTAGAGGCTCAATTTAACTAATTAACACTTAAGTATTTATTTAGTTATTAAACTTGAACCTGTAATGCTCAAAATAGTTTTCATTTTTATGAAAAAATATACACTCAAAGGTTTAAATGACAGAATCTTTGGACAAATTGAAATAATCTATTATTCAAAAGCAAAAAAGGGATTGTTAATCAAATTTTTCATGTAAGATAAAAGCAATAGGCTCTGTCAGGCTGAATGCTCTGTCAGGCATTTTTTCATTAAAGTAAATATTATATACTGTAGTCACATGATTTGCTCTTCTTTTAAACATAAACTTTTTTGACATAAAATGTAGATTCATATATTTTTTGTGGGGGGAGGGGGTCTGGTCATGGGGCCTGAACGCTATGTCTGAGTGCTGTTCCTCAGCTCTTCAGCTCAAGGCTAGTGAGATTTAATTGGAAATAAGAATCTTACTGACTTTCCTGCCAGGGCTGGCTTCAAACCTCAATCCTCAGCCTCCTGAGTATCTAGGACAACAGGCGTGAGCCTCTAGTGCCTGGCTTAATACAAGGCATCATTTTTATTTTTGGCTAGTCCTGGGAATTTAACTCAGGGTCTTGGCAATGTTCTTGAGTCTCTTTTCCTCATGCTAGCTCTCTATGACTTGTCACAGTGCCAATTCCAAATTGTTTTGTTTATGTAGTACTGAGGAATTAAGCCCAGGGCTTTATACATGCAAGGCAAACAGTCTATCAGTAAGCCACATTTCATGTCTAATATAATGCACCTTGAGGTTCATTATCCCTCATTCCTCTCAATCCTATATCATCCCTCAATTTTCATCATTTTGTAGAATATTCACTGACTAGCAATGTCATATATAGTCACTAAGAGGATAAGTCACAGATCATATTTTATTGATAGTCTTATTCATCAACATACTAACCTTATTGATTACAGAATTCTGTGATGTTTTTTGCCGGTCATGGGGCCTAAATTCTGGGCCTGGGCACTCTCCCTCAGCTCTTCAACTCAAGGCTAGGACTCTACCCCTTGAGCCATAGCGCCACTTCTGGCTTTTTCTGTTTATGTGGTGCTGAGGAATAGAACCAAGGGCCTCATGCATGCAAGGCAAGCACTCTACCACTGAGCCACCTTCCCAGTCCCGAATTCTGTGATTTTTAAATTCTAAATTATCACTCAGATTCACCCACTACTATTCTAATTTTTTTGCTAAGGTTAATGCCAATTCAACCTGTAATTCTTCGATAAAGTACAATGATTCATAGAATATTAAAGAGTTGGATTATGAACATCACCTTCAGTTCTAGAACAGTTGTTCGTCACTGCTTTCTCAAAATACTCAAATATTTATTAGTAGTCACTTCCTGTCATCATTTCAACCTTCCCTCCACTTGACCAACCATTACTTCATAGTCTACCACTATAGATATGCCAATGTTAAAAAGGTCACATAATTAGAGAATGTAATTTATTTTATCCATTTCTGCCATGCAATATTAGTGCTTCCCAAGTAAGTAAGTCCATGTAAATTTTTTCATGGATAGAGAATATTGTTTTGTATGCATGTGTATAATTGTATAACGTCCTAAATGGGAATTTCAATATTTTAACATATGTTATTGTAAAAGGTTTTGCTAAGTATATTCTTATACATGTGTCTCATTTGACATAAGTTGAAATATATTTTTTATATAAAATTATGATTGAAAATGCTGGATCATAGAGGTAACTCTATGTGTAATACCTTAAAAATTGTCAGTATGTTTAACAAACTGACGATATCACGTTAAGTTCTGAGCACCAATGTATAAGGATTCCAATTTCTACATAGTGGTTGTGCAGGGATATCTTATTGTTGTTTATATTTCCAATAATCTCTATATGTATGCAATGTCTAGGTATGATATGATCTTCCCTTATTTTTTTATATTATTACAGAAATATGTATTTGAATTTTTTGATAACTTATTCAGGAAGGTTAAAGTTTTTCATTGGCATTAATATTTATAAGTTTATGACAATTTCTAGAATCACCTGAAAAGCACTCTGTCTCATTGACAAAGGAATATAAACTGGAATGTATTTCTCTGTCCAATATTAAAGCTGTTAGTCCATAATTTTTATGTTTGTATTGGAAAGATTACACAGCTCAATGGGTCTGTAAGGCACCCGATTAGATACACATAATTATTATCAAGGAATATTTCATAAGAGTGTAAAACCAAATATTTGTGGAATGATATTCTCTTCAATAAGAGCTGATAGGTTAGAGAGTATTGGGGAGAATTAAAAAATAAACTTAATTTATTCAAATATTAACTTCAAGCAGGATTAAAACATGGCATATAAAACAAAAAGTTTGTAAATGTAAAGCAAAGAAAGATGTCTTGACAATTTTGGAGATGAAGCATCCTTAACTTAGGCATTAAAATTATAGGAAAGGAAAACTTGATATACTAGAACTCAAGAAAAATGTAAAATAATTTGGTCTATGAAAGCTTATATACAAGTAGTGAATAGAATATAGAATTTGGGAGCAGAGGACTCATTTATCACACCCTAGCTACTTGGGAGGCTGTGATTTGAGTATTGCCGTTTGAAGGCAGCCCACAAAATAAAGTTCCTGAGAATCTTATCTCTGATTAATCAGCAAAAAAGCAGAAGAGAGGTATGGCTCAAATGGTAAATTGTTAACAAATGCAACAAATCTCAGGGACCCTGTGTTCAAGCTCAAGGACCATACATACATGTACTAAAGTAATAGTAGTGATACTAATAGCGATGATGATGATGATGATGATGATGATGATGATGATGTAGCGTATTCATAGTCAAGGATAAAGTATTTGCGAATACGATAACTGAAGAATGCCTCAAATCTAGACTCTACATAGAACTCTAAAAACATAATGTTAAAAAATCAATTAGAAACCAACAAAATACATCTTATAAAAAATAAGCACAAGAAAATCATCATTAGTCATCAAATAAATGCACATTAAAACTAAAATGACATCATAAAACATGTATGAGAATTACTTCACATAATACAATAATGACCATACTAAATGCTATCAAGAAACAGAAACTGGATGCAGGCAAGAATGTCAAATGGGAGGGCCACTTCTAAAAACATTGTGGTAGGTTCCTAGAATATGAAATATGCAAGCACCCACAGTATAGCACTGGGATTGAGCTCTTCAGGCTTTGTCTCATAGAAATAAAATGTAACATTCACCCAAAGGCCAAAACACAGAGGTGTATAGCAGCATTACTTCCTCTAGTCAAAAAAATGGAAATCAATTCAGACTTTCTTCAAATAAATGGGAAACAAATTGTGCTACATTCTCTAATGACAGAATCAAAAGGCAACTTGAGTGAATATAATATTAAGGCATAAAATAACTGGGAATATTCTATCATATATTTGAAGGCAAGCTTAAAAGTATATTTACTGCATGATCTAGAAGTCGGAGAAAAAAATTGCGTTGGTTGCCAGGATAAAACAGGTTTGGGATAGGACAAAGAGAAGTAGTGAGTTTCATTATAAAAGGGAAGCATGAGATAGACACATTTTTGGTAAAGAAACGCATTTGTAAATATGGTATATTCATACAGAGTTGATAAAATTATATTGGACTGAATATGTGCACAAAATAATTAAAATAACAAAAGTCTGCATAAGGTACTAATGAAATATCAGTGTCCTACTTGTGATGTCATACTATAAATACTTAAAGAAACAGGAAAAAATATTTCAGGGATATCTCTGTGTTCTTCCTATAACTTCATAAAGATCCATACTAACCTCAAAAGTATTTAATGGTATCTAGAAAACAGAAGTCAATATTGAATGTTTACATTGAAAAATAGTCTGGATCCAAGCTTGAGATGAAATATACCTTGCTAATTTAAAAGCAGAGATTTAGAAGACTGATATCAGGGCCAGTTTGACCAAAAAAATCATGGGAAATGAGAAAACCAAAGTAAGCTAGATATAGTGTAATTTCCCTGTTATCTCACATTTGTGGAAGTCATAGGTTAGAGATCATTGCTCAAGAGAGGCTTGGCTTGAAAAATGATCTAAAATGGTTAGAGCCTTAGCAACTTCAAGAACCAGTAGTGCCAAAGGAAAAAAGAAAAGACGAAAACAGAAAAGGAAATGAAAGTATAGAAAAGGAAAATATTTCCTCTTCGTTATTGTAGTTTCATGCCATAGTGTACAAGAATTGAAAGTATTTTGTTTATTCTTTGAGGATTCAGGCCTCTCTAATATGAAAGTATTTATTTCAAGAAACTATTGTATTACTACTATTTATTAACTTATTATTAGGCCTTCTTGGAGATTGAACCCATGGCTTTGTATCTATTAGTCTAGTTCTACAACTGAGCTATACCCCAGCTCTCTTGTATAGTTTTGGAAATTGTGAATTCTTCAATAGTTAGCTATTCTACTTTTCATCTTATCTTTTCTCTCCCATATTTTCCACTGTTCATTTTAGTGTTGAAAACTTTCCTCAACATTATCTTCTAAACTTAGAATGTTGCTGGTGAGTTTACAGAGAACTCAGTTGTTTTATTACATCTTTTAAAATTATATACTTATATATGCAATTCACATGTATGATTGATTCTTAGAGTTCATTGCAATAAGCAACATTTATCTCCTCATATGCACATAGGTATTGAGCCATTGTGATCCTCTCCTAAGAATAGCTTCCCTTCTTCTTGCCATATGAATGCTGAGAGGGCTGTTATTTAATCGTGTCCAACCGTAATTATTTGTCTTTTACTATCTGTTGGATTAACTTGTAGATTTATGGACACAGTACAGTTATTACAATTGAGGAAAACCGTGCAGCATATATTTAATTGGATCTGGATTACTTCACTTAATATCATTTTTTCAGTCTCTCCATTTCCTCAGGAATGGGTAATGTCTTTCTTTCCAAAGGAAGCACAGAATTTCATCAATACAACAGAATTGAAGGCCCAGAAACGAAGCCACTCCTATAGACACATAATCCTTGATAAGTAAGTCACAAACACAGGATGGAAGAAAGACCGCCTCTTCAAAAACTTGTGTTGATAGAATTGTCTGTACACAGAAAACTTTAGTTAGAACCTTATATATCCCCCTGCATCAGAATTGATTCCAAATGGATCGAAGACCTCAATGTAAGTCCAGATACCTTGAGAATGTTACAGGAAGAGTTAGGGGAAACAAGAGGGCTCCTTGGCACAGTCAAAATTTCCTAAGTAAGTTTGGATAAATGTGAGTACATCAAACCAAATCAATCATTTGTCACACTCAAAAGCCATGAAGAAAAAAGAAAAGTGTTGCACAGATTTATTAGGGAGTAAACCTACAGATGAGAGCCTCAGCCAATGCTAAACCCTTACTCCTTTATCTACCTAGGTTATTTATAGTGGGTTTATATGAATATAAGAGTTTTCTTGTGGAGAATAGGAAGACAATGCTAAAACATAGATAGCATGTGAAATGAGATGTGGCTGAAAAAAAGGGAGGGATTAAGGTGGGGTAGTAGTCTCTTTCAAAGCCTGGGCTTAGTGCCAGCTAAATAAGGTATAGCTGCACAAAGGAAGAGGGGTAAAACAGGAGTGGTTATAAACAAAAGCACTGGTCTGAAGCCTAAAAATAAGGACCCCACACTGTGTGTGGACCAAACAGTCTCAAACATGAGTTTTTTTAAAATTAACAAACACGATTTTAGATTTTTACAGAGTAGGATGGTGCATAGTCACAGGCAATGTCTGCTATGTCAGGTAATCCAGTCTGCTCTTTCACGTGTTACCCAATAGCCAGGGTTCAACACAAATGACTACAATGAGATTGTACAAATGAGATTGTGACTTTTCCCTCTCATGAACTAAAGTTCTGTCAAATGATTTCTGTCTTGCAGATGTTTACACAACATTTCTCATGATCTTTCCTACTATTTTGTCTTCATTATTGGTGTTCATAGTACTTTTTTGTTGTTGTCTTGAGTGTATGTGCCATTTTTAGGGCTTTAATGTTCTCCATTGTATTTTTTGCTCATGGCTGATGACACTCTATTCCTTGAGCCACATCCTCACCTTCTTTTTCCTGCTGGATAATTGGAGATAAGGTTTCAAATTTTTGTCTGTTTGCACTGACATTGAAATAAAATACTCAGGTCTTGGCCTCCTGAGTTTCTAGGATTCTACACATAAAAATCTAACACCAAGCTTTGCTATACTGTTATTTTAATTATGTGTTAGAAGAAAGTGTAAATATATTTGTGTTAAGTGTGCAATTTTCAAATACAAGTTTGAATCAACTTGATTTAATGTAACTGTTATCAATTTTAACAGAGAAATCTATGAATATTACACATTCTCAAAGAAATATAATTGAAAACAAAAGGAATAATTGTTTTCTTAGAACAAGTAACAGAACCATGAATTTCTTTCACATTATAATTCATGTTTTATATAAATTTAATTAGCAGACTTCCATGACTAAAGGTAAATATATTAATTTTATACAACAAGAAGCAAAGTGATTATAGTTAAGAATAGATATTTCATCACATCCGGAAGATAAGTTTTTGAGCATTCTCTCTAAATAGAAATGTTACATTAAGAAATTAATGGATATGATGTAGTTTAATCATTAAACTATATATAAATGAATGGGATTACCACTCCATACTTCATAAATGTTTAAAAAATAATTATGTAGGTAGGTGCCAGAGGCTCATGCTTGTAACCTTACCTATTAAGGAGGCTGAAAGCTGAGAATCATGGTTCAAAACCAGCCTAGGCATGAAAGTCCATGAGACTCTTATCTCCAATGAGCCACCAGAAAACTGGCAGTGGCTCAAGTGGTAGAGTACTAGTCTTGAGCTGAAGAGCTGAGTGACAGTGTCCAGGCCAAGATTTCAAGCCCCACAACCTACAAAAATTAAAAACAAACAGTTACAAATAAATATTTTGACATAAATGTTAAAAATATATATTCTAAAACATTTATATTGTTACTAGATTGTGGAGCACATGGGCAGCAAAGATGGCGCTGGCAGGGGGTTGAGTGGGCAGAGTCTAATTTACTGTAGAGTACATAGCCAGCCAAGATGGCTTTGGGAGGGGGTTGAGTGGGCAGACCCCAATTGATCTTCTGATCAGTGCCTAGCCAGCCCATGAAGGCTCAGGTGAATGATAGGGTGTGACCTTGACAGTGATTGGTTCCTCTTCCTCCCTTACCATACCACCCACCCTTGTTGTCTTTAAAAGGGGCTGCTCTCTGTTAATAAACGAGTTTTTCTACCTGCTGGATTTGGCTCCCCGCTGTGTCTGATTGTCTCCTGGGCTGAGGGAGGCTGGGGAACGGGCGAGCGCCGCACTTACCTTTTCTCGGACCCCATCTGTCTTTCATGGGACGGACGAAGACCCAACATCTGGCACCCAACGTGGGGCATGAAAGGAAAAGATACTGGCCGAGGCTAAGCAGTCTCTCAGGGTAAGTGAAACCCTAAATATGGGTAATGCTATATCACAGAAGAAGGAGGAGGAGGCAACATTAGGCCTACAAGGAGTACAGGAAGATTTGGAATGTAAAAAGGAAAAGGTCAAATTCGACCGGGAACGCACTATCTGTGCATGCAGGGGCGAAGGCAGCTACTCAGGTGCCCCGGACGGTCCTAGGCCCCCTCCTTATTCCCCTGATTGGAAGGGAGGTACGGTGCCCTACGAGACCTGCGAGAGGGACTTGCAAAACCCAGACCCCTACCACATGGAGGGACCAAGGACTGAGGAAGTAACCTACTCAGAGACCTCCTCTGGAAAGGAAGGGCCACCCAAGTGCCCTGGAAAGGAAGAGCCACCCAAGAGCCCAGATTCTCAGCCACAGGATTCGCTTCCCCAAGCATATCCGGTCAATGTGGCATCAGGGGCTAACAGGCCCTTGGAATGGTATCCATGGGAAGCTAAGGATCTTAAAGAGTTCCACAAGGCGGTGCCGGAGGATGGCCCAAACTCTCCCTGGGCCCAGACCACTAGTTCTCAGTTTATTAAATGGTGTGCTTTCTTTAAGGAGGAATGCAGAGTGCGAGCAGAGAGTAACCTGCAGGCTCAACCTGCAATACCTATTACTTATGCCATGCTAGCAGGGACGGGGGAAGGGTACTCCACAGGTGTCCAACAGGCCGCAATACCTGGCCCGTACCGTGACCAGGTGAGGCAGGCAGGATTTGCCGCGTGGTACAAACTAGATGATGGGCCCACTGAGTCCCCCATAGCAGGAGTGAGACAAAAACCGGGTGAGTCTCTACCTGATTTCATAGACCGAGTCCAACAGAGCGTTCACCGCAAGCATCTGACAGGGAACCTCTGAGATCAGTTTGTAAAGCTGCTGGTCTGGGAAGGGATGAATGCAGACCACCGCATGACCTGCACAGGATTGAGAGAGAGTTCCCTGAGCAGATGGGTGGTGGCCTCACAGGATGTGGGAATGCAACAGTATCAGTCCCAATCACTAGCTTTAGCTTTGCAGGCTCAGGCATCTACAATGACTTAGGCCATTACTCAGGTGCTGGCAGCCCAGGGCCAAGGAACCCCAAGGCCATCAGTGAGAGGGACTTGTTTTAAATGGGGGCAGGAGGGGCACTTTAAGAGGGATTGTTTACAACAATCTCCTGCCAACTGGCCCGTGGGCAAACCGCCCCGTATACCCTGCCCCAGGGGCAGGGAGGGATACAAGTTTGATTTAAATGGGAAGTCTTTAAACTTGGGGATGGGCATCCTCTAGCCCCTTTAACTCAAGGAGGAACCCCCTCTGCTGTGAGGCCCAGGCTTTGCTTTCTCTATACCTTCTCTTAATTTCTCCCAGCCTGATCGGAGGTTTGAATGGACGGTACTGCCACAGGGTATGGCCAATAGCCCTGCCTTCTGCCAACAATACTTGGCCACACTTTTAGGGCCTGTGCTGGGTTCAAATACCTCCCTTGCTTATGCCTACATGGATGATATAATTCTGGGGCACTGAGACCCAAGCTGCCTGGAGGGCCTTCTGGCCCAGGTTCTGGACATATTAAAAAAGGGTGGTTTTACCATAGCCCTTAATAAAATTCAAAAGGTAGCTCCTTTTAAGGTGCTCGGGACCCACCTTACCTTGACTCAGGCCAGCCCCCTTAAGCCTTTGCTGGATAAGCCAGCCTCTCTAGCCTTAACCCAACTTCAGAGTCTTTTAGGGGAAATCAATTGGCTGTTGCCATGGGTTTCTGTCCCTAAAGATAGTCTACTGCCCTTATTTGCCCTGCTAAAAGACAGGACGCCATAAAAAGTTATTACAATTACAATATAAGGAAATGCTGGCCGTAATTATGGCCTTTCAGGACATTCAAAAACCCTTTAATTTGTATTCTGATAGCCTATAAAACAAAAAAGGGGGAGTTAGCCCCCATATACAGTTACAGATAGCTTTGTTTTTAAATTTTTTAAAAGGGGCAACTGAACCCTAAGCCCCAAGTGAAAGTCAGGGGGAAGGACCCCCTGACACAAAAATGGAGAGGACCTGACCCCCTAGCTACTATGGGCAGGGGATTTGGATGTGTTTTCCCCATAGGGGTGCCCGCTCCCATTTGGATCCCTGCCAGGAACCTTAAGTTTTTACCCATTTCCTCTATACAGGAAGATGCCCAAGAATAAGCTAACCAACAAGAAAAAAAATAAAAAGGCCATGGCCGAGGCTTGTGTTTTAAAGACAAAAGCCAGAAAGACAATTATTAACCATCCCCAAGGGCAACTAGCCCTTGAGAAGCTCTTGTGTTCTCTAACAATTGCAGATGGCGATACTCCAGCTGTTGGCTGTCCTGACTCCCAATCCTGTGAACGGCCCTACGGAACCTGCATCAACCTCAACGGGTGACCTGGGCAGTGATCAATGCTGGCAATGCAGAAATCGTCAGGAGCACCACAAGAGAAGCTGTCCCTTCGACCTGGTGACCTGACCTTCATTTTGATCACCACCCTATGGACTGTTTCATATTTTTGTAGGAGTTAATTATTTTAATGTTACCTGCTTTAATTGTTCTTCTACGAATTGCTTGTATAGCAGCATTGAATCCATACTTATTGTTAAACAACCACCTTTTGTTATGCTTCCAGTTTAGATCTTGTCCTACCCCACAGGCAAATAGCTGGATTAGAACAATCCCCACCTCTGGACTCTGAAGTGGCAAAAACTGCTATCCCATCCTTCACTAAGGTTAAAGGACTAGTAGTGACATTTCCTGGCCTGGTAATGCTTTTGCTGATGGTTTTTTCTATGCCTTCCTTGAATTATGAGCTTAGCCAGCCAGTTATCAAGCTCCAAATGAATGAATTCCCCTCCCCCCCCCCCCGAGAGGAATCGCAGCCAGAGACGGGTAAGAGGGGTTGTCAGTCTGACCAACCTAAGACAGGGCCTTCAGCTTCGCTCTGAAGACGTTCCAGATGACGGGTAAGGCAGACAAGGCGATCCACCCAACCTAAGACAGGCGGGTTCACTTCTTTAAGCAAAGATGGGGGGAGATGATGTTGGGAGCAATTGGGAGCTGACAGTAAAGCTCAAAGGTCTTCTTGACTCCTGTGCTAGCTTAAAGGCACGTACAAGGAACTGGCTTACTTAAAAGACACCAGTTGCCCAGGAATTAATTGAACTGCTTTGGACATTTCTAACTGTGGTGGGACTGATGTTTATTACTGTGCTAGGTGGGTCTGCCATTAAAACAAAAAAAAAAAAGGGGGGGAATCTGTGGAGCACATGGGCAGCAAAGATGGCTTTGGGAGGGGGTTGAGTGGGCAGACCCCAATTGATCTTCTGATCAGTGCCTAGCCAGCCCCTGAAGGCTCAGGTGAATGATAGGGTGTGACCTTGACAGTGATTGGTTCCTCTTCCTCCCTTACCATACCACCCACCCTTGTTGTCTTTAAAAGGGGCTGCTCTCTGTTAATAAACGAGTTTTTCTACCTGCTGGATTTGGCTCCCCGCTGTGTCTGATTGTCTCCTGGGCTGAGGGAGGCTGGGGAACGGGCGAGCGCCGCACTTACCTTTCCTCGGACCCCGTCCGTCTTTCGTGGGACGGGTGAAGACCCAACACTAGATATAATAGTTTATATAAAGGTAGAGAAGTGTTTTCTGGTTTAAGTTGTCATTGAATCAATTGTGTAAATCACACATTTCTCACTCAATTCATATTTGTATGTTTATATGCTTATATGACATAAGTATAATTAACTGATAAGTGTTAGGCAGTGCTGTTTTAGGAATCTCCCTTGGCTTTCTAATAATAACAGTTCTACCCTAAAATTGATATGTCCTTCAACCTTGTAAGATGTTTCATCTCATTACGGTAGAAAAGTATAAGCCATAATCATTGTTTGGAACAAGTTTAACATTTTACATGCATTTTACTTAGTTTAAGAACCAAAACATTTAAGTCATCTTAACCATGCCAGTAATAGGAAAATTTCTTCTGAGGTTTTAGTTTCTTTAACAGATGAAAATCTTTAATTATACATCTATTTTTCTCTGCCTAACATCCTATTCCTTAGGAAGATCTTGTTGTGTAACCCTGTGTTCCTGATTAGAAGACTGGAACAAAGGCAATAATGAAAATAGCCAATGAAAATACTTGAAAACCATTTTTAAAAAACCACAGACACTCCTGTTTGCACAGGTTGCATTGAGAATATACATAAAAGTAACAAGTTTTTTTTATCATATAAAGAGTAATAATTAAACTTTAATTAGCAGTGAAGAAGGGAACAGAAAACTTTGTTTTAAGACAGCTTGACTTTGTATTATCCAACATAACCATAATG